>NC_079325.1:41194791-41794791 GCF_029931775.1 Euleptes europaea | reverse complement strand
AGATGTTCAATCATGTTCCCCTTTGCCAGCTGCACACACAAGGATAACTCCAAGATGAATAGCAGTGAAACTATATATTTAAATAACAGTTCAATCGTTTCCCCCTTTTGGAAAAGTACCTCCTGAGAAAAATAGCCATGTTCTTAATCATTCATGAAGGAAATGGATTTCTGCCTTTCTGCACACCTACTATGCAGGCCCACTTAACTGTTCTAAAAATAATTGCTCTGCATGAAGGAATTTACCCAGGGAATTTACCCCAAAAGTATGTCACCCAAAGGAATGTGGTCTCAAATAGTGAAAAAGGGCGGGGGGGGGGGGGAGAGAGAGACATATGCAAGATGTCCTGGTAGTTAATATCTAATACTGAGATATAGGGTCCAAATCAATTTATTTAAGGGAATATTATTGATGATTGTAGAATGAACAACCTACAACAGTTTTTAAGAAGTTACAGAAAACAAATTTCAGGGATGCCAAAAAAAAAAAGGTAAAACAAATTTCAAGGATGCAAAAAAAAGGTAAAAATTCTGTGCATGTTAATTATACTGATAATGTAACCCTGAAAATCAGTTAGGAAATAACATTTTAAAACCATTTTAATGCATAATTGGAATTGGAAATTAACCGTCGTTAGTAAGAATTTTCATCGCCTTGACAACCATTGGTATGCACCTTTAAAAGCATTGCTTACATATATGAATGCTACTTGAAAGATAATTGACCTCTTATCAGAACTTAGCAGAAAAACTAGTTTCTGTGGTGATGACCAATGAATGTCCCTTCTTAAAAGAGGAGTCAGATGTTTGTGCTGCCTACTCTTGATAGGATAATGTCCCTTGTACTCAGGAGCTCTGGATGCTTTTGGACCCAGGGTTATTTATGGGGTGTTTGCAGGTAACACTTTAGAACAGGCCCACACAGTATGAAGCTCACTAAACTGAATGCAGTCCTACATCTATACACTGTGGTCTAACAGGTACTCTACAACCCCTGCTTTTTCTATCCCAGGGACCTAACGAAAATAAAAAGTTTACCAATCCCCTACTGGTCATCATATTAGCTTCTGAGTGATTTCCCAGAGATTCCCATGGTTCAAGCTTCTGTGTTTTAATTTCTAGATATGTCCTATACATTAAGCATGACTGATGCCGTTTTCATTTTACTGTCAGAGCTGGGGAGGGCATAGCAGAAAATGAAGACATCCCACATATAACAGTGACATTCTTTAGACTTTTGATACAAAGAACCCTGTTGCATGGCTGGGTACACACACCCCTTACCAAAATAAAGGAACCACATACGTAAAAGTATAGATACACCCAGGGAGAAGAACCTGTAACTTCTTCTGCTTTTGCACCCAGGTGTTACTGGAGAAATGGGTTCAGGGGGTAGCAAAATACCTTCTGTCACTTATGTCTAGTTTGGAGACTGACCTGCTTCTTGGACCCAGCGAACCTGGCCATACTGATCTACGCAATTATAACATGCAGGTCGTGAGGCAGCCCTTGAAAACAATTCAGAAGATTCATCTAGTGCAAAATGCAGCAGCACATTTAATAGTTGGAACTGATTGTTTTTGCACATAGGGCGAAAACGCACGGTCGCTTAAGCCTCCTTTATTCCCTGTTTCAGCCAGGATTCAGCCAGGATCGGACACACGTTCGGCAAAACGCACGCGTTCGATCCTGGCTGAATCCTGGCTGAAACAGGGAATAAAGGAGGCTAACGTGACCGTGCGTTTTCGCCCATTGTGTCTGTTCTGCTTTGGTTGCTGATGTGTTTCTGAGTTCAGTTCAAAGTGCTGACCGTGAACTTTAAAGTCATTTATGGCCTAGATCCCACGTATCTGCTGGATTTATGGCCTAGATTCCACACGTCTGCTGGATTGTCTTTCCCACTGTCAACCCATTTGACACTTCCTTTCTCAGTCCAACATCTATTGGTCATTCCCTCTTGTAGGGTTGTTGGGCTGGCCATGGCCAAATCAAAAGTATTGTCAGTTGTCACTTTCACAATCTCCTGTCAGTCATGTCAAAATAAAGCTTTACAAAGTAATGCCAGTAAGATAGCTTTTTTCTCAGTTCAGAGCATTTCTTTGTTTAATTTCTTCCTCCTAAGATCTTTGCTTTGTCAATACGCCTCGCCCACCCTGTTAAGAAGCCTGAACACTTAACTTTACACTGACATAAAAACCAAACTCTGGAATACTCCTCCTTCAGTCTTTTTTAATGTGTCTTCTCAGCAACTCAAAGTTTATTGACAATCAAAAGCTGCCTTGTATATTTGAGCCACATACAACTTTTCTTCCAATATGGTGTGTGTGTCTTTGTGTGTGTGTGTGTGTGTTAAGTACCATCAGGTCGCTTCTGACTTATGGCAACCTTATGAATTAATGACCTCCAAAATGCCCTATTGTTAACAGCCTTGCTTAGGTCTTGCAAACTGAGGGCCGTGGCTTTCTTTACTGAATCAATCAATCTCGTGTTGGGTCTTCCTCTTTCCCTGCTGCCTTCAACTTTTCCTAGCATTATTATCTTTTCCAATGACTCTTGTCTTTTCATAATCTAACCAAAGTAGGGTTGCCAACCTCCAGGTACTAGCTGGAGATCCCCTGCTGTTACAACTGATCTCCAGCTGTTAGAGATCAGTTCACCTGGAGAAAATGGTCGCTTTGGCCATTGGACTCCATGGCATTGAAGTCCCTCCCCAAACCCCGCCCTCCACAGGCTCCGCCCCAAAAACCTCCTGCCAGTGGCAAAGAGTGACCTGGCAAGTACAGCAAACTCTGGTTAGTCATTTTAGCTTCCAGGGCTGATTTGATAAACAGGCACGTAATTGTTGCCGCTTTGTCTTCTTCTTGAACACACATGAACACATGAAGCTGCCTTATACTGAATCAGACCCTTGGTCCATCAATCAAAGTCAGTATTGTCTACTCAGACCGGCAGCGGCTCTCCAGGGTCTCAGGCAGAGGTCTTTCACATCACCTACTTGCCTAGTCCCTTTAACTGGAGATGCCTGGGATTGAACCTGGGACTTTCTGCATGCCAAGCAGATGCTCTACAAACTGAGCTACAGCCCCTCCCCTTCTTGCTGCCCTTCAAGGCTATACTATTCTGGGCTACACTACAAGGCTATACTATACATTCCCTTCTTGGGAAGCCAGGTTTGTTCTGACTACGTGTGCAACAATATCCTCTGTGATCTTTTGGGTCAAGTACAGCCACTGTTCCCCTATGTTTCTGGCCATATCCATGTCACTGTGCCATGTCACTGTGCCATATCCATGTCACTGTGCCATGTTCCAAAATTTTGGAAACACTTAAGAGTGCAGCTACAGTGACAGAGGGCCAAAATGAAGGTGCTGATATCCATCTGGTATCTCACCATGACTGCTTCTTGCAGAAAGATTGTTCTGAGCATATGAACTGTTCAGGAAGACCATATGAATTGGCAATGAGGTTGGACCTTCCTGATCCTTATCCTACCTGTTTTTAAAAACAAGTGGATGTTAGGTGACATATCGACATGTCTATTCACCCCAGTTCCCTTTTTGTCTACTTTTCTAATCAGCTATTGGATTGCACCTTCCGCATTTACTGAGGTCCCATCTGCAGGCCTGGAAGCAGTATTTGAGTGGTGTGGGGAAGGGAGTACAGTTTCATTAGAGTGGGGCAGAGGGGCATTTTGAGCAGCACAGTAACCGCAAGGTGTTTTTCATTTTAGTCTAAATCCTGGTGGTCAGATCCATTCACACTAAGCAGTCAGCAAACTCACAACAGCTGGATAAACTATCAAGGCTCTGTCATCCTTGCTGAACAAAGATGGGATTGCTGTTAAGTCAGTTTGTGCTGGCGTAGTCCAAAGATATGCCACACTCATGGAGGGGCCTGTGTTGCATTGTGACGGCACTGGCATGGTTAAGTTGGCAGAACCATAATATCCATATGACACAGCTGGGGCAAGAGGTGAAGATGTAAGCCATTAGTTTGGGGTACAAAGAAATGAGGCTTAATCACGTTCCTCTTTGCTTTCAGCCCTCCGCTCCATGAAGGGGAAGTATCACACCATCATATGTTGCGTATGTTGAGATGCTCCCACTGACTGTCCATGGAGAGTGCTAAATGATTGTCCTTAACACCTACATTTCCATTCCTCTTACCTCTACAGCTCCATTAAATTGTCCAGCAACATCCCCAGCCATCAGCCAGATCGCCTTCGTTTGCTTATGAAGTTATTTCTTGGAGAACTTTGTTGACATTCCCAATCAGTGAAACATTGTATCTCCAGAGCGTTGTGTCCTTAATGAGTGATTCTCTAGTAAGACTTGCTTGTAGGGGTTCTCGACAATGATAGACAAGAGCAACATCCATCGGGACTTTAATGCTGTCCCCGTACGCATGGAGAACAGAGTGGATGGATGTCTGAAGCACTTTCCTTGGGTCAATGATCATTTTCCGAGGATTGAAGACGTCTTTCCTGTCAGGTTCCCGAATGACGTGACTCAGTATATTAACCCCAGGCACTGCGCTCCAAGAAGAGATGTTGAACATGTTGGTGGGTGTAAATACAGTTTTAGGGAAGATGTGATTTTCAAAGAGGAAAACACCAGCCTCTGGATGTTGCCTCTGAAGGTTCTGCATCATGGTTCTCCAGTCCGCATATTTCCTTGGTAGAATAATTTCATCCATGTCATTTAGCAGTACATATCTGCTCCTGAACATGTTGCGATAGACACAGTCATTCAAGGCTGTAATTTGCCCATAGTAGCCAATGTCCTTGGGATCCATCGAATGATGCCAAGAAGAAGAGACCTTGAGGTATGAATCAATGGGCCAGGGGATTATCTCAACAATCCCTTCTGAAATATAAAAATCCAGCACTTTTTCCATCAGTGGGCTGCAGCTGGTCTTGTAGATGACCACTCTGCCCACCCCGAGGATTTTATACATCTCCATACTCTGCACAAACTGCAGGACGTTGTTGTACTCTCCAAACATGGCGGAAATGCAGACTGTGAATTCCACAAGAGAACCTTCATGATAGCGGTTTCTTATTTTAAAAAGTGGTAGCTGGTCAGGATTACCTGAATGAGACCAATGTATTGACATATAACACGGTTCCCAGTCTTCTGGTTCCAGACAACGCAAGTCCGTGGCACCATAAGGGAAGTCAAATCTATCAGAATGGACATCAATTTCAGCCTTCGAGATGTATATTTCACCATTGGATGAGTGGCAGAACCAGCAGTAAAGTTCCTTGACGTCTTTGTGGTGGGCTATTGCAATCACTCGTGCCATTTTGTTCTTTCTGTTGTCAAAGTATGGAGCGATGATGAAGGTCCTGTTATCTCCTAAGGGTGTGATGGTGTTACTGGTGGGAATCCCTCGGCAGAGGTTTTTCTTTATCACCGGCATGAAAGAAAATTTTCCATTCTGGATGTAGGAATAGGTCATTATTGACATGAAGGTGACAATATAAGCGATGCCAGTCAAATATGATTTTATCCCACAGTCAATCATTTCGGGCATCTTTACAGCTGGCCGGTGAAAAGAGATCAGACAGCTGCTCTGTGGAGAGATGGAAAAGCACACCAGAGAATCGGGGAAGAAACATTAGTGCTGTTCTTGACCCCATGATATGCTTAGAGTGCAGGTTTAGAAGAACAACTAAAAAAAAGGTGCGACTTGTCACTTGAACATGTTTTTTTTAAAAAAACATTGTATTGGATAATTAAGGAAGGGATGTAATATGTAAATTAAAGGGAAGTGAGGCATAATATGTAAGGAAAGGGGACAGGGAATGAAATAGTATTGTGGGATGCTAATGAGGAAACGGCCACATCACAACCCTTAAACTGGTACAAAACCAGTAAACATATGGAGAGTACATAGCCTCACATAAATGTGCTTGTGGCGTGGGGTCACCGATATTTGTAATGGCTCCTGCTTTCATGACTTTAACAGCACAAACATTTACCAGATGATAACCTTCACATCCCTGCTATGAAAATCTTTGCTGATTTCTGCGGACAAAGCCATCGTTCAGAGCTCAGGAACAGTAAACTTCCATTTCTTTTTCTGGTAAGCTGGCAAGCTTACCTGTTCTGCCGGGTGATTTAATTTTGGAAGCGTTTGTACTATCAGCATCTGCCCTGTGTAAGACTCGTTGGCAGCAAACGGCTTGAGCTTTTTGAACACCGTTGCTCTTTGGCCAGAAGGAATGCCGCACTGAATAACACCCCCAAAGAGCTTGTTGCTGTGAGCTTTTTTTCTCCAGGTGGTAGGTATCTGCTGTTTCTGCACAACAAGGCTGAGGTTTGCAGATAAAATAACCTTCCTCTCTTTACTATAATGTTGAATGTTCCAATTAAAATGTTGAACTCCCCGCCCTTGTCTGAAGTGGCCGATACATACTGAGCTTCTTAGAATGGCATAGTTTCTGGCTCTTTCTCTAACATGCAATCTGTTTTATTCCTTAACTATATTATTCTTTTAACTAAAATCAAAATATGTACTTTTAGATTTTCTAAATGTACAAAGCAGTTGAACTATAGGGGACAAGTTATGCATAAGGCATTCCACGTTCTCAGGACAATACGGTAAGCTTAAATTTTATAAGGAAGGAAGCATTGCGTATGCTTCAAGGTCATCTGAAATTTCAGAGTTTTTGCCCAGAAAAACCACTATTATTTCCCATACACAGCATATTTTTCCAGAAATTTGCCTCAGTACACTGGAGTACTTTTCTTCTTATCAATACAATATAATACAAATACATTTAATGGCATAATACAGTTTAAAAACACAAAGTCAAATCAGGTTAGAAATTGGGATGTAGGTCATTCCTTGGTGTTATATAGTCTGTCTTCTGACTGAGTTCCCATTGGGTAGCAGCTATCAGCAGGAATCTAGCCATGTTTCCTGTGATTTCATGATCCTGATCTGCTAGTAGATTATGAAGCATTACCTTTTTGTTTGAGGCAAAGTTTGGGGCAAGGTTCAAGACTGAGGGTTTTATGAGTTTTTCTCTTGTGGTGTCATATAGGTGACAGTCCAGGAGAATGTGGGACACATTTTCGCTTACCATAGCCAGCTCTCACCGTTCTGAGATGAAGGATAAAAACTGAATCGGAAGAGGAGCTGAACTCCCAGCACTTCTGACTTCAAGTAGTAAAGTATGATCACAATGGCTTTTAAAAGCTTACCCGTCAAGTAACTTTACACAGTTAGCCATTACATGCAAATCGTTATAGCACAGAAACCTATAATTCAGCTATTTACAAGATTGGATAAATACTGCACTAAATTCTCTTCATCTATACATATTTAAGTGCCGTCAAGTCACAAACAACATATGACTACCCCAGCAGTCCCCTTTCAAGGCAAGTGAGATGCAGAGCTGCTTCACCACACCATTGCCTTCCTCTGCAGAGTCTTCCTTGATGGTTTCCCATCCAAGTACTGACCCTGCTTAGCTTGCAAGATATTATGAGATTGGGCTATACCATGCTACTTTCCCTCCCTCTTCATTTTTAACACCCCTAAAATAAATGTTTCGGATCCCTTGGCTTAAATTGTATGGGTGTTTAAAGAAATATAACATTACCAAACTTGGGCATGTGATTCACAACATAGATCACAGATTAAAAAAATCACACACTCTCCATATATATACTACCTAAAATTAATTTTGAAGAGCCCCTAGTTTAAACTGAATGCGGGGTTGAAGCTTTCACACACCAGGAAAAGTATAACATTAACAAACTTGTGGATGGGATTCACAACAGTAATGTTATTTGTCTTGAAGATAAGGGTAGTGGGCCCAGCCAAGGTTTAGTATTTTCAAATTAGGCATTTGGTCTCTTTAGTTCTGGGACTTCAAACGAACATGCAAAAATCATCTGCCTGTGTGTGATGTTGCATAATTTAAGAAGGAGAGGAGCTTTCTCTTCTGCCTAGTCAGTATGGCTAAATTATGACAACAAAATACGGCTACAAAAGTCAGAGGGGGAAAGATCTAGGTTTTGCTTTCTCAGAAATGGTCTCAGAAAATACACAATGTGGTTAAGGCTTCCTCATTCAGTCAATAAGAGAGTCTAAGATTCTCTGTTGATGGTACCTTGCTCCAGAAAGGTTAATCCGGATTTAATACAAGCCATTTCAGATGTGGAAATTATCTGCTCTTTGTGCAGACTTATTTATTGATCTAAAACATTTATTAGCCGGAAAATCTCCGATTAGGACTGCCAATAAAAACTCAAGTCAGTCAAATGCAGTCCTAAATAACACCATCTTCAATGGCCTCCTGAAGATCGATAAGGAGGCTGCCTGTCTGCTTCCATTATTGGTGGGGTGACCTCATACACATTATTGTGCTCAAGCCACATATGTGATTTCTAACATCACAAATATAGCGATTTGCTTCTTTACTGAACTTTGCTCAAATTAACTGTCAGTTTTCCGTAAAACTGGCCATCTTATTCCTTTCAGTTGCTGCTAAAATCATGGGGGGAAATCTGGAAGGGGGATGTGGGGGGGGGGAATCACACACACCCTGTAATTCACAAATGGCTTCTCTAAGTTTCAGACCTAGCCAAATCTGGCACCCTTGTGGACAAGATTCTTTTTGGAATGAGATTTTCAGTTCTTCAGGTTGGTAGGAAGCGAGTCCCATTTACTGATTATTGGAATCATCTCCCAGGATTCAAAGGAGCCTTTTCTTGTTGTCCTCTAAGGATATGTACTTTATTGCTATATTGCAACTGAGTTTTTATACAACAATTTTGTTTTAAAAAATCACTACACCTGCACAGTTGTCCATCACATGGAAAGCTTGTCAGACATTACTACAGATACATTATATGCCCCACACTAACCTGATATTGAGACGCTTCGCTGGAGTCTTTTAGCCGTTATCCTTCCTGTGTACATTTGAAACAAAAAACCATTCCATTTATTTACTAGCTCCTTTGACCAAAGGTCTTGAGCTTAACCATAACAATAATACATAATACAACAACACATAATCAATTTACAACACCCAACGTATACTTAAGGTTAAAACACAGTAGAAACAATTACTAAACATAGCATCACTAATACCATAACAATATATTCCCCCTGAACCAGTCTCATTGAAATCACAAAATCTGTTTCAACATTCAACTCGTAGTTTACGTGCTTGTTTTATTTTGACGTTTGAGCGACATCACCTCCGCCAAAAATCTTGCAACAGAACTAGTGATATCAGGATGAATATCTCCCATTATGTGGGATATCACCCAGGACTCCAAGGGAAGTTTGTATTTAGACAATATTGGGGTGATCCAACGCAACCGAGGAGCTGACCAGTGCTGACAAAACAATAAGAGATGGTGTAAAGTCCCAATATCTCCAGATTTACATTCACAAACTCGATCTGAGTATGGAGTTTTCGCAAAACGACC
The DNA here is from genome assembly GCF_029931775.1 of Euleptes europaea. Classification (NCBI taxonomy): domain Eukaryota; kingdom Metazoa; phylum Chordata; class Lepidosauria; order Squamata; family Sphaerodactylidae; genus Euleptes; species Euleptes europaea. The sequence continues at coordinate 41,785,340 of NC_079325.1, read as the reverse complement.
TGACATCTCTGCAGTTGGGTAAGCATTTAATCTGGCAAGCATAAAGGCACGTCTATGGCTTGGGATTGTCAGCAAACTCACATAAGAGGGCACGAACTCAGGAGGGGGAATCCCCAGTGCAAGGGTAGAACATACGCGCCTAGCGCGGAATGTAGTGCTAACACACTCAAGATTTCTCACCCTTGACCTTACTAATTTAAGTGCTTCAGAAAAGTTTAAGTTGTTAAGAACTAATGGTGGAAGGTCAAGCAGTACCAGTTTACTATCTATATGTCTTCCCCACGTCCCTCTGTAGTTATCTTCCTTTAATCTATGTAACAGGCCCCCTTGGATGTTAGGAGTTGAGTAGAGAACCTTCAGCCTTAATTTGAAGGCAGCAATCCAGGCCCTAGATTCAAAAGAACACTGTGCAAGTTCCATTCTAAGTGCCGTTCCCGCCACACACTTTGGAGAGCCTGTCAAACGCCGCAGAAAATGTATAAGTATATTGTCAACAGACTCCGTGATTTCATTAATCCAAATGGGAGCTCCAAATAGAAACTGAGGGATTATTTTGGCATTGAAAGCTGTAATAGCCATAGGAACATATTGGCCTCCCCTGGAATAAAAGAATCTTAACAAAGCATTCGAATTAACTTTGGCAGTTTTATTTGCCAAGCTAAGATGAGGTTTCCAAGACAAATTTTGACTAAAAGTAACTCCCAAATATTTAAATTGGGACACCATCTCTAATTCACCCCCCTCAACTTTCCATGGATTTCGTTTTACTTTGATCTTCTTTGAGAAAACCATTACTTTTGATTTACTATAGTTAACTGATAGACCCTCCTGGTTACAATAATCAATAAACCTATTAATAGTCTTACGAAGGCCCACCTCAGATCTAGACAAAAGGACTGTATCATCCGCATAGAGCAAAATGGGAACCTCATGACCAGCTAATATTGGTGCATGATAAGCTGTCTTTTGAATAAACGGAATCACATCATTAAAATAAAAATTAAACAGCATGGGGGCCAAAAGGCAACCTTGTTTCACCCCCTTTAAGAGGTGAATACTATTAGTAAGTTGGCCTTCAACTCCACAACGGACCTGAGCGGTAGGGTTCTCATAAAGCTTAAAAATCAGCCAAAGTAATCTCTTATCTATGGTTGTGGTTTTTAATTTAGCCCACAGTCGGCCTCTAGGCACTGAGTCAAAAGCTGCCCTTAAATCCATAAAGGCAACATACAAAGAGCCCCCTGAGTATGAAGAATACTTATCTGCAAGATGATATAATATAAGACAATGTTCCAAGACAGAGGTGCCTTTCTTAAACCCAGCTTGTTCCGGATGTATTATTTCTTCAGTTTCTAGCCAATTCGATAATTTTGACTGCAAAAAGGCTGCATATACTTTACCTATTGATGAAAGCAAACTAATAGGACGATAGTTTTTGGGATCGTTTTTTGGTCCTTTTTTATAAAGTGGCACAATTATTGCATGTTTCCATGCTGCGGGAATATCTCCTGTGTTATTTATTTGCGTGAAAAGAGAGGCCAAAATATGGCTCCACCAAGACAGATTTACTTTCAAAAGGTCAACCGGAATTAAATCAGGACCTGGAGCTTTACCTGACCGAAATTGTTTAATTAAGGCACTCACACATTCAGGGGAGACCTGTGGCCAACTATCCATTTGGGGGGGTTCAACCAGTTCCTCATCCAAATCAAAACCAGGGACCGTTACAAAATTAGAAGTAAAGTATTTTTCCCAGATCCCAGGAGTAATGCATGAAGGGATACTAGCCACCGTAGAGAGTCCTCTATTCACTAGATTCCAAAAAGTCTGGGTTTCGTTATTATTTATTGCTGAGATGAGTAATTTCCAGCATTTATATATGTCCAGCTGTTTTTTAAACTTTATCAGGGACCTAAATGACTTCTTTAGCCGTATAAGATCTAACAGATGTATATTTGAGCTGGTATTTTTATATAAGCGGTGAAGAGATCTTATTTTTTTAATACTTTCTCTACACTCACCATCAAACCAGCTATTTTTACGTTGGAATCCTCGGGACGATGATGGTTTTGAATAGATTGGTTTAAAAAGGTTTAAAATATTAGTTAACGATTCTATCATCTGCACCGTATCCCTCTGTTTAAAAAATTCAGTAAGGGCGGACCGACATTGATTTGAATGCATAATATTCACTACAATAGGAGTTAACTCAGGTGACCATCTAACGGGCCTCAAGGCCTTTCGTCCTTGTAATAGGTTTGTTGATAAACTGGGGAATAAAAAACAATCAGGAGACAATGAAAGAGTTAATTGTAAGGGAAGATGGTCCCCTCCATAATACTCTCCTATCTTAAAATCGTGAATTCGCGGTAGCAAACCTTCTGATACTAACATGTAATCAATCACACTGGCCCCTTTGAACGTTACACAAGTAAAATCTCCTGTGGGATCAAACTGCCTGTGCCCATTTAAAATTACCAAACCTTGATTCACAGCGCACTCAAACAATTGTTTTCCTGCAAAATTAACCTTAGAATCTTTTGAGAATCTCTCACACAAATGTGGGGGGGGCAGCTCCGTCGTGGGCCAAACTAACCCAGCTTCATCATTGGTGCCAATACGGGCGTTAAAATCACCTGCTACCAATAATGGAATTCTGGGATATCGCACAGTGATCTTATCCAAAAGGGATCCCAATTTGTCCCAAAGAATCCTAATGTCATTTCTTGAGTTTAGTGGAGGGAAGTAGCTTGTAATAATTATAAAAGAGAACCCTGGGAACTTCAGCAATAAAACAATTACAGAATTAAAAGAAGGGATCAAAGTTATACTTGTGCAATTTAAAATTGAAGAAACCAAGCAAGCCAACCCCGATTTGGGACGACCCCGGGTTGGACCAGAAACGGCATCTACAGTATAAACAACATACCCAGGTACATCAATAGTATCCCTAACCCAAGTTTCTTGTACCAGAATAATATGAAAATCCAACAAATAGGTCCTGACACCAGGATCTCTCAACCTGTTACACCAACCTGTAATGTTCCATGATAAAATTTTAATATAGGGAGGTGGTGGCGAAAACAGTCAGTCTGATAGAGGGGCAGATCCCATAGTTCCCTGACAGGGAGCTGAATTGGACTTAGTATTTCTATTATTGATTAAAACTACTGGTTCTAAGGGGATGTGGTTTGTCGTTTGGATCAGAGGATCTGTTATTTGAGGGAGTTCATCACTAACTTTAGGAGGGAATACATGAACTTGGGGGTGTTCTATTTTTGGATCTGTTTGTACCAAACTGCCCTTCCTAATATCATCGAGCGAAATCACTAAGACTTTAAGTCGGTTTATCAACTCATCTTGTTCGCTAGGAGGGAGAGCACCAAAAGATGATAAAAGAGCAGACTCCATGTCCTCAACTGTTCCAGAAGTTTCCAAGTTTATCAATACCTCCTTTGATTCAGATATAGCAGGGAGTATAATTTCAGGAGTTATAGGAGTTTGCAAGTTCACTACCTTACTAGGAGAATGCAAATGGACAACTTGCATTAAATTTTCTGATCCCTCTGGACTGTCTTTTCTTTGAATTGTTTTATTATTTAATTTATTTCTACCCACATTTTGACATGGTGCTTGGGGATTCAATTTTACTAAAGGTTGGATTGTAGGATTTTTAAAATGTCTCTGAAACCTGACCCCATATTTAATAAATTCATATCCGTGAGCAAGCACCTGGGATGGAATGCTGCTGGATCGAAAGTACAAAAGAAAATGTTCATGTCGCAGGGACCCAAAAATCCGTTCTACCTTAATAAGATCTAATGCAGATGGGTTAGTTTTGAGGAGAAATGCCAGATGATTTGTGGCCCATCGCCTTGTCGACCAATTTATATGTCTTCCTTGATAAGGGAAGACATTAACAACAACACATTTAGAATCATAAATTAGTGACCCAGGGCCTTCTGACTTTCTATCCAGGCCTTCCAAGTACATTTGTTGGTTAGGTCTCAATTCCAAAACTCTGCCTTTGTCCATACTTCTGGACGAAGACGAAACAAAAAACCCAAAATAATATTTGAATATGTATAAAGACGAGATCTGCTAGTCTTCGAGGGGTAGAAGAAGAAGAGTTGTTTTTTACACCTCACCTTTTCTCTATCTTTAAGGAGTCCCGAAGCGGCTTACAAGCTCCTTCCCTTCCCCTCCCCACAACAGTCACCTTGTGTGGTAGGTGGGGCTGAGAGAGTTCTACAGATTATAGATCGCCTCTCTTAACCACTACACAACGCTGGTACCATGACATTCTCAGTTGTCATAGGGGGTTACCGCTTTATGTATTCCCACCGATGTATTAAGAGTTTGAAAATGTTATAAAAAATACTGTTCGCACTTTGTTTGGCCCCTTTAGCTGTGAAGACATCTTCCAACCATTTTTTAGCCGTGGTATCCAAAAACCCTTTTAAAGCGAGGTTTTTTTTTATAACATTTTCAAACTCTTAATACATTGCTGGGAATACATAATGCGGTAACCCCCATAGAGTAGAGCCTTCTGGAATGAAGGTTGTACAACTTTATAATAGCAAAAAGTTATCACTTTATAGCTTTTTGCCATCAAGTCACAGCTGACTCATGGCGACCCCATGGGGTTTTCAAGGCAAGAGACATTCAGAGGTGGCAGAAGTAGCGACCCTGGTCTTCCTTGGTGGTCTCCCATCCAAATACTGACCAGGGCTGACCTGCTTAGTTTCAGAGATCTGACAAGATCAGGGTAGCCTGGGCTATCTAGGTCAAGGCATATTCAAGCTACAGAGAAATATTTTGCTTGAACTCACCTTGTCTGTGGAAACCTCTTCTTTTATAGGAGCAAACAGCCAAGCCTTAAATGTACACTGCAGAGAACAAGCAACTTTCAGCATAACAAACTATTGCAAATGAGCACTCGCAAGGTGATAATGGAAACCAAATCACCCTTCACACCCATAATTTGCTACATGTACATATGGCCTCCAACTTTATAGGTGGTGCAATATTTAAACCAATCTTTATAACCCTCCCAACCAGCAGCAAGCAAGAAAAGATTATCTCTACCTCTGTGTTCCACAAAAGTTACCATTTCCTCATATTCAACATTTCTGAAAGGGAGAGGAACAGGCAAGGCCATTTTTTTCCCTGGGGCAATCCTTCTAAATCGGGGTGACATTTCAGATGGAGGTGAGGATGGCAGATTCCAGGGATAAACTTGTTATTGAATTCCACATTTTAGTTTGCACTTTTGTTGAGAAAGTATGTGGATCAGGGCCAAAGTACTGGGGAAGGGACTTTTAGAAGGGAAATATAAGAAGATCCCTAGATCAGAGAGGTTATGTCAGTGTGGAACAGGGGAATTGAAACCATCGAACATGCATTGATATGTTGCCCATTCTACCACGAAGTTAGATCAAAGCTTATTTCCCCCCTACTTGGCAAATTACCTGAAGAGTCAGTTGAGCTTTTGGCAAAGAAGCTCCTATTAGGAGAAGACCTTCAGCTTACGCTCCAAACTGCCAAGTTCTGCGCCGTTGCTATTAAAATACGCACAGCTTTATTAGAGTATGATTGTTAGAATATTTCACAGTTTTATCAATTTCAAAACGATAATTTTAACCAGGGGTTGCTTTTATTGATCTTATACCTTTAGATGCACGGGCAGCCTGTGATTCTGTGGTGCAAAACTATTAGGTCTGGAAATTTTGATGTGGTGGCACGTGATTGGTCAGTCTACTTATTAATAAACTTGACTTGACTACTGGGGAAGGGACTTTCCTTCCACACTCTTTCTATGAACAAAACATCCCCTCCCTGTTGGATGTAAATACACTCTCCTCTGTGACCAGATTTATTATCACAAAGTAGAGATGACGCCAGGTTTAAGAAGCAAAGGGAGAAAAAAGCTTTTTTTATTTTGCCAGGCAAAAGAGGAAGACATTTCAGCCCTTTTCGGGTTCAAAAGTGAAAGTCTCCTAACAGACTCCGCCTAGTCCTCATATTTATACTTCTCCAGAGTTCTTTGTTCTAAGAGGATTTGAATATCTCCTCCTCTCAAATCCACCCTAACTCTGATCTCATCTTTGTGGTCACATGCATATGATCTCATCTGTTATTTGGTGATATCCTGTTCCAGATACGAAAAATCACCTGCTTTGTTCAGTTTAAGTTAGACAGGACTATTTTCTACTGACTTATATAAATAACCACAGCTTATAAATATAATAGAAAAATAACATTTTTCTAATATGCTAGAATTAAATTAATTAAAATCTTACACATCCCACAGTCCCCCCTCATGATCAAAATCAAAATTATTTTGAATCTTGATCATTCTATTATATTAACTTGCAATTTTAAAACAATAATGTAGACATAATGTTTCCCTAGCCACTTTTTTTAACCCAAAGGACCAAATAATACATCAAAATGGCTTTCTAAAAGAGTCTTAAACATCTACTCTTGTTCTTTAGCTAACAATTGTGCTCTGGTTTCCAAGTTTTTTAATCATAAGTCTTGTTGATTTTTGAATAAAAAATCAAGTTCGCCTGCAGGTTCTACCAACCACTTCGAGCCTCTTGCACGTGGACTCTCGCCAGCTGCTATGGTGTTGGCTGCCACGACGTCATCTACCGCCCTTCTGGTCTCGACCTCACACGGTGGTAGCGCTGCTTTGCATCTGGAATAGTGGACCCAGCCTCCCTTTCCATCTACCTTTACTGTGGCATTTGCGGTGAAAAGAATTTGGAACGGACCCGTCTACCTGAGCTGGAGAGTAGTATGCTTTTAAGATTCTACAAACACCCAGTCTCTTATTAAAAAAAGAATGGACAACAGAGTCTAGGGGGAGAGGTTGTACAACACAAGCCAGTTTTTGGGTTTCCTTCAAAGCTGCACTTAAAGTTTTTATATAGTTTTTTCATATATCTGTTTCCAACCTCTTTATTGGGTGTTCTCTGATTCTAAAAATGTTAAAAGAGACATTCATACAGAGCCTCAAAGGGCAACAACTTGTGTGGCCCCCGGGCTAATGTACGGATGCGTGTCAGTGTGATAGGCAATACATCTGACCATTTTAAATTAGTTTTTACACAAATTTTAATTAACATCTCTTTTTAGGGTCCGATTCATTCTTTTTACTGTCCCTGATAACTGGGGTCACCAAGCCATGTAAAAACTATATTTTATTTTCATTTTTTTTAGAACTGTTTTATAACTTCCCTAACAAATAACCCCCTCTGTCTACATATACCCTTTGATATGTCACATGTTTTTGTTATTTGTTCTGCTGTTTGATAAATGCCCTTTCCATTGTATAATTGCAAGAATATTTTTGCTAACCCTGTTTCCTCTAGATGACTATTCTAGTGTAATTGTGTGAGGATGTGTGTGATGTGTACCCTTAGGCTTTTTTTTAACCACCCCCCTCTTTTTCTGTAGTCCCTACTTTTGCCATCCAGTTTCTTTTCTTCCTCAGTGTAGAGCGCTGTAGGGGGCAGTGTAAAAACTGGGGTTAAAGTCATTACCATATCACAGGATGTTGATTTTGCTGTAGTCACTTTTGCCATTTCATCAGCTCTGCAATTTTCTTTGGCCTCCTTGGTATGTCCAGTTTGATGTTATTGTCACCTGTAACTAAATATTGTCCAAAACCTGTAAAATCAAATTTCCATGCTTTACAGCTCCCCACTAGCTGTCAGGACTCCTCGTTCTTTTCAGATGTATTTATATGCTTGTACAACTCCAAAAGCATCTGCTTCAAGCACTTTGCACTCAGTCACCAGGCTGTATCCACTCTGCCTTTTTCCACTCACCACTCGAGAAGATCCATCAATCCAAATTTCGAGATCTGCGTTGTGGATAGGCTCATCCTTGAGGTCTACCCGTGCCATGGTGCACATATCTACAGTCTGTAGACAGTCATGGTGTTCCTCCAGGTCAGTTGTTACAGGCAGCAGACTAGCAGGAATTTAAACGGTTATAAGGTTCATATGTGATATCATCTCTACCAATCAGTGAGGCTTTATATCGAGACAGCCGTGCATTTGTAAGCCACTTGGCTCCTCTCTGTTGTAACAAAATAGTCACTGCATGAGGGCAAAACACTCTGATTGGATGTTCAATAGTCAATTTCTTTGCTTCCTTCACAGCCAGGGCGGTTGCAGCTACTGCCCTCAAGCATGGAGGCCACTCTTGTGCCACTGGATCCAGCTGTTTTGATAAATAAGCTACAGGTCTTTCAGTTAGCCCACAAGTTTGTGTAAGGACCCCCGCCATGCAACCCTCCTTTTGCAGGTCAGGGATACCCAGAGCTGGTGCTGTCATCAAAGCTTGCTTCAGCTCTTTTTACTTATGTGCATTTTCAGGTTCCCACTGCAATATTTCTGGTTCCTCATCATGGCATATTTTTTATCAAGTCTCTGGTTAGTTTACTATACTCTTTTATCCACTCACGACAAAATTTCAATATTCCCAAGAAGGACCTTAGCTGTTTCTTAGTTTGAGGGAGTGGCATGCGATAAATAGTCTCCTTGCAAGAAAATAAAAGATTTTGTGTTCCCTGTGTTATTTTGTGTCCCAAATAAATTACTTCCCTTTGGGCTACTTGGAGTTTTTTCTTTTGAGACCCTATATTCTTTCTGTCCTAAGAAATTCAGCAATGAGATCGTTCCCTCTAACACCAGCTTCTCTGTTTTTGCAGAGATTATCTGGATTCTTTCACCCCAGGAGAAACAGGTCCTTAGAGTTGGCATCCAGTGGAATGCTAAAAAGGCATTTTTCAAATCTGTCACACTAAACCATACATGGTGTCCTAATGGGGTGTACAGGAAAGTGTGAGGATCTGACACCACTGGATACCCATGTTGAACAATCTCATTAATTTTCTTTAAATCCTCAACTAATCTCCATCCTCTTCTCTTTCCTTTTCTACCTGGCTTTGGCAATGCCAGAATAGGGATGTTGTCTCCCATTTGTCAGCAACTGCTGTACTACTGGTAATTTTAACTGGCATTTACGCTCCCAGTCAAAGGTTACCTGTATGGGTGAAATGTTCAACTGGCCTGCATTGTCATCTTGCACTTACAGCATTCGTTTACAAATTATATATATATATATATATATATATATATATATATATATATATATATATATATATATATATATATATATATATATATTTATTAGTGCAAAATAAATAATACCTAAAGCTATTAAGGCTGAAAAAGCCTTCCTTTTCACCCTGATTTGAATACCTTTTAAACCTTTTTTTATTAATGATGCCACTTTTATGTTATAACAACATAAAAACAGAAAAACATAAAACAAAAAGACACTGTCCTTCAATGTTACTCCTCTGAAGATGCCCGCCACAGCCGCTGGCGAAACGTCAGGAAAGAAAATTCCAAAACCACGGTTACACAGCCTAGATAACCTATGAGAACCAATGAACTTTAACCGTGAAAGCCTTCAACAATACCCTGGCTTTAATTTGACTGTGTTTTAAAACACTTAATATATTAACATGATTTCTCTGTCCCTGGAGAAAACAGGCACCCAGCATCACCAATATCCATCTCATTGAATAACCATAACTATCCTCTCTCTTTATAAACCCTTCTGCTTCCCTCTCAAAGTCTCTCCCAACCATACATCCTCAGCCCTCTTAAGCCAAAACACTTGCCCCTTCACAGCACACTCAAAACATGCTCTAACTTTCTCATAACTTACTTATTCCCTCATATTAATACACATTGCCTTTTCACCTTGTAAGCATTTCCAGTCTGTTTCTTTTCTTATAAAGTTTGATACAGTTCACAAGACTCTGCTTTCCAAATTCCAAACACTTTGACTTGGCCCCTCCTCCTGCGTTCAGCAAGAGGGCTGGTTCAGTCAGAGTTAACTTAAAATTCCATTTTTTTTTATTTTGTTTCACATTTTAAACTTCAGAGAAAGAAAGGATCTTCTGTTAACAAAACAGTGTTGCTGGCTTGATTTACGACCAGTCTGATAGAAAGAAGAACAGAAACACTTTGAAGTGGAGAAAGGAGGGGCATGGGGGATTCTTCTTTTAGCCGACACCGTCCATTATCCCAGGCTGGCCCCATAAAAAATAAACACGTTAACATTTGTTAAATAACCATATAACCCTTTATAAAATACTTCACAGAAAGAGGGAACATAAAACAAAGCTGGACAAGACAAATACAAACACAAAACTACTTTCCCTTTTCTAGGCATTTGCCTCTTCCAGTGCCCTGGAGGCAACTGAAAAAATTCCGGATCAGCACAGGATTTCACAATCCCTGCTCTGGCTACTGCTTTTCCCATTGACAATAATAGACCATTGGCTGAATCCTCTTACAGCCCCCGTTACCATTCCAACTCAGTGGCGTCCCACTGAGCCCCTTATCCATGGTGGCGTTGCTTCTGCCTTCTCCTCTTAGAAGGGTTTACCTCTAAGAACTGCCCCACCATTTAGGGTCCCGTAATTCCTTTCCGCGGTTCCTTACCTCCAGCCCGTTGCTTCTCCTGGGTCGGTTTAAAAGTGGGACTCTGCAATTGCACTCACCCCCAGACGCTGTGTCTGCCAAGCTTGAGGATCAGCGAAATCGCCGGGTGCACCTGTCCTACAAAACTTCGACACCACTCATCTCTGGGCAGTTGACAACCAGATGTCCCCTGGGGTGCCATAAATCTGTTGGATGTAAATACACTCTCCTCTGTGACCAGATTTTATTATCACAAAGCAGAGACGACGCCAGGTTTAAGAAGCAAAGGGAGAAAAAAGCTTTTTTTATTTTGCCAGGCAAAAGAGGAAGACATTTCAGCCCTTTTCGGGTTCAAAAGTGAAAGTCTCCTAACAGACTCCGCCTAGTCCTCATATTTATACTTCTCCAGAGTTCTTTGTTCTAAGAGGATTTGAATATCTCCTCCTCTCAAATCCACCCTAACTCTGATCTTATCTTTGTGGTCACATGCATATGATCTCATCTGTTATTTGGTGATATCCTGTTCCAGATACGAAAAATCACCTGCTTTGTTCAGTTTAAGTTAGACAGGACTATTTTCTACTGGCTTATATAAATAACCACAGCTTATAAATATAATAGAAAAATAACATTTTTCTAATATGCTAGAATTAAATTAATTAAAATCTTACACATCCCACACTTCCACACTCTTTCTATGAACAAAACATCCCCTCCCCAGAATGCAACTTGTCGGGAAGGGGGGAAAAGACAGGCGATTCCTGTCTTTTTTTCTTTACCAGGAAACCCCCAAACAGCTCAGGATAAGGATTGGAAACAGCGAAGGGGCAGAGTGTAAAAGAAAAATTGTTTCGTATTTCTATGGCATTGATCCTAAACCCCCCATTGCAGCTGCTTTTAAATGCTAAACTAACGATCAAATTTATTGTGTAAAGCTAAAGGCCGTCACCATCAATCACAAAGAACATAAAACATATATCATAAATAACATAATTAAAATAATCCCATCTGAAAGTGCTTATCCTGTTAAAACATTTCACCCTTCAGATACAACTTTCACCTGCATTTTCTTGGCTGTCAAGGCAAACAATGACACACTGTATAGAACGGATGAGTCAGTGTCCGAGAGAAGAAAAATCAGCTTCTCTGTTCCCAAGAGTTAGGCCCTTCAGGAGCAATGTAAGAAATTTGGCTCTAGGCTCTGGGTAAAGAGGGCAGGACTGAATATGATGGGCAAATCCTCTGGAACTGGAGCGCCACAATGACGTAAGTGTTAAGCGAGCAGTTTTGGGGAGCAGCAACCATCAAGCAAAGCTGTTGGCATGGTCTGGAACTAAACAGATGTAAAGGCGTTTCTGAGGTTATAAAGGGTAATGCTAGACAGGTAGGAGGCTCTGACGTGGTCCCTTTTAATCAATTTGAACCAGAGGGAAAATGTTGGAGCTGGAGATTGTCACTGCGCTACACTTGAACACCCAGCCCTGAATACTGGTACCTGCCATTGAGGCACTGTGGGTATCATCTGATATGGAGCAGCAGCAGAGAATATTGTTGTAGCAAGCTACCCAGGTAGCATCTTACTGCACCATTATGAGACATTGCTAGAGGAATAGACTAGTAGTGTCATTCCTTGGCTTTCTCTAGTCAGAGAGCAAACCAAGTTATGCCCTCGTTGGAGCTGCTGGGCTATTCTCTTTTAAAAAAGATATTTTGAATGGATTCCAGTTTTGTGACCAGGTAATCATTCCAGCCCCAAACCTCCACTCTATACCGAAGTCATGGAACAGTCTTAATCTAGTATAATTTCAGAGGTAGGTCTCTCAAGAAACCCCCCTTTACGCTGTAAAATTCCAGAATAGCACCTATATGTAGATCTAGTGACTGTTGTGTGTGTGTGTGTTAAGTGCCATCAAGTCGCTTCCAACTCATGGTGACTCTGTGAATCAATGTCCTCCAAAACGTCCTATCAATCAACCTTTATTGCTCATTGACAAAGTCTTAAGCATTTACATTGTACAACGGAAGCAGTTTTACAGACACAGAAAACGCCCTATCGTTAACAGCCTTGCTCCGGTCTTGCAAACTGAGGGCCGGGCTTCCTTTATAGAGTCAATCCATCTCATGCTGAGTCTTCCTCTTTTCCTGTGGCCTTCAGCTTTAATTAGCATTATTGTCTTTTCCAGCGAGTCTTCTCTTCTCATAATGTGGCTATTACCTCAAGATATTGAAAGGTGCTATATCAGTTTACTGGGGGTGAGGCATCTATGGTTCACTTAAATTTACGAGGCCTTTTTCTACAGATCATCACTTTGATCTTAGCATAGTTAATATGTAAGGCCTCTTCTCTGCAGAAGTTGCCAAGCTTTTATAGGATCTGTTTAAAGCCAGTGTGTATGAGAGAGACACCACCAGAACCATGTCATCAGCGTATAAACGAATCGATATTTTACAGGAACCTAAAGAAGATGAAACAAATTCAAGACCTGATATAATTTAAATATAAATGAAAAGCAGTGGGGCTAAAACACACCCCTGTTTTACCCCTCTGGTAATTGGGATCTCCTCAGTTAGGGCGGCTAAGGTGCCCACCTTTTTCTAAGGAAAAGGGGAAGACCCAACAAGAGATGGATCGACGCAATAAAGGAAGCCACAGCCCTCAATTTGCAAGACCTGAGCAAGGCTGTCAAAGATAGGACATTTTTGGAGGACATTGATTCATAGGGTCGCCATGAGTCGGAAGCGACTTGACGGCACTTCACACACACACACACACACACACACACACACACACACACACACACACACACACGATGCCCACATTTATTTTAGCAAAAAAAAAAATCGGGAGTTCCTGTAACATAAAAGTATGCCCCTTTCAATGTTTGTACCTGCCAATTTCAGCCAAAGCCATTTTCTGTCAATTGAATTAAAGGCAGCTTGTTAGATCTACAAAAGCCATGTACAAAGATTTGATGGACCTCTGGTGCTTTTTAGGGTTAGGTGGTAAAGAGTAGGCAATGATTGACTGCACTTTGCCCTTTTCTAAAGCCTGTTTGCTCAGGGTGGTTGGAAGACTCCCAATCCTCCAATTTGCAAAGAACATTCTTACTACATACAGTTTGGAGGCTATATCCAACAAACTTATTGGATGGCAGTTATGAGGAAGCCCCGCTTATAAGCGATGTTCATATTTTTTAGTTTATCAGCAAGGAACATTAGATTTTACACTTCTCCAATGTTACAGGGGATAAACCAGAGAATACCTATATTGTCATGACATCAATCTATAGGGGGGTTGATCTTAAGACTACTAACAAAGAATCCCTTATTTGTAAGCTACCAAAGGCAATGATTATGTCCTTATGGACCTTCCTTTTTCTAACAATTTCAGAATTTGAAAGTTTTCATTCCCTCTTCCTCCCCACAACAGACAACCTGTGAGCTAGGTGGGGCTGAGAGAGTTGTAAGAGAGCTGTAACTAGCCCAAGGTCACCCAGCTGGCTTCATGTGTAAGAGAGGGGAAACCAACCTGGTTCACCAGATTAGAGTCCGCTGCTCATGGGGTTTTCAAGGCGAGACAAGCTGAAGTGGTTTGCCATTGCCTTCCTCCACAAAGCAACCCTGATCTTTCTAGGTGGTCTCCCAACCGAGTATTGGCCATAGTCAGCCCCGCTTAGCTCCCAAGCCCTGATGAGCTCAGGTCAAACTGGAATATTCAGGCTGCTAGTACAAAGGTAATAGAGCCCCGTGGCGCAGAGTGATAAGCTGCAGTACTGCAGTCAAAAGCTCTGCTCACGACCTGAGTTCGATCTCGAGGAAGTCGGTTTCAGGTAGCCGCCGGCTCAAGGCTGACTCAGCCTTCCATCCTTCCGAGGTCGGTAAAATGGGTACCCAGCTTGCTGGGGGTAAAGTGTAGATGACTGGGGAAGGCAATGGCAAACCACCCCATAAACATAGTCTGCCTAGTAAACGTCAGGTTGTGATGTCACCCCATGGGTTAGTAGTGACCCAGTGTTTGCACAGGGGACTACCTTTACCTTTTAGTACAAAGGCAGGGGTGGTTAAACCTGCAAGCGTTGCCCTTTTCCTGACCTGGAAAGTCCTTGGAGGCTGTTATTTGTTTTCCCACTGAGTTCAATAGTTGCTTCTTGGGGCCATCAGGATGGGGGAGACTTAACCATCTCACCTCTTGTGTTGTGATACCAATTTAATCAGGCCTTTGTGCCAGATCTTTACGAAAAGGACTGCTGGGTTATAAAACTCCAGGATCATGTGTAACTAGAGTTGCCAGCTCTGTGTTGGGAAACACCTGGAGATTTTGGGGGTGGAGCCTGAGGAGGGTGGGGTTTGGGAAGGGGAGGGACGCCATACAGTCCACCTTCCGAAGCAGTCATTTTCTCCAGGTGAACTGATCTCTGTCGGCTGGAGATCAGTTATAATAGCAGGAGATCTCCAGCCACCACCTGGAGGTTGTTAGCAATGTATCGAAAAAGTGCAACAAAGTGCAAAGGCGTGTAACAAGACACAGCTTGTATACAAAATACAATTATATATGAAATACATCTTGGGATTTATCTTGTTTTATTTAGATGTTATTTCTTTAACATACCCCTACTAGTAAGTAATTAACATCCAATAAGCACTTTTCAGCTGTTACTGTGCTCGAACGCTATTTCTAGTTCCTCCACAAATTTGTAGTAGAGAACGTCTCTCATTCTGACGTGTGAGCTAGCCTCTGAGCAGTACACATGTGAGTATTTTATATATATAGAACACTATTGTTCAATGAACTATTTATATGTAAAATTTGTTTAAAATATACTTAAAATGTTTTAAAATTTTTGCTGTTAAAACTATTCTGCTGTAAGAAAGTTTTTTTGAGATTACAAGTTATATAGTAGTCCTCATATGATGTTCCCTTAATATATAGCCTATTCCGAGGAAGATTAATAATCGAAACAGGAAGATTACCGGATCCCTGTATTCCTACACTCTTGATACAGGTCAAGGGAACTCTGCAACAGCTCTTTTTGTCCAAGAACATATGCTATAAAGCAAACAGGTGGATAGCCCTCGAGGCACCTTTACTAGGTTCACACTGTGAAGCAAAAGGACCATATTTCTTGGACACTTTGGTATTTTTGTACTTTTGTATTTCATATATAATTGTATTTTGTATACAAGCTGTGTCTTGTTACATGTCTTTGCACTTTGTTGCACTTTTTCGATACATTGATAACAACGCTCACCCTTGCATATCATTTGTTGTTTGGCCATTCGGTTGTTTCTTATTTACTACCTACATGACAACAGGCTAACTTTGTATTGAATCCGCCACCTGGAGGTTGGCAGAACCCTATATGTAACAGAAACCTGATGTACTTATTTATGGGCATTGCCCTTGTAAATCTTCCTAGTACACACACCATTTCTCAAATATAAAATGGTCCTGAGGAACAGCTATTTGCCTCCCTAGAGGGGCATGCAAGTATTAATACTGGTCCTGTATATTTTTCCCATGAAGGAAATAGTGGCTTCCTGGGACTACTTCACCTCAGAAAAATAATATGGGAGGGGAAGGCTTAACCCCCTGTCCCTTCATACCTTTACCCTATTGGAAATGGGACCCTGCATCTGCTTTTTAAAGAAAAAAAGCGGAGGCTAATCTGGTGAACTGGATTGGTTCCCCCACTCCTACACACGAAGCCAGCTGGGTGACCTTTCACACACTCTCAGCCCCACCTACCTCACAGGGTGTCTGTTGTGGGGAGGGGAAGGGAAGGTGATTGTAAACCGGTTTGAGTCTCCCTTAAGTGGTAGAGGAAGTCGGCATATAAAAACCAACTCTTCTTCTTCTTCTAACTAGTAGTGTGCATGGCTTGTCTTGATTCTGCTTTGAGACCATTTGACTCCCACTGATCAGGAGAAAAGTGGGATGTAAATATTTTAAATAAATTATATATGTAATTTTTTTTTTATTCCACTGAAATCCTGAAAAGAACTGGGGCGCTCAACTGCTCCAAGGAGCAGAGCACAGTATAACACGATATTAAACTAATTTTATTTTATTACCATAGATGGTACTAACGACAACAACAACAAAGTTGCAAATAAACCAGATTTCAGTGACGTTAATTTAAAAAAAAAAAAAACCCACAGGCAACCATCCGTAAGCATTAAAACAACTCGGTGAATAAATTAACAGATGATACAAGCAACCATTTTAATTCATTGAAAACTGACATTTATTATTAGAGGAGTCAGCCCACCATAGTCCCATTGTGGCCAGCTCGCTTTCCCCCCCAGGGTGACTTTGGGTCCACCTTGCTTCCTTTCTGAAAGCTGTCATGAGAGTGAGGAGTCTGTGGAGATGGGGGGGGCGTTTATTGGAGAGGCTGGCCCTTCACTTCCATCCCTGGAAATGACCACTACAGCTCCGCGGGACTTGCCGCTTGCCCATCTTCTAATCCCTCAAGCAACAGCTGTTTCAACGCAGGAACTTCTTGCCAGTCGCAAAGCCTGCTGCATAATGGCCTTTCCATTAACCTTGCACTACCAAAATGAATGTCAGGCCCGGCCTCTCGGCCTTAGCCTGACATCGCTCCTCACAGGCTCTTGCTCCGAGCAGGCCAGGGTTTGGCTCGGAGTCAAGGCCCTGGTCACGTGCTCCTGGTCCTCATGCCTTTGTACAGTATCAGTATCCTGCGTTCTATGCTCAGTATGGTATGCCGATCCTGTTTACCACGATCACCCCAGCTGCATAGCCATGTTATGTCTGCCTACCCTGAGAAAGCTTGTCATGGATTGCAGCTGCCTGTGTACCTTTGCCTATCCATCTTTGAAGTCTGCCTTGCATTTTAACCATGTGCCCTTGCCTTGATTCCTCATTAGTAGCCTTGTCTGCCCAGGAGGCAGCCAGCTTCTTACTTTGTCTAATTTTGCTCCTAATAAAGCCGAAACTGCTTCAGAGCCTTTGCCTGATGGGTTTTGCTTGAAGGTTGCTAAGGACAAACTTCTGAGTCTGACAATGATGCCCTAGGGTCAGGGTTGCCAACCTCCAGGTGGTGGCTGGAGATCGCCTGCTATTACAACGGATCTCCAGGTGACAGAGACCAGTTCACTTGGAGAAAATGGCTGCTTTGGAGAGTGGACTCTGTGGCATTATATCCCACTGAAGTCCCTCCCCTCCCCAAACCCCACCCTCCTTAGGCCCCACCCCCAAATCTCCAGGTATTCCCCAAACCGGAGCTCCATTTCCCACGGGCTCACAGACGCTAATCTGGTGAACCGAGTTGGTTTCCCCACTCCTACTCATGGAGCCAGCCGTGTGACTTTGGGCCAGTCACAGTTCTCTTAGAACTCTCTCAGCCCCACCTACCTCACAGGGTGTCTGCTGTGGGGAGGGGAAGGGAAAGAGATTGTAAACCGGTTTGATTCTCCCTTAAGTGGTAGAGAAAGTCGGCATATAAAAACCAACGCTTCTTCTTCTTTACATGTGCATTCCCCAACAGAGGGGCCAATTGGATAATGCTTGGTCTCAAATTAGTGATGTTCACAAAAAGCCATCCCTTGAGGATGAACCAGGCATAACAATTCCATTAATTGTTCCCCGAAGCCATTTAAAGACAGGAAAATGGCATGACAAACAAGGGTTACACTAATCCCTCCTTTCTCACTGTCCTCTGTGCCCTGACTGAACTAAAAAAACACACATGAGAAATGCCATTCACAAAAGTTCCCACCAGCACGTGTGGCTTAAAATGGTAAAGGTCCCCTGTGCAAGCACCGGGTCATTCCTGACCCATGGGGTGACATCACATCCCGACGTTTACTAGGCAGACTTTGTTTACAGGGTGGTTTGCCAGTGCCTTCCCCAGTCATCTTCCCTTTACCCCCAGCAAGCTGGGGACTCATTTCACCGACCTCGGAAGGATGGAAGGCTGAGTCAACCTTGAGCCGGCTACCTGAAACCGACTTCCGTCGGGATCGAACTCAGGTCGTGAGCAGAGCTTTTGACTGCAGTACTGCATTTTACCACTCTGTGCCACAAGGCTCCTTCATTCAATTTGCAACGTGTGGCCTAGTTCTCAGTTAATCCACTTCAAAGAATTGTTATTGGCAGTTCTTGCCCCATCTACCATTCTGTTAGAAACCATCTGCCTGATATAAAAGATAAAGAATTATTGGTTTGCATTAAGACAGAATTTGAATTATAAGTAGAGAGGCAGGTGCACAAGGGAACAATGCGGGGGGCTTTGCTTCGATGAATGATTTAGAGAAGAAAGGTCAGAGAACAGGAATGGATTGGGGAGAATGGGGACAAGAACACAATTATGCCTTTTGCAGCTTTTAATGCTTGCATTGTGAAATCTGATACAGTAACCATATGCTTTCTCAAAATAATTTCTCTATGTAGGAGAGAGGCAGTTGACAATTGCTGGGTTCGACCCCCAGCAGAAACAGATGCAAGAGGAGCAGCTTCTGGGCTGGGCGTG
This sequence comes from Euleptes europaea, assembly GCF_029931775.1. Classification (NCBI taxonomy): domain Eukaryota; kingdom Metazoa; phylum Chordata; class Lepidosauria; order Squamata; family Sphaerodactylidae; genus Euleptes; species Euleptes europaea. The sequence goes on along the minus strand of NC_079325.1, from coordinate 41,766,331 downwards.
CTGGGTGGGCCAGCTAAGTGGGCTGCAGAGTGGCCAGGCAGCCAGGCAAGTGTCCAGGGAGCCACCAAACCAGCCAGGGGAGAGGCCCCACATTCAATTTGCAACAGATTCTGTCGTAGATTAACTCAATACACCTTACAAGGTTACGCGTAAGGGTGTGCGAGAACACTGCAACACCATTTGTTTCCATTTTAAAGAAAAACATCTTTGTAAGTTTTGTACTGCGGAGATTAAAGTACGTAGCAAATTAAAAAGCAAAGACGCAGATAAAAGTTTGAGCTTAAACTACTGGATTTCAAAAGTGGAGAAACCTGATGGCTGTTTTGTTTATAGGAAAGGATCGTTGCTAAAGTACTATGTGGTAATCTGATTTTAATCTTGATAAGTTTTTTATATCTTATTTTATTTGAATTGTTGTATGACTGTTACATATAGTATTTATTGGTCTTTGACCGCAAATAAAATCATTCATTCATCTTTGTAAAGAGGAAATTTGGAGTGGAGAAGCAGCAGATATGGGACAAGTTAAACACACCTTCTCGGCTCCTTTTCAAGCTGCAGCCGTCTTTAAAAAAAATCTATACAATTAATCAGATATCTTTTTTTGGGGGGGTAAGACTTTGCGACAGAACCTATGCACTTATTTTTTAATTAGATAGAACAAAAACTGTAATATAGCTATAGATCTAATAGCCAACTATACCCCGATCTGTGAATATCTAAGGATTGGACCCATTTATGCAGGAGCCCCGTGGCGCAGAGTGGTAAGCTGCAGTACTGCAGTCCAAGCTCTGCTCATGACCTGAGTTCAATCCTCACAGGAGTCAGTTTCAGGTAGCCGGCTCAAGGTTGACTCAGCCCTCCATCCTTCCGAGGTCGGTAAAATGAGTACCCAGCTTGCTGGGGGTAAAGGGAAGATGACTGGGGAAGGCCCTGGCAAACCATCCCGTAAGCAAAGTCTGCCTAATAAATGTCGGGATGTGACATCACCCCATGGGTCAGGAATGACCCGGTGCTTGCACAGGAGGCCTTTACCTTTTAAATTTTTTTTCAGTAAACTTGGGGGACAACCCAGGTTTGCAGAAAAATCTGAAAACTAAAAAAAAAAAATGTTGGGGAATGTAATTCCCCCTAAGTAGGGTTGCCAACCTCCGGGTACTAGCTGGAGATCTCTTGCTATTACACCTAATCTCCAGCTGATAGAGATTGGTTCACCTGGAGAAAATGGCCACTTTGGCAATTTATGGCATTGAAGTACCTCCCCAAACCAAGCCCTCCTCAGGCTCCAACCCAAAAACCTCCTGCCAGTGGCGAAAAGGGACCTGGCAACCCTATCAACAGGACTAAATAATGCTTTTTTATCTATCTGTGATTATACATTTTTATCCCACCCTGTCTCCAGAAGGCAAAAGGCAGGCCTCCCCTACTGTATCCTCACAATAACTCTATTAAATAGGTTCTATTAAGTAGAGTTAGGGTTGCCAACCTCCAGGTACCAGCTGGAGATCTCCTGCTATTACAGCTGATTGCCAGCTGATAGAGATCAGTTCACCTGGAGAAAATAGCCGCTTTGGCCATTGGACTCTATGGCATTGAAGTCCCTCCCCAAACCTCGCCCTCCTCCGGATCTGCCCCCCAAACCTTCCACTGGTGGCAAAGAGGGACCTGGCAACCATATGGAAGAGTGAGTGGTGGTGAGGCAGGGGCAGAGGGCAGAGGGGCAGGGGCAGAGGGGCAGAGAGAGCGGAGGGGCAGAGAGAGAGAAAGATGGAGCGGGAGGCAGAAAGAGAAAAGGAATGACAGTAGATGGACAGAAGGTAAGAGAATGGGTGGGGGAGTGAAAGAGAGAGACTGAGAGAAGTGGAGGAGGGAGATGGGAGGAATCAAAGGTGGGGGAAATGGCACGGCCACTCCCACAAGCTTCTTGCAGGTCTCCATTTGTGTCAGCTAATTCTTGAGACTGTGTAAATTGCAGCAGTAAGGGATTTGAGGCTGGACTGGAGACCCTCATTCAAATCAGTCAGACCAGCAAAGGCCATGTCTTGATCATGAACAAGCATGGAACCAAAAGGTACATCCAGGATTGGGTCCTAGCACTCCCTTCTAAGTGCTGCATCCTGTAAATACTTTCATCCTCTGCTGGAGAAAGTTTTCTGTCTATTAGGTTACACCAAATAAATAAATTTAAGGGTACATTTCACAAGCAGTCACCAAGAAACACAGAAAGGCAACTTCTTACACAAGATGTAGGTAGTGTGCTTCTTTCATATTAAAAAATTCAGTGGTTTGTGGCAGTGAATTTTAATGATTTTCTCTTGGCCAAACTGATGTCACAGATTTTGCTTTTCTGAAAAACACACACACAATATGAGTGGTGATTAAAATTATACAACAGAAGGTGCTATAGAAACGCTCCATTGTTATTTAGATCAAGAAACTACAGAGTCTCTATTAAGATCCTCCAAAAATGATCTAAATTGAATCGGTGCTATATTGGTTTTCCTCCAGTTAGTCTGCCAAAAAACACAGCAGTTATTCAATCCATTTCTCCCTTCACCTGTTTAATTTCTATCTACTCACAGTCACCTTTGATGCTTTACCATAAAGTATCATCCCCTGTGGTAAAAGATTGAACGTACACAATGGACTTTACAGAGTCACAGTAATCCAGCTCATGCCCAAACTCGACTTCCTTTCTTTTTGCCACGGCTTTCTGTCATGTCAACACTCAAAGGTTAACAGGAAAACATGGAACTTCCGACTTCCTCTGATCCATCTACAACTTTTCATCATTCCCCTTATTCTTTCTAATGGTTTCTCTTGTGCATCCCTTCTCCCTGTAATTACTGCCACACAGAAAATCATTTGCCAGCACAATTAACATTCTTAAAAGGTGCCCCAGATAGTTGGGATAGGTGATGTTGCTGGCAGATTATTCCAGAGGTAAAATAGTATGCTGGTTGAACAAAGTAATCCAATTTACGTGACCTATCTTCACCAGGTACCGCTGGACTCTGCAAGCTGACGTAGACAGGAGCAATAAGTGGAGTCACCCTTGTGAGTGCCACAAATTTTGCCCAAACTAACGGACCGTCCTCTTAATGAAACGGGATGGAAAAAACCCAGAAAGAGAGATGTGGATGGAATTATTTTTCCAATCGAGCCAACTACAAAGCATACACATACCAGTAGGCCAGGCATATTAAAGATTGTTCCGTTCATCCCGATAACACATGTCATTTCTTTGCAAAGGCCCTTCAAACACTGGAAAGACAGAGATCCATGATGATCAGCTTTTGTAGAAGAAAGAAATGGCTTCTTGCTGCTGACTTCATTGGTCATCTTTGTATCTCATAACCAAAGCATACCAATTCATCCACTTGCAGTTAAGGCAACCAATAAAAGCATGTGCCCACTATAATTTATGCACTCAGTCATTTTCCTTCTGAACCTCTAGAAAACCTTCACATTGACTTAGTAGCTCCACCTCACTGTATTTATTGCCCAGCTGCTATTATCGTTGCCAGTTTGTTCTCCCTCAGCTATATTCTACTATATTCCATGAAATTAGTTGTAGAACTTTGCTGACATTTCCAATTAATGACATATTGTACCTCCAGAGAGTTGTGTCCTTAATTAGGTGAATTCTAGATAGATTTTCTTGAAGGGGAGTCCGGCAATGATAGACCAAGGCAACATCCATTGGAATATATATGTTGACCCCATAGGCCTGGAGAACCGAGTGGACAGACGTCTGAATCACTTTCTTTGGATCAACAATCATTTTCCGAGGATTAACAACGTGCTTCCGATCAGGTTCCCGGAGAACATGCTGCAGTATGTTAACCCCAGGTATTGCATTCCAAGAAGAAGTGTTGAATCTATAAGTGAGGGTGAACACAGTTTTAGGGAAGATGTGATTTTCAAAGAGGAAAACACCAGCTTCTGGATATTGCCCCTGAAGGTTCTGCATCATGGTTTTCCAGTCTGCATATTTCCCTGGTAAAATAATTTCATCCATGTCATTTAGCAGTACATATCTGCTCCTGTACATGTTGCGATAGATACAGTCATTCAAGGCTGTGATTTGCCCATAGTAGCCAATGTCCTTGGGATCCATTGAATGATGCCAAGAAGAAGAGACCTTGAGGTACGCATCAATGGGCCAGGGAATTATCTCAACAATCCCTTCTGCAATATAAAAATCCAGCACTTTTTCCATCAGTGGGCTGCAGCTGGTCTTGTAGATCACCACTCTGTCTACCCCAAGGATTTTATACATCTCCATGCTCTGCACAAACTGCAGGATGTTGTTGTACTCTCCAAACATAGTGGAGATGCAGACTGTAAAATCCACAAGGGAACCTGCAGGATCACGGTTTCTTATTTCAAATAATGGTAGTTGGTCAATATCTCCATTAGGAGACCAATGTATTGACATATAATGTGGTTCCCAGTCCTCTGGTTCCAGACATTCCAAGTCCGTGGCACCATAAGGGAAGTCAAATCTATCAGAATGGACATCTATTTGAGCCTTGGAGATGTATATTTCACCATTGGATGGGTGGCAGAACCAGCAGTAAAGCTCCTTGACGTCTTTGTGGTGGACTATTGAAATCACTCGTGTCATTTTGTTCTTTCTGTTGTCAAAGTAAGGAGCAATAATGAAAGTTCGGTTATCTTTTAAGGGTGTGATGGTATTACGGGCAGGAATCCCTCTGCAGAGCTTGATTGCTGGCAGAGACATGGAAAATCGTTTTGTTCTGTGGAGATAGGAAAGAGTCACTATTGAAGCGCAGGTAGCAATGCAAACAGCAACCATGAGGTATGATATTTTCCAAGACATCTCAGGCTCTCAGTTGGCTTTGTGACGGAATATTAGGCAGCTGCTCTGCAACTGGAAAGAAAAAAACAGACACACAAAATAGAGTAGGAGAGCAAACACGGGCATTGAGTTTGACTGCACTGTAGATTTACTTATTTTATTTATTTTCATACTTCTAGCCCACCCTCCCCCAGCCAAGGCCGGGCTCAGGGCAGGTTACAGCATTTTAAAATCTTACAATATGTATAAAATACATAAAACCATTAAAACCATTCCCTTACTTATAAAACAATGGCTGCCATATGAGTAAAGTGCCCACTGTCGCAGATAATGCTGACCATAAATTAGTATCTAAAACTAGGTCGGCTGACCTAGTGGTCAGCAGACTAGTGGTCTGACACCCTCTTGTTTTTTGGACAACAAGAAGGTGAAAATTTTAGTCTGAAAACTAAAATTGAGGAGAGGAGGGCCATGTGCGCCCTGAGCTCCTTGGAGGACAAAAGCTCCTTGAAGACAAAAATGTGATAGATAGTAAACAGAATACTGATCAGAAAAACACTGATGTCTTCCACATGGGTTATGTGCCCCACATTCAACGCTTTCGAGAAGCAGGTTTTTTTCCATACTCCCCCACAGAATCATGATGCATTTGTGCACCTCCAAGGACTTCCTCAGTTTTTCTCCAGTCTTTCTCAAACCAACTTAACTCCGAAGTTTCGGGGAAGACTGCATTAAAGCTGGGATAGCCACTATGCCGGAGGAAAATTTGCATTTTGTTGCTCATGTGGAAGCCATTTTCCTTGACCCTGTCCACAAGGCAGCCATGTCCTCCCCCAGTCACCAAGGGTTTTTATTTTTTTTTTTAAAAAAAAAATCAGCACTAGAACATCATTATATTAATATACCATTGTAATAATAGATCAGGTTGCCAACCTCCAGGTGGAGCCTGCAGATGTCCTGGTATTACAACTGATCTCCAGAGGACAGAGTTCAGTCTTTCGAGGTAAAACTATGCAAGAAAGTAAAAAAACCTTGGATTTTTATGAACATGGCAAGCAAGTCACTCGTCGACAAATAGATCGCAACGGATAGCTGTGTTAGTCTGTCACTAACAGTAGAAAAGAGCAAGAGTCCCATAGCACCTCCAAGACTGACAAAATTTCTGGCAGGGTATGAGCGTTCATGAACCACAGCTCACTTCTTCAGTATCTGCCATGGCAGGAGCTTTCATGAGCCACAGCTCACTTCTTCAGTATTTGAAAAAGTGGCGCACGAAAGCTCATACCCTGCCCGAAATTTTGTCAGTCTTTAAGGTGCTACTGGAGTCTGGACTCCTACTCTTTTCTACTGCCGCCAACAAATAGTCATTAAAGAATTACAGATTATTAAATAATTACAAATGGTTATTAAATAATTACCCCTTTTGAAAATTGTGCAGTTCTGTCACATTTACAAAACTCTGATTAATTTGAGTATTATTTAAACCTGCCTAAAGCAATAGGCCCTTGCTGGCAACTTACCTGCCATAAAATTGGCTTCTCGATCTAAGGTGCATGAGAGTGGAAAACTCTGGACACCCAACAGCACAATGCGGTTGTCATGTCCTCCTCCTGAAGCACCAAGGCGTGTCTAGATGGCAGCCGAGAGGTCACTAAAGTACTTCGAAGTTAATCCAGCATAACCATTTCTTTTGCTTGAATACAGATGTCACAGCCAATTTCTAGAATAGCTTCCCCCCTTGAATTCAGATGCAACAGCCAATTTCCAGAATAGCTTCTTGCACAAAGCAAATACAGAGATCACAAACGCACGCGCAATGAAGCCATCAGATCAGAGAAGGATGATGACCCGGGGGGGGGGGAATTACCCAGCTTCTGCACCTTTAACAGGAACTCAATCTGTATATATATCAGCAACAGAAGCATTTCAGGGGCAGGGAGAGAAACATGAGCACCTGCGGGCATCTGCGGATGAAGCGGCTGTTAAATGCACAGAAACCAGAGGGCCCCGGAAAGAAAATGACAGTTCGACATATGACATTGTACTGAAGCAACATTGTTATTCCCCTCCTCCCATCAGGGCTTTCAAAAGTTTTGTTCTGGAAGGCACTGCAGAAATGTCAAAGCAAAACTCCGAGAAGCAAATTCTAAGCAGCAAACATGCGCCGATTACTCTACAGCCAGCCCGTTTCCCTCCCTCGCCACATCCAACTCACCTCCTGCGGGAACAGCACGCTTTCCAGCAAACGCGGGACACCTCTCACTTTAGAAACTCCTGCAAGAAGCCCGTGAGCCAGCTGCTTTGGAAACATCAGATAATGAGCTTTGCACAATTGCCTCCCACATGCCAAACCCTGCAGAACCACTAATGGAGCACATGCTTCCCATTGACCTGAAGCTGAGGAGCTCTAAACTATTTTAACCCTTTCCCCTTCCTTTGCTTTACAGGAAAGCCACTTAATTGCTAATCATTGTATGCGCACTAGGGTCTTGTATTAGACACACTCCTTGGTTCGTTCCTTGGCCACTCACCTCCACTCCAGAAGGCAAGGCTTTTATATGCGCAAGAGGCTTTTCTCTGGGAGCCAAGAAGCCCCAGCAACTGAAAGCTCATAGTGGAGTGTGTGAGGCCATTGGGGGCTAATGAATCACAGCAGACAAGTTTTCACAGACAGAGAGCTCAGCCAATCCTTCAAGCAGATAGGAAGAAAGCAAGAAAGCAGCAGGGGCTCTTCCAGGAAGGGGGGGCTGCTGCCAGGAATCTTTCCTCTCCTGGGCTGACGGAGACCGGAGGAAGAAGAGAAGGATGGTGTTTTTAAACTGCATTGCAGGGATAGCTCGCAAGCTTTCCTAATCATACTTAGGAGTAAACAGGAGTCTTGCCACACTAACAAGAGACTTACTGGGCTAAAGACGGTCAAGGTTTTGCTCCAGCACCAGCTTTCAAGAACCAGGATAAAATCTAGTTAGTCTTTAAAGTACCACAAGACTCCTGTTTATTTTTGCAACCGACTCGCATGGGTACCCTGTGGCGTTTTGACTCAAGTGTTCCTTGAGCAGCAAGACTGCAACAAAATGCCCTTTAAGAAAATGCTTGTTGGCTATCTAATCGTGGACCTATCTAGAGAACAGCCTTATTGTAAGTTCGCACACGTTCACACCTATCTGAAATAGGATCCCTGATTTAAAGCCATGCAGTTGGTAGGGAATTGTGAACTCAGAAATTGTTAAGTAGGACTAATTTCAAGGCAAACAATTGTTTCTGGTTACTCTTTCACCAATTGTGTTTCTAATACAAGGATACCTTGGAGATATTGCGGGTTTGGTACCAGACTACTGCAATAAAGTGAATATCACAATAAAGTGAGTCACATGCATTTTTTGGTTTCCCAGCGCATATAAAAAAAATGTTTACATTATACTGTAGTCTAGGTGTGCAATCGCATTATGTCTAAAAAATAATGTACTGTAATAATAAGGAAAAAGTTTGAAATATTTGGGAATTAGCAAAATGTGACACAGAGACATGAAGTGAGCACACGCTGCTGGAAGAATGGCGCCAATAGACTTGCTCGAAAAGGCAATATCTGTGAAGTGAAATAAAGTGAAATACCATAAAATGAGGTAGGCCTGTACAAATCTTCCTCCAAAAACCTCAGCCTTACTAAAATAGCCATACACTGCATAATGCGTGACATGGCTGCCAACACAAACAAGCGACTTGTGAAGAAGTGCCTAGAATTTATTTTCCATTCACTTTTGATGAAAGAGGCATTGTTTGTGATGCAGATCTTGGTTTCTATATGAAGAAACTTGGAGGTGGTGGAGGAGCTGGTTTATTTATCGCACTGTTCTCCCATCCTTGGTTTTGAGAGCTGATGGCACCAGGTCCTCAGTTTCTCTGTTTTATCTTCATAGTATCGCTTAGAGAGGGTGACTGGTCCCAAGTTGCCCAGTGCTTGAGAAGGGATTTGAATTTAGGGCTCCCCAGTTGTATTTCAAGTCTCTTAAGCACTACACCACATTGGCTTGTAACAATGAGCTCTTTCCGTGACTATACAAATAGATGGGAGGGTATGTGTGCAAGTAAGTCATGTACTTAAGGCAGGGGTGGGGAAGCTTTTTTCTGCCAAGGGCCATTTGGATATTTTGAACATCATTCGCGGGCCATACAAAATTATCAACTTAAAAAGTAGCCTGCTATATTTGGTCAAACATTTAGCCAAGAGGCACGACCGGAGACGGCTCAGAGTGTCTGCCACATAGAGCGACTCACTTTTGAGCTCTGCTGTCCCCAGCTGGGCCCAAGAGATTCAGGCAGGGCAGCATCCTTCTGAGCTAGAGATCTGCCAGGACCCATGAAGGGCCAGACCAAGGGATTTCGCGGGCCTTATACGGCCCCGGGCCTGATGTTCCCCACCCCTGACTTAAGCTGGCTTCATGTGGAGGAGTGGGGGAATCAAACACGGTTCTCCAGATCACAGTCCCTCGCTCCAAACCATCGCTCTTAACCCCAGCACAATGCCAGCTCACTTTTGAAAAGGAATTTGCCTCCAGAGTACAAATCGTTGTGTTATTCTGCAGGAAGTTATGAAATGTGAATGTGGGGGTCAACAGTAGTATCTGTTAAAAGCCAATCTGTTCCCATGGAAATCTTTCATACAGGTCTTGCCAACCCTTTGTCAAAGTCTGTCTCTAGTTTATACATAAACTATTTTATGAGGGAAAAGAAGAGGGAAAGCACTAAAAGGTTTCCATGTTCTAGGGGACAGGAATCACCAATTTCCTTCATTACAGTGGGAAAGCAGTCCCTCTCTTTTGGGATACCGATGACTGGCGCTGTTAGTCAGCTTTTTCAGAGGGGTAACAGATTTCCCGAACAGTAACATCACATGGCTCGTTCAGCTCTGTCAACATTTCAGAGTAAACTGTAATTGTTTAAATCCCTCCTTGAAAGGGGGGGATTAGTAAATTTTGCCACGTGCAGAGAAATTCCCCCCCTACTGATGAAGCTCTGCCTAAGCTTGATGCAGATTACAACATACTCTGGCTTTGTGGCAGCTTTGACACTTGAATCTAAAAAGTGCCGAGAACGGATTTTCTGATCTTTTTTTGTTTGTTTGTTTTGTAGCAGGAAGTGCAAAGCCAGCACTTTCCATTAAACTATCTGGGCTGCAAAACCCACTGTTAATGGAAGCCAAACACAGAGAAATCTACATTATCTGACGTGACCCGGTATTGATCGCCATGCATGGAAATTCACTTCACTGTTGAGAAATAAATCCATTTGTTTCTGATCTGCCTTTCTTTCCAGCAGGTATCCAAAGTGGTTGAGGATAGCATTCTCCCTGCCTTCATTTTTATCCTCATAACAACAACCCTGTGAGGTAGGTTATGCTGACAAAGAGAGTGACTGACCCAAGGTCACCCAGTGATCTTGAACACATGAAGCTGCCTTACGCTGAATCAGACCCTCAGTCCATCAAAGTCACTATTGTCTACTCAGACCGGCAGCGGCTCTCCAGGGTCTCAGGCCTCAGAGGTCTTTCACATCACCTGCTTGCCTAATCCCTTTAACTGGAGATGCCGGGGATTGAACCTGGGGCCTTCTGCATGCCAAGCAGATGCTCTACCACTGAGCCACAGCCCCTCCATCTTCCATTGCATGTGTTAGTGAGCAGGCACTGGAACAAAAGAACGTAAGAACAGCCATGCTGGATCAGACCACTAGTCCATTTAGTCCAGCATCCTGGCCGGTCAGAGACCCTGAGAAGCCCTACAAGCAGGACACGGAGGCCACACCTCCCTCTACGCTTGGTCTCCAGCAACTGCTACTGATCATGGAGTACACATCATACCTAACAGCCATCAATGAACTTATCCTCCATAAACTTGTCTAATCTTCCTTTCAAAGAAACTGAATTTATTGGTCATCCTGTTGTGAAGAATGCCACAGATTAGCTTTGCTTTGTTCGCACTGTGCGAAGAGATAATTTATTTCATCTCTCCTGACAAAAATGCAGCATGAAGGTGAATAGGAGTAAAACTGTCTGTTTTAAATGAAACAAGAACAGGCCCAAGCAAAATAACCCCTGAGATAAACAAATTTAATTCTTTGAAAAATGTCAAAAATGACGATTATTTCTTCTGTGGCAAACAAGATGACTCATGGTCCTACATGCAGATATGAACAATGAATTCTCAAAACCACCACTGAGTTCCGCAGGGCTTTTCTAAGTCAGCGTGCATAGTATCGCGGTCGAGTGACAGTTCCTCTCCAGAACGCCCTCAGCCCCAAGTCTGGGATGCCAGATGGCGTCCTGAGCAGACACACCAGTGCGCCGCTCCTGCCTGCATTGCGGTTGTGGTATCAACTGTTTTACTGTTGCTAGTTTGCAGCAGCTTTCCCCCCACCCCCAAAGAAATGTTCTGTTCACCAATATACGACTTTCACACCCAACAATATTTATGGAATTTTATTTCATCTTCATATTCACTTCCCAGCAGTGAAGTAATTTCATTCTGGTTTAGTTCACGGGCGTCTCGTTAGGAGCTCCGGCACACTCTCTCTGCAAGTGAAAACTTTTATCGTGTCTTTTTACAACTTTTACCCAGGGTGTTTTAACTAACTGTCCGTCTGAAACCTGAAATAATCTCAGGGTCTCTTTAGAATTGTTTTAAAGACAAATCAGTAACACTGTGGTTGGAAAATCTCTAAAGGCTTGAAGGAGACTATGTTTACAAGAAAACGCCGACGTTCCTCCTCTGAAACAACTGGCTTAAAAGTTGGCAAACAACAAAAAATAGGTACGTCCTTGACAACAATGCCTCTGAAACGCAACCTGGTGTAATTGGACTTGTTAACAGATTTGCTGCTTTAGAATCGGAAACCCCATTACTCCCGGGTGATGAAGAGGGAGTTTCACATGAGGAGGATACTCCTCTTGATTTAAACCCACGTCAACACTGCTGCCAGCAATTACCTGCATCACTCCTGGATATATTCTCTAAGGAAGCAATTTTAACCTCTCAATCCATGGCTATGTTATTAGCTAAAGTCAAGGACATAGAAGCCAAAGTAAGCTCCATGAGGGAAGCTATTGACCGCCTTGTAATTGTTAACAAGACTAACATGCTTAGTGATAAGGCAGACCTTGAACTTTCGCAACCAAACAAACTGACTGTAGCTGACTTGCCAAATACGAAAGAGGATTTTCGGGTGCATTCTCCACCAGCTTCCCTGACATTTGGCTATCTTTTTTAATTCTCAGACTGATTACTATAGATGGAGCAATTTTAAAGCCATTACCCTTTCATTGAGCCAACTGCTTAACTGCAATATCTCAACTATATCCCCGCGTTCTTATTTTAGACTCCCCAGAGTGGGAATTTATAACAGACTGGGTCTACAATTTAAAAATGGAGATATCCCTTCTAGGATGCTGCACCTCCAAAAAATTTTATATAGGAAATACGGAATTTGGGTGACCAGAGTTTTTAAGAACTGTGTGCAAGCTCCCCTGTGCCTCAAGATAAGGGGAAAAGATTCTCTATTTAAACCAACAAAGGACACATCAGGAGTAGCCTCTCTCAGTAATATTAGAACAGAGCAGAAACAGACAAGAGATGGAGACAACCCTATCAAACCTGGCAATTCGAGTGTAATTCCAATTGTTCATCCTCTAAATGGTGAAGGTCTTTCTCCCTGGCAATCATCATCTCAGGACAGAATTTCCAAGACCTTTAAATTGCCAGGGAATCTGGCAACCAATTGTCAGGATGGAGCTCAATATGAGATGGATTTGGACTTAAGGTCGCACAGAGTTACTTTTCAGACACCATGTTTCCCGTCGCATAATAAATCTTTGGCTATTGAAATTTTGGAAGCCGAACATGCTACTGCTCAGCAGACTACTTTACCAACTTTACCCTTGAACCTCCACTTAGAAGGGTCCCCTAAGGAGATGGAAACTAATATCCCTCTGTCTTATCTTCTACCCACATTACCTTCAACGCAGTCTCCCTTTACTACTGCGACTGTTACTCTGGTCTCACCTCCCAACAAAATATTCAAACAGATGCTGTACAAGAGGCTGTAGTGTGATTGATTATGGTTTATGCTCTTTGAACTTGTTGCCTCTTGTCAAGTCAGTGAATATTGAAACCCGTACCGAAAGTGATCATCTCCCCCTTTCATTTCTATTAAATTTCCCAATAAAGATCTTCAATTTTTTAAATCCCTCCCCTGATGAGAACAAGGTTTTAATCCTGACAAGGATTAAATGGTCAGAATCTAGATAAATTGAATTGTTCAATATCCTCCAATCTGACGTATTGTCCAAACTAAAGATGTCTATAATTGGCTCTTCCTCTCATGAGGAGGTACTAATAGCCTTTTCTCAAGTTATAGAGCAATGTAGCTCTATAGCCAAACCGATATGTAAAACTACTTTTGAAACATCGACCTGGTTTGATTATGAATGTTTAACTCAAAAAAGGAATTTGCGATCGGTTTTGGGGAAATCTAGGAAAGGAGGCCAAACAATCAATATGGAGCAATATTTATCGTCAAAAAAGCTTATCAGGAATTAGTGGCTAATAAAAAGAAAGCCTATTATCAAAAAAGATGGGACCAGCTCTTTTTATCTCTGAAATCAAGTGACAGTAAAATCTTTTGGAGAACAATTTCTTGTCTATTAAACAACAAACCCTTTCCTGACTCAAATATTATCCCTCAAGTATGGGTTGATTATTTTTCCAACGTCTTTGGCCATGCTGTGGTCCCTCCATCTGATAATGAGGAAATTATTCCCTCAAATATCCCTCCATGGCATGCAGTAAGTAGGGAAGAATTTATGACCCTAATTTCTAAACTAAAAACCGGTCGAGCACCAGATCCTGATGGGCTCCCTGTCGAACTCTTTAAGAAATATGCTGACTGATGGGCTCCGCTACTAGCCAGTCTTTTTATATCAATTGATCATTATGGTATCCTTCCTGATTCATGGCTGAACTCAATCTTAATGCCAATCTATAAAAAGGGAGACCCCAATCTACCGGGAAATTATTGCCCTATTAGCTTGCTATCAGTACTGGGCAAGTTATATACTAGACATCTTGAGACCCGCCTTTCGGAGTGGTCTCAAGCTAAATCCATTATTGGCCCAGAGCAAATAGGATTCACTAAGAACAAATCATCTTTAGATCACTGTCTCGTTCTATCCTTTCTTGTGGTAAAATACATGAAGATGGGGGGGAATTGTTTGCAGCTTTCATAGATCTAAAAAGTGCTTTTGACTATTTCTAGAGAGAAACTGTGGGACAAATTGTCAAATCTTGGAATTGACCCCAGGCTGCTAATACTTTTAAAGAAATTATACTTAAACACCACCTGCCAATTAAATACTCACCTAATGGTGGACTGACTAAGAAAATCTTAATTCAAAGAGGCGTTAAACAAGGGTGTGTTTTAGCTCCCCTACTTTTTAATATTTTTCTTTCTGACCTAGTGCAGTCATTGGGTTCAGTTAATGGTCACCCACCTAAATTAGGGTCCCAGTCTTTACCTCTACTTCTTTATGCGGACGATACCATCATTCTTTCTTTCACCAAAGTAGGCCTCCAACGATATCTAGATGCTTTTAATAATTATTGCCATTCGAATTTACTTTCTATTAACTCCTCCAAATCAAAAGTAGTGGTATTTTTCAAAAAATGGTCCTTATACAAATGGCATATTGGGAAGGATTCAATCGAACAAGTTAAAAGCTATAAGTATTTGGGAATTACCTATAACTATAATCTCAATTGGTCTATACATTGACATAATACTATTAAAGCCACCAGGATTTTCTTAAATCAACTCAAGCAATTTTTCTACGCAAAGGGGAATCAGTGTGTTCCTGCAGTGATAAAAATCCTGAATTTGAAAATATTCCCCCAAATTCTGTTTGGTGTTCCCTTATGGCTTGGAACTCTTAATCAAGAAGTGAAGAACATCCAAGCCATATTTCTTAGACAAATATTGGGGATACCTAAATGTGTTTCATATTTTACAATTTGTCTTGAAACCGGGCAAAACTTGATTGCCACCAAAGCCTGGATTCAAACAATAAGATATTGTCTCAAATTATATTTTCAAACTGAGCCAGGTTCCCTTTTATATATTTTGAAAAGTGAACTTCATTATTTCTCATGGGACATATTGATTAGATCTAGACTCTGCCAAATTGGAATTGATTTAGATAATCTTGCTCTGGCCAATGAATTTTACATCTTCAAAAGAATCAAGCAACATCTCCTTGATGTAGAATTGCAGAATTTTAACCCAGCTCTTCCCCCCATCTGTTCTCCTGCGGCCCTAGGCCTTAATAATGGATCTGGTAAAATGGCTAGGTATCTAGATAACCTAGAGATACCTTCTCAACGCCACACTTTTCTATTAGCTAGGGTTAACGCATTCCCATCTAGGATGCTCTTAGGCCGATGCCTTCAGATCCGTAGACATGAACGCTTATGCACATGCGGTTTAAATTTGTTGGATACAATTGACCACATCCTTTTAGATTGCCCCTTCTATGTGACTCTGCGGGATAAACTGCTATTTACTTTGCTCCAGTACAAGAGATATAGGAGTAATGAAGTGAAATGCACATTTCTCTTGAGTGATCATGATCTTAAAATTACGGCTACCATGGCTGAATTTCTTACAGGAGTTCTTAAAGAACAAGAAAACTTTTATTAACCCGACTTGTAACTTATATGTATTGCCCTTTGGAGGTATATTGTTGTTTTATCTCTGTTTTTTGGTATGCCAATAAAGGTTAATGAAATGAAATGAAATGAAATGATTTATAGTCCTACATGTAGACATGAATAATGAATACTCAAAACCACCACTGAGTCCCGCAGGGCTTTTCTAAGTCAGTGTGCATAGTATCACTGTCAAGTGACAGTTCCTCTCCAGAACTCTCTCAGCCCCAAGTCTGGGATGCAAGATGGCGTCCTGAGCAGACACACTGGTGCGCCGCACCTGCCTGCATTGTGGTTGTGGTATCAACTGTTTTACTGTTGCTAGTTTGCAGCAGCTTCCCCCCCCCCCAAAGAAATGTTCTGTTCACCAATATACGACTTCCACACCCAACAATATTTATGGAATTTTATTTTATCTTCATATTCACTTCCCAGCACTGAAGTAATTTCATTCTGGTTTAGTTCACGATCATTGGTGAAAATAAAATTAACAGTTGTTATTACTTAAATGTATTTAGTTTAAGTTCAGCCATTTTTCCAATCTGAATTTGCTGGAATTTCTTCCTCCACCTTAAGAGGGGGTTTCAAACACATTTGTTGCATAGGATGCATATATGCGAAGTGTCGTCAAGTTGCTTCCAACTCATGGTGGCCATATGAATCAATGTCCTCCAAAACGTCCTATCTTTAACAGCCTTGCTCAGGACTTGCAAACTGAGGGCTGTGGTTTCCTTTATAGAGTCACTCCATCTCATGTTGGGTCTTCTTCCTCTTTTTCTGCTGCCTTTGACTTTTCCTAGCATTAATGTCTTTTCCAGTGAGTCTTGTCTTTTCATAATATGACCAAAGTACGACAGCCTCAGTTTAGTCATTTTAGCTTCTAGGGATGGTTCAAACTTGATTTGTTCTGCTGCTTACCTGCTCTAAAGTTCCATCTCACAAAGCTGCTTTCCTTTTTGCTAAGTGGTGCTGGGCATCTCTGCATGCAACCAAGAAGCTGAAGAGGTCAAAGCCTTCATCATGGAAACACACAGAACCTTTTGGTCCCACTTTAGGTTAAATCAGTTACCTCCCAAGTCCCTATGTGAAAGCATTAAGCAATAGATCAGACAACAAAAATGTGCAAGTAACTAAATAAATACCTTTGCTCATTGTCTATGCAATAGTGACTTCGGCGAGTCCAAACTGACCTGACTGATTTGACCTCTTTTTAACCTCTGACCCCCCAAACACGACCATTTCTTGGCACACTCTCATACACTACTCAATATGTTATCATTGTGCAGCCTAATTTTTTAAAGGCATAGATTGTACGAGTCCATTCAGCAATGATCATTTTTCTGTACTGTCTGAGTCTCCCCCAGATTTATATCCCTGTTTACAAAGCTATTTGCTGGAGAACTATGTTGACATTCCCAATCAGTGAAACATTGTATCTCCAGAGCATTGTGTCCTTAATGAGTGATTCTCTAGTAAGATTTGCTTGTAGGGGTTTTCGACAATGATAGAGAAGGGCAACATCCATCGGGACATTAATGCTGTCCCCATACATGTAGAGAATACAGTGGACAGATGTCTGAACCACTTTCCTTGGGTCAATGATCATTTTCCGAGGATTGAAGACGTCTTTCCTGTCAGGTTCCCGAAAGACGTGATTCAGTATATTAACTCCAGGCACTGCACTCCAAGAGGAGATGTTGAACATGTCGGTGGGTGTAAATACAGTTTTAGGGAAGATGTGATTTTCAAAGAGGAAAACACCAGCCTCTGGATATTGCCCCTGAAGGTTCTGCATCATAGTTTTCCAGTCTGCATATTTCCTTGGTAGAATAATTTCATCCACATCATTTAGCAGCAGATATTTGCTTCTGTACATGTTGCGATAGACACAGTCATTCAAGGCTGTGATTTGCCCATAGTAGCCAATGTCCTTGGGATCCATTGAATGATGCCAAGAAGAAGAGACCTGGAGGTACGAATCAATGGGCCAAGGGATTACTTCAACAATCCCTTCTGCAATATAAAAATCCAGCACTTTTTCCATCAGTGGGCTGCAGCTGGTCTTGTAGATCACCACTCTGTCTACCCCAAGGATTTTATACATCTCCATGCTCTGCACAAACTGCAGGACGTTGTTGTACTCTCCAAACATGGTGGAGATGCAGACTGTGAAATCCACAAGGGAACCTGCAGGATCACGGTTTCTTATTTCAAATAATGGTAATTGGTCAATATCTCCAATAGGAGACCAATGTATTGACATATAATGTGGTTCCCAGTCCTCTGGTTCCAGACATTCCAAGTCCGTGGCACCATAAGGGAAGTCAAATCTATCAGAATGGACATCTATTTGAGCCTTAGAGATGTATATTTCACCATTGGATGGGTGGCAGAACCAGCAGTAAAGCTCCTTGACGTCTTTGTGGTGGACAATTGAAATCACTCGTGTCATTTTGTTCTTTCTGTTGTCAAAGTATGGAGCAATGATGAAGGTTCGCTTATCTTTTAATGGTGTAATGGTATTATGGGCAGGAATCCCTCGGCAGATGTTAGTATTTCTTATTGAATCGGAAGAGATGTTCATTTCATGCCACAACATGGAAACAAATTTTCTTTTCTGGAAGTAGGAAAGACTTATTACTGACATGAAGATGGCAATAGAAATACCAGCAATCACGTTTGATTTTTTCCAGCAGGAAGACATCTCAGACTATCAGTTGGCTCTGTGATTGGTCATCAGACAGCTGTTCTGCAACACAAAACACAGCAAATGCAAAACAGTGTTAAGAAGCAAATGGGAATTCTACTTCACTGTGCCTTTCACTACGAAGTGGGGATCAATAGTGAAGGCGAAAAATAATGACTTGAACTCACTTTTTTAAAATGCACTTATGAAGTTCATTCTGGTGTTAGAAAATTGATCCAAGGTAGGAATGATGTTTTTGGGAAGGTAAGTTATAAAAGTCTCCATCTTCCATCACAGAAGGGCTGCATCTCTTGGGATTCAAAATGAACAACTGATAGATGACTTTTGAAGCTACTTCTCCTATTCTGAAAGGAGACACTGATTTCAGTCCACGAGAACTAACTTCTAAAAAGATATACTAGCAAAATGGTTATTGTGATTGATGAGGTATAGGGGGAGGAGTGGTCTATATACTGGCAAGACCACTTGAGGAGGAGGGGCCTACAAAGAGATCCATGTCTCTTGGGTTCTGCGTTTTCAGGTCAACATTCAAATGTCTTTAATCAGCTTTCCAGGTTAGATTACTGCCTTGTGCTCTAAGCAGGACTACTTTTGAAGATGGTCTGGAAACTTCAGAATACAGCAGCAAAGCTTGAGACAGGTGTCCAAGCACACTTCTTGCCTGTACTTAAATAGGCCCGTTGCCTGCTCATTCGTTTCCAGGTACAGTTCAAAGAGCTGGATCTTACCTTTAATGCCCTAAACCAGAAATCTCCAATCTTTTTGAGCCTGTGGCCACCTTAGGTACAAACACATAATGGCCACCATGGGAGGTGGTGTGTGTGTGTGTTAAGTGCCGTCAAGTCGCTTCCGACTCTGGCGACTCTATGAATCAACGTCCTCCAGAATGTCCTATCTTTGACAGCCTTGCTCAGGTCTTGCAAATTGAGGGCTGTAGCTTCCTTTATTGAGTCAATTGGGAGGTAGAGACAACCACAACTGGCTGCTGCAGGAGGCAGAACCACACACAGAGGGAGCCCAAGTCCAGGGTACAAAAATTTTTAAATACACTGGGGGGGAAAAGAGGAGATGGGGGGGGAGGGAAGAAACCAACACTGTGGGGGAAACTGCCTGGGAAACAACGTTATTTTAATCTACAAAGCCAATTAGACCTTTAAGGGTCAATCAGCCCACCCACTTTCTAAAAACACTTGGTGGGCATCAGGAAATGTGTTGGCGGGCACCTTGGCACCCACTGGCAGTACTTTGGGGACCCCTGCCCTAAATAGTCTAGGACCAGTTGAAGGCCAAACAGTCATAGACCAAAGACCTTCTCAAATGTTACATTCATGTACACTAGGAGACTTGCAACTGTGTGCAATGGGAGTGCACGCTACCCATAATCCTCCACACACACACACGTAGTCACCAGGCCATGCGAACAATGACAACAGACCTATTTCTGCATTTCTGCATGTCGAAACATTGGTTTCTGTTCTGTTTTGTATGATGTGGCATGAGGCATGGAGCTGTCATGGAAGTGGGTGGATTGGCTCCTTCCTACTCATACCATTTCCCCGGTCAAGATGAAGTAGCAATAAAGCAGCATTTTTATGAGCCTCCATTATGGGTTATTGCATTTTGTTCCAAAAAAACAACAACCTCACAACATTTCAGAAGCACTACAAAACTGTACCAATAAAACCATCCATTTCAAGAAAATGGATTTATCCTCTTTTCATGAAGTAAAGGCCCATTCCCTTGTTTATAACAACCCGCAATCCTAGCACTTGGGGCACGGACTCAACTGTATGCGACCCTGAGGAATAAACACATGCGACCTGAAACATTTGGGGATAGGGGAAAGAAAGGAAGCGTTTCCTAGTGGTAAGCATCTGATCCTGAAGCCTATTCCCCTTAGGTACTTATTTGGGAATGAGCTCACACATCGTTGTTTGCCAGTTGCTGAATTTGGCACCCGGCTATATGTTTAAACAGCTCAGAAACCACAGGCAAAAAGCATGTCACCAGAGATCAGCTTCAGCAAAGACATTGTCCATGAGCAAAATGCAGCGAAAGAATCAATGGTGTGGATCAAACCAGTATCTGGAATTCAGACTCACCATCGCTGCCCGCTGCTTCTTGCCCCGTAGAAGTCCTGGGTCACAGGGATTGCTAGTGTTGCCAACCTCCAGGTACTAGCTGGAGATCTCCCTGCTATTACAACTGATCTCCAGCCGATAGGGATCAGTTCACCTGGAGAAAATGGCCACTTTGACAATTGGACTCTGAGCTAAAATCTATTGAATTAATAAGTGGGAAAATCAATTTCTGGTGGGGTCATAGAATAAAGACTTTTAAAAAATAATTCCTACTTTTGGCTTTAAGAGACTTTCTGGGTTATTTCCCCCCATGAGCCAACCGCTTTAAGATCACTTTACCAGGAAGATCCTGAGAGAGGAGGTAGGGACCCCTTTCTTATCTCACACACCCAGACATAATGTACAAGGGGAGAATTTAGGGCAACCTGTCTTATAAAACTACCCCAGGTGATGGCAGGGAAACTACCAATGGTCTGTTGCTACAGTCTAAGAGTGCTGGGGTGTGTACAGCTG
This sequence comes from Euleptes europaea, assembly GCF_029931775.1. Lineage (NCBI taxonomy): Eukaryota > Metazoa > Chordata > Lepidosauria > Squamata > Sphaerodactylidae > Euleptes > Euleptes europaea. Next base: position 41,745,454 of record NC_079325.1, on the reverse strand, counting down.
CATAGCAGATTACCTTCTGCCCCCTTCTCATTACAACTAAGGCAGCCCACCACCAGGTGAACCTGAAGTTGGCCTCAAATTATAACAGAGACAAGTTCCCTTGGAGAAAATGGCAGCTTTGGAGCGTGGTCTCTGTGGCATCACAGCCCTGCTGAGCTCCTTCCCTTCCCCAAACTCCATACATCCCAGTCTCTGCCCTCAAATCTCCAGGAATTTCCCAACCTGGAGTTGGCAGCCCTTTTCTAAAGTGGGTTCGGCACAAATAGCAGCCAACCTATTCTCTCTAGTATCAGAGGAGCATGCCTATTATATTAGGTGCGGTGGAACACAGGCAGGATGGTGGTGCTGCAGTCGTCTTGTTTGTGGCTTCCTAGAAGCACCTAGTTGGCCACTGTGTGAACAGACTGCTGGACTTGATGGGCCTTGGTCTGATCCAGCAGGGCCTTTCTTATGTTCTATTGACACCCCCCCCCCCCCATCATTCAGGCAGCATCATAAGAAAACAAATGAGCTGACCTGTTAGTGTGAATGTTTATCAGGTAAGGGCATTAAAGGAGAAAAGACAGGTTTGTTAAGAACAAGCAAGAATGGGCCAAAGAGGACCAAACTGCTCCCCCATTCCTACGGGCGTGGAGGGAGGGGTCGTGGAGGGAGGGGCCGTGGCTCAGTGGTAGAGCATCTGCTTGGCATGCAGAATGTCCCAGGTTCAATACCCGGCATCTCCAGTTAAAGGGACTAGGCAAGTAGGTGATATTTAAGACCTCTGCCTGAGACCCTGAAGATCCGATGCCAGTCTGAGCAGACAATACTGACTTTGATTGGACCAAGGGTCTGATTCAGTATAAGGCAGCTTCATGTGTTCATGTGAGTGTACAAGCACACCAGACACAGAGTCAGACATTTTTTCTTCCAGAGGGCAAATGAGTTTGTGAAGGGAAACCACATCATGACACAATATAAAGCAGGCATGCTCATACTTCCAAATAAATACAATTATGTAACAGATAGATTTTCCATGCATATAGGTATACATTTTTCTCTATCACATTTTTCTCTCGCCCTTCCTAGGATGACTTATATGGTTCTCCCCTCCTCTATTTTATCGTCACAAGTGACTGGTCTCAAGTCAGAGGAAAAATAGGGCTACTCCAAGCAACATGCCAGCAAACCCAAAAAAGGATGCCACATGATGGGTGACAGCTTTACTGTCATGTAAAACCCCTATGCATTTCCCTGTACATGCTTCATCAGCCAGTGACTTTTATGGCTGAGTTGGGATTTGATCTCAGGACTCGCCAGTCCTAGTTCAACACTCTAACCACAGTTCTGCTGCTCTGCTTTCGTAGTGATAGCAACAGCCTGCTTTGACAGGTAACAGGCAACAAACGAAAAACATTATCAGCAAAAGGATACAGCCTGCTCTCAGGAGTGAAGGTGAGGGGAACAACCAGAGAAACCAAGCATCAATGCATCTTTGTCCAGAAATTAAGAAGTCCTATACGAAACGTTGATATCCAGAACAATTCGACTTGCTTGAAATCCTGTTAACGCTAACGAAAATTTCACATTCCAGTGTCATTCTGTTGGGGAGGGGGGAGTAAAAGAAACAATAATGTCAAACCTTTTATGAGGACTTTTTATTGAAGTAGATGGTGCAGTAAGGATTACAGGTTGTGCCTAGGGCTACTGGGAAAAAGACACCAACTACCGCAGTTCTGCCTTTAAGAACATGAATCCCACTTGTAGTTCGCTTTCGGGAGGCTCCACCCCCCACCTAAACTACTAGGTTACAGCCAGATCAAAGCCCCATCAAACGTTTCTCTCCACTTCTGTTGATTAAATAGTACCCTTATGCCATTTTTCATTACTTCGTGTCATCCAATTAGCACTAACGGCAGTTCCAGACTACTGCTGGCTTGTATAGTTGAAAACAACAATTTTTTTTCTCAGTCACTACATTCTTGGAAGCAACATGAGATCTTTTTGCAGTAGATATTATGTACGTTTGTGCCATCAAGTTGCAAACCACTTGTGGTGACCCCAGCAAGGGGCTTTCAAGGCAAGGGAGAAGCAGAGGTGATTTGCCATCGCCTTCTTCCGCAGTCTTCCTTGGTGGTCTCCCATCCAAACCCTGCTTAGCTTCTGAGATTTGATGAGCTCCATCTACACCATGCTGCCTTCCCTCTTGGCAGTAGGCATTAGTCTAACCCAGAGGTGGGGAACCTTTTTTCTGCCAAGGGCCATTTGGATATTTATAACATCATTCGCAGGCCATACAAAATTATCAACTTAAAAATTAGCCGACCAAGCCCCAAGCAGGCAGCTGCCCCAGATGACCCCCCCCCCGTTGCGGGCAATCAGGCAGGCATCCAACTAGTGCCGCACTCGCCCACCTGGTGGCAAAGGATGGTCTTTGCCTCCTTTAACCCCTCCATTGTCACCACTTCCAGCCCCAGCCCACTTGTAGTACAGAGGGAATACGTTTCTCCATGATCCGGGTGGGAAAGGGTTAACACATTTCTTGGGTGGTCCTAGCAGCTCCATAGCTAATGACTCTTCTGCAAGAGGGAAAGAAGGTTCCTTTTCTCAGCATTTGCCTTGAATAGAGGCTATTCCTGTCCACGGGAGGGGGTGGATCACTAGTCTTAAATCCTTCTGAGCTAGAGATCTGCCAGGACCCACAAAGGGCCAGACCAAATGATTTCGCTGGCCTTAAACGGCCCCCGGGCCTGAAGTTCCCCACCCCTGGTCTAACCTAAGCTAGACTGTAATCCTTTCCACTGTCCTAGGAGTAATTTGCTGTAACAACTACTTTCCAACTGAAGCGGCACGCTGGGGCTTTCCCATCATGCCCTGCAATCTTTCCCCCTTTTTCTACTTTCTTGGTTTCCTTGTTTAGCTTGAGGAAGAGGTCTAGTCAAATCAAAAGCCTGTTTAATAATAGGGTTGCCAACCTCCAGGTGGTTACACAAAAAAGACACCGCTGTGTGTGCACAGAACGTTTGTTATATATAGTTGCTCCTGTGTTTGTTTCCTAAACTCCAGGTGGTGGCTGGAGATCTCCTGCTATTACAACTGATCTCCAGGCGATCAGTTCCCCTGGAGAAAATGGCTGCTTTGGCCATTGGACTCTATGGCACTGAAGTCCCTGCCCTCTCCAAACCCCACCCTCCTCAAGCTCCATCCCCAAAATCTCCAGGTATTTCCCAGCCAGGAGCTGGAAACCCTATTTACTAGGCTCAGTTTCATCAAGTCCTAATAAAGTCGTTGTACTACTGTCACTTCTTCACTTCAGTTGTGGAAGGCTGAAGTTAATTAATCTAGTTGCTTAACAGACTTTCACTAGGAGCTACTCATGTGTAGGGCTGCCTTCAAGCCTCCCTCTGCAGTGCTGGGAGAAGCTGAAGTAGGGGGAGGCAGGCTCAGCTCTCCCCTCCCTCTCCCTTTCTTCCACACATCTACAACAGGGCAGGAAGGATAAATGAACACGCATTGCAGGGGCAGCAAGCTGGGCTGGAATAGGCCTTACTGTTATCAGGGGAACGAAGCAGCAATTCAGCAGTTCCCCAGAGTTTCCAATCTTCTGTTGGGGCGGCAGCAGAGAAACGGAGAGCCCAGGCTCAGTTTTTCAGGCACCTTTTTTTCCTGGCACAGATGCTGCTTCCGCTCTGGTTGCTGCCCAAGGAGGTTTTCACATCAGCAGATAGGGTTGGGCTTCGCCCCAGAATGTCGTCCCCTACCCTGGAGCTATGGATGAATCACTAAGGCACTGAGCAGAGGGGAGAGGAGGAGGAATTGGTGTGTGTGTGTGGGAGAACACAAGCAGGTGGCTTGCTGTTGAAAATGCCAGCAGCACCCTGGCTCTCTGGGGACCCCAGGCAGTTATAGGCCCCCAGAATTTTGTTTCCGCAATCCCACTAGGGTTTCCAATCTCCAGGTGGTGGCTGGAGATCTCCTGTTATTACAACTAATCGCCTGCCGACAGAGATCAGCTCACCTGGAGAAAATGGCTGCTTTGGCCATTGGACTCTACGGCATTGAAGTCCCTCCCCTCCCCACACCCCGTCCTCCTCAGGCTCCACCTCCAAAAATAACGACAAGAACAACCAACGAGGACCACAAAACAAGCACAGAAAGTGCAAGCAAGCGGTCAATCAGCAAACAATCACAATATATATATATATATAAAGTTCATGATAAAGGAACAATGTCCAATGAAGTCGGCTTGGCTTGCTGCTGGACTCTTGCGCAGTCAGGCAATCGGAGGAGTGTATTACAACACCAGATGGTCAAAATGACAATATAATGAGCACAATTCAAAGGAATAACAATGACAAGTGTGTACACAATGGAAAAAATAGTGACTGATTTTGGTTGGGAGGGGTTGTCTTCAAGTCACAACCCACTTCTGGTAACCCCACAGGGTTTTCAAGGCAACCCTGCTTAGCTTCTGAGATCTGATAAGGTCGGGCTAACCAGGGCTATCTAGGTCAGGATATTTGTTTTTAGGACATATTTTAAATGCAGTTTTACAAGCGAAAACTTAGTGAGACACCAGCATGTACCAACCCCTATGTCAAAGGAATAATCTTGAGAAAAATCCCTGCCAACATTTCATAGATGACATTTCATAGATGCATGGGGGAGGGGGGGAGAAACTGGACAGAGGGAGATTTTTCCCCCTTCCATAATATCCAAACTTGGGGGCACCAATGGAGTTGTTGGGAAACACATTCAGGACAGCTGAAATGAAATACTCCTTTGTTCAACACAGTTTGTTAAACTGTGGAACTCACTGCCGAGGATAGCCATGAACATTGATGGCTCTAGAAGGAGGTTAGACAGATTCATGGAGGAGAGATCCATCAGTGGCCACTAGCCATGATGACTAAAGGGAACTGCATATTTACAGGCAGATAAACTCCTGAATACTGGTGGTAGTAGTCTTCATCATGGGCCTTGACCTCTATGTCCTCTTTGTTTGGTCCTCCAGGGTAACTGGTTGGCCACTGTGTGAAACAGTATGCTGCTGGACTCGATGGACCACCGGTCTGATCCAGTAGGCTGTCCTTATGTTCTTCTGACAATAGGAAAATTCTAAGTAGACTTAGAAACATGGTCTCCTAGTAGGGTTGGCCAGGTCCCTCTTCGCCACCGGCAGGAGGTTTTGGGGCAGAGCCTGAGGAAGGCGGGGTTTGGGGAGGAGAGGGACTTCAGTGCCATAGAGTCCAATTGCCAAAACAGCCATTTTCTCCAGGTGAACTCGTCTCTATCGGCTGGAGATCAGTCATAATAGCAGGAGATCTCCAGCTAGTACGTGGAGGTTGGCAACTCTATCCGCTAGAGCTGAGAGGGAGCAGGGAGGCCGACACAGTCGAGGCTCAGCTCTGCCACAAGCTGAGCGCAAAAACTTTGAGGACAGCGTTGGTCTAAAGGGAAAGTTTGGGACTCGACTTTGAGCTGAAGGTCATCAGTCTGTTCACCATTTGTTTTGTTTACTAAAGAACAGTCCAGTTAGGTATTTTTCGTCCTTCACAGAACAATTGCTCTAAGAGGCAGTTCAAGGCATTCATCACCCTCAAGAGAGGCTCAATGTTGCCACTCCCCTCCCATTAGTTCCTGTATAGCCAAGCATGGGTGTGTGTAAAATAACCTACCATTTTGTGCGCTATCGTTCCCCCCACCAAACTTATGCAACATTCATTAGTGTTCATGTAAAATGCTTTGAATGTTTGTTAAAACCTGACCTTTAAATGCCTTAAATAAATAAAATCTCTGGCCACTCCCCCCCCCTGAGTATGGAAAACAGGAGGAATGTGACTCCTAAGGTTCAGCACAGTCTACAGAGAAACAGGGCTTCCTGGAATGACACAGACTATATAGTGTGTTTGGAGCCTGGAAAGGGTCCCTTTTCACCCCAATAAATGGTACCCATTCCCCCCAAGTCAACGGTTGCACTCTTAGGGTTGCCAGGCGCCCGCTGGTGGTGGGCAAACCCCCGGCAATTTACCCCTCTGCCCGCTGACCACCTGAGGGTCAGCGGGCAAATGTGCGGGCGCGTGTGCATACCGCATCCACCACTTCCGGTTGAGAACCGGAAGTTCCACCTTGCAAGGGGCCTTATACCTCTTAGTTTGAGTGGTAAAGGGCCGCTTTACCACTCAAACTAAGAGGTATAAGGCCCCTTGTGAGGCGGCACTTCCGGTTCTAAACCGGAAGTGCGCGCGTGCATCGGTGCACATTCACAATATCGGCACAATAGCCTCCCGCCAGAGGAGAGGGGGGACCTGGCAGCCCTATGCACTCTCGATCTCCAAATCCAATTCTTTTTCTTTGAGTGATGGCCTAACTACAAGTGACAGCAACCACAGGTCTATCATGTCATTGCCAATGATATTTTAGAAGCATCTGTAGTTCTTTAAAAATTGCCGCAAAGCTCTGATTCATATCAGGCATGTGGTACGGCAGCCCCAGAAGCTCTCCTTCCTATGCATATTCAAGTGCCCCCAAAAACTCTCACAGTAATACTTGCAGGTGACATTTAACCAGTGTCCCGGGGTGGAAACTTATTATTTCATTAATTCTTACAGCAAGCTGGTAAGGCCAGTATCATTGGGGTAACACTCGAGGTGGAGAGAAGAGGCTGAAATAATAATAATAACTTGCCAGTTTCCAGGGTATTTGCTTGATCCTTCCAGGCACTTTTTATGTTCCTCAATTAAGAGCGCTTGATTAATCTGGGCCAGTTAGCACAGTTATGTCTTGACTTTGAAAAGTTCTCCCCCGAGCACGTTCTCTTGCTTTACAAAGCCATTTTATGAGTTTGCGAGTGCCGTGAGAATCTGGCTCTCAACTCATATTCTTAGGGTGAACCTCGGCTTCACATATAGTCATGTGTAATTTTACCTCTGCCCTGACCTGGATGGCCCGATCTTGACAGATTTCAGAAGCCAAGCAGTGTGGACCCTGGTTAGTATTTCAGATGGGAGACCATCAGGGAAATCCAGGGTTGCCATGCAGAGGTAGCCAATGGCAAACCACCTCTGAATGTCTCATGCCTTGAAAACCCTCCAGGGTCACCATAAGTTGGCTGTGACTTGACAGTGTAACCCACCACCAATTTTACTTTCAGTGGTGCTTTCTTTTTAACCAAATGCAGCTTCGAGAGGATCCTACTGGCTGTGGGTTTTGGGCTGAAAACTGAGCCCTCTGTAGCACATGTATATTATAGTCTAAGAAAATGCATTGTGCATTATGAATTCCCTGCTTCAGGTTTCTGCCACTATAAAATCATCATTATCATAAATAACACAGGCAGAAACACAAGAGGTGAGTAACTCCCAGCATAGGAGAGGAAGAGATCTAGACCTGTTGAATTTCTGCCCACTGAGCCTAAAGGCATAAATAAGAACATAAGAAGATCCCTGCTGGATCAGACCAGCGGTCCATCCAGTCCAGCATTCTGTCTCGCCACTGATAGACCTCCATGCATCTGTCCAATCCCCTTTTAAAGCTGTCTGTGCCTGTGGTCATCACTACATCCTCTGGTGGCAAATGCCACATTGTAATCACTCGAGTGAAAAGTATTTCTTTTTATCTGTCTTGAATCTACTGCCCATTAACTTCATTGGACGACCTAGAATTTTGGGAGCGGGAGGAAAAGTTCTCTCTACCCTCTCTCTCTACCCCATGCATAATTTTATAATGTCCCCCCCTTAACCATATCTTTTCTTTCCTCATAGGAAAGGTGCTCCAACCTTCTAATCCTCTTGGTTGCCCTCTTCTGTGTTGGAAGTGAAGGACTTTTTGCTGACTCTTAACCCCAGACTACAAGAGAGTTAGAGCGATAGACAGGTCAGGACACTGAACATCCTTTCTTTTCTACTGCTGTTTTTTTTTTTAATTATTTGCCCAGTTGAATAAAATACAATCAAACAATACTACACTAGAATTGGCAGCAATAAAATTTTAAAAATGCAATACAATAACTCATAAATAAAAGTTATAGCTTATATGTTGTTTGCTGTAAAGGTCTTGGAACAAACAAAATAGGCCAGATTTTTGCAAGACAAAATAAAGAAATCAGCTCAAAGAATATAAAAAACATTGGCTAGTGCACCTAAAAGAACGGAGAGGTCTATTGTCTGGCATCTAAGCCGCTAGCTTGCACTAACCACTGGCCTATTCATTCAGGATCAAATCCTAGACGAACTATTTTTCCTAGGACCAGCCTGGCATTCAATATATTTATAACAGTTTACAACAAAAAAAGCTTACCTTTTTTTTCAGTGCTGCAACACACTGGGTTAACCCTTTCCTTGAGCTATCCACTAAGACCCCAAAGTCTCTTTCCTTCTTGGTCTCAGGAAGTTCAGACCTAATTAGCATATACTTAAAAGTTGGGATTTTTTTTTGTTCCAGCGTGCCTCATTGTTGTCTGCTCACCCAGTATGTGGAGATCCTCCTGAAACTCTTCACAGTCAGCCTTAATTTTCATTTTTCTGAATAATATTGAGTCATGTACAAACTTGGCCACCACACTGCTCATCTCCAGTTCCACATAATTTGTGAAATAACTCATGGGAAAGACGGTGGCCACCCTAGAAATTTTTACATGCCTGCACAAACCCACTACTTCTTTCTCAAGGAGGAGCACAGATTGAGGAGACCTCTAGACTCCAACACGCCTGGCTGAACACGCCCAGGGAACCAGGGAGTCCTGGATTTTCCCACTGCCTGCATTTGCTTCTCTTTTGACTAAAGTAGGATGATGACCACCCAGAGCACTTCAGCTTGTTGGTCTCTGGAAGCCATGAGGATGTGGGTAGATGGGTGGTTTTTTTCTCCAGGTAATTTGCTACTCATCCTCACAAAGAAACTGCAAAGTTTGAACTGCATCCCATTGTGGTTACTGTACAACTTCTGTGTGGGGATGTATGTTCTCTGTCCAAATGCCAAGGGTTGTGTAACAAACGAAGGGTCTTCCTGCCATTGGTCTGGGCCAGGGTTGCCAGTTCTGGGTTGGGAAACACCTGGAGATTTTTGGGGTGGAGCCTGAGGAGGGTGGTGTTTGGGAAGGGGAGGGACTTCAATGCCATAGAGTCCAATTGCCAAAGTGGCCATTTTCTCCAGGGGAACTGATCTCTGTCGGCTGGAGATCAGTTGCATTGGCGGGAGATCTCCAGCCACCACTTGAAGGTTGGCAACCCTCGTCGGGGCAGAAATCTCACTGCCGCCCTCTTTAATTATTGGAATCTTGATTGTTATCATTTTTAAAATGCAGATTTTGTGCCATTTCATCTGCTTATCACAGACACCTTGCTCATGTCTTTTTTGTAGCTCTTTATGGTAGCTAAATGTAGCTACCTCACTGTGCTGAAATCTGGCTATCTCCTGGTGCTCTCTCATGCTTTCTGCACAATCTGTTTCATAATGCTGCATCCAATGTATTATGCATTATGAAGCCCTGGGTTACATAAATGTGATATTCTCAAATTCGGCATTATTTTAAGGGGGGGAAAACTATTTTAGAAGAAGAAGAAGAAGAAGAGTTGGTTTTTATATGCCGACTTTCTCTACCACTTAAGGAAGACTCAAACCAGCTTACAATCACCTTCCCTTCCCCTCCCCACAACAGACACCCTGTGAGGTAGGTGGGGCTGAGAGAGTGTGACGTGCCCAAGGTCACCCAGCTGGCTTCGTGTGGAGGAGTGGGGAAACAAATCCAGTTCACCAGATTAGCCTCCACCACTCATGTGGAGGAGAGGGGAATCAAACCTGGTTCTCCAGATCAGAGTCCACCACTCCAAACCACCGCTCTTAACCACTATACCACACTGTTCTTGTACATGGAAATGCATGAAGAAAGGCCCAAGCCCCATGAAATTAAATACACTAAATGAACCACTGCTCTGATCCAGCATGGCTCTTTTTATTGTGATCTTCTTGATACATGCTTGAACATAACATCCTTCTGCATTAGCATTGTCTGTTCCCAGGTCTTAGTATCGTCTCTCACTCTGTGTAGGCCTCTAAGTGCCATAGAATATGACTCTAAACTAGGGTTGCCAACCTCCAGGTAGTTGGCAATTCTGTGGCAATTGGACTCTATGGCATTGAAGTCTCTCCCCTCCCCAAATCCCGCCCTCCTCAGGCTCCACCCAAAAAACCTCCCTCTACTTACCTGTTATCCAATTTGTGCAAATTATTGTACTTTTGTACTATTTGTATGATTTCCTTCATGAATATATAGTTGTGTTTAAATACCATCGTTTGTAAATATTGTTAGACTATGAGCCTGTGTGCTGTTGTTGCTTGAACTTAGTACCTGGAAGTTGGCAACCCTATGAATCCAGAATTAACACACATTTATTCAAAGTGTTGAACCCGCCTAGACAGCACTCTTGGCACCCAGCTGTACTGTATCCCTGTGTAATTTGTCCCTCAAAATGGCCCTGGCCATCTCTTAGTTGATCTCAAGAACTGGTGTCAACCGTCTGCCTTCATCGCAGGGAAAAGGAATGGCACAAGCTGGGTGCCTCTATGGCCCTACAGAACACCATCAGGTGCACAGCAAAGTTCTGAAGAACAGGCAACTTGTCTCCATCCACCTGGTCTCAAAGAAACAATTACAAGGTAAATCAAGGCAGAGGCAGATGCTTCTCTAGCCTCGAGGTCCAGCACCTGCCTGTCTCATCCAGGTTAAAATGAGATGCAACCTAAGCCACAAAAGCACCCCCTGGATCTCATTTTTCTACACCACTCCGCTTGTGCAACTACTGCCACAACTTTCAGAAGGTGACTATTCCAAGAAGTCCTCTCCACCGAAGTCATCTGGTGGGATGGACTCGGTGCCATTCAAGACCCCAGCTTGGTTTCCCTCATCCAACAACAGAGAATTGAATTCTGGAACTTACCATGGAGGCTCCTCCTTATGGGTGAATGAGAGGAAGCCAGCTCCCCCGGGGATACTTCTGCTAGAACTGCTGCCTACCCAGTTTACAGCCCAAGAGACGTTCAGGCGTCATTTCACCTCTGCCACTTACTCCCTCCCTGCTCATTCTGCAGTTTCCTGTCCTATAGACTGGGTTCACCCATCAGGAAGTTTCTCTCCCCCACTGGCTGGCATATCTTGTTTCTTTTCACAGTCAACAGCTGTCATTTCCTGTCCCCCTGCAACTTCCCACCTTGCCACACAGTTAACATTCAAGAGCAGATTGCATCGAAGTCCAGGCAAAAAAGAGTCTGCCAAATGAGGTTTGAATTCACAGTCCCTCCCTTCTTCACAAAATTTCCTCATCCTCGAAGTGTGAGTTGACAAAATTCAATTAAACTTTGTTTTAGAAGTGCTTACAAATCCAGCAGAAGAAAACGCTCCGTTTGGTTTGGTTTAATGTTCATCTTGATGTAAGATTAAATAAGCGGGTGGAATTTACACAGAAAAAAGATCTCTTTTGCTGTTTTGGGGCAGGCATACGTTTGGGACCAGAGGCTGGCTCTGCCCAACTCTAGGGAGAGAGCACAAGTGGGGTTGGGGGGTTGGGGTGGAGCTGTGGCTTCCTACCAACGTGGTGTAGTGGTTAAGAGCGGTGGTTTGGAGCGCTGGACTCTAATCTGTAGAACCGGGTTGGTTTCCCCACTCCTACACGTGAAGCCTTCTGGGTGACCTTGGGCTAGCCACAGCTCTCTTAGAGCTCTCTCAGCCCCACCTACCTTGCAGGGTGTCTGTTGTGGGGAGGGGAGGGGAAGGTGATTGTAAGCCGGTTTGGTTTTCCTTTAAGTGGTAGCAAAAGTCAGCCTATAAAAACCAACTCTGCTTCTTCATCTTCATCTTGATCAGTGCACTTAGGAAGCAACACTCAATGCTTATAAGCAGTGCTGGATTTACATATAAGCTAAATAAGCTATAGCTTAGAACCCCACTCTCTTGGGGGCCCCCAACAAATTAAAAAAAACAACTGGATGTACATTTCCAAAATATAAGATAATAAACAAATAAAATAAAACCTACATACAGCAACAGTGTTTTGTGTTGTGTAGGCTCCTATGATGTAAGTAATGGGCCCTGCCTGCTAGCCTGCTCCCTAAAATATCACTGGTTTGCTCATTTCTATATATAGGGTGTTTCTAAAGGAACTTTTGTTTTTGCCAAATGCCAATGTGTTTGCATTATTAAGTTTGTTATGAATAAAAAATCATTTTAAGTTAGAGCTTAATAATTATTTCACTATTAATATACTTCTTCTTAATTGTATTTCAGTTCAACAATTACTTTGATATAATACATATTTTGTTATGTGCAAATAACTTTAGATACCTATTAGGTCCATAAATTACCATATAGCATATATTCAACACAAAAAAACAGCGACAATTTGTTGTTGACAAAGAACAGCTGGACATATAAAGGGCCCCATTGCCTTCAATAGCTTAAGGCCTCATCAAACCTAAATCTGGCCCTGCTTATAAAACTGTATCTTGGAAACAAACTTGCTTCCCACAGGATAACTTCAGGTCGGTAAGATAAACAGTTCCCTGTAATTTGACTTTGAAGCTCAGGGAGTTGCCGCTGGCTAAATTAAAACTAAATTAAATATATTAAAATAGATAAAATGGGTAAACTAAAACATCCTAAATGCCGAGCGGCAAAAAACAAACCTCGCCACAGCCGCCATCTTTCCGGAACCTCTGTATAAATTTATTATAAGCTTTTTACACTTCATGTATTTTTTTCCGTTCTAGGCATCTATGTGTCATATGTATATGCTTATGACTTTGTTGTCAATGAGCAATAAAGGGATATATATGTATCTTGGAATGAGAGAAGAAGCGCTGAAATTTTCGGCCATTCTAACTCATGGAGATGAGAGCAGTTAGACTACGGAGCAACTGCATAACCAACCATACGTACACTACGCCTACAGGCAGAAAACCTCTCTCATAGATAGCCCTAAGTAGTGGTACCGTGCCTAGTGGATGCTGGGCGTGCTGGAGGTGCCAGCGGCAAAAGAATGATCTCGGGAAGGGGTTGGATGGCTTGGGTAGGCTCCCATTGAACGAGCCGGAATTACCTTAGCCTTCATTGATCCCCCCTCCCCAATTCTTCCACACATGCCTTGCTGGTGCTGAGATACGGCTTGGAGGGACAAGCTCTCCCCTTCCAGCATGGCGTAGTGGTTAAAAGCGGTGGACTCTAATCTGGAGAACCGGGTTTGATTCCCCACCCCTCCACATGAAGCCAGCTGGGTGACCTTAGGCTAGTCACAGTTCTCTCATCACTCTCCCAGCCCCATCTACCTCTCAAGGTGTCTGTTGTGGGGAGGGGAAGGGAAGGCGATTGTAAGCCACTCTTAAAGGTAGAGAAATGTGGGGTATAAAAACCAACTCCTCTTCTTCTTCTCCCCGCTTATTCCTCTAAATGCACCACACTGTGCTTTGCATGAAAAGAAGCCGACAGCATGTGGCACCTTGCAACTGGGCCAGTTTTCTCAGGGAGAGGCTGCCAGGGGAAGGGAAGGAGGGAAAACTGAAGATAGAGGCAAATAACGGTAGGTAAGCTGGTGGGTGGGAAGGAGAGAACAAAGCAGGAAAAGGGGGAGATCTCCAGCCACCACCTGGAGGTTAGCAACCCTAACCACAGCTCAGAAAGGAAAGAGAACATGAGGGGAAAGGAGGGGGGGTGTCTCTAGGGTTGCCAACATCCAGGAAGTGGCTGGAGATCTCCCGCTATTACAACTGATCTCCAGGTGACAGAGATCAGTTCCCCTGGAGAAAATGGCAACTTTGGAAGGTAGACTCTATGGTATTAAATCCCATTGAAATCCCTCCCCTCCCCAAACCCCGCCCTCCTCAGGCTCCACCCCCAAAACCTCCAAGTATTTCCCTACCCGGACCTCGCAACCCTGGGGGTGGCGGCAGCAGCAACAGTAAGCAGCTTGGGAACAAGTGTATGCAGACACTGACAGTTGCCATGACTGGGGTATGTGGGCCATGAGTGTAGAATCAGCCAGAGCTGATTTCCACTGACTGCCTATAAATAAAGCAACTTACATAAGAACATAAGAGAATCCCTGCTGGGTCAGACCAAGGCCCATCAAGACCAGCAGTCTGTTCACACAGAGGCCAACCAGGGGCCTCTAGGAAGCCCCCAAACAAGACGACTGCAGCAGCACCAACCTGCCTGTGTTTCACTAAAGGTAAAGGTCCCCTGTGCAAGCACCAGGTCATTTCTGACCCATGGGGTGACGTCACATCCCGACGTTTCCTAGGCAGACTTTGTTTATGGGGTGGTTTGCCAGTGCCTTTCCCAGTCATCTTCTCTTTACCCCCAGCAAGCTGGGTACTCATTTTACCGACCTCGGATGGATGGAAGGCTGAGTCAACCTTGAGCCGGCTACGTGAAACTGACTTCCGTCGGGATCGAACTCAGGTCATGAGCAGAGCTTGGACTTCAGTACTACAGCTTACCACTCTGCCCCACGGGGCTCTTACTTCACCTAATATATTTGGCATGCTCCTCTGATCCTGAAGAGAATAGGCATGCATCATGACTAGCATCCATTTTTACTAGTAGCCATGATGAATACCCCTCTTCTCCATGAATATGTCTACTCCCCTCTTAAAGCCTTCCAAGTTGGCAGCCATCACCACATCTTTGGGCAGAGAGTTCCACCATTTAACTATGCGTTGTGTAAAGAAATACTTCCTTTTATCAGTTTTGAATCTCTCACCCTCCAGCTTCAGCAGATGACCCCGTGTTCTAGTATTATGAGAGAGGCAGAAAAGCTTCTTCCTGTCCACTCTCTCCCAACCATGCATAATTTTATAGACCTCTATCATGTCTCCCCTTAACCGCCTTCTTTCCAGGCTAAACCATCTTTACCTGAGCGTATGACAGAAACACAGTATATAAACGTTTTAAATAAAACAACACAGTATATAAACGTTTTAAATAAAACAGTGACAATAAAATACCTCCGTCAGCCTCACAGCCACTAGATAGGCGTAGTCTCCCCAGCAGTGTCTTTGCATTACCCTTTCAGTGCGCCACCACTTCCTTTTTTTGCTCCTGGGCCCTACGTGCAGATCAGGCAGAGAACGACAGATTTCATATTGCAACATCTCACTTGGTTGTTGTTGTCGAGCCACACTGCGGTAGAAAGTTTTCTGCTGTGCCTCCAATTTATGCAGTCGCCTTATCTCCATAAGCCACTCTACAGATTATTCCCATTTTACATTTCCTGGAGCAGAGATAATGACTCACCAACAGTTATTTAGATACCACGGCAGAACAGGCATTTGAACTCTTACCATCCAGATGCCAATAGGTTGGATCTCACTTGTTTTCCAAAAGGTAAAGACTCCTTGTTCTTCTGGCTCTATCGATTCATTAGCTCCTGCCCTCTTGGAATGCCGCTTTTATGAGAAACTTGATCACATTATATCTTTCCCCTTTTAACATATAAATCTAATGCCTCTGTGTCTGACGTAATGCCTTTTTAATTAAGTGACAGGGATCCCAAGGCTACATTGTCAGTGGCAAGATTTATTTCAGTCCTTATATCCCTCAAACATTAGATATATGCTGCTCAAGATCAATGGATCAAGGAGCTTCTAAGGGATAAAGGAAAGGAAAAGGTAAAGACCGACAGTCTAAAGTGAGACAGAAGTCGACTGGACATGTATTTGTTGCATTTCAAGATGTTTGTTTTCAAGGCAAAGAACATTCATATGATATTTAGAGTGTATGTTTGTCTTAGATATACTTTCAAAACTCTCATCCCCGCTGTTTCAACCCAAAAACTCTGTTTTGGTTTTGCTTCTCCCCTGTGAGATTCAATCTAGTTATTTTCTGTGGCATTTTCTGTTTCCTCATACTGAACTTTTTGGTTTTTATGTGTGTGTGTTTGCCCAGCACTATTTGTGCATTCATAAATCAGCATTGTGTATATCTTATACATCTGCACAATCAATATTTTATGAATACCTTATAAGATGCATATTTTAAAAATACAATATGCATATGCAACACAAACATGATCATAAAACAGTGAAAGCTGAGAAATGGAAGCCATTGACCAAAAAGATAAATGCATGTAAGAAAATAATAAAACTACCGTATTTTTCGCTCCATAGGACGCACCTGACCATAAGACGCACCTAGTTTTTAGAGGAAAACAAGAAAAAATCTTGTTTTCCTCTTCTAAAAACTTGTCTTATGGAGTGCGCTCTGTGTGCCCCGCCCGCCTCCCAGCTGGCCGTCGGGGCGGGGAACGCCGGCTCGCACCATCGTGCCGCGCACGCGCGGCTCTGTGCGGCCCCGCCCTCCTCCCAGCTGGCCGTGGGGCGGGGAACCCCGGCTCGCGCTGTCCCGACGCGCATGCGCCCAGCCGGCATTCACTCCATAAGATGCACAGACATTTCCCCTCACTTTTGAGGAGGAAAAAAGTGTGTCTTATGGAGCGAAAAATACGGTAATCACTAGTGGTATTGGTCTTCCTCCAAAGATGCCAAGCACAGGCCACAAAAACTGCTATGAACTGTTCATAACAAAATTCAACCATTAATAGCAGTGAAAGTAACAGTAGAATACACATTGACCCACATATAGTAGGCGCTAACGCATGCCTATATCTGGGGTGAATTTCTACCCTGGTTGCACTTTTGAGACAGCGATGGTGCTAGAACCTTTTCTTCTTACAACATTGTCTCCTTCACATTTGTAACTAATGAACCATTACATTAGTAATGCACATTAGTAACAACATTCCCAAACTACAGGCATTTATTACTTAGCTCCTTTCTATCTATAAACGAGAAAAGCACTTGACAAATCAATTGATTTTGCCACTGGGGTACTTTTCTACCCCAGACAAAGTAATGCCTTGGGGTAAGGAGGCATTTTTAGTGCTCTGGAGAGAGACAGCCCATTCTGATAACCTGAAGAACATTTTTATCACCACAAGTTCTTGACGTAGAAAAATAGCCCAGATGCTATCAATGCCAGCAATTATTAGGTTTCCCCCCCTTGAAAATTTATGAGTGTTAGTTTTCTGATATCTTAGGTTCAAAATAGTTTTTGTTCTTTTAAACTGAGAAAACGATATAAAGGAATGGAACTGCTACCAGTTATTCAATATGTAAAAGAAGAGTCAATCAAACCAAAAGTTCAATCTCATGTGAAAGTGTATTTTTTAGGCTCAGAGTGTTCAGGTATTACAAAGAACCATGAAAAAAAATTGGATCTTTTAAACCCCAAGATACAGTAGGGACTTGGCTTGGTGTTACTCCAGAATACATTTTTGTAAGTTTTTGCCGAGTGTAACTTTAAGATGTTTCTCAACCATTGAAATGACTAGAAACAAAACCCTTCCAGGGTAAAATTACTGTTTTATGGCAAACACGTTAAAATACATTTATTGGGAAACATGACCCTGAACAAATTTTCAGAGGGAGATCAATCACAAGAGACCACAGCTCTCCTCTCCGGGCAGTTACGATGAAACAGAACAAATGAATAAAAAAGCTGAATTCCTTAGAATTCCTTAGACAGCATGGAGATCCTGCCTGTCTATGTCATATTGATATGGCTGCATATTATCCAGAAAACAAATGACAAAGCAAAATGAACAGGAGTTGAAGTAGTACAGCCCGATTGTGGTAGAAGCAATAAATGGAACTAAGAGCCCAGGGGATGGTCTAAATTTTTGAGATTTTAAAAGGTGTGGTCATCATCAGATGGCAAGTGGGTATTCATTTGCTGCCAGAGGACAGTCTTTTCCCTTGCATGGTGCCTAGATTAAGGAACATACCTGCTTTTAGTACAACAGGTATCTGGATGTGCCTTAGACAACGAAAGAACATATTTAATATGAAAGGCAAAAAGATTTGCATTCAGCACTATCTGGACAACTCAGACTATGGGGTATTCTTCACGGAGATTTGCTGCTGTTTCGATGCTGATTTGCGTTGGAGGCAAATTTTGGTTATTCACTGCAGATCCGTGTTTTCCCCCACTGAGCAAAATAAGCCGGGTTAAAAGAGAGGCAATCCAAACCACTTCTGAGCCGTACTTTCCAGTAGAAGAGCGTTTTGTTGCTTGTATGCCCATGAAAAAATGTTTGCTTCGCTCCCCGGGACGTCTCCTTTCTCCTCCCCCAAGAACGGTGATTGGCTAGGGGAGTTGCCACTCTAACAGCATCGCACCGGCAGGAGGGAGACCCAAAGCAGACTGGTTGCCCCTCTTCAGAAGGGTGATGGGGGTTTTGGCTTGGATTTGCTGCTTTCAGGATGCCCCCCCCAACACACACACACATAGGATCACACCGGCTGGAGGGAGACCCAGAGCAGACTGGCTGCCCCTCTTCAGAAGGGTGATGGGGGTTTTGGCTTGGATTTGCCGCTCTCAGGATACCCCCCCCAACACACACACACATAGGATCGCACCAGCTGGAGGGAGACCCAGAGCAGACTGGCTGCCCCTCTTCAAAAGGGTGATGGGGGTTTTGGCTTGGATTTGCCGCTTTCAGGATGCCCCCCCCCCAACACACACACACATAGGATCGCACCGGCTGGAGGGAGACCCAGAGCAGACTGGCTGCCCCTCTTCAAAAGGGTGATGGGGGTTTTGGCTTGGATTTGCTGCTCTCAGGATACCCCCCCCCCAACACACACACACATAGGATCGCACCAGCTGGAGGGAGACCCAGAGCAGACTGCCTGCCCCTCTTCAAAAGGGTGATGGGGGTTTTGGCTTGGATTTGCCGCTTTCAGGATGCCCCCCCCCAACACACACACACATAGGATCGCACCGGCTGGAGGGAGACCCAGAGCAGACTGGCAGCCTCTTTTCTGAAGGGTGATGGGAGTTTTGGCTTGGATTTGCCGCTCTCAGGATGCCCCCCCCAAACACACACACACATAGGATCGCACCAGCTGGAGGGAGACCCAGAGCTGACTGGCAGCCTCTCTTCTGAAGGGTGATGGGAGTTTTGGCTTGGATGTGCCGCTCTCAGGATACCCCCCCAACACACATACACATAGGATTGCACCAGCTGGAGGGAGACCCAAAGCAGACTGGGTGCCCCTCTTCAGAAGGGTGATGGGGGTTTTGGCTTGGATTTGCCGCTTTCAGGATGCCCCCCCCAACACACACACACATAGGATCGCACCGGCTGGAGGGAGACCCAGAGCAGATTGGCTGCCCCTCTTCAAAAGGGTGATGGGAGTTTTGGCTTGGATTTGCCACTCTCAGGATACCCCCCCAACACACACACACATAGGATCGCACCAGCTGGAGGGAGACCCAGAGCAGACTGGCAGCCTCTCTTCTGAAGGGTGATGGGAGTTTTGGCTTGGATTTGCCGCTCTCAGGATGCCCCCCCCCAACACACACACACATAGGATCGCACCAGCTGGAGGGAGACCCAGAGCAGACTGGCAGCCTCTCTTCTGAAGGGTGATGGGGGTTTTGGCTTGGATTTGCCACTTTCAGGATGCCCCCCCCAACACACACACACATAGGATCGCACCGGCTGGAGGGAGACCCAGAGCAGACTGGCAGCCTCTCTTCTGAAGGGTGATGGGAGTTTTGGCTTGGATTTGCCACTCTCAGGATGCCCCCCCCCAAACACACACACACATAGGATCGCACCAGCTGGAGGGAGACCCAAAGCAGACTGGCAGCCCCTCTTCTGAAGGGTGATGGGAGTTTTGGCTTGGATGTGCCGCTTTCAGGATGCCCCCCCAACACACACACACATAGGATCGCACCGGCTGGAGGGAGACCCAGAGCAGACTGGCTGCCTCTCTTAAGAAGGGTGACGGGAGTTTTGGCTTGGATGTGCTGCTCTCAGGATGCCCCCCCAAAAAACACACACACAGAGGATCATGGGAAGAGTGGGCGGGATTAGGTGGATTTGGAGCGGTGAGTCATGAGCGGCAGCAGACCCGTGAAAAATTGAAAATGCCTCGGGATGGGGGGAGAATCTGCGCTGCCATGAAAAAGCTATTTAAATCGGTTTATTGTTTGCTCCGATTCGAAACTGAAGCAAAATCCACCGTGAAGAATACCCCTATGGGATGTCTGACGTACAGGCGTTTTGCCAGCCAGCAGAGGGCAAGCAGCAAGCAAACAAAAAATAAATAAATAAAGCTATAAAATGACAGTGCAGCTTATTTTTAAAACCGTGCTGGTTTGCCATTGCCTGCCTCTGCATAGGAACCTTGGACTTCCTTGGTAATCTCCCGTCCAAGTACTAACCAGGGCTGACCCCGCTTAGCTTTTGAGATCTGACAACATCGGGCTAGCCTGGGCCATCCAGGTCAGGGCAAATTAGCCACACTGAAGAAGAGGAGTTGGTTTTTATATGCTGACTTTCTCTACCACTTAAGGATCAAAACGGCTTACAATCACCTTCCCTTCCCCTCCCCACAACAGACCCCCTGTGAGGTAGGTGAGGCTGAGAGAGTGTGACTAGCCCAAGGTCACCCAGCTGGCTTTATGTGCAGGAATGGGGAAACAAATCCAGTTCACCAGATTAGCCTCCATCACTCATGTGGAGGAGTGGGGAATCAAACCTGGTTCTCCAGATCAGAGTCCAACACTCCAAACCACCGCTCTTAACCACTACACCACACTGGCTGAACGCAGTGATGAGGCTACAGCAGGCACAACCTGTGGTCCACCTGTGTAAATCACAATTAAATCTATACTTTACAACCCTGTCGTTCTCCTTTAATGCTTCTTACCTGATAAACAATGATCGACTTATTTAACAGCACAGTCATACAATTTGTTTTCTTATGATGCTTTGTTTGGATCTCCATGCTGGCGAGGGGACTGATTTCATCTTTGTCTGGGGTCCTATGATGGGTCTTGACAGCCCTGGGAATCAGCATCTTGATGACACCCCACGCCAGACCTTTGAACAATCTCATTAAGAGGTTATGCAGTTCTTAAACAAGATGCGAAACAGCACAGATCCTTGAAGTACCTCCAGTGCCAGGACTCAAGGGACTGATCCCGCAGCAACCTTTTGGAATTGATCAGAACATTGCCCTGCCGAACCTGTTTTGCTTTCTAGATGTGTCAGGCTTTTGAAGGTTTGCCCTTTGGAAGGTCCACTATTTCAAAGGCTGTTGACAGACCTAATAGCCACAATAAAGACATCAGTCCACCTGTCCCAAATCCAGCCTGGAGGGATAGTGAAAAGGGCTGAAGGCAGAGGTCTCATCCAGGTATTAATCAGCTGAGTCATCTGGATAACAGCAGTGAGCAGGGGGTGGAGGAGTCAGAACTTACGGAGCACTGAAACCGAAGCTCTTAACTAGTCACCATCTTGAACCTCTTCGTCCGCGGTGTAAAGATCGTCTCATTCAGGTATTATGGAATAGGTCTGCCACTCCTTAGTCAATGAAGTTCTCCACCCCCCCAAAAAAGGAACCTTGAAATAGGAAAAGGAACCTTGAAAAACCTGGTTGGCCACTGTGTGAACAGACTGCTGGACTTGATGGGCCTTGGTTTGATCCAGCAGGGCCTTTCTTATGTTCTTATGTCTATAATTTGCCAAGACCTGCTTCTTGAGAACTATGGTATGTAAATTACCTCTTTCTAACCCTTTAGAAAAACCCTTCACTTGAAGAGGCATTGGCTTTCTTCTGGATCACAGATCACCAACCTTTTTATTTTTTCATACAACACATAGTTAAATTGTGGAACTCCCTGACCTAGAATGTGGTGACGGCTGCCAGCTTGGAGGGCCTTAGGTGTGGAGTGGACATGTTCATGGAGGAAAGGGGTATTCATGGCTATTAGTTGGAATGGATGCTGGTCATGCTGCATACCTGTTCTTTCTAGTATCAGAGGAGCATGCCTGTTATATTAGGCTCTTGTGGAATACAGGCAGGATGGTGCTGCTGCACTCGTCTTGTTTGTGGCTTCCTAGAGGCACCTGTTCGGCTACTGTGTGAACAGACTGCTGGACTTGATGGGCCTGGGTCTGATCCAGCAGGACTTTTCTTATGTTCTTATGTTCCTATGAGCCTGTGGGCACCTTTGGAATTCTGACACATCGTGATGGGACCAGCCATAAAATGGATACTTTAGGAGGTGGAGCCAGCCACAAAATGGCTGCCACGGCAGACCTTCAATTTGCAGATCTTTGTGCTTTGGTGGCAGATGCTGCCAAAGCAACATTTTTTAAAAAATCTGCATAGCCAATGATATCTTCAGTGACCAGTCAGAAACCTTGCTGGGCAAAAGACCCACCTGGCCCCACCCACTTTCTTGCTGGGTGACAGGAAAGGTGTTGGGGACTCCTGTTCAGAATTATAAGATCCCCCCCCCTTGCCAAGATTTTACTAGCTAAGAAAGACAAGGGTTTAAAGAAAAAGAGTTGGTTTTTATATGCTTTTTCTACCACTTACAGAAGCATCAAACTGGCTTACAATCACCTTGCTTTCCCCTCCCCACAACAGACACCCTGTGAAGTAGGTGGGGATGAGAGAGCTCGAAAAGAGCTGTGACTAGCCCAAGGTCACCCAGCTGGCTTCATGTGTAGGAGTGGGGAAACCAACCCAGTTCACCAGATTAGAGCCTGCAGCTCATGTGGAGGAGCGTGGAATCAAGCCCGGTTCTCCAGATCAGACTCCACCGCTCCAAACCACCGCTCTTAACCACTACACCATGCTGGCTCTCAAAACTACAAATAGAAACGCCATACTCCCCAGGATCTTGTCAACATAGATGAGAGACACTGAAGTGAACCGATCTTTGCAACTGTAACCAGATGGTACTACATTTACCTCTACCACTGGTGTATGGATTAAATTAGCACCAAAACTGGAGTGGATCTAAGACATGCTGTTGTTGATGATGACAACTTTGTTGTCAAACAGCTGCAAAAATATCACAGGTAAATGTCAAATCAATATCATTTGAAGTCCCACTCTCAGGAGTTGTCAATCATTAATTAATATAAATGACTGTGCTGAATGTAGTTCACCTGATACTACTGTGGCTGAAAAGTTGTATTTTTGGCTGCCATCACCACCACCTCATAGGCTCTACATTATACTTTTCCAGTGACACTCTAGGGGGTCTAGAACCCTTTCTAATATGCCCAATCTCCCTGTAAACCACAGAGCTGGAATTCTATTTAAGGGCAGCAGAGGATCTGACTGCTCATTGGGTGAAGTGTGCTATTCCATGCTCCTACCGAACAATTCTGAAAGATACTCAGGACATGCTCAAATTCCTGTTAGTGAGATGCACAGAAACCATGAACAACTGGTCCAGGATTTGTGTGCGAAAAGTTTTGCACAGCTTCACCAGAGTTTTTCACAGCTTCATCAGAGACTCAGGAACACATCCGATATTACCTTTCTTTACTCGTTTTGTAAGAACAACATATAGGAAGTAGCTACATACAAAATGGCAGTAGATACGTGGGAATTGAAAGAGTGAGAAACACTTTAATTCCCCCTACACACATACCCGTGGTCCTGTTTTTCAGGTCATTATAGGATACCTGGTTTTCTCTGTTATTTCAGTCAAACAACATTTTTTTAGAACTATTCTTTATCTTCTCAGAGTCTTGGCCTGAACATTTCCACAGTCTTGAGGGCTTTCGCAGATGTTTCCTGTACAACTTTACATAAAGCCTCACCTTATTGAAAACTTCCTGAGAAAATTGGAATATTAATTTTGCATTCAAGTCCCTCAGCACTGTGTGTTGACCAGAGGAGAACTGTTGGTGGAACAGCGCTTCCAAGTTTTGGCCTTACACATTCGTCCCCCCTCCCCATGTACTAAAGAAATAAAATTATACCTTTTACATTAAAGTTTTTTTTAATTAGTGAAACAATCATTATCAATGTAACAAGCTGAAAAATACAGCAACCTGATAGAAGACTGAGGTAACAAAATACTTTGCCAAAAACCTAAACGAATCCCACACGAGGGTTAGAATTTCAGTGGTTATCATGAGTGAGACAATTCACAAGAAATTTTTTGTTTTCATGTCTTAGAAAGAGGCCTTACACAAATGGCATGCAGAGGGCTGCAGGAATACGGCAAAAAAAAAAATAGTGCAACAATTCTCACAAGAAACAAACTGAAATATAGAAAACTGGTTTACATCACAATGTGACAAATGGGTCAAAAATTGAGAGTACTACTGTCTATGCCTCAACTGAGCGCTAATTGGAAAAAAAACATGCATTTTGGCACTAAGTTTACTTTAAAATTACTCACACGCTAATAAATGAACAATAAATAATATTTGCGCAATGTTGCTCACAGCTTCACATGTCATAACGACGGACATCCTGAAAACAACTGACAGGGACCTTAAAGTTGCTGGACAAAGAGGATAGCTGTGTACATGAATTATCGCCAGACTAGCAGTCTGAGGGCCAAGCTACACAATATGCCTACACATGCTGGGTCACGGGTGTGTGCCCGGACTCGGGGGGGGGGGAACTCACCTTTAAAAGCGCTTGTTTGTTTGGCGATGTGAGGGGGCAGGAGCTTTTTGCACGTGCCCTAGAAAGGACACATGGAGCCAAAGAAAAATGGTGAAAAACTCCTCTCCCCTTTCTGCTAGTGAAAGCAGAGTGAGGGAACGGGAAACCCCATCTCCCTCCTTGCTGCGCTGACCAAACGAGTGCTTTAAGGCGTACTGTGTTACACCGAGACAGCCATCTGTTCGAGGAGTCTGCTTTGAGGCAGGCTCCCCGGATGTACGTCTGTCTGCGAGTCCAGTCACACACCCACGATCTGGCACTTGTCAGGCGTATTGTGTGGTTACACTGAGACAGCCGTCTGTCCTAGGAGTCGGGTGCCAAACTTGCACGCGGAGATAATCCCTCTGTAAAAGTTCCCCCCATAAAGAAGGCTGCCTTGCACACAGGGATCCGTTGCCACTGCTGGAATGAGTGGGGGCAGCCAGCTGGCCAGCCAGCCCGACAGCTCTGTGCGTGCATCAGAGATTCACGGGGCCTCTGTATCAGAGTCTGTAACACTCTTTGATAGAGGTGACATTTTTAACAGTATCAATATGCATCCCTTTTTTATTTAATTCCTAGTCAAAGGTGCACTAAAAAAAATCAGTAGCTAAGCAGAGTTCACATGCTTTTATAGAAAGAGGACCATTTAAATGTGGATTATGCTAACAACAATATCCATATATTCATTTATTTCATCTTCTTAAAACACTGTATAGCAAAGCTGCCTGTATTGCTGAATACTGCACCATGTTACTCCATTATCCCATAAGTCATTAGCATACAATTTCCCAAGTTCAGGTCCAGATGCAATACTATTTATATATCAAATTAAAATCAAGGTCAGCCATTTGTATCACCAGTTCTTTTCTTTTCTTTAAAAACCATCAAAACATTCCAAATGCAAATTTGCAGAGGGACTTTCAAGTAACTAAGTTCCAGGTTATGTCCTTCCCTCTACAGATGCATGCAAGTTTCATTCATTATCATTACATAAGGAGAGACTTCTGCACATGGGTGCCACCACCACAAGTGTCCTTTTCGTTCAGGTCATGTCAGATCAAGGCCCCTGCTGGTTTTGGGTCTGAATGCTTTGCGGCTGAGGAGACCAACACATCGTGGTGGAGGCTGGTGAGGATTGGGGAGACTCTTCTCATCAGATGAGATCATTTTTCAAAGGCCAAAATACTTATCCTTGTTCCTCCCGGAAGTACAAAATAAAACCAAAAGCAAGCTAGGGATTTGCTTTTCTTGGAGCCCTTGCTCTGACAGTTAAATACAAAAATCCTTACTCAGAAGTCCAATTGAGTTCAATGGGACTTACTTCCTATGCTTAGATTGCATCCTTCATTTTTGTCATTGCTACAACGTAGCTGAGAGCAGAATCTACTGCCACCCCGGTATTGAAAAATTATCAAATATTTTTTGTAGCTGCCGCCATTATTTTGACGTGTAGCTTCCCCCAAGTTGGAAAGGTGAGAGTAAGCATAGGGCATTTGTCGCAAGATTTAAATGCAACGATCATCACCTTAACCATGAGCACCTGGACTATTGATTATCATGTCAGTAGATCTTGTTCTGGGTAGTCCGAATTTATTTAGTTGAAATCTACTTTGGGGGAAGAACTAAAAATCAGCACTGTAGCCAGTGTATATTTTGACCTCGAAGTAAGTGAGGTCAAACTTACTGTGCAGATTGTTTTCTTCCACAGAATGGCAACTCGAACTCTACCATTATATCGTTCGACTGATGTGATGGAAATTAATTATGCATGTCCTAATTCCCTTTGTGTAGCTTTTAGCATTTTGGCAGCCAAGGAAAGCCCAGTTCTTGTTTTAACCATTTCAGTTTTATAATTTCTCAGATTCAAGTTGGCCATTCCTTGCATTTTTTGGCATCCTGAAAACTTGTAGAGGCTGGAGTTCAGGGATATGCTGAGAACAAAGAGGATCGTATTAATTTAATACAAGTGTAAAATGGGCCATTGTGTTCTCTTTAGGGCTGTAATGAGGTTCTCACTTACATTTGAGAATTCAAAACAGGGAATGCTGCTAGAATGGGGTCCTTTCCCGGTAAAAAAGCATCATGTTGAATTATTTACATCCATTAGTAGGTATGGAGGCTAGACCTTTACATTACAACCATGTAGCTACAAGATGTTTCTCTTTCTGTGTTCTGAAGAAGAATGGAGTATCATCAGCACATACATACAAAGACCTTGCAAAAATCACATTCTTACATTTTCACTTTAGATGCAAATCCAGGTAAGCATTTCATCCTGGAGAGCAACTGAAATCTATAAACTGCTAGCATCTCCCTGTACAAGAGAAACCAACATATCCTAACAGTTGGCCAGAAAATGCCCATGGCGATGACCAAACAAAATCCCACTATTCATCTGCCATTGTGGGAGTTTGTTCTTAGAAATACAGAAGGTCCATAGCTATGGCCAACTTTTTGGGTTGACAGGGCAACCAAGCGCCCAGCGCCCAGTCAACCCAACCAATGAAAAAGGATCTTGAAGGACATCCCTGTATGAGAGGCTGCCTGACTCCCATTGTGGGGAGATGACAAGATTCACGAGCTGGTTTCATATTGGGTTTCGTTCTCAGGACTATGACACAAAACATACAACATGACCACTAAAAACAGATAACAATCAACAATACGCTTAACATTAAAGAAAAAAGTACAATTTTTTTAAAAAAAAGGTTCAAAAATTATCAAGACTCAAACAGATCAGTAGATAGCCTCCCTTGTCAGGGCATTTCTTCAAATGCAGGGCTCCGTTCATCCAAAATGACAGCCGGCTTTCCACACAGACTGAATGCTGTACAACACAGCCTCCCTCTTGCGGGCAGGCAGGGTCTGATTGCAAGTTGAAGGGATTCTGTTCAGAATAGGTAACCAGGAATGAGGAAATGGGGTGGAGCTCGATCCAGCTACACTTTCCTTGGTTAGCCATGTCAAAAAACACTGACCTGTCGTGAGAGTACAGGAGACTGTGAAATATCAAAAGGAGAGGCTCGGGATGATAAGAACCCCTCCAAAGAGGCAAGAACACTTTCCCAGCTCATCTACACTGACAAGCAGACACCCTGCAACCAGGAAGATCTGAACACAGCTCTGTGGGTGCAGGTGACTTTTGCACTGCTAGACATTTTAGATGAATAGCACCCATAGTTAAAAGGGAGGGGAGGGGACTCAAATAATTTAAGGCAAACATTTGTTTTGGGGTGAAGGAGCCCAGAAAGAGCCTTAAATAACAAGTGGATTTCAGCAGCAACACACCCTTCACATGACCGGGCGCCTCCTGTTACATGAAAAGAAAGCAGCAGAACCAATTTCAAGAAAGAAACGCTAAAATTACAGGTGGTTTATCTTGTGCCAAAATACACATTTCCCAAATAGCTCAGGGATGAACATCGGTTTTGTCCCTAGGTTTGATACAAAATCTGAGGCAGCCACATTGTCAAGCAACTCAGTGCACTTAAGGTTAGAAAAAACGTTGTTCCACAATGTACTATTCTAATTGACACTTTTGCAGCATGTTAACACTGTCAATTGTTTTTGTGCATTAGAAATAAATCGAAAACCCAACATGGGCTAAATGTTCTTCAGTCACATAAAGCAGCTCAACAATAAAAAGAGCAATTAAAAAAAAGAATCTGCAGAAGATGTGATGCACAGTTTGTGGCAAGAACAGGGATCCACAGAAGTCTGTGACCACAAAGCTAAAGTCAAGGACTCAAGGATCCTGCGTTGGGGGCAGGATGCTCTTGGATCAGTCTAAATCATTTTCCTCTCATCAGTGCATTGGGTTAGATCCTGTCCTAAGGACAACATTCACTTTCCGCTTTTTAGAAGA
The DNA here is from genome assembly GCF_029931775.1 of Euleptes europaea. Taxonomy (NCBI): domain Eukaryota; kingdom Metazoa; phylum Chordata; class Lepidosauria; order Squamata; family Sphaerodactylidae; genus Euleptes; species Euleptes europaea. The sequence continues at coordinate 41,717,082 of NC_079325.1, read as the reverse complement.
TCGGTCATAATTACTTTCAAGTTACATAGAAAAGTGCTGAAGTTGCTGTTGCAGACAGCTGGCTCGCTCGGGAGTCTCCTTCCTCTGTTCTCCTGTGGGAACAATTCCTCATCCTGCAGTTTGGCACTTGGAAGTCACACCACACACCGGAGCACTGTTACTCGAATGACATAAGGTTTGCAGGTACCTGATGTAAGAAATGGAAATCAATCAGCAGAATGGATCTTCTGGGATCATTCGGAAACCAAAGGGTCACCCTATCCTGAGTGGCAGGTCCATACCAGGGTCAGTGAACGTGCTCTTGAAAACAGTCTCGGATAAGTAAAAAAATGCGACACGACAATCCATGTCTGATTGCTTGCAGTCCCCGGCTAGTGGTTAATACCACAAGCCAACCCTGCTGGATCAGACTAAGGGTCTATCTAACCCAGCATCCTGTTTGTCATAGCAGCAAACCAGATGCCTTCAGGTCGTTCTCAAGCAGGGTGAAAAAAATCCTCTCCTCTGTGGCTGCCAAGCAAAAGAATAAGAAGAGTTGGTTTTTATATGCCGACTTTCTCTACCAATTAAGGGAGACTCAAACCGGCTTACAATCACGTTCCCTTCCCCTCCCCACAACAGACACCCTGTGAGGTAGGTGAGGCTGAGAGTGACTTGCCCAAGGTCACCCAACTGGCTTTGTGTGTAGGAGTGGGGAAACAAATCCAGTTCACCAGATTAGCCTCCACTGCTCATGTGGAGGAGTGGGGAATCAAACCCGGTTCTCCAGATCAGACTCCACCGCTCCAAACCACTACTCTTAACCACTACACCACGCTGGCTCTTGAGATGATGCTACCTCTGAACAAGGACCTTAAATGTAATCATCATGGGTACAAGTGCTGGCCCCATTCATTTGGGATTGCAATACTAATCACATTCCTACCCTTCTTGAAGCTGAAATCCTTTCTTTCCACACATCCCAGCAACCATTTCTACCCCTCCCCTGAACTGGAGCCACAGAAACTGTGCCCAGAGGATGCAGGACCTTTAGCAGCATGGATAGCTGCATTAACAGTGTGTCTAAGGATATATAATCTGGGCGTGCAGTGCAGCAGAGCTGAACTCTAAACCACTACAAGTTGCCAAAACATTAATCTGGTCCTTTGATCAGACAAGGCACAGGAGAGTGAGACTCCTAAATCAATGCCTTGAGCATTTGTGGCAGTGCTCTCTCTCTCTGTCTCTTGGCTATATGACAACCCTTTTCAAAAACCACCAGTCTGAAAAAACTGGCATGGATTATGTTGCCTGTCAAAAATCTTGTAAGGAAGTTTTGCAGTGGTTCCACGTGGCTTCCTTTGTGGCTACCATTTTAGCTCAAAAACAAAAAAATCATACCTGAGGCCTGCTGCTTTTGCATGCGTCGTCCAAATGCTTGTGCCACAGTATTGCATGAAACCTCGAACCAGTCTGAAACTTGTAAACATTGCCTACAAAATTGTTTTTTTTTTAAAAAAGGAGAAGCCTTTGAGTTTGAGACACACAGTAAGGAACAATTAGCTGAAAGCTCGATGTTATCTGGGCAGAAAGCAAGGTTTGACCATGGTAGGGAATAACTTCCTGGTGCAGGAGAGCATAGGAGCATGCAAGGCCAGCAGGCCAAGCTGACCTGAACGATAACTGATCTGAACTTCCAGGTCTGTCTTTGCTTTGGTGCTAATGCTTAAGAAGTTCCAGGACCACATCTATGAGGCCGTAGAAGTTTACAGTAATACAAGAAACGTGCGGAAAGGGGGCATTCCCCCCACCTTTGGTGCCTCCTTTCTCCCCCTACTTCTCTGCCTCTCACTCTTTCTCTACCCTTCCACCCCTACTCTTACGCTCTCATGACTGTCACTCTCTGTCCCCTACCCTATCACTCTCTCTTTCTATTTCTGCCCCCTACCAAATCATTCTTTCTCTTTCTGCCCCCACCTTATCACTTTCTTTCTCCTCCCACCCAAGCCAATCCCCCCTTCTATCTCTCCCCTTCTCTTTTCTCCTACCTTTGAGTCTGGTGGCAATGCCTGGGAGCTGCTCCAAGCCTGGTGGCCAGACCTGGATCCTCTCCCAAAGTCCACTGCAATTGCAGCCAGGCCCAGAGTGGCTTCCAGTCTCCACTGCCACGGTTCTGCAAACCTAGGGGGATCTCAGGCAGCTGGACTGGATAGACTTGGCAGAGGCCTTGGAAAGCTGCTACCCATCGAAGTAGACCATGGTGTTTCCTACAGGGCGACTGGCTTGTGTAGTTTCCTGAAGCTGCTGTGGCTGCCAATAGTGCAACTGCGATGGGGCTTCCCCATGGCAGATTTCCCTGTAGTTTCTCAGCCCCAGTCTCTTGCCAGTGTCCATTCTCCCACCCACATCATCAGGGCCTTTTCAGGTTTTTTTAAAATGGTAATTGTCATAAGAATATGTGTATCAGGTATTCAAAATTCCCACCTTTCATTAAAAAAAATGCCTCTTTTTTCTTTGTGAAGATATGCATTCATTCATTCATAAACCTTTAACGGCATATAAATTGTTACAATTGATATGAACAATGGTCATAAATCTTAAAACCGATAAGATAAAATCATAGCCAGTAACATCAGATATCAGAGGTTATACGTTTTTGGACATTTAGTACTTCTACTAAAAAATTGGCGACATCCACAGTAACCTCTGGAGCTGAATCATTAATTAGAAATTGACATTTAACTTTATTAGACAGGTAAAACTTGGGATGTAAACAGTTTTTTAACCATTTTCTACGAGGTGTTTCGTATAGAGGGCAATCACATAGAATATGTTCAATTGTATTCAAGGAATTTGAATTACAGGGGCAAGTCCGTTCGTGAATTGGGATTTGATGGAACCTTCCATACAGTATCCTAGATGGGAAGGCATTGACCCTGGCAAGAGAGAAAGCTCTACGGAGAGTAGGTATATCCAAATTATAAAAATAATGGGGAACACTGTCTGTTTTATTCAAAAGGCACAACATTGCTGAGGAGCAGACAAAAGGTTGAGTAGGATGCAACCATTGTAACTCTATATCTAAAAGACGATGTTTGATTATTTTAAAAATGTGCGCCTCTGTAAATGGAACCAAGTCATCAAGAGAGACTCCGATGGATCTTATTTTAGTCAATATCAAATTGTCCCAGGATGTATTATGAAGTTCTTTTAATAATAGAGATAAAAGAGAACCGTGCTCCGCTCTAAAATATAGTTTAAGCCAGTAATGAATAGTTAATAACCAGGCCTTGGTTTCGCACAGGTTTTGGCCTAGTTCAGAGATGATTGCGTAATAGGACACACAACGAGGGAAACCCAGAATCTGTCTAAAAATATTGGCTTGAAGAGATTCTAAATCGCGATTAAAAGCATTTACCCAAATAGGTGCTACCATACAAGACCTGGGGTAAAATTTTAGAGTTAAACACCTTAATTGTGGCAGGGATGTATTGGTTGCCCTTATAAAAGAAAAAGGACTTCAATTGACTCACAGATATTTTCCCTCTTTTAGTGATTCTACTTCTGTGTACTGCCCATTTACAGTTATAATTAAAAGAAATGCCCAGATATTTAAAACTCTTAACCTGTTGGATTTTGGCCTTCCCAATGCGCCAGCTGGAGGGCGACCACTTCTTAGAAAAGACTAAAACATTGGACTTAGAATAATTTATTTTGAGAAAATTTAGCTGGCAATATTTCTCAAAAGTTACTAAATAGCGTTTGAGTCCAATTTTGGTATAGGATAAGATGGCAGTATCATCGGCATATAATAAGATAGGGATTGTTTTGCCACCTAATTTTGGCAGGTGTCCATTGATAGGGTCTAAAAAACAAGCCAAGTCTGACATAAACAAATTAAAAAGAAGGGGAGCAAGAATGCAACCTCGCTTCACACCTTTATTTAATGGAATTTTATCAGTGAGGCCACCGTTTGAGGAAAATTTGGCTCGTTGTGGATGAGTGTAGTTTCTTTAAAAGGAATAAAAGACACAGATCAATTCCTAAACTCAACAGCTTAGACCAGAGAATGTCTCTGTTGATCGAGTCAAATGCAGTCTTTAAGTCAATAAAGGCGACATAGAGTTTCTTATTGCCCAGTTTCATGTACTTTTCTGCAAGAGTGGCCAGGATCAGACAATGATCCAAAGTTGATTTATTTTTGGAGAAGCCAATTTGCTCAGGGCCGATGATGGCATTGTCCTTTACCCATCTAAGGAGACGCTGCTCCAAGTGCTTTGCATACAGTTTGCCTAAGATTGATAAAAGGCTAATGGGACGAAAATTTTCAGGTAGGGTTGGGTCACCTTTCTTATAAATAGGAAATATGATTGAATTTAACCAGGAGTTAGGGAGAATACCATATAAATCAATGGAGGTAAATAATTTGGCGAGAAGTGGGGCCCACCAATCTGAGAATTCCTTAAACAGCTCTGCAGGGAGACCGTCCGGACCTGGGGCTTTGCCGGATTTCATGCTACTTATCAGATCAATGACTTCTTCAACCTCAACAGCTGGCCATCTAGGGTAATCTGAGGGGATAATTTCATCAGGGTTGAGCCTAAGATTGATGTGAGAATGAAATAGCTTAGTAAAATGTTCAACCCAGATTTGGGGTGGGATACTAATTTCAGGTGAAGGTTGTTATTAGCTGAGGTTACCTTTGCTTTCCAAAAAGTCTTGCTATCACGGGACTTAAGGGACACAAGATGTGACCATCTTTGTTGGAAGTGGATTTTCTTTTTTTCTGTGACCAAGTTTGCATACAACTTTCTGTGTGTAAGGTAGTCGTCAAATCTATCAAAGGCAGCATTCATACTAACTTTCCTAAACAGAGATCTTAGCTGCCTTTTATGGGCTAAACATTCCTTGTCGAACCATGAAACCGGCTTGGTAGAATTGGTCTGGCAAGGTTTGGCCAATGAAAAGCAATGTACTTCGATCCGGGAGAGGGCTGATAAAGTCTCAGTAGAAGATATGCCTTTCCCCTTATATCTCCAAAGTGAAAGGGGCTAGAGCATTACTTTTTCAAAGTAAAGTTGGAATTCAGAGGATCCGATACACAGATTGCTGTAACAAGACTCAACTCCCAGTGGGAAGAAATTGCTGTTGTAGGCCCAGGAATCAGGAAAGTGGCTGCTGTGTAGGGGGTGGGGGGCTGAACTTTCCAACGCATCCAGGTTTTGCTGTGATCTTGCCCAAGACTTCGCAGCACAGAAGGTTTGGGAAACACTGGGGAAAAGCTGGGAGGTGCATAAACATACCACAATGTTGTGGGGAAGCAAAACCAAAAACACTTCTCAATAGCATCGAAACTGGAGCAAATAACCCTTGCAAGCCAGTATGTGGGAACACAGGGGGTTGTCGCACTTTGTATTCCCAGCGATGTATTAAGAGTTTGAAAATGTTATAAAAAACATCGCTTTAAAAAGGTTTTTGGATACCACGGCTTATAAATGTTTGGAAGATGCCTTCACAGCTAAAGGGGCCAAACAAAGCGCGAACAGTATTTTTTATAACATTTTCAAACACTTAATACATCGCTGGGAATACAAGTGAGGTAACCCCCACAATGAGATTTTCACAGGGGGCAAAAAATCTTTAATGGGGCACAGTCTGTTTTTCTGCTGGGCTTCTGTATTCCACTGAATCTACACCATGAATTATTATCATTGTTAAAAGAGGAATTATTGATGTTGTGCAGTATTAAATAAATCGTCTGATACTCCTGTCATTCCCTTTGCACATTCAGTTTTTGAGGTCAACTATGGCAAACACCATCAATCATAACTAGTAGACCCCATTATTGTTACCCATCAGAACGAACACTCTGACTGAGGACAAACACGTACCTTTATCAGGATTATTTATCTGAAAAATATCAGGGTGTTCAGGATCATCAGGCAGTGCTACCATCCATCCTACAACGGAAACCCTTTTCCCTGGAGTAGATTTATACTAGGAGAGAAAAAGCCAGGAAGACAGTGAGTGAGAACTACTCTGGATGGTTTCCTGTATCTATAGAGTGCCAGAATCATAACTGGGAATAAACACTGTAATTTCCCAGATGCAAAAAGCCACTGAGTAAACACCCTGTTGGCACTGCATGACATCCGTTGTAAACCATGTGCTTGGTCTGCCGAATAAAACCACTTCTTTGCTTACGTGCTTTCTTTCAGTGCCTCTTAAAGACTTTGCTCCAAAGTAGATCAGAGTAGATCCTGAAAGGGCCACCCAATATCTAGTCCACGAGGAAAGCTGAAGCACAAAGACGAAGAAGAAGAAAAAAGGGTAACTTTAAAAGCATATATTGACCCGCAGAACTACTAAAGTGAGTATAATGGGGAAAGCTCAGGAGAAAAGAGAAAATTAAGGCAGCTCCAGGAAGGTGAGGGTCCCATATGTTGGAGAGAAGTCTGACCAACTGCTGGCTTCTGCATTTTCGGAGTTGTGACAATTTATTTGGCTTCTCTATCCCAGCCACTGGTGCACCTTGAACCTAAGGTTGCCAGTAGCCTGGAGAGAAAAAACACCCTGCCTCTTTAATGAGGACTGTTATTTACCTCCATGCAATGAAAGACATCAACTGCCCATTCCTATATATTAAGCCTCTATTAAAGGGACAGTTTTCTCCAGCCTTTTAGCTACCCTACTTGAAATCTGTTTTGCGCCGGCAATCTCATCTAATTTGATTATGTCCAAAACACCTCTTGGCCCCCATTTTAAGACTCTACAAAATGAATATTGGGAGATTCTCTATCATGCCATGAAATACCTTTTCCTTCTGCCCCCCTTTACTACTTATTATTTTTGTAGTTCTGAAGATTGTGATTATTTTGGCTGGTTCAAATAAAAATGAATTAAACAACCATTTTGTTTGTAATGTTATTGAAGACAGGCTAGTATTTATGAGGCTGCAATTTGCTTTGAAGAAAACCTACTGCTTTGTTCCGCCTTTTGAAAACAAGGTTGTGTGCTGCCACCAACTGGTTGGCATATCTTATTCCCCCCACCCAACTCTGAATTTTTTTAGGCGCAGCCATGAAGGGAAACGGGGATGGAAGGAACGTAATGGGTGGCAAAGGCTAGGTACCCTACAAAAGCTCTTGTGGTTTCCTGGAGAAGCTGGTTCTGTGTGTCTTACTTGGCTCAGGCCAGAGCTTTCCTCACAAAGGTTTTGAAAACTAGGCAAGTAATTGGCTTAAAATTGTTCTACTCCAATTTTTTTTTTTTAGGACAGATACAAAAGAGAAAACAGATCCCCCTGAGTAATCCTTCACAGCCATTTTCAGGACATTGTTTCTGTTCAGCTGTAAGTGATGTTAAAAACTTGCCTCAGGTATGGGTAAGAAGTATTGGCACAAAAAGCCACTAAAGTTCTCTCATGAGCTGTAGTGTTTATAAACCAGCATTTTGAATCAGAATATCGACTCCTATATATGTCTAACCATATTGCCTGCTCATCTATGAAGTCTGTCAGAGTGGCCTATGAAAAGTTACTTAACAGAATTGTCATTGTTATGTTACAGTGGAAAAGGTCTCTATTTAGAAGGATTAAAATACACCTGTTGAAACTGGTTAAAAAAAAGAGAGGGAGAGAGAAAATAGATCCTATTCCTTTAATAGAGAGAATCCTGGCAGTTCTGGTATGTCATGCAAGGTAGAAAAGATGCACCTGCTGAAATATGCACCTATAAAGGCAAAAGGAGTGTTGTTCACCCTGTCTGTTGTGTGGGTGTGCAACTGGCTTGAAGTAATGCCCCTCACACTTGGGCTTCTTATCCATCATTGTAGTACACCGTGAGACACACATTCCATGCTGGTTGCAGCATTTCCTTTGGCACCCTCTGTAGCAAGCATGGCCATCCCTGCAAATTGTAACAATGACCACTGCGGAAACTGCACTTACCGTAGGCTTCCTGCCTTCCTTTAGTAATGTCTTCCTTCTTAAAGGCCCTTCCATGGTAACAACTCCCATGGAACTCCCTGATGTGCAGCTACAAGCCCCTGTTGGACTGAAACAACAAACGACAACACATCAGTAGGAGAAGACAAACATGGAAAGAAATAATTTTAAAATGTGCAAAACTTCCACAGGACTTCCTTGTTTTAATTTAAGCAACCCACACTGTTCTTGACTGGGTTCCTGAACACTGATTTTCCCCTTTATTTATACAGCCTATTGACTGCGATGATTAGCATAATGGAAAAATATTAAATTCCTATTGGCATTTTTTGCCAGATTTTCCCAATCATTAATGCTGCTTCTGTCACTGCATTAGTGATATAAGTATTCTGATTTTTGAACCACAGAAACATTAAAGTACATTGACCAAATTCTGACAACAGTGAACAGAAAGGATTTCTGTTCACAGCAGAAGTTCAGGACATTAAAGGTTTCAAGATACCAACAGAGACATCATCACTGAAGAGATTCAAAAGAAAATGTGTTTCAAACCATACATTCAGCTGCTGTGATTAAGAGAATATTTGTGGGCAGGATTAAGCCCAACTGCTTCCAGCTTCTGCTACTAAGGTAAGTTGTTGTGACTTGGACAAATAATTAAATTTTATGAACTTGCCGCTCAAGTGACATATGTCAGTTAAATGACAAGAGGACACTGATAACTAAACTCTAATCACTAAGCAGAGTCAAGAGGTTCCTAGCTTAGTTTGATCTGGCTACAGTGATTCATGCCTTAGTTACATGTAGACTAGACTAACGCAATGCGCTCTACTTGGGGCTACCCTTGAAGAGTGTTTGGAAGCTGCAGCTAGTGCAGAAGGCTGAGGCTAGACTGCTGGTTGGGGCCAGTATTGGGATCATGTGACCCCAATATTAAGCAATTACACTGGCCTCCGACCCACTCCTGATCCACTCCCTAGTCCAAAGTGTTGGTTTTGGCCTTTAAAACCCTACATGGCTTGGGACTGGGGTATCTGAAGGACTGTCTTCTCCTATACGTTCCTGCCTGAAAAGTAATCACAGGGAGGGGCCCTCTTGACTGTCCCATCGACCAAAGAAGCTTGTCCGGTGGGTACACCAGAGAGAGACTTTTCAAAGACAGCCCCACGATTATGGAACTACCTTCCCAGGGAGGCCTCTCAACCTTTAGGAGACAGCTGAAGATGGTTTTATACATGACGGCATTCATTCAATTCATTTCCATTCTTCTGCCTACCGGCAGTTTTAAATTATTGATTTTTTAAAATTAGTGGCTTTAATGTATTTTATTGTGTTTTAATGCAGTTCACATTGTAAGCTGCCTTGAGTTTCAAGTAGAAAAGCAGCTAATAAATGTTTTAAATAAACAAACAAACAAACAAGGGTGTTGGGCTCTGTACCCTGTTTGTTTAGCCCTCCAGGGCAACTGGTTGGCCACTGTATGAAACACTATGTTGGACAAGATGGGTTTTATCCAGCAGGTTCTACTTTATGTTCTTATTTGCTAAGAGCAATGGAGCCACCAGACCCCTCACTTCCAAATATTAGCTAGTTAAGAAACACACACAATAGAGACAGACTGATCAGGGTTAGATCCTGGCAAAGTAGGCACCAAATAAATGTTTATGGCTCTATAAACCCCACTGTGAAATATATAGAGGTATATTGTGCCTCAGGCCAACACAATTTCTCAGAAAGCATCAGTTACAAGCACACCATGAGTTCCAGGAGAAATCTCTTTCTTTTGGTTCTACTTCACTCAATTTGAAGCAAACAATAGCATAGCTATTTCCATAGAGAGAAGAAAAAGATAGTAAATGTGTACAGTAATGTAAAGAAGAAATGATACTGGGGTCCCTTTAGTTTGCCCGCTGCAGAGCTTGTGAATTAATTTGTACTAATTAATTCTAAATGTGGGACTGGCAGGTATGTGAGCTGCTGCCTATGTACTGCGCATGGCTGCAAACAAAAACCTGTTCCCATGTATACAGCTTCAACTTTGGATCACAGAGTCAGAAAACCTGTCCCTTTTCTTTGATGAGGGACCCCATATATCTAACAAGGAATCTTTAACAACTGTACAGTACACTAGATTGAGATTGCTTAGTTAAAAATATATCAGATATCTGTATGGCAAACAGATCATTACTATTTCTATTAGCAAAGGTTTTCCATCACCACAGAACAACACATCACAACTTTATATGGAAATCATCACAAAGGAATTATCTCTTAGAATTAAGTAATATATTTATAAAAGATATCCACTTCTCCTAGTGATACCCTAATTAATGCAGGCAAAATTATAAGATGTTATTTTGGATGTTTATTCAAAAAGGAATAAAAACAGAATGAGATAAAGGCAGGCAAAACCAAGATTGAAATGGAGAATGAGCTTGACAGCAAGATCATTTTGAAGGCAGAAGCATCTATTCTCCTCCATAAGCACACACACATGTTCACACATTGCCTTTGCAAGAAGCACAAAGGCGCTGCCAAAAAACAAAACAAAAACCAAGACTAGCAAAAGAATTCAGCGATTAGAAAGGAGTACAAGAAACCTTGAGAAGATTTCCTGTAAGGAACTAATCTTTAGATTAATCTTGGACAAACTGATTAGAATTAGTCAAAGATCATTTGCATAAGTGTTCTCCCTTTCCCCAAAATATGCATATTTCTGTTCCTTACACAGATTTCAGTATCCTGGCAAATTATTCCATCACTTTTAATCACTTCGGGTATGTTATTCTCTAGTCATCTTTGTGTAAGAAGGCACACCTTGCTAATTGAGATGCTTAGATTTTAGATCTTTGTGTAAGAAGGCACACCTTGCTAATTGAGATGCTTAGATTTTAGATCCTGCTCTCATTGGAAGAAATGCATTGGCTTGTGTGTGTGTGTTGTGTGTGTGTGTGTTAAGTGCCGTTAAGTCGCTTCCGACTCATGGCGACCCTATGAATGAAAGTCCTCCAAAATGTCCTATCTTTGACAGCCTTGCTCAGGTCTTGCAAACTGAGGGCTGTGGCTTCCTTTATTGAGTCAATCCATCTCTTGTTGGGTCTTCCGCTTTTCCTGCTGCCCTCAACTTTTCCTAGCATGACTGTCTTTTCCAGTGACTCTTGTCGTCTCATGATGTGACCAAAATACGATAGCCTCAGTTTAGTAATTTTAGCTTCTAGGGTCAGTTCAGGCTTGATTTGATCTATAACCCACTGATTTGTTTTTTTGGCAGTCCAAGGTCTGCGTAACACTCTCCTCCAACACCACATTTCAAAGGAATCTATTTTCTTCCTATCAGCTTTCTTCACTGTCCAGTTTTCACACCCATACATAGTAATAGGAAATACGACGGCAAGAATTAATCTAGTCTTGGTGGCCAGTGACACATCCTTACACTTCAAAATCTTTTCTAGCTCCTTTATGGCTGCCCTTCCTGCACTGGCTTAGAAATGTAATTGTTTTTATTTGTTTGAGTTGTAGAAGCAATTGGAATTGTGGTGATGAGGTTGGAAATGGAGGAGTCAGCTTGAAAGGCAGCCTAATTCACTACACAGTAGGAGAAACACTAATTAATGCTGAATGTTAGGAAAACACATTTTAGGAATCAAGCGCATCTAAGTTCTCTTTTTCCTAGAGCATTCACAAGACTGCATACTGTACACATGTTCCACAGTCCAAACACAAAGCCTTGGGCTGTGGGCATACATTTTAATGCTATTATCCACCTGGCTTTAATAGTCCCTTATATTGGAGTGCTTCCACACAGAAGGGATTTTCCATTTCTGCCTTGTACTTGGTGTGACTATGTTAATTTGCATTGGCAACAGAGATTCCACATACACGGTAGAATTACCACTCTGCCCTTCTTGTTTTCTCTGTGATTTTCCTTCCTCGCAGGTGAGCATTTGCTACACACCTGCTCTCTGGTCACTCTGTGGTCAGCTGCATGGCATTGCGACTCTCCATCCATGAAAAAAACGACGCATGCATACCACTGGACAATAACAATGCTACACCAGTAGCCCTTGCCGATGCTTCCACTTTCTCTCTCTCTCTCTCTCCCCCTTTGGTGTACGGCATGCATGGTTTCTCAGTTTCTTTGTAGCATTATTTCACTATCCATTCTGAGAGTCTTACTGCGCTTTCACACATACCAAATAATGCACTTTCAATCTACTTTCCATGCACTTCACAGCAAAATCCACTTGCAAATGATCGTTAAAGCACATTGAAAGTAGATTGAAAGTGCATTATTCGGCATGTATGAAAGTACCCTTAAATGAACTGCGGATAGTGATATTTCATTGTTTCTGTATATCTGGAAGTAAACAGTGACTTGGATCCTGTGAATCATCACTGGAATGATCTGACAGGCCAAAATGTTCCCCATCATCCCCACAGATCCCTGAAAAAACTGTTGAGGCTTGAGGCTTGAATGCAACAATAGCTGCACCAGTCAGGTAGTTGTAGTGGGGAGGGGGAAGGGATGGAGTAGGGGGAGTGCAAGATTAACATTACATTCAGAATGGCAGATAATCTGCCCAGGTTTTCCTACCGGAAGAAAATGCTCTGTGTAGAATCAACCTTAGTGTGTGTCTTATTTAAAACAGAACTAGTTAGAAAGCAGGACTAGAGAGTTACCCTTTAATTTAAAATATGATGTAGGCAAGCAGAGTACTTTCAGACATAATCATTTCAACTGGAGAGTTAAGTCTAAACTCTCCTTGAAATCTGTGGTTTTTAAAAAAAAAACACCTTTATTGAGTTCTGCCCTCAATTACTTTATGCTTCTCAGTATGATAAGGAAGAATAGTCAGCATCTGTGGGACGCATGTTTATATGCATGTTTACATGTAAACATGGCCAATCATGCTTCTGTTGGGGGTAGATGAAAAGTATATCTTGATGAATGAATATCTAAACATTTCCCCCTCCTCTTGGCAACTGTTATAGCACAGAAGGAAAGTCTTTGCACAGATGATGGAAGAAAAAAAAAGGAGACATGATGCTGTCTTAATTAGCAAGAGGAAAACAGAGGCTGAAAATAAGAATTAACACCACATTTTTGGGTGAGACACACCCACCACCTAATTGTACCTGTAGACACAGCTTCGACTTCTGGGAGAATTCCGAATTGGTACCCGCCAGTTGGGCCCCAGCGTGGCATACAACCGACCCCTGTTCATAAATTTACAGGTAAGTTCTTTTCTCATCGTGCAGATACTATGATAACATCCATCACAACAAAACATACAAGATAACGTGAGACACATATTGTATTGGATGTTCTCAAAGACAGAGGTGTCTTTAGTGATCGTTTTACTCTCCGTGAAACAATGGCTCGTTTTAACACCTATGAAAGTACAAAGTAAATCTCAGTGAGGACATGGGTAAGATGGTGCTTTAAGTGAATGGACAATGCAAGTTGGTGAAACTGTCTCTATCTCACTGACTTCCATTCTTCCTTTCGTTTCTGATGTCTAACGATATTCTGGAAAATTACACTGGGAATAAGCGAGCCCTTAGGAAAGTCACACTTGCCCCAAATCATCCTGCAGCACAAACCTGAAAAAAAGCCTTCAGAAAAAATTAAGTGGCTAGCAAAAGAACAACATTAAATGTTCAAAGCCTGTATGAAATGCCAATAATTAACTGCAGGACATGAGAAGAAATGAAGAAAGGATTACATATTCATTTGTGCAGAATGTATCTTCATCACCACTGAATAACCACAGACGGTACTAAATCCCATAGGATTCAGAGGCAAGATTTCACTGCTGGGGTCATTGAGAGGAATGGCCTTTACTGTGACACTCTGGCCCAACAGAGGTATAGTGCATGAAGAACAAGCAATGCATTTGACAAGGCTTATTTTATGAGACCAGAAACACAGACAAATCCACTCCAATCTCAACTCAGTTGAGATGAAACCTGTCTACTTTAGCAAATTACATTCAATTAGAGACACAACTTTACAATGAACTGGATATACGGAATGCAAGAAGTACGTTCTCTGGACTGACTGAATGGCTTCCACTGATTTCAAGTAGTTGTATGATCTGCAGGACAGAACCTGCCTGTTTGTTTTCTTTTTTGATCAAAACAGCCCAACTAGCATGGTGTGAAATTCAAGATGAGACATTTCTAATCAAGAATGTGTGGCTATCTCAGCTATTCTATGAATGTGCCCAGAGCAGACTGGGATGGTAGTCTCTAAGGAAATAGGGGTTCTTAGGTACTTATTTGAAGAGCTTTCCACAACTGCCTTGTGAGCAAGCTACAGGTGCTTTGCAGCATCCCTAAGACGGCAGCAATAACACCGATCCTGAGAGGCAGCAGAACTTTTTTTAAAAACTGGCGCATGATAATGAAAGGTAGCATATATATTTTTTATCTTGCACAAAACAGATACTTCAACTACAGCAAGGCCTTTGGGAGTGGTAAAAATCAGGACTTTATTTCCAAAGACCTTAGCATTAGCACGGCTACTTATTTATTAGCTGCCTTTCTACCTTGAGAACAATGTAAATAAAACAATTGTTTGAAAAATAGATTTAAAAAAGCACAAATTAAAATTTCAGTTGCGATTGTTTGGCTACAAACAAAAGTTCTACTTTAATTTTTGGAAAGGATTTATATTTTAGCTAACCTGGGGAGACAATGTTTTTGGCTGCATTTATGTTGCTTATCATCATTCTGTAATATGTTTTGGGGCACCTAATCCCTAATATAAATATTTTCTTTTGCTCACAAATTGTATCTGTAAGAACACACTCAGTTAACAGCAAAGGGGTTCAACGAAAGGCTAAACCTTGAGGTCATAAATGGTATTTTCTATCCTCACTTTAAGGCTGACAAAGAAAACTCCAAAATAAGACACATAGGGCTTATTCCATGTAAAAGCAACCATCTGTGGTCTTCAGCATGAAAAAAACCCCTCTGTTATATTTCCTGAAGAGGATGTGATATCAAGTATAATAGGTAAACAGAAAGCATGTACCAAGCAGACATGAAACAAAAAAGACTCCTGCTAACAAATTATTCTATATTATCCACCACGTGTGTGTGTGTAAAGTGCCTTCAAGTCGCAGCAGACTTATGGCTACCTCTTTTGGGGGTTTCATAGCAAGAGACTAACAGAGGTGGTTTGCCAGTGCCTTCCTCCGCACAGCAACCCTGGACTTCCTTGGTGGTCTCCCATCCAAATACTTTCCTTTTATCCCTTAGAAGCTCCTTGATCAATTGATCTTGAGCAGCATATATCTAGTGTTGGAGGGATATAAGGACTGAAACAAATCTTGCCACTGACAATGTAGCCTTGGGGTCCCTATCACTTAGTAAAAAAGGCATTATGTCAGTCACAGAGGCATTGGATTTGTATATTAAAAGGGGGGAAATATAGTGCGATCGAACCATCCAAATACTAACCAGGCTGATCCTGCTTAGCTTTTGAGATCTGACGAGATCAGGCTAGCCTGGGCCATCCAGGTCAGGGCATTATCCACCATAGAAGGAAACATATGAAAAGCCTAGGAATACTTAGTTTCAGGTTCTGATTGTATACCATAGGGGTGAACTCTGTCACAAACCAGTTTTGTAAAGGTCTCGTTTTGAGCTCTGCAAGAGGGAATTGCTGCAGCAGCAATTTCTGAACGCTTTACACTGCTTAGAAGCAATATTTGTCACACTTCCTCTTCTGGAGGGGAAGCATGTTCTGTAACAAGCCTAGATCTGCCCCAAAGAAAAGATTGCGCCAAGCTGGTATCACCGTTGATCCTTCCAATCCACCTGAAGACACAACTCTTTTACGATATTCACGCCAATGCCCAAAAGATCCAGCAGGGTTTACTCTGAGCCTACCATGACAACTGTCTGTCAACTGCCAGCCAAGGGGAAAATATTGCAACCCATTTGTTTTCGGTGAGTTATGAACGTCTTTAGCCAATAATGAATGCAACAGGATACAATGTGTTGAATGAATGTTACATACCCAACATATAAAATATCAAGTACATAAGACGTTAAAACATTATGAGCCTGTGCATAGTACACTCATTTCAAAGCTTCCTCAGATCTGTATAAAAAGCTTCACGGCCAAATGAGAATGGCTACGGGAAGCAGCTGAATCCCCATTCACATCTGCGGTCTGAATGAATATTCAACAGATGGAAGTGAATCCCCATAATCACCAAGATTGATCTGAATCTTCACATCTGCATATCTCACAGACTTCAAGCCATTAAGTCCTGTCACTAAGTGTAAACTGTCTACACGCTGAACATCTAAAGACATTGTGACCTTCACCTAGACATAATAAGCACAATGGGGGATCATCTGATTGTGCCATTTCCCTTCACAGACAATTCTTTGTTTGCTTCCTTTTCCTATTATCGTATTTCCTATTGTTCATGTAATTCTCTATTTTTCTGAGTAACTGTTGATGAGACACTCCAAGAAAACGTCTTCTCTCTGCAGTGGCAAAGGAAGAGCTGAGGGATGATGCAGTGTGACAACGGGAAGGATCACTGCAAGAGAGCAGCACAGCGCCTCATGCTCAGACGAGCTCCAAAATGTTCTGAGGCAGTGGTTCTTGTAAGTTATCCGGGCTGTGTGACAGTGGTCTTGGTATTTTCTTTCCTGACGTTTCGCCAGCAGCTGTGGCAGCATCTTCAGAGGATTAACACTGAAGGACAGTGTCCTCTGAAGATGCCTGCCACAGCTGCTGGCGAAACGTCAGGAAAGAAAATACCAAGACTACGGTCACACAGCCCGGATAACCTACAAGAACCAATGAACTCTGACCGTGAAAGCCTTCGACAATGTTCTGAGGCAGGCCTGTGCATGTGCAATTCTCCATGTGGGACTCCACAGAAACCACAAAAATGAAATAAAGTTCTGGGGCAGCGCCCCCTCAAGGCCACTAAGTGATTTGTTCCTTCGAGTCCAACATTACCAGCAGACTACATTTCACCTGAGACAGGGGTCGGCAAACTCATTAGTCAAAAGAGCCAAATATTAACAGTACAACGATTGAGATTTCTTTTGAGAGCCAAATTTCTTAAACTTAAACTATATAGGTAGGTACACTGTTTATTAACTTAATAAACTTTAATTAAAGTTTTAAGTCTTAATTAAACTATAGGTACACTGAATAAAACTTGATATCATACTTAATAGTGATCTTATTTATTGATAAAAATTAAATTGTAAGTCCCTGCCATTTCCCCCTCCCCATCCGGAGTCCTCGTCTGGAGGCCTGGTCTGCCGCCATAAAAGCCTATTGGTAGACCTGGCCTCCGGCTGAGTCTCATTGGGAGGCCAGGTCTACCCATTGGCTTTCTTGGCAGTAGACCTGGCCTCTGGAGGCCCATAGAAGCCAATGGGTAGACCTGGCCTCTGAAGGGGGACTTTTCCCCCTCCTCAGAGTCCAGGTCTACCGCCAAGAAAGCCAGTGGGTAGACATGGCTTCCCAATGGGACTCAGCCAGAGGCCAGGTCTACCAAAGGAAGCCCGCCCCGCCCAACAGCTGATAGGCGGGCGGGGGGGGGGGGGAAACCGCCGAGCCTCCCGCCCAGCAATTGCGCAGCTAGAGGGGAGGGGAGGCTTTAGCCTCCCAACCATTGAGGGCAAGGGAAAGGGGGACCTGGCCATTCTCCATGGCGGGGGGGGGGGGGAGAGAGACAGTGCGCCCGCTCGCCTGCTCTCTCTCGCTTGCTCGCACTCTCTCTCAGGCGCGCCGGCTCCGCAGCCCGGCTGCCGGCGCGAGCAGGCACGAGAGCAGGGGCTCTGAACCAAGTTTGGAGAGCCACACTCAACGGGCCAAAGAGCAGCATGCGGCTCGGGAGCCGCAGTTTGCAGACCCCTGACCTGAGATATCATGTACTAGGCAAAGTCAGAAACAAGTATTTGGTTTAATTTCTTAAGAGAACGTGACTGAACTTGTTTTGTTTAAAAAAAGGACACCACAGTGTAAAGGATACTGACATTTCACAGTGCAGAGGCAAGCCTAGGGTTGGAGAGATGTTGTTCGATAACTCAACAGAACCTGGGAGGTCCCTGAGTGTGGATACCAGTGTGAGAATGAGACTAGAAAGCCAGGGGGCACAGCTCAGATGGAGCATGCGTGAAGCCTACATTCTTCTGTGGCTTCTACAAGGGTGTTATAAGCAAACAAACAGAATGTACAAATTCTGGATTATTGACAGACACTAGCTAAATGCTGTGCTCTCAGGTTAAGGTCGATCTAGAAATATTTATTCTCAAGTATGATGATATTTTGAAGTCTAAATGCATTACTGAGCATCTGTCAATTCAGTTTTATCAGCAAATCTGCAGAAATTCACACTGAATATTTGAGGCATTGAGTTTGCCCCCAATGTCACTTTTAAACCTCAGAATGGCAACTTTTGAGGCATTTTCCCCCCTCCTGTTTTTCTGCATGACTTGATCAAATGACTGCAATCAACAGCAACATGCTGGAGCCATTTGTGTGACTGAAGCAAGCTCATCAAAGGCTTCCGTGATGCTGTGAAATGCAGATTCAGTCTGTAAACCATCAACTCATCGGTTAAGATGATGCTCACCTCTCAAGCCCTGAAGAAGGCTCCTCACTAAATTCTGAGCTTTCACTGCTTCCTGCAAAACAAAAAAAGACACAAGAGATATTAACACGTCAAAAATAAACTCAATAGAGACCAAGTCCAAGCCCCTTACAAAACATCCCAGAACAAACCACAGAAGCCAGATATGAGAGACCAGAGTGAGAAGTCGTAAGAGAGAGATTCCTGTGAGGTGCATGTTGCCCTGACCAGTACAGTATTGCAGTGTGCTTGTTGAGTACCTTATGATTATCATCACTGATTCAGCCACACCAGCCAAAGACAAATGACAGACAACAAAGGGATGACTGTTTTCCATTTAATTAAGACAGAAACAGGTTAACACGAAGCAAGTGACATTTCAGTGCCATGACAAATCAGCCTGAGACTTTGCTTTTACTCATGGTCCTCTCATTACAGGATCAGGACTTTCCAGAATCAATCGTTTTCCATTCAAGTTATTTAAGCTGCAAATTTAAAAGCCGTAAATGTCATAACTGAACGCATTTCCTTTCCAACCAACTCAGTGGTGTGGATTTCCTTTGGTTCAGGTGCTAAGTCAAAGAAACAGCCACCACAGCGACAGATGATATTCAACTCCTGGAAGGTTTATTACTGTCCAGCTTGGTTTCCATTGCTAGGAAACCGCTCAGCATGGTAATGATCTGTGATGGCTGCTCAGGTGATATGTGAAGATGGCACTTTTCACATTCAGATTAGTGACCGCTGTGCATCATGCATCTGATGAAGTAGGCTCTTGCATATGAAAACTCATGCCATAGCAAGTTAAGTTACTAAATCAGTTATCTGTATCTGAAGAAGCAAGCTGTAGCTCACGAAAGCTCATACCCTGCTAGAAAATTTGCTTGTCTTTAAGGTGCTTCTGGACTCTTGCTCTTTTCTAAATCAGTTAAGTTTGTATTTTTAGCTGCCACAGACTACCCAAACTACTTCAGGAGTTCATGCATTTCTCTGGCATGATGTTCATGATTACATTTTACACAAAACAGTTCCTTTTCTGCAGCCAAAGTTTAAATGTTTATGCTATATTCTGCAGAATACATTTTCCCTTCCTGTAGAGATCATTTCCAAACAAAATTGTGCTTTGCTACCTTTCAAAATGGTGCTCCTCATACAAAGACAACTTTCAAACTTGCTTGAATTTTCACTAGCGTGTCTCCTTTTTGACATTAACTGCCAACCCAACTCACAGGAGGAGGAGAAAATTCACAGTCATTGAATGCGTCCCATGTCACTGTTGCCAGATGATCAAGTTAGTAAGAGGCTAGCTGACTATAGGTGTGTGTGCCTGAAGTGAACTACAAACAAAGTGAACTGTGCAACATTTCTGGGCGCACGAAAAGCAGCTCTCAGCTACTTTCATAGAGTTTCTACCCAAATGACCACTTTTCTTTGCCCTGAAAATAAAACCATCTTTCCCAGACACTACATTTCTAGGTGTCTCTTTGTACTTCACATGAACACATGAAGCTGCCTTATACTGAATTAGACCCTTGGTCCATCAAAGCCAGTATTGTCTACTCAGACCGGCAGCGGCCCTCCAGGGTCTCAGGCCTCAGAGGTCTTTCACATCACCTACTTGCCTAGTCTCTTTAACTGGAGATGCCGGGGATTGAGACTGGGACCTTCTGAATGCCAAGCAGATGCTCTACCACTGAGCCACGTCCCCTCCCCAAAGCAGGAGAGACAGACAAGCAGAGAATCCAGCAAGGCTCTTGCATCCAAACCACTGAATACTTACCTATAGAAATACCATTGGTGAAAACAGAGCTTAGTGTGTGGTTTCTGACAGGACTGTGGGATTCTAGCACACTGTCATCCAGCAGGTGGCGTGGCTTCTCTGTTGGGAACGTTGCACTTTTACTTTCAACTACACTTAACTGACACATCATACTGGAAAATTGGAAAAGAAAAAAAAAGGCAAGGTTCTTATGTAATCTGACAACATCCATTCACTCCTGCCTTTTCCACACATCTCTCTTCACTGCATGAGGATCATACACGTCACCAAGTCCTTAAGAGCTAAAAAAGATTTCTCACATGCTCCTTCTCCCAGAACTAGGCTGCCTGTCCATACAAGAACTGGGTTCAAAGCAGCCTGTAAAATTTAATCTGCTGTTGTTTTAAAATAGGCATGTGCACGTTTTCAAATTGTTCCTCTGATACTTGGTAGTGCCCCAGTTTAAAAGGCTCAGTAACTGAACACATGAGCACATGGAGCTGCCTTATATCAAATTAGACCCTTGGTCCATCAAGGTCAGTATTGTCTACCCAGACTGGCAGTCACTCTCCAGGGGCTCAGGCGGAGAGATCTTTCACATCAGCTAGTATGTCTGAATTTTGACTTCCTATGCAGGTGAATTCAATAAGACGATGCCGGGCAAGTAACATGTCCTTGTAATCCAACCACTTCTCCTACTCAGCAGAATGTGGGAACTCTGCCTGAAAATCTGACACTGATACGGCTATAAGTATCTGACACTATATCCAATATACTTGAGCACATCTCAGCTAGGCAATGTCATGATTTGCTTGGCCTGAAAAGGGCATTACACCAACCAATTCTGTTCCTGGTTATTTTTGCCCCACAGAGGCTGGGGTAAGAGATGCAGCAGGGCATAAAATGGCAGAGTGTGTCGCACCCAGAAGAGAAGGGAAGGAGGGTCTGAGACAGGCATTTAATTAGGAATGAGAGTCACTCCTGTGATATTAGAAGAAGAAAAAGAGTTGGTTTTCATATGCCGACTTTCTCTACCACTTAAGGAAGACTCAAACCGGCTTACAGTCACCTTCCCTCCCCATCCCCACAACAGACACCCTGTGAGGTACGTGGGGCTGAGAGAGTGTGACTAGCCCAAGGTCACCCAGCTGGCTTCATGTGTAGGAATGGGGAAACAAATCCAGTTCACCAGATTAGCCTCCTCTGCCACTCATGTGGAGGAGTGGGGAATCGGACCTGGTTCTCCAGATCAGAGTCCACTGCTCCAAACCACCGCTCTTAACCACTACACCACGCTGGCTCTCTATTAGGAATGGGGAAAAGTACCTCTGGCTCTCTATTAGGAATGCGGAAAGGTACCACTGAGAAAGGTACTCCTGAATTTTCTAATTGCTAAATTAAATCTTAGTGGTGCCTGAATAAACTGTTAAGATTTTACGAGGACTAGAACACCCACTTGTTTCCCAGGCTGTGACTCTTCCTGTGTCGTGGTACAGGAGGAGTTGGCAGGCTGGCTGCCACCGAGGCATCAGGACAGGTTGGTCTCCTGCTGAACCTCACAGATGCTGACACCTCTGATGGACCTACAAAATAGATACCAATTAATGCTAAACTGGAGCCGAGGAAAGACGTTGCTGGTGGTCGGTTTCTGGAAGGGTTGGATGATCTTGTAGACAGACAGTTGGAAAGCATATGTGGGGAGGAAGGAAAACAGCATCTACTTAAGGAGTGTCGCTGATCTCAAATGACAATTCCCAAACACTGCTTCCTGCCTACTGGTATTACACCATCCATTCCTATTAAGAATCTATCCAATTAAATCAAAATAGCAATTGGCCTCAAATTGCTATTATTGTGCATCGTTCTGATGACAGAAGTGCCACAAAAATAAATTCTTGGCTACTCTATGACGGAGACTTGCCAATGGAATAATATGCGCAGCCAGAAAATATTTCGGATGTTATCATGACTGTCTAACGACACATATGCTCCAAATTTGGTTCGCAACCTTATTTGCCTGTAAACAGTTCGTTAGCATTGACTCATAGCCTGAGTATCTAAGGGAAACGTGAGGATGTTTCAGATACACCAGAGCCAGGCAGATGTGTTATTTCTCAATTAAATCTGTAAACTCTCGGAGCTTTGAGAAAAGCCCCTTTGCCAGTGGGTCACACATTTTTAGCCAGCACTTACGTAAGGTAATAGGGATGGGGCAGAGCTAGTAAGTTCTTCAATGATCTCCTCAGAGTAGAAGAGACTAATTCCATCTCCGCGTGTGTAAACAAGATGGTCTCTGCAGCGGAAACATCTTAATAGTGCTGACCAAGAGGGAGGAGTTTCGCTTCTACACATTTTCACAAATCAAAGACTATCTACTTCCAACAGAAAAGAGTAGGAGTCCAGTAGCACCTTAAAGAGTAACAAAATTTCTGGCAGTGTATGAGCTTTTGTGGCTCATGAAAGCTCATACCCTGCCAGAAATTGTGTTACTCTTTAAGGTGCTACTGGACTCCTACTCTTTTCTACTGCTAGTGACAGACTAACACGGCTACCCATCATGATCTATCTACTTCCAACTCTTTCTCTCACATTTCACATATTACACTGATCCTTCATAGAAGGTACTTTTGTGTCTCATAAGGAGAAGTTTGAAACCTGAATACAGATGATCAGAGGCAACAACCACAGGGCTAAAAAGCTATGACTGTGCAGCTTCCTAGAACCTGTACACTGTACACACAGTGGAACAGGCAGCTGTGCAATGAATACACGAGACAATCTAAATTATTTTAATATGCAAAAGGGCCTTGTGTGTAGGAAAGGTTTCACGTCTGAAGCAGCCCCAAGTCTTAACAATGCTTCTCTGCTTTAGAGATGGGTTAAATCAGATAATATACGTGGAACTTGAGTTTGAAATTAATATTGCTCTGCATTCAGCCAGGGAAGCCACCCCAGCCATAAGCAGGTGAGTTACGCAAACATGTTTCATAGCTTCTCATTTGAAGATATGGGTAAATGTAGGGTTGCCAACCTCCAGGTAGTAGCTGGAGATCTCCTGCTATTACAACTGATCACCAGCTGATAGAGATCAGTTCCCCTGGAGAAAATGGCTGCTTTGGCAACTGGACTCTATGGCATTGAAGTCCCTCCCCTCCTCAAACCCCACCCTCCTCATGCTCCACCCCCAAAACCTCCCGCCGGTGGTGAAGAGGGACCTGGCAACTCTAGGTAAATGGCATCGACCACAGGCACCCAATAAATCATCTACTAATCATAGCTGCTTTCGACCAGATCTGAGGCTAATATTCTACATTAAGCCTGTAGACATGAAGCTGCCTTATACGGAATCAGGCCATCAGTTCATCAAGGTCAGTATTATATATTCATACTAGGACCGACTTTCCAGGGCTTACTTAAATGATATTGCTTAAACAGCTGAAAGGCCCCAGCAGCATCACACTAATACAATCCCCCAAATTAAACCTTTTTACATTTAATTACCGCCCTCAAAAATTTAGCTACTAATAATGTCATTCTTTTATCTGTGCCAAATAGCAACCACTGGATTAAGCTTTGCGGGGAGGGATAAAATTTATAAAGTAAAATTTGCCCTAAATATCTCCGCCTCAAATCAGCCCAATGACAGCAGTACAGCAAAATATGTTCCAGGGTCTCAGGCTGATGTCTTTCACATCAACTACTGTCTCGTCCTTTTAACTGAAGATGCCAGGGATTGAACCTGGGGCCTTCTGCACACAAAGCAGGGGCTCCTCCACTGAGCCACAGCCCCTCCCTGTTAGCCTGAAGGTATACAAATGTGGAAAGAAAATATGGAGTTTTCATGGGGAAATGTCTTTTATTTCAGTTTCTCCAAGTCCTGGACTCAGCCTCAAACATTAGCTATGCCACTGATAACTACACATTTGAACAGCTGCTACTTTTCACCATTACACAAATTAAGCAAATCTTCATATCTATATGACCCCTTTGGTCCTGACTGATACGGAATGTAAACAGAAGAATGACAGAGAGATACTTCGGAAGGAAAGATGCCAAACTAGCTTCTGGACCTAGAGAAGAGGAGAAATATTTTGAGACATCTTTCATGCAACAGCCACTGGTAAACAAGACCAAGAAAAGGATGTTCAGTCACAGGCTTGTCCTCTCTCTTTCACGCACACATAAATGCATGTGGATGAAGGAGCTTCTTGCGTGTCTACCCTGCCATATCAACAAGGGCTTGAGTCAATTAGCATTTGAACAGTGAGTCATTTTGGCATTATACAGTTTCTACAGAGGCCTTTTATTAAAAGGTCAAATACCTTGCCAATAAAAGGCAGCTTTGCTCATTTCTTGATCAGGGGTGTAACCAGAACCACATTCTGGAAGACGCAGCAAGAGAAAGGCTTTCTTGAACATGTTTCTGCAAAAGTCTGACTACAAAGGGCTTCTCAAAGAACCATAACCCCCCCACACACACCAAGGATGAATCAACCATAAGCAAACCAAGGCAGTTGTGCAATTTAAGCCCTTTGAGAAGGACTAATTCAGAGTTGCAAAATATTACTCACAACAAATGTTGATTTTGCAGCGATAGCTTGCCGGTCAAAAGAGTTTCCACAATACCCTAAAAGCTTAAAATAGGCTCCAATATTATCACTTAATTATATGTACTGAGAGTGTGGTGGTATGTTTCGAAAAGGAAACAATAACTTATTTGATGTCTTTTATGACATTAAAATGGGCCCATGCTTCAGCTGTGTCGTGCTCTGATGTGTGAGGCCACTGAGTCAAGAAAGGAGATTTTATCCTAGAGAGGTGAGACAAAGTGAAGGATGTACCATGTAAAAACAAGGTTTTGTCCGTAGGACTATCTTTCACCACCATTATACCGTTTATACTTTAACAAAGGAGAACATTCTCTTCACACAAATCTGAGTAATAACAGAACGCAAACTTGATTTCGATTTGTTACGTAAGACTGATGCCTGATGGCTCAAGGGAGTAGAGTATCTCCTGTACATGATTAAGAATGATGGAAGCCCGGGGGGGTGGGGGAATGAAAAAGACCATAAGATACTACTGTGAACTGATAACGGCAGCCAGAGTAGTTTTAGCATTGATGTGGAAGCAAGAAGAAATCCCTGCGATAGAAAGCTGGAGAGAGAAAATGGCAGGATATGCAGTGATGGCCAAGCGGACACAATTGTTGAACAAAAGACCTTTAGGAGAGTTACAAAGGAAATGGAAATGCTATCACGATTATGCAAAACCGTAATCTTGTATAAGTATTATTATTAGAGCAAATAAGAAACAACTATTGATTGATTTATCTAAGAATAGTATTGCATAGATTTTAAGGTGTTTAATAATAAGCAGGACATAGTAATCAAGAAAATAACTTGTTTTAAGATTATGCTAAATTGCTATCTAGCATAATACTTGTAACGTAGAACATATTGCCCATATTAATTAGTGGTCATTTAAAGACCTGTAGGCTAGGTTTTAAGGGGTATAACAATAAGTATGGTATACATGAATTAAAAAACTATTAAGTGGTATAATATGGTATAATCAAAGGATATCGGAACTATTCAAACACGGATTTTTAACATAGATACTATTAATAATTGAGTGGTTAACTATTGTAGAGAGTGGTTTGTCATATGGCACATTTTAGAAGCTTTGGAACGGTGTATGTATGATGCTTTGTAATGTAGTGTGTGTAGTGTGTGTTTTTGTTAATATTATATTTTTGTTAATATATATAAAGATACTACTGTGAACTGAATCAGTGTCACCAACCTGACCCACCCTATTACAGTCCCATCCTCAAGCTGTTATGGTGCTAGTTCTCTTGAAAAATAACCAGTTCTCCTTGGCATGGTTATTCTGTCAACATAAAGGAAAATTTAAAAAAATTAAAATGTTCAAAGCTATCAAGTGTGTGAAATAGATTCGGTGCAGCCCTGCAATAGTATAAAAAGTGAAAGCGAGTCAAAACAACAAAGCGAAGAGAAAAGAAATGAAACACCCTTATCAGCTGTGGTAGAAGTGAGACCTTCAGGAATGCCATGGGAGTTGCCACCTGCTACTACTGACACCAGTATGGAAAGACAAATTGCTGAAAGGAACACGGAGTCCTCTGAGCTGTCTTGAGGCCAGGGATTGTATCATTTGTCATTTTACTCATCATCCTGTTCCTTTTTCTTGCAAATCAAAATTGTTTTTGCGGTCCCTCGGAGAACCTTGTGCGAGGATGAACAGAATCTGTTGCTCAACCACAGCTAGAGACTTTCAGTTGAGAAACAGAATGTAACGTATTGTGTAATCACTGTATTCATTTTCATCACTTCAGCTACTCTTTGGTGCAGGCAAATATCTTTAGCCTTCTTGACTAAAGTTTCAGGCTTTAAATGCATTTGCAATCAGATCATTTTGGCTTTCGAGATCCCACCAAATGACATCACCTGTTACCAAATACTTCTTCTGTTTACTAATCCCACCCCATCGAGTCTGACTGAATGCAATTGCTATGAACCTTTACTAATGTTCTTACACCTCCTATTGCAACGAATGTCATCAAGCAAAGTTTTCCTGTCATTTGCCACGAGAAGAGGCTAGCTCAGCTTCCATTATTCCTCAGCTTTACTGTCAAGATGATGATGACATACATGAGAAAATAGCGTATAAAAGATATTAAAACATTCTTACGAGCTATTTATATTGGGGAGCCTGAGAGGAGCTCAGCAGAAGTTGACACGTGCTGTTTAGAAAGCTGTGGCAGGAACATTTGGAAAAGTTGACCACGTAGATTTAATATCCCAAAGGATCTCACTGTTTTTTTCCTTTGCGTACTTTTTCCATGAATAATCATTCAAGTGCTATAAACGAATGGTAACTTATGCAACTCTTTATTAGAACACTAGGCCTCTGGAGTGAAAGGTTTTACTCCACTGATTTTTGTCTTAATAAAACAAAAACAGGAGCTAACAAATGGTGCTGATAAGATGTCTGAAAGGGCAGCTTCAGATCACATAGCCGAGGCTGAATGATGAGTAGAACACATATTTAAAGAAGGTTTTTAGGACGTTTATTAACAATGCTTTCACTACTTGCAGACTACATTGGGTAAAGATTTATGTCCTGCGATGGGCCCTCTGGCCGGGATCGCGGGCCGTAGCACAGAACCCCTCCCCCCCTTTCCGGGTCACGCCTCCGACCCCCGCGACGCGGGTAGAGCAGGGGGGAGAGGCAAGGGGGACACCAACACCGGGGTTTTGGGGCGTCCAGGGAAGTGAAGTGCAGGCTTACCAGATCCCCCTCTCTCCTCCACAGGACGCCTGCCCGGAGAAGAGGCCGACGGAGGCACGCAGTGTGGACACCGGGCGGAGCCGGACAGCCGCGGCGAATGAGTACGGGAGCTGCCAGGGCGGGGCGCGCCTGAGGGCCAGCTGAGCACCGGCCGGGCGCGGACAGGGGGAGGGCGGGGGCAACATCGCAGCCGGGGAGCGTTGCTCATCCCGGAAGCGGTCGGGGCAGCCCCAACCTTATGGGCTCGGGGGCGGGGTTGGGCAGGAAGGCAATCCCCTAAAAGGGAGACAGGTGGAGGCCAATGAGGAAGCCAGGGCTGGGCTGTCGGCTAAGCACAGAATCCTGGCAGACTCCGGAGGGGAGGACAGCTCTGATTCCCCGACGGAGTGGTCTGAGGCCGAGGAAACCCCTCCCCCGCGAGGGGTACTGGAAGGGAGGACTCGGGGAGAGGCAGCGAGGAACCCCGAGCCTTTCATAATTTATATAACCTGTGTGAAATTTGGTTAGATACTTATCTGCTGACTGAATGGCTAATGTTACCATAACTATACCGGTGACAGAAAGTTTTGTCGAGACACAGTGACTTATGGCTACCCCCATTGGGTTTTCAAGGCAAGAGGTGAACAGAGGTGGTTTACCATTGCCTGCCTCTGTATAGCAATCCTGGCCTTCCTTGGTGGTCTCCCATCTGAGTTTTCACCAGGGCTGACCCTGCTTATCTTCTGAGATCTGACCAGATTGGGCTATCCTGGACCATCCAGGTCAGGGCATAGTTCAACTACAAGCTACAACACTGATGATTAAGAAAATGTGAGAAGGAATTTGCCAAAAAAGAAGAAAAATGTGTGTAGTAAGAAGTGTTAGCCCTGACCTGGATGGCCCAGGCTAGACTGATCTCATCAGATCTCAGAAGCTAAGCAGGGTCAGCCCTGGTTAGTATTTGGATGGGAGACCACCAAGGAATACCAGGGTTGCTGTGCAGAGGAAGGTACTGGCAAACCACCTCTGTTAGTCTCTTTCCATGAAAACCCCAAAAAGGGTCACCATAAGTCGGCTGCGACTTGACGGCACTTTACACACACACACACACACACACACACACACACACACACACACAAAGTGTTAAGCCTTTACATCTGGCAACTGCAGACGAACAGGTTGCTTGTTAAAATATCTTGTTAATTGCCTACTGTAGCATGAAGAAGGCCTGCAGATTACTTTTGTTACCTTCCACAGACCAAACAGAGATGAAAAATAATGCATTATTTATTTGTAAAATTACATTCCTTTTTGGCTCTCAAACTGCAGGAACCTGGAAAAAAATGACATAACAAAGGAAACCCGGAAGGTTTTTTTTTTTTTTGAATGCCACAAGCAGACTTCTTGAATTGTAGTCTGCCCTCCTTATGTCACACCACTTCGGCTTTCTCCATGCATCTTTAATACAATTGCCCTGGAATCATAATGCAGAAGTTTAAAAACAACAACGACACAGCCCCAAACCAGGGGAAGTAATTTAGTTGGAAACTTCTCTCCCCTTATTTCTTTGATATATCAGAGTATTAATTTGGCCAGTCACTCAAATCTGATCTCTGACATCTGCTTCAACCAACATGTTTTATTTTATTTATTTATTGTATGCAGACAAGTTATGCATGGTTTGCTAAAATATGTGTTTGGTATTGATACATCTGAAAACTTCCTGACAGCCTCTACCCGTATGGCAGAATTTGTGACTTGGGACTATCATTTACTTTGGGTTGCCACTTCAGATTTTTCATAGGTAGGACACTGTCCTCAAATGAAGATTATATGGATTACTCTTAACAACAGGGTGGAAATTGTATGTTCAACATCTATGTTTATGTATCGCTGCTACATGTATAGTTTTATGGGGTCCTGGGTTGATGTGCTTACAGCACAGAACATTGTTACACTAGGGCATTTCTGTCTGGTATACCTCATGATTTCATGGCAATGAAAACCATGGGTCAGTCCCAAGTAATAACTGGTCCTACCCACACAGTAAATTGTACCCTTTATTTGTTGTTTCGTGCAGGACACAAATAATCTGATCTGAGGTTTGTCAAGGACAGGTCATTACCAGATAAGGTTTAGACTAAACACAGCCAAAGACCCCTGAAGGGATGGGAGACCTATTAGAATGATCCACTCCATAAAATGATGGATCCAGTTGGTTTCCTGGCAGCTCTGGGGGATTTTCCAGTTGACATGGCTGGTAATCCTACAGGAAGAAGATAAGGCTGCACCGGTAGGTAGGAGAAAAAAGGGGAAAGGTGCAAGGATGAGCAGTTTATTAGATCTTCTAGATTCCTAGGCTTGCTGCTATATGCTTCGTCAGGGGATCTTACGTATAAACTTTTACCTTGCACCTGGTAATCCTACAGGAAATCTGGTGGACCACTGGAATTGGGAGGCTCTACGGGCTGTAAATGTATTTGCTCCTAAGTGTCCTCTCACTTGGGGGGTTCTTGTTTTGCTCCATGGTTACCAGCAGAATTGGGGGAACTAAAGCACCTGGAATGATTAGAATGGTAGCAAAGGAAAATTTGTGTTGAGTCTGACTAATCGGTGTCTGGAAATAGTAAAGGACTGGATAAGGTACAATAAACTGAAAGTGGCAAGATGGAAAGTCTATGGTTAGGGAAATCAGGCTGGTATTAGGTTAAACTCCTGGACCCCCCAAAAAAGTCACGGATCTACACTCTATTATCCCTAGTTCAACTGCATCACTGATTTGGGGCAGAACAGGAGAACTTCTGTACTGAGCAAAGTGATCTGGAATGTTACCATTGGTCTGGGGTGCTACCACTGATGCAAAGTTTAGGCTCTGAAAGAACATGGACCAAATGGGACCTAAGAGTAGCTCATGTTCCCAGACTCTGTGGACTCAGGGCTTGTGGTTGATCCATGGTCTGTCACAGTTTCTGTCCTGCCATCACTTCCTGCATATCTTCAGAAGTTCAAAAATCATGTTTCTTCCCAGATCCTTAATTTCAAACAAAACATTTTAAGCTTTTAAAAAGCCAGATGATGCCATCAAGAACCCTAACTATTTGCTTATTCATTTTCCCCAAAGAGATAAATCATCATTAGTACACAGAACATATTTCTTTCCCAATGTCAACGTCCTTCATGGCTTTGCTCCCACAGGAAAATTTATTTTGCCTAGAGCACAAATGAAAAAAGAAGCACAAGGGAGCACGAGCCGTTCTTGTGCCTCACTGTTGCCTTCAATGTCTTAAAACATATTATCTTAAACAACTTATCCCAGTGTCCTCTTGTTGCGTTCTTATGACACACACCAGAGGGTACCTCGCTTCCTATATAGCTGTATATTTGTCAGGCAAACTACCAAACAACATCACAGTAATCCTTTGTGTTTCGTGGATTTTTCAGAAAAACAGAGACGCAAAATTATATGCACCGTCTATGTTATACAGATTAGTCCATATGTTTCTTCATTTTAGTCATAAGTGAGCTTCAGAATGACAGAAGTCATAGTGGTGGGTTATGTGTACCTATCCTCACTGCCTGGCCTGTGCTAGGTTAGCACCAGTGGATATCAGCTGTTGAGGATTGAGAGTCTGCCTACTAGACAGTGCAAAGATGCATCCTGTTAAAATGTGTGCTCTAAGCAGCGCATCTCATATTGCCCAGTTATTGGTGCTGCTACGGCCACTGCCGCCAGCACATGAAACAAGGGAAGAGTGAGGTAACTCTCTCCGGCACACATGCAGCAGCCACAACAAAGAAGGGAGGGGGAAAGACACACCTTGAGTTCTCCCTCTACTGTCCAACCTGTCAACCTCTGTTCGGAATTACTTAGAAAGAGTTGAAACAGTTGAGCAATTGGGGATCTTGTGTCCGTATTGGTTGTTTGGTGTGCACATTCATAACCCCATTAAATAAGATAAATGATTAGGATTAAGAATTTTGAGTTGTCCTCTAAAAAGCAGAAACTTGAAAAATATTTTTATAATGGAAAGGAAAAGAGCTTCAATCAAGAAATGCAAAGAACTTAAATGAGGAATGTATTCTTTCCCCTATCCATATGTCTAGATAATTACATGCTGGCAAATGGTTCTGCGTAATTGACTTTGTAGACTGAGTGCTCCTATTGTTTCCTGCAAATAAGCACAGCAGTCAGGGGCAATGTGAGCAGAATTAACCTTGTGGTCTTTTCTGACTGTGCGGGTAAGGAGGCTCAGTCGCCATAAGTTAATTCACTCATCATATCCGCAATGTGATACTATCAGAAACACCATCTGGCTGGAGACAGGTATATCACAGAGGATTAAACGAAGGAGGATAGAAGCATGATCCTGAAGGAAGTTTTCAGCTTCTTTAAAATTACAAATGTCTTTTATGACTTTACAGTTACTTTTATATAGTAATGGCTACATCAGTAAAGCTCAAAAAGACATACTGAATCATCTTCTTCATGATAGCAATGGTTATTGTGGGGAACCAATAGAGGTTGGAGTGATGCATTTTATATAAGGTAGAAGAGACATTGTTGGGTGGGTCCCGAGGAAAGATTAAATTTACTCTGGAATCACAACATGTTACTCAAGGGAACTTGGATGACTATTTTAGGTGATAGTCATATGATGATCCAGTCCCGTGCCCCTTTACCACCCATAGTTGGACATTTCTCATAATAAGACAACAGCCTAGCACATTTTGGTAGAATAGATGACCTTTCAGCTATCAAAAGAAAAGCTGAGTACAAACCATTCAGTTTTGCATTAATCTTTCCAAATGATGTCAATTTTTCTTGAACAGTCTTTCTGAAACAGAGCAGCAAAGAGCTGGAAGAGTTTGTTCTGTTAAACAGTTTCAGGTGGTTGCCATGTTAGACTGTTGCAGCAGAACAAAACTGGAGTCCAGTAGTACCTTAGAGGCCAACAAAATTTTCCAGGGTATAAGCTTTCATGAGCAGTGGTGGATCTACTATGAAAGCTTAAGCTTCAGGGCCCCAATCCCAGAAGGGCCCTGAAACAACTTTTTTTTAATGAGCAAATTTTTCAACAAAATTGATGGAGTTTTTTTTAAGTGTTTGTTATTAAAATAGGGCTATTTTAGTGATAGAATCATAAGCCAATGGGTTGAAGTACTTAATATTGACCTTAGAATATGCTCTCATACCTATTTCACATGGCCTCAAAATGTCCCTATAATTGGTCAAATTTCAAAATTTTCTCAGGGGCTTGCAGCTCCCAAACCCCCAGCTGTATGGGCT
Source organism: Euleptes europaea (assembly GCF_029931775.1). Taxonomy (NCBI): domain Eukaryota; kingdom Metazoa; phylum Chordata; class Lepidosauria; order Squamata; family Sphaerodactylidae; genus Euleptes; species Euleptes europaea. The sequence continues at coordinate 41,684,200 of NC_079325.1, read as the reverse complement.
CTCTGAGCTTGCCAGAATCTATTCATAGCCTACATTTTGGCAGCTGGATCCTCAAATCCTTCATTGGTGCTTGGCTTAATAGTTCTACAGCTCAGCTCTTAGGCTAGAGCCAATCAGAATAATAAAAAGACATCTGAATTCTCAATTCTGGGTGCACGCATCTTGCTTGTGCAATTTAACACCAAAAACCAGATTTTCACCTCTTTATCCCAACAAGCCCCCTCTGATAACCTTCCACCTCTCTATTAGAGAATGAACCAATACATCTGCCATAGAACACCACTGAAGAAGAGAACAGCGGTTACCCAGACCTCGTTGCTGGTGGGAAGGGGCTCACTGTATGGTCTATTTCCAAAGACTCCACCCCACCACCCTGTTTTCTGCCATTTGGGTCTCAAGATCCTTGCAAGGGCAAAAAGGTCCTTTGGACCTTGTTGGATGTTGCCCTATTGTTGCTGGTTGCGAAGGGGCCCCCATAACAGTTCAAGCTTCAGGGTCCCAAAAATGTAAGTCTGCCACTGTTCATGAGTCGAAGCTCATTTTGTCAGGTGACTTGAATTTTGCTATGTTAAACAGTTCTTCATCTAAAGCATTGTGAGAACATAGGATCTGGAACAGTTTTCTAGAAATGGTTCTCAGAATTGAACATTCACACAACCGTGAATCTGCATGAACAGAAATGAACACATTTCATAAGGCTGTATCTTGCATTCATTATCACATGCATCCATAAAAGCTGAAGGAGTTAAAGGCTCAAGAAATAATAATGTACAGTATAGAGACTAGCTCATAAAGGAAGGAAAATCATCTATTTGCTTTCTGGCAGTCAGTCCAAGAAGGATGTGCAAGATCTATTTACTTTTGCAGAATTCTGATTTTGTAAATCCATAATTTCTTTTCAGTGAGGACACAAATATGGGAGAAGATAAAAATAACTCAGAGCCCAGGGCAAAGGGAAGTCATCAGATCGATTTCTGACATCTGTGAGGAAGAAGAGGATTAGGAAACCTTACTAAAATATAAAGGGCAACATTTTCACATTGTTGTCTGTTGGGATGCAGGAGGAAGGGCTACAATGGACATTCTGTCACCATCTCTTGACGGCTACTAGAAAAGAAGTCACTCAAACAAACAAGACCTTAATAAAGGTCTTGCAAAAGAAGCAGATACTTCTGGCTTAGCGAAAATGACTGGTCTACTAAGGCATCCAGAACAAAGCTATTTACTAGTAACCAAGGCTACACCTAAAACAGACGGCATAACTAAATGTCAGACTAATTGTTTACATGGAAAAGGATGCTTTCCTTTGAATCCAAAATGAAGGAAGTTCCATCCAGATTACGTCACCGGCGTAGTACACTGACTGGCCCAAGGCTTACAAACATCTTTATGTTCTCTCTCTTTTTTGGATGCCTTTTCTTTGTCCTTTTAACTCTTCTGTAGCTTACACCATAGATTTAACATAATACATTCATGTGGTAAGCTCCTTCCAGACAGACTGAGCATGACTGGGCCAATTTCCACCTCATTACAGCAATGTAATTCTACTGATTTAAGGGAGTTGCTCTTCTGCATTCACAGTGGGGTAATGGAAGCGAGAATTCTCTTGTCGGGAAGTATTATGGGGCCTCAACAGTGATGTGGTTTCAAGGAGTTTAGCCTGAAGAAATCCAAGAAACAAAGGCTCTATTTATGGCTGAGTGCTGCCTGCTGCTTTGCAAAGAACAGAACCTGCTCACAGCCTACTCCTCCTACTCCTTAATACACTTCAAAATATGTAATGGTGGGAGACAATGACGATGCCTTAAAAAGCGTTTGTTTAAAACTACCTCTTGATCCTTCCCAGATAAATTTGGGGAAACTCACATCTTAAATATGAGACAGACCTAAACACACAATTGACCCAGCAGATGAATGCTTTGCAAATGACATTTTCCATATACTGAGATCAGAGATATAAATTTCATTTAATAAAGCAACCTTTTAAACTTCCAACATTATTATAATTCTCTCTCTACCTCATACTGCTTCTTATTAGTTTTAAGCAGATTACTAAAATAAATAAAAAAAGCTAGACCACATCTGAACGGCTGCGAAAATCAATTTACAAGGGCATAAAATGTTGCAACTGAAAGAGTGGCAGGTTTACTATAAACTTCTAATAAAAAAGTAATGTCTCCACTTGATCTATATTTTGGAGCAAAGGAAAAATTAAAAGATTTCTAAGCTCAGTAAAATAGTTGCAGGTAATACAGAGTATCTACACTACCTGCACTCCAGTCATCTCCTCTATTAGAGTAGGGTATCTTAAGATACTTCCCTTGCAAGACTCTAGATGGTAAGGCATTTAGGCACACCAACATAAAGGTATGCCTATACTGAGGAACAGTCAGAGATGAACAGTAGTCAGGAAGCTGGCCAGATGGAAGAATACCAACAAACTGGGTAGAATAAATATGTCCTGCTCTACAGATTGTACTGTTAAAATTGTCCCTAAATAAACATTTCTTAATCATGCCCATAGCTTCCTGTCTGGTGAGTGATGGAAGGAAGTCCAAGGGAAGACTGAGGAGCTGAAGTCATTGCTCTACAAGTTTATCCCAATAGGAAACGTAAGGATCCTCTCTGATCAGCATTATTATCATTTAAACATGTAAACATTAACAAACTCACAATCTAGTCCACATATACATATCTCCTTACATAGTATAAGCTCTGCTACTGGTTTTGGGGGAAAATTAACATATTCGCATGCTCCAGTGTCAGTCTTTTTCACAGATGATTACAGTAAGACCAGAACTGAAAAACACACATCCTGCAGGCTCTGCCATTTTTCCAAACATTTGTGTGTACGTTAAGTGCCATCAAGTCACTTCCGACCTATGGAGACCCTATGAATTAATGTCCTCCAAAATGTCCTATCATTAACAACCTTGCTCAGGTCTTGCAAACTGAGGGCTCTGGCTTCTTTGACTGAGTCAATCCATCTCATGTTATGTCTTCCTCTTTTCCTGCTGCCCTCTACTTTTGCTGGATGATTGTCTTTTCCAGTGACTCTTGTCTTCTCATAATGTGACCAAAGTACTGTTGCCTCATTTTAGTCATTTTAGCTTCTAGGGTCAGTTCAGGCTTGATTTGCACTAGAGCGCACTGATTTGTCTTTTTGGTAGTCCGCGATATCTGTAAAACTCTCCTCCAACACCTCATTTCAAAGGAATCAACTTTCTGCCGGTCAGTTTTCTTCATTGTCCAACTATCACACCTGTTTATAGTCATGGGAAATACTATGGAATAGATTATCTTGATCTTGGTCGCCAGCAACACATTCTTACACTCAAGAATCTTTTCTCGCTACTTCATGGCTTCCCTTCCAATTCTCAATCTCCTTTCTTGGTTTCTTGGTTGCAGTTTCCCTTTTGGTTGATGATGGAGCCAAGGAATACATTTTTTTAAACAATTTTAATGTCTTCATCATTGACCTTAAAGTTGTACAATCTCCCAGTAGTCATTAGTTTTGTCTTCTTGATGTTTCCCAACATTTAGCACATGATATAAACAGTAAACAAGTCCTTACTATTTACTTATTTAAACACGTAACATTCTATATTCCTAATTGAGATAATTTCTATTAAGGTTAAAAAGGTGTACAATGTCTTTTCAAAGGCAGCATCAATGTTTCTTTTGTCAGAATGGCATGGGTTGTGAAGCTAACGGGTATGTTGGCTTCCTAATGCATGTTCCAGTTGCTAAACACACGCAAACACATGTAGAAAGTGGCATGGGATGACATGTAGAAAGTGACATGGGATGAGAGCCAGCAAGGTGTAGTGGTTAAGAGCAGTGGATTGGAGTGGTGGACTCTGATCTGGAGAACCGGGTTTGATTCCCCACTCCTACACATGAGCGACGGATGCTTGGTGAACCGGGTTGGTTTCCCCAATCCTACACATGAAACCAGCTGGGTGACCTTGGGCTAGTCACAGCTCTCTTAGAGCTCTCTCAGCCCCACCTACCTCACAGGGAGTCTGTTGTGGGGAGGGGAAGGGAAGGTGATTGTAAGCTGGTTTGATTCTCCCTTAGGTGTTAGAGAAAGCACATAAAAACCAACTCTTCTTCTTCTTATCTAGACTGTTGGTAAAGCCGGCTGTGTACATATTGTGCCTACTGATCTTGCTGTTTTCTTACAGTTACTTTATTTAAATCCACACAATGAAAATACCCAGGTAGCTTTGCATCAGATTACTATACACAGATTGTTGAGAAACACAGAAAGCTGCTGATACTCTAACAGAGAAATTTTAGCACGGAACACAAGTTTTTAATGCTCTTCTATGTTTAAAAACCATCAGATGCTGGGAACTTTTACAATTTCTGCTCTGTATTCCATTAATACATTCTAGTTAGCTCTGGGAAAAATTACTTAAGAATATGTTCCAAAACAATCTGTCTGCTGGCTGCAGTGCTCATATTGGACATTATCTAAGTTAACAGGAACACAGATGGATTTTTTCAACACAGGCACTTGATTGTAAATGTGGAATGCTAAGAGGTTTTAAATGATGTCAAGATATGTTTTCTCCATCACTGCCACAGCCCTCAAGCTTCTGTGACAGAACAAGGGAGCTTAAACGGTCCCAAAGAAGGAGAAGGAGGAGGAGTTGGTTTTTATATGCTGACTTTCTCTACCGCTGAAAGAAGAATCAAACCGGCTTACACTCTGCTAACTATACTTTAGCCTCTTGTCTACCGCTTGGTCCAATTCATGGAAACTTGGCTGGTAAGTTCAGGTGGAAAGTAGACAGCTGATTTTCTCAATTTTCTTAGAAATGATGAATAAAATGGCTTTCACCAAGCCACAAGCAATTTGCAGGATTCTTTCCTATGAAAACCATCTTTTCATGAAATGATCTTTAGTAGGAAGGATGCAGGCTTGTGCTGGAGATGGTTATCAGGGTTGGCATGGTGCCCTTAATTGTTCAAGCAGACTAGAATTCAACAGACTATAATAAAGAAGTTGCCACCCACCCTAATGGAATATGGAACTTCAGCTGGTTAGCACAACACAACCCCCTACATCATGTCTGTAAAATATGACAACTCGTAGCAGGGGAAACATTTTGAACACTTATATTTCAGCTACTACCTGCATTGCTAAGAATGCAGATTCTGTAAGGCACTCAACATCCTGTGTAGGATTCCAGAGTTTTAACTCAGCATACATGAAAACTACACAGGTTTTAGACTTGCAGTCTGATCCCATTTATGTTTCCTTGGGAGAAAGAAATGGGAGTTACTCCCAAGTCAGTGTGCATACATCTTCCTTCCACCTTTAAAACCAGGGTTTCTGACAGCGCAAATAGCTTTCAAAACAAATGAGAACAGATTAAAAGGAAGAAGTTGAGCCCTCTACACCCAGCTAATGACAAAATGAAGTGACCCTTTAAAGCTTTACTTTGCCAGGTAGAACTCAATAGTACTAAATAATTCACCCACCTAGAGCTAATCCTCTCCACCTCTCTTATCTGTATTTTGTTGGGATATATTAGTACAGTATGAAGACCAGTTACCTGTCATATGCTGATGGGTTTTACTGGCTGGTTTTCCTTCCTTTAACTACTTCACACTTTAAAAAGGGGAGATGAAGTTTAATTTTTCCTTGACACTCTAAAGAGAAAGGTTGCCACATTTCTCACGCAATTGACTGATCTATTTGACAGCAGATAACGCAGAATCCGCTTCTCAGAAAGCGTCTTTAGTTGTTTTATCTAGGGAGTGATACATTTATTTTGTGGACATGATAAAGCAATGTGGGCTAGGGAGTCGATTTGATCTGGACAAAATGGGCATTTTCGTTTTTCTGCAATACTTTTATTGTATCACCCTTGTGTCTCGGCTAAGTCTAGGGCATTACATGTTGCCAATAAGAAAGCTTGTCTGAACTTATGAATTTCTAACCAGTGGGAATAGTCTGGCAAGGAGAAAGTTCTGTTGAAGGGTATCTGGAAGAAGTGAGGTGAACATTTATTATTTGAGTCCTTAAACAGTAAGGACCAATCCTAATTGAAGATCTTATTTTGTAATTGTTTACAGCTTGCTTTCCAAGTGCTATTCCTTGCAGCTTTCAGTCACTCTATTGGAAGAGAATATTGGCTGGTTTTAATAGTTGTTATTTTTAATGATTTTAAGTTTTTACTGTTAGTATCCCTCCAACACTAGATATATGCTGCTCAAGATCAATTGATCAAGGAGCTTCTAAGGGATAAAAGGAAAGGATAAAAGGTTAGTCAGTCAGTCATTCATTGATATGGCACACAGCCAGTTTTTGTGTTTTTTTTTCTTTTATTTTGTGTGCCACTATGAGCAGTCTGGGAAGAGGTGCCATATGTTTAAAGTAAATAAATATTACCCTCAACCTATGTTTCTTGGTATTCTCCCTTTGCAGCTTTCCCCCTGCCCACCCCCCACCTCGATTTTTGCAAATATCTCTGTATTGAAATACTACCAGTGGCGTCCTGGATTGCTTCCAGTTTTTTGTACCAGTTCAGCATTTAAACCTGAGTGGGATTTTTGGAAGCATCCACACAACCTTGTCCCCCTAATTGTACTTGTTCTGCCTTTTCTCCTGCCTTGCTTTATTCTTTCCTGAACCTGGTTTGGCACAATCTTTTCAGAAATATATGTAAATATATTTATATGTCGTATGGTCAGGAAGTAGGGTTGCCAGCATGAGACTGCCAACCAGAAGGAGACTTACCAGCTATGTGGGGGCCCATGCCAGTGACGTAATGATTTTGCTGGCAATGTGACATCACTTCAGGCTGCCCCAGAAATGGCGATGCTGACTGGCCCCCCTCCCCCCATTTTTCTCTCGCTGCCCAGTGGCATGAATGGCCACTGGGGGTGGGTGGGACAGGAAGTATCCCATTGAAGCAGGAGATCTGGCACTCCTATCAAGAAGGTGCACATTTTTAAAGAGCCTGCCCTGATCAGCACCATTTTCTTTGCCCCATGGCCACCTTTTTCCTCCCTCCACAAGAGAGCCTTCTGGGGCTTTGAAAACAGTTCAGCCATTGACGTATCATATTGTTAGAGTGCTGTTTTTACAACAACAGCAACAACAATAAAATTTTATCCCGCCCGACCCTGGAAGAGCAGGGCTCAGGGGGCCTAACATCAATGAATACAATATAACATACCAATATAATACAGTAACAAATTAACATTCTAAAATCATTCCTAAAATAACAGACTCCTCCTGTTAACTATCCCACCGTATGGAGGATGTCACTTCCGGGTGGCCGTGTATCAGATGCCCACTATCGATAGCCATCAGTCCGAGGGAAGGGAGAGAGGATGGAGACAAAAAAAACATAGGGACAGGTAACACCATAAAGGGAGAGTGTGGAGAAGGGGAAACAACCGGGGAGGAATTACCGAAATAGGTCAGGAGGGTGGGAAGAGGGAGGAAGAAAAAAGGAAGAGGGAAGAAGGAAAAAGGAAGGCGGGAGGGAAAGGAAGTCAGCTCTTCATATGTTCCCATCGTTGTCACAGTTCTTCTGTGCCCCAGCTTTCGTCTTTTTTTTAAAGTATCTAGTCCTTTTCATGGTGGAGATATGCTTTCCCTTATACCTCTGCAACAAGGAGAGCTAAAGAATACAGCACTTTGTTTCTAAATATGATCTCAGCAGCAAGATTATTATATGCACAAAAATGGAAGAACCCAGTGATACCCAGTTTAGAAGAGCGGCTGATGAAACTACTAGAATTAGCAGAGATGGCAAAACTAACTGTGTTGATTAGGGAAAAGAATCTAAACAAATTAATTGAAAATTAGAACCCCCCGATGGACTACATACGGAAATCAGGAAAAAAATGACTTGATACGTGAATTTGAAGATTGAAAGAATAAGCATTTAAGAATAATAGAGGAAAGCAGATAAAAACAGAGTTTCATTTACCTGTAACTGTTGTTCATCTGGTGGATTTTCTATGCAGGCACACATGGGACTGCGCAGGCGCAGGCCAGCCACGGATAAGATTTGTCAGCTTCTAGAAAAATCTAAAAGAGAGTGCTCCCCCTCCCCTTGGGGCATGCAATCTCCCCGCCCACGGTCACATGACCCAAGGAGGAGGGAGCACTCTTCCCTCCAGTTCTCCAACCTGCCACCACGGAACCAACCACTGGTCTAGTGGAGAGGTCCCACAGCAGGGAAGGAGGGAGGGATGTGTGCCTGCATAGAAGATCCACCAGATGAACAACAGTTACAGGTAACTGAAACTCTGTTTTTCATCTGCGTGGCTTCTATGCAGTCCCACATGGGAGAGTAGCGAGCTCGCTTACCAGGACGGTGGGTGTGGGACAGTCACCGAAATAAAGACTGCAATATGGCACGTCCCATGGCTGCATCTCTTGCTGAGTCCACATCCATAGCGTAGTGTTTCATAAACGTAGAGGGCGTGCACCAGGTAGCAGCCTTACAGATGTCCCGGAGATCTATCTTAGAGAAGGCGATGGAAGCCGCATACACTCTGGTAGAATGTGCTTTGATCATAGGAGGGCACTCCTGGTGAGCAAACTCATATGCCATCTTGATGGTTGATGTGATCCACCTCGAGAGGGTCTGAGGAGAAGCACGACAACCTTTGCGATGCCCGCCGAAGCAAACAAAAAGGTTGTCATCTTTACAGAAGTTCTGAGACCTTTTAATGTAAAAAAAAAAAAGGGCTCTGCGGACATCTAGGGAATGTAATGCCCTATCAGCATCTGAGGATGGGTGAGGGGGAAAAACGGGAAGGACAATGTCCTGTGTAAGGTGAAAGGCTGAAACGACCTTTGGTAAAAAGGAAATCTTAGGTTTCAATACTACTCAATCCGAGTGGAACTTAGTATAAGGAGGGGAATGTGACAGTGCTGAGACGTTGCTCACCCTCCTTGCCGAGGTAATGGCGACTAAAAAGGCCGCCTTGAAGGATAGTAGGGCCAATTCACAAGTAGCTAACGGCTCAAACGGAGGTCTCATGAGCTGTGAAAGGACTAAGGAGAGACTCCACTGGTGGAGTGACAGGAGGGTACAAGTTATTGAGACCCTTCAAAAACGTTTTGGAAAGGGGGTGAGAAAAAACTGAGAAGGAGTCAATATCCGGGTGAAAAGCCGTTATTGCGGCTAAATAAACTTTAATGGAAGAATTAGATAAACCATCATCTTTGAGAGATAGAAGGTAATCAAACACAACAGACAGTGGGCAATTGATTGGTGAAATATTTATAACCTTAGCCCAATCAGAAAAATGTCTCCATTTAGCGTCGTAGGACCACCATGTGGAAGACTTTAACAAATGCAGCAGAACTTTAGCTATCCTGTCAGACCACTGCCCTGGGGTATCACCCTCCAGGCCGCAAGTTGCAGATCCGGGGGGGAGTGGGAGGGATTCTTTGGAAGAAGAATGTAATTCCCTTGTGCAAGTGACATGAGCACTGCGAACCACGACCTCCTGGGCCAAAATGGAGTGACAATGATGGCATCTGTCTTGTCGTGGTTCACCTTGGCTAGGGCCTTGTGAAGTAGAGGGAATGGGAGAAAGAGATAAAACAGAGCCCCGGTCCAAACTGCCTGAAAGGTGTCTCCCATTGAGCTGGGGCTGGCTCCCGCCCTCAAATAGAACTTGGGACACACTGAGTTGAGGTGTGTGGCAAAAAGGTCTATTTGTGGATAACCCCACAGGCGGAATATTTGGTGGAGACAATCGCTGCTCAGGGTGAGCTCATGCGCTTGATTGGGAAGGCGACTCAGAGCATCCGCTAGTGTATTGCTCTTCCCTGAAATGTGAATCGCTACGAGAGTGGCGCGGTGAGCTATGGCCCATTCCCAGATGTCGCTGGCTTCCTTGGAGAGCGAAAACAGATCCTGTGCCGCCCTGCTTGTTTATATAGAACTGGGCGGTGGAGCTGTCTGTGGCGATCTGAATGTGCTGTCCGTCCAGGTGCCCTGTGAATGAAGACAGAGCAAGACAGATGGCACGCAGCTCCAACAAATTGATGAGCAACCGGGATTCTAGGGAAGACCAAGTACCCTGGGCCGTAAGGTCATCACAATGAGCCCCCCATCCTGACAGGGAAGTGTCTGTGAACAGGTACTTCTGAGGAGAAGGGCGCTGAAAGGGGACACCTGAGAAAATGTTGGCATCGTGTGCCCACCATTGTAAGGAGGAAATAACATATCTGGGGACAGAAAGGCGTTTGTATTGGGGATCAATATTGAGCCTGAACACCTGGAGGAATCAGTTTTGGAGTGGGCGCATACGGAGCCTCGCAAACTCTACCAAGGCCGTGGTAGAGGCCATGAGGCCTAACAATTTCTGAATATGATGGGCCGTTTGAAACTGCTTTTTTGTGAAGCTAGCCACCATTTTTTGAATGGCGCGAGCTCTCTGTACAGGGAGGAAGGCTCTAGCCTGGACAGCATCTAATTGCGCTCCAATGAAGATTTGTAGTTGCACAGGTACAAGCTTAGACTTAGAAAAGTTAACCAAAAGACCCAGGTTGTTGAGGACTGAGAGGATTAAGTCCACCTGTGTGGCTAATTCCGATTGTGACGGACCCACCACTAACCAGTTGTCCAGGTAGGGAAATATTACGCAACCCTTCAGGGCAAGGTGAGCTACCACTACTGCAAGGCACTTCGTAAAGGTCCTGGGGGCTGTGGACAACCCGAAGGGCAACACATTGTTCTGGTAACATTTTCCATTGCATTCAAACCGTAGGTATTGGCGACACTCAGTATGAATTGTGATGTGGAAATAAGCGTCGCGGAGATCTAACACCACGAACCACATATGTTTATCCAGGAGGAGAAGCACTTCTGGGAGCGTGAGCATACGGAACTTCCTGGTCCTAATAAAGGCATTAAGGTCCTGGAGATCTAGGATAGGGCGCTTTCCCCCTTTTTTATCCACAAGAAAAAAGCGGGAGTAAAACCCGCAATTCCGTTCCGAGGGTGCAACCTCTGAAATGGCTCCCTTAGACAGGAGAGCGGTAACCTCTTGTACGAGTAAGTCTGGGGTCGGTGAAAGGGAGCGGCCCATGGGTCTGTATGGAGGTAACATATCAAATTCTATGAAGTAACCAACATTTATTATTTTGAGAACCCAAACATCAGTGGTAATAGCAGACCATGAATGGTAGAAAGCTGACAGGCGATCAAGAAAGCAAGCAGACACGTCTAGTCATGCCTGCTTCGGTTTGTTGAAATGGCCGGGAGACCCTCTGGGGCCTTTACGGGCCCTGGGTTTGGGTGGGAACTTCCTGTCCTGCTGCGGGCGGGGAAAGGGCGGGCGGAAGGAGGGTTGTTGGAAGGAACCCTGGAAACGATATGGGCGGGAAGATTGGTTGGCTTGACAGCCAAAATAATGCCGCTTAAAATCAGGGGCTTTGGGAGCAATCCCTAAGGATTTGGCATTTGTTTTGTTCTTTTTCAGGCGATCCAGGAAAGTATCAGTTGGAAATGCGGAGACCCACCGCAGTGGAAGTGTAAACTTTTCTGGCAAGGGTATCTAGTTTACGGCCTTCCTCATCCTGCGGGGAGGAGTGTGCTCCAGACCAATATTTACCAGGCAAAGCCTCCACTATTATGGAATTAGGAGGGGGATGCTGGTAAAGAAATTCTCCACCCCTGCGAACCTTGTAAAGATTCTCTACTCGTTTGGTGGAAGAGGGGACCGAAGCAGGCTTAGCCCAGTTGGTACGGATCACTTCCAGAATGCTCTTTATCATAGGAAGGGCCATGGGGCCTACGTCAGGGTTATGGAGGATATCCATAATATCATCTATAAGGCCGGAGTCTTCTGGCTTAAACTCAATTTTGAGAGCTTTCGCCATGCGAATAAGCTTCTCCACATATAAACGGACATCTCCCGTAGGAGAGAGCGGCTTAGAGTCCCCAACAGTGTCCTCAGGTGAGGGAGCTGAAGTGCGGGATTCCTCATCCTCATCAGGAGAGAAGGAGGGGTCATATTCGGATGGATCAGTGTCCCTTGACATAGAAGGAGACCTGGAAAGGGGAGGCTTGCGAAGCGACTCTTGCCTTGGACGAACGGAGTCCTTGGAATGGTCATGAGGACGGCGAGACGGCGTGTGTTGGCACTGACCAGAGCCTCCAGAAGGCGAACGTGACCGAGAGTGTCGGTGAGGACGACGATGGTCGACTGAAGAGCCTGAGTAGATGGAAGGAGTAGGATATCGGCGTCAAGAAACCTCTCGATGCCAACGTGAGGGAGACCGGCTTCTAGAGGAGTAGCGGCGCTTCTGGCTGATCGGACTGTGTGAACGAAGTGAACGGCAATGTTCGGAGGTTGACTGTTTAGATGATGGTTGGTGTTGTTGAACGGCCGGAGTACGTGAGCGGGATGAACGGCTGTGACCTGAAGAAGACTGTCTGGATGAAGACCGGTGAGATCGGGAGTGGCGAGAAATTGATCGGCACCGACGGCCCCAATGATAGGATCGGCTCTGATGGGAGGAACGACTCCGACGGGAAGAACGGCTCTGACGACGGGATCGGCTCCGACAAGAAGATGGCCGGTGTTTGGAGGAAGCAGATCGACTCCGACGATCGGCTCGACGTCGAGAAGAAGATTGGCTCCGACGGGTAGATCGACGACGGTGAGAGTTCGACCGATGCCGAATGGATCCAGATGAAGCCGGGGATCGGGAATGGTGTCGAGAAGTCAATCGACGCCAAGGCCGTTGGCTGGGCTCGAGATGGGACAAACCCTTCGGAGACTCCGCTTGGTTCCTTTCAACCGAACGCTGGGAGTCCTGTTGAACATTCACAGGATGGGGTGGTTGATCGGCACAGACCTGGAGCTCTGTAGGTTCTAACCTAGGCCCTTTATCATCAGTCTGTGGGGACTTTGCAAGCACTGGAGGCACATCTTTATAGAGGTGAAGGAGGTGCTGCTTAAACTCAGCCGAGTCTTCCTGGGCCCTGCTCGGACATGGAACCGAGGGGGTAGTCAGGGAACGAGGAGGCGAATCCTCAATGGTAATGGGCTGCTGTGCAGCTTCGTCGGGAGCTTGCAACTCAGACAGACGAGGCGAGCGAGGCGACTTGGCTTGCGATCGGTGTCAAAGGGTCTTCGGCGACCTCGAAGGTGATCAACGCCGGGGCGATTTTGAGCGGGACGCATGGTGCGATGAGCTGTGGCCACGGCCATCTTGCGAAACCAGAGCAATAAACTTTGCTGGCCGAATAATGATGGAGGAAGGCTTCTTAGAAGGGCCAACTTTTTTGGACTTTTTTGTAGTAGGTCCCACTTCGGATTGTGACTTACCGGTCGAAGTACTCGGTTCAGCAGAACGACCTCGTGGGCGAAGTGACTCTTTGTAGAGATGAGAAAGTAACCGAGTCAACCGAACCTTCAAGGCCTTGCTGGTGAGTTTGGAGCAACTTTTACAAGCTGCCGGAATGTGGCCTTCCCTCAGACAAAGGAGGCATTCAGTGTGGGTATCATTCTTCGCCATCTTGGTACCACACACAGTGCATTTCTTGAAAAGTGGAGCTTTTTTGGGCTCCATGGCTAGAGAGAGGTGCTGACATGTTCTCTCTCCTTTCTGGCGGCAGAAAGAGAACTGGAGGGAAGAGTGCTCCCTCCTCCTTGGGTCATGTGACCGTGGGCGGGGAGATTGCATGCCCCAAGAGGAGGGGGAGCACTCTCTTTTAGATTTTGCTAGAAGCTGACAAATCTTATCTGTGGGATTGCATAGAAGCCACGCAGATGAACTTATGATGACAACAAAGACAATAAGTAAGATACAGAGTATATGAGGTAACTAGAGAGCTAGCAATACTTTTCTTATTATAGATATATCCTTTGCAATTGAAAGCGGAGGTCTTGTGTGGGTGTGTGTATCTTGTTTGTTTTTTTCTGGTTTTTATGTATGTCTATGTTTATGTATTGAAATAAAAATTCTAATCCTAAAAGAAGAAGAAGAGCTAACTGCTCGGACTGCTAGCAGACAGAAGGGTAAGAGAATCACAGGAATGTGAAGTGGTTGCAAACAAGTTGCTTCCCCACCAGCCAAGCCTAACTGATGGTTCAAAGAGGGCCTTATCTCTGCTGCCGTAACAGAGCCAGCTGTTGCCAACCAGGCTGCTCTATGACACTAACTTTCTTTTTAAAAATGAAAGGTAAGAATGCAGAGAACCTGGCAGATAGACTGTTATAATGTTATAGCGCTGTAGTTACATAATAATTGACATTAAAAAAAAAAGCTTCCCCAAACCCTCCAGTGATATGTGTAGGGAAGAGGACTGGCAACTGCAAGGCAAGAAAAAAAATGTGGGGGAAACTTCTGTATGGATTCTCTGTTGCCACTGCAATTTCCATTGCATTCACAGTGGCAAGGAAAGCTATGACTTTTGTAAAGTGGCCCTGGATGGCTCTTAGATTGTTAAATTACTTTTCAATAGCAATGGACATTGCCAGGCAAATTAGATTTGAAGCAGAGGATGTGTGTGTTGGCAGGGAAGCACTGTTATTTGAATCCATGGCCAATGCATTACCAGTCTGAAGAATATCTGAAGAAGTGAGCTGTGACTCACGAAAGCTCACAGCCTGCCAGAAATTGTGTTAGTTTTTAAGGTGCTACTGGACTCTTGCTCTTTTCTATTGTTATCAGAGTCTGTCACTGTAGTGTCTTCCTAGCTCACTGCAGGGTCCCTGTCTTCTGCAGAGTGAGCAGCAAGAATACATAGAAGACCAGGATGCCCCCTAGAGTAGTGGAGGAGCAAATACTGGGGGGGGGGATATTGTACCTCCTTAACATTGAATATGAGCCCTGGGGTGCAGAGTAGTAAGCTGCAGTACTGCAGTCCAAGCTCTGCTCATGACCTGAGTTGGTTTCAGGTAGCCGGCTCAAGGTTGACTCAGTCTTCCATCCTTCCGAGGTCGGTAAAATGAGTACCCAGCTTGCTGGGGGTAAAGTGTAGATGACTAGAGAAGGCAATGGCAAACCACCCCGTCAACATAGTCTGCCTAGTAAACATTGGGATGTGACGTCACCCCATGGGTCAGGAATGACCTGGTGCTTGCACAGGGTACTACCTTTACCCTTTTAAACATCGAATACCATGACAACTGATAGAGGCAGAATGTTTTCTGAATAATCCTCTCCACTGAACACCCGTCTTTCTGAGGACTGTAACTTGGCTGACTCCGAGCAGAATTTCACAGAGCTGAAAACGCCAACATCCCTGTTGTCAAAGTGACACGCTGATCCCACTACGTTGCAAATCTATAATCCAAAACGTAGAGGCAATCAAGAAACCTGGGAGGGGGTAAGCAATGTTTTCCATTCTTTTTTTTTCATTTTCAGCAGCAAGTGATTTTTTTTCACTCAAAGTTGGAGATAAGCCCCATGGCACAGATGATTTTCAGCATCAACTTGGGAGAAGGCTTGATATATAAAATGTGTGATGGTCATGAATACATTAAAGGCTGTGACTACTGGAGCAACAGTATTCTGATACTTTCTGTTTAATTAGTTAGCCTCAGTGTCACACCACACAAGCAATTCTGCTAATTCCACTTGTTACAAGAATGTTACATACATGTCTAGTCCTGGATTCAATTTAGCAACATTTTTGTAGTCCTGTAAGTCCTGGTCATTTAGTGGGCATTAAAAAAAAAGCTGGTGGCACTCATTGTCTAATTGGCAGCAGATTAGAGCTATCCAGCTGGGCAAGGAACAAAAGCAAGTTAAGTGGTCTGTCAAAACTGCATGCTAGAGCGAGATTTCCGATGGAAACTCTGTTGGCAAGGGTATTTTCAAAGACCACTAAGACCAGCCTTGCTTGAAGATTGCTATTGTGGAAGATAGGGATGCTACCCATGGGCACCGTGGAACCCGCTGACACCTTTCCTGGAACTCAACAAGTGCTGTTAGAAAGTGGGTGGGGCTAAGTGGGGCTTTCCCCCAGCAGGGCTTCTGATTGGGTATGCAGATTAAAAGGCATCATATTAAATAGAGCTTCTGCCTGAAACATTGAGGAGTTACTATTAGATTTGTATATAACCTCGATCTCTGACATTCTGTGATTGGCTCCACCTGCTGTTGCAGCCATTTTCTGATTGGCTCCGCCTCCTGTGGCAGCCATTTTGTGATTAAGCCCACTGCTCTTTGTCATAATTCCAAAGGTGCCCACAGGCATAAAAAAGTCTGGAGACCGCAGGTGTAAAAGCAGAAAACAGGAGGGGAAAGAACCTCAACAGTTGATAGGAAATTTTTTATTATGTCAAAATGTTCCAGCCCTTTTGGGTATAACCTTATTTATTTGAATCTATCACCAGATAATGTCAGGAGTCAGGAGTCATGTGGTCCAGGCAGGCTCTTTACATGAGTTAGGCCCATTTCTGTTCAAGAGCGTCTTTCCGTTTTGTTTCCCTGAGCTGTTCAAACTATCCCCACTCCCTGCCTTCCCCCCTGCTCTGACCTTGAGTCGCAAACAGGCAACTTCAGTATTATGGCTTTCTCACTCCCTGCTTCCCACCAGGCACTGTTATCTCCCAATTCCCAGGCCTGCTTGATCTTGCACCTGGGTTTGCTTTGTGTTTAAAGTTATGCTTTGTAGAATGGATGGTCATTAGCAGCTTTGAACCTGTGGATTGCTTATGCTGTACCTGCGGCTCCTGAATAAATGTTTACCTGCTTTAGACCTGCCTGTCTGAGCGAGTGACTTTTTGGGATTGCCGAGGTTGGCTGGAGAACCTCACAGATAATTCACTCTTGCTGTCTCCTAGACTGATCTACAAAGGAAAACTTAATTCTGTCCAGCTGAAGTCTTGTGGTACCTGAAAAATTAATACACTTTATTCCCCATTAAGTTTTCACAAGTCAGAATTCATTTCATTAGATGTATGACTTCATACCTCTGACGAAGTCAGCTCTGACTCACAAAGATTTATGCTGGAATAAAGTTTGCTAGTCTTTCAGGAGCTCCTGGATTTCTATTTCATTTTTCTACAACAGACACATCTACCCCACTGGATTAATTCTTCTGAGGAGGCATGGCTAAGGAATCTGTATACATCTATGAAAATGCACCTGCTTTATATCTAGCTCAAATGTTCTTCCCTCACTGGTTTATTTAAAATTTGTTTTAAATAGCAAACTAGGGGTTATACCAGTCATCTCTAGTTCACAAAACTTTATACCACATTGTTTGTTTGTTTGTTTGTTCTAGTTGTGTTTGTTGTTATAATTTTGTAAACATTTGAAAAAATAAATAAATGATCTCACACTCAAAAAAGAGAGGGGTTAATGGGGGGGGGGAAACCCACATATCCACAATATACTTTGTTGTTTTTGTAGTACACCATACATAATTTACCACTGTATTGCTCTGATTTAATTATGACAATCTAAAAGCAATCCACAATTGTAAAGAAGCAAAAATAACCAGGGCAGACATACGGCATTTACTAAAACCAATGATGTGTACAATATCTAATCAACAAATCATTTTCTTGCAAAGAAATATGCTTAGATGGTTTTCATTATGTTAAGAGACTAGCGCTGCCATCCTAAGCAGGTCTATTCATTGGGGCTGACTCCCAGGAAAGTGTAATTAAGATTGCATTGAAGATAATACAAAACCCTCTCTAGGTGTCAAGTGAGCTTCTCCGAATCTAGCAGAAGCACTTTTAACTCAATTAACTCCTGTCAACATGGTAAAACGCAAAGCCTGCACAGCAATGACAGCTTAGAAACTGCCTTAAGAATAATAGCTTTTGCATCAGTTTGCATGTCCTGATTTGTTTAGTCTCGTTTAGAGATTATTTATACTCTCTCTCTCATGTTTCAAAATGAATTTCTGAATTTGAAATTCTGGGCATAGCTACATCTCTCTTTTCCATCCATACCTTAGAAACTGGATACACAGCAGAGTTAATTTGGACACTTCAGGCAACTGGCACTTACAGGGAGTAAGGACTGGTTACACATAGATTATGAAGAAGAAGAAAGAGTTGGTTTTTATACCCCCAATCTTCTCTACACTTAAGGAGTCTCAAAGCAGCTTACAATCACCTTCCCTTTCTCACAACAGACACCTTGTGAGGTAGGTGGGGCTGAGAGAGTTCTGAGAGAACTGTGACTAGCCCAAGGTCACCCAGCAGGCTCATGGGGAGTGGGAAAACAAACCTGGTTCACCAGATTAGAGTCCGCCACTCCTAAACACTACACCACGCTGGCTGAATAGAAGTTCAGGAGCAAATATTGAACATGAAATTGGGAATAATGCAACTCCTCCATTATTTTAATCCCATGCTGGTTGTAAATATAAGGAATGGGGGGCTTGAATCCCTAAAAGGGGGCTCATGAATAGCAGTCCCCAAAGGATAGAGAAAACCGATAAAGGGTGTGTCACCACCTTTATCAGGTTCAAGCCTGAGTGTCTCCTTTGAACCTTTTCATTACAAATGAATGGTTGGGCGCTGTGACCTTGCAGGATACACATGAACACATGAAGCTGCCTTATGCTGAATCAGATCCTTGGTCCATCAAAGTCAGTATTGTCTACTCAGACTGGCAGCGGCTCTCCAGGGTCTCAGGCAGAGATCTCTCACATCACTTACTTGCCTAGTCCCTTTAACTGGAGATGCTGGGGATTAAACCTGGGACCTTCTGCATGCCAAGCAGATGCTCTACTACTGAGCTATGGACCCTTTCGTCAAAACCCCAGCTGTAATCCTAATCCTCTGGGAGAATCCTTGAAAATAAGGAATTTGGGGTAATTTTATACACAATTTCAGCCTCCTTGGGCTTGAATGAACATTTGCTAAACATACATCAATCAATATTCCTAGAGCATGCCTGACTAAATTTACCGAGCAAGCTACAATGGTATGAGTACTTGCACATCAGCATGGCTACATTTACACTGGAGGGTAAATCAATGCAACAGCATTGATTTTTTCATGCAAAAACTGTCTAAGGCCCCAAGGAAAGAACAATTTAAATATTTATGGCTCACTGAGAGCTCCTGCTTTCCTGATAGGTGCTGTTAACACTAAGATGTTTGTGTTGGTCCAAATGCATCAAGCCACTGCTGGTCAAATGGCATTTGGTTTCTCTGTTACGGTTATACTTCACTGAACATCAGTTTTTAGTATCACCTCCAGTCCCAGTCTTTGCAATGTGCACTGGAAACAACTCTGAAAAGGAGGCACTGAAGCAATGCCATGAAGAAGAACTGATCCCTGGCAGTTTCCCATGTGGTGACTGGGACTGGAATGTACCTGTGCCAAAGTGTCCCAGCCAAACCCAGATACATGATCACTTGGGGCCAAAAGGATGGCTTTTTTGGCCAGCACATGAATATGACAGAGTCTTGGATGAAAACTGGCTTCAAAAGGAAAAGGGGAACTTATCAAACAACACAGAAGTTCTTCATCAGGCAACAAGCAGAAACTGAACTTTAAAAAATCCTGGCCATCTATGTCTGATACTTAATTTCTGAAGCTTGCTTTGTTTCTTTCAAGTTGGCCTGGGTATAGTCTATGGCAGACTTTTTTCTTAACTGCAGAAAAACACACACCCTAGAAACTTAAATGACCTTTAAAAAATCAATGGCAGTTTTACCAGTGGGACAGAACATGACCAATGCTTGCTAGAAAACAGAAAAAGCAGATGCCCACAAAACAGTCATCTAAAGCCTAATATTAAAAAAAATGGAATTAAAACAATACAAGGATTAGGTTTTAGAGTGTCCAACATCTCTAAATGTAACTTATAGTAGGATCTTATGTTTTATGTAGGATGTAGGATCTCACGACCTGAGTTCGATCCCAACAGAAGTTGGTTTCAGGTAGCTGGCTCAAGGTTGACTCAGCCTTCCATCTTTCCAAGGTTGGTAAAATGAGGACCCAGCTTGCTGGGGGTAAAGGTAAGATGACTGGGGAAGGCAAACCACCCCATAAACAAAAGCCTACCTAGTAAACGTCGGGATGTGACGTCACCCCATGGGTCAGGAATAACCCAATGCTTGCACATGGGGACCTTTACCTTTTACCTTTTTATATTTTATACTTGTGTATGATTTTTAATGGCTGCTGTTCTTTTCCTCCACTGCATCCTTCCAATATGCAAATATGTACTGCTTCTGTGTTTCAACCAGAAAGAGGGCATTAAATGGCATACAAGTGGCTTTGGTTTAGATCACTTGCTTACCTTTTCTGGTGCTATCTGCAGTGCATGTTTTGTAGTGCATCCACCATGCTTGTAGAACAGAAACTGCATTTAAAATGTGCCAGACGTCCAGTGGCACCTTAAAGCCTCACAACATTTATTTCAGGTGCCACTGGACTTCTGTTTGTTACAGCAGACTGACATGGCTACTCCTCTGGAATTATTCTGAAAATGTGGTCAGCTTTTGAAAACTTCAGTTAGTGCAAAATGCAGGCTATTGTCGTAGGTTGGTTACAGGGATCGTATCATCTCTGTGCTGAAAGATCTGCACTGCCTACCCAGCTGTTTCTGGGCACAATTCAAAGTACTGCATGGTGTAGTGGTTAAGAGCGGTGGACTCTAATCTTGAGAACCAGGTTCGATTCCCCACTCCTCCACATGAAGCCTGCTGGGTGACCTTGGTCCAGTCACAGTTCTCTCAGCCCCACCTACCTTAGGTACCTGTTGTGGGGAGAGGAAGGGAAGGCGATTGTAAGCTGCTTTGAGACTCCTTAAGGTTGAGAAAAGCAGGGGATAAAACCTCCTCATCATCACCTTTGAGGCCCTAAATCACTTGGGTCAGGCTACCTGAAGGACCATCTCCTCCCGTACTGTCCAGCCCACAAGTCCTGTGCCTGTGTCCCTGCCTTCTAAGGTGGACAGCAAATTCAGGCAGGGCGTTTTCTGTGACAACACCTGGCCTTTGGAATGTCCTCTCTTTTTAATGCTCAGCTGGCAGCTGTCATAGTGTTGCTGTTGTTTTTATCACCAGACCAAAATTTTCTTTTTACTCAGACTTTTAACTAAAGTTCCGTTTTCCTATTCAGCTGCTTTAAGTTCTGTTTCTGTTCTGAGGTCTGCTGTAAGGATATTGTAATGCTGTTTTTGTGCTGCTGGCTTGTTTTTAATCGCTTCTCCCCCTTCCAGAGGCTGAGGGACAATCCAAACTGGTAGACTGAAGGGATGAAGACCACTGGTGCTACTCCTTGAGGGGCACTTCCAGCCTAGCCCCAAATCTCATGAACACACATGAAGCTGCCTTCTACTGAATCAGATTCTTGGTCCATCAAAGTCACTATTGTGTACTCAGACCGGCAGTGGATCCCAAGGGTCTCAGGCAGAGGTCTTTCACATCACCTACTTGCCTAGCCCCTTTATATGGAGATGCTGGTGATTGAACCTGGGACCTTCTGAATGCCAAGCAGATGCTCTACCTCTGTGCCATGCACCCCTCCCCATCTCTTCTTCCTCCCTGGACACATAGGCCTCCCTGGACACATAGGTGGGGTGGCCTGACACCTATCCCCAGCACTTGGCAGAGACAGAACAGCTTGCCATGTGGCTGAGCAGGGCCCTCTTGCTCCACACTCTGGGTGGTGACTGAGCCGAGCTCTCTCCCTGAAGAGGCTGCTCTGCCAGAACCTTCAGCTGAACCAGCCAACAACTTGGCTGCAGCTGCTGCAAGCAGCAGGCAAAAGGAGCCCCAAGCAGAGGAAGAAGGGGGAGGGGAGAGATACGAGGACGGCCCTCCCCCCCCCCCCCCGCCCCAGTTCTTAAGGCTGCAGATAACAAGGAGATGACCGGCACACTGAAAGGGGGGGAGGCTGCCCAGAAGCTTTCAGAGCTTTCTGAATTTGTGCATTCTGGCAGGATTCAGGAAAAAGAATTGTGGAAGAGCTGGGTACTCCCCGCTTTGGAAAAATGAAAGAGTAGGCTGTTTCCTGCTTCAAAGGATGAGGAAGGAGCACCCAATCACTGCCAGGATGGCCTCCTCCCTCAAGCAAAAACAGCCCGCAAAGGCCTATGGCTAGAAAAGTAAACTCAATATTTGCAAAATTCCTGATGTAGATATGCTGCGGCTGCCTCCCTCCCTCTCTTTGGGACTAACATGACAGTTTTCTACACACGGGGCCAAACCAGCAAGCATACTTGGCCTTGTTGCAATGACTTTTGAAATCAATAGATACAGACCCGAGCAGCTTGTTTGCTAGTTTCTGATTCAGCTAGGGATTGGAAAAATCTATTTCTACTAAGAAGACTGGAGAATGCTTTCTTTGCCACCGACGTTTTACAAACAGGAACTGAAACTTGAAATAAGAACAGCTGTTCACTGGATAGTACTCCCCAAGTGAACTGCCTGTCCACAAATGATTTTGTGCTGGGATTTAATGTAAATTTGGATGTCGAAGTTTTCATGAAATGACAGGGTGCTGCATATTATATAGACGTAAAGCTTGTTGGCTAGTACTAACGATATCACTGTAGCTAAAGAAATAAAATAGTACAATGTTCACACTTTCTGAAGCACAACACACAAAATGAGCTTTCCATAATTCTAATAATATTCCAACGTATTTGCCTGTTTACAAATGGAGTTTCTGTGCTTGCATGTTAAGGCTGCCAATGGTAAGCATTTAATTTCCATGTACATTCTTTATCTATATTATTTATAAAGTAAATAACAATCAGCTTTATACATTTCATACAAGTACACTAGACCTCTCAGAGGCTTTCTATACCATCATCCATGGTATCCTCCTGGATAGGATGGCCAGGCTGGGCCTGAGGGACATCCTTTTGTAGAAGCTCCATTCTCTATTGGAGGGTACGCAGGTTTCACAGACTGGTGCTATGAGACTGCCGAGGGAGGACTGGTTCCACCCTGGCCTCTGAACTATGGATGTTGCAAGGATCTATATTGTCCCTTGTATTGTTTGACATTTACATGAAACCACTGGGGCAAGCCACAAAAATGTACTGATTCTGCTGCCATCAACAAGACGATGACACCAAGCCCTCGGTCTTATTTCCATCTAATTCTTGGGAGAGAGTGGGAAATGCAGGACTTGTTCTTGGGACTGGATGGGAGTACACAAGCTGAACTGTAATCCAGACAAGATGGGGGTTGCTCTTGGTTGGAAGCATGGCTGACCTGGGGGTAGACATCAAGCCTTGGTTGGGTGGTGTTGGACTCCCCTTGAAAATCCAGGTCGGTAGTTGGGGAGGCCTGACGCTGCTCTTGGGTAATGAGGTTGCAGCTGTGCCAAGAACCACCTATCACCGGCTTTGTTCTGTTCACCAGGTACAGCCCTTCCTAGGAAGGAGGGACCTGGCTATGGTTACTGCTGCTGTAGTGACACCCAGACACTGTAATGATGCATGTGGACCTGCCTTTGAAAAATGTTCAGCAACTGCAGTTAGTTTAAACTGCAGCTGCCAGATCACTGGTTGGGGCAAGCTGTCGGAAGCAGGTAGGCCCTACTTTGGCTGTCAAGTTAGTTGATGGGCTCTGTTCAAAGTGTGTAGGGTCACAGTATCTCAAAGGATGCCTTCCTTCGTATAGTCTTGACTGGGCGCTGATGTTATCTTCAAAAAGTAAGAAGTACAGTAGGTGGTTACAAGAGTGTGGTCTTCTCAGCAGCAGTGTTGTGTCTCTGGAACACTTTCTGAAGTGAAGGCTTCGTCCCCTTTTGGTATTTTGCTACATGCTGAAGATGGTCCTCTTTGAGATGATCTTTAACTTGCAAGTACTGTCAGTGGTGGCATTTTATCACCTTTATTTGTTTAAGCTAGTTATCATTCTTTACATATTGCTGTTTTTGTACTGATAAACTTATAATGAAGGAATACATTGTAACCTACCCTGGACTCCCCTTGAAAATCCAGGTCGGTAGTTGGGGAGACCTGACCTAATGGATATCTACATTAGAAACAGAAATGTATTTCATACATTAACTAACAAATATGGTGAACCTCCAAACCATGAAAACTCTTTAAACAATCCCAAGATTGTTGGCTGGTGAGTATCCAAAATTAGGTAGTTGTGAATGAAGACAATCACTGAGTGATCATTGCTAACATTCACTGGTCTATTTCTATATTTTCAGATATTCATCAGATGCATGAGGGACAGTCAACATTCACTACTGGTAGTCTCAACGTTGTGTTACAGCAAATATCTGAAACATGGTTCATGTTTATAGTCCCAGACAAATTGTGTGAATGCCTGAAAACTCACATGCATACTAGTGAATGTTGACAGTAAGTCACCTAAATGCAACTGTCAGCATACACTTGTGCATGTCTGAGAAGTGGAGAAATAGATACCCATTTTGGGGGCATTCACAAGATTAATCAAGGATTGTCCATATTCACATGTGAATACCAACATTTTGAGAAACACTGTGATATACAGAGAGGTTGATTTTCATCCTGGGGATTACAGAACTAAACAAGAGTGTCTTGCTCAATAACCATCTTATTCTATTGCTTTTGATTTAAACAAAACCAGTAAAAGCTTGTTGATAAGTACAGACTCAGCTAGTCATCTCAGTAAGTCCCCATGGATAGTGTGGAATCTGACCCTTAACTAAGAATTAAAAATAGTTTCTTGACCTCTGAGAGGTACTGTCAAAAGCAAAACAAACAGGTCTAGGTGTGGATCATGACTGCATGAAGACATCAGAATGTCTTTGCAGAAAAGAATCACCAGGATGGTCCTGATATAGAAAATGTTGAGCAGAAAGTTTATACAACTGGAGATCGAATAATAATATGTTGCAGAGTTTTAACACTCAAATATGGGTCTTTTTTGGTACCTGCAAGATCTTCCTTTGAAGATACCAATCGTGGAGAGCTGTTTCCTGGTTCAATGCGTAAGGACAACCTGAAAAACAGAAATTGTGACATATTAGGAGTTAAACAGCTTAAATGAAGGTGGAAGGATCAGCTTGTTGTTAAACATAAAATGTTATCAGCTGAAAGCAGGAAATCTAGCTTAGCCTGGATGTTTTCTTCTTTCAGCAGAACAGATACACACTGGCAGTATTAAACTCTTGCCATATGAAGCTCAGTAGAATTTTTACAAGAGTATGCAGACCATTACTGGTGAGAAATTTGACAGAATTTAACAACTATTACATTCTACCTTAGGCAAGAATGGATAGGTTTATTATTACGGCCTTAGCCAGCAAAGATACAAACCATATCAATAAAACCCACTACGTGTTAAAATAATCTCTTTGTAATAGGCATGTATGGAAAACAACCCTTCTTGTGGGTTTGTTAGTTTGCCTATGGTGTTATGGTCAGCAACTGGTGGGCCCAGGCTTAAATTTGGTCCTTTGAGGGGTGATGTTTGGCCCTAAAGACAGAGGCAAAAGGGGTGTGTCTTAGAAGCAGCCCCTGGCACACCACTCTCCCCCTATTTCTCAAGGAGACCTCTGGCAAAACTAGTTGTTCTTAAGGGCATGTAGCAACTGACTGTGGCTGGTAGGAATATATTGCTTGAATGGTTCCACCCATAGAAGAGGGTGGAAGTGGGAGATGGAGAAAGCCGTCCTTCTTGTTTTCCCTTCTTTTGTTCTCTCATATCCTCCAAGTCCTTCAAAACAGGGTCAACTCTTTTAAATTTTACCTATTATTACCTATTCATTTTCACATTTTATATCCTGCTGGTTTGGATCAATTCAAGTCCAAGTTGGTTTACAATGGATTAAAATAATACAAGAAGCATGACTTCAGATGATTCCCCCTTTTTGCTGGTGGAGAGGGACCCAAGAACAACACTAGCAGTAGCCAAGTATCTATCCACCATATTTTCCTTAAAGAATTAAAGGCTCCCCTTTTACTGTTCGAGACCTTTTGGTCAAGGGAGCTTGAAAGAAGGAAAGGACTTCAGATGGAATGTAGTCCCCGGCTAATCTTTGCAGCAAGTCCAGAAGAATACCCCCACACACACACACCCTTGTGGAAGTGTGCAGTTAAGCAACAACCAATGAGTGGGTGGCCAGGGAAGATGGAATGTGGCTCCCAGCTCATTTCTTGGTGGCACTCAGACTCACTATGTAACAGCTGTTGCTGCTACCCACCCTGATACCTTGCGATCAAGTGGGTTATTAATTGAAATGAACTGTTTTTTGTTGTTTTTAAGCTGAGCTCTGGAGAAAGCAGAATCTGCATGTCTTGGTTACTTATGCGTATATATAGAAATGGAACTTGCCCTCTTGGGTGTGAGGTCCATATGTGGTTTACCGAACAAAGAAATGAGCTGAGATGTACAGTCAGAGAGTCTCTGGCATGTGCATTCCTCACAAAACTCCCCACCCAATTGGATTAAAATGCCTGGTTTATGGTCCTCCAGAAGTGGGCTGCAAATTGGCACTCTGCTGAAAATTATTTTAACCACTGTGAAGTCAGTGGGGCCCAATGCAGGCAAGGAAAGATGGGAGGGGAAATATGACTGCATTGTAACAGGTTTTAAAGTCGAAGCAGGTAGTGGTAGATCATCAAAACACAGTATACCCCTTCAAAATGAACTATGCATACTTCCAATGAGGTGACATCTATTAAAATGATCCCCCCATGGGAGAAGTCAGTCACTCCAATGGCATGAAACCCAGCCATATTCACAGGCCCACTTCCCAGTTCCTTGACTACATTCTGCTCCTCAGTTGCAACATTCTTGATGCACAATTAACAAATCCCACAAAGCAGCAGAATGCAGCTGGTTGTGTCTGTCCCAAGCCTCCATGCACATTCTGCAACAGAAAGTGTATCACATTCATGGAAAAACATAACCTATTCTATAGGTACAAAGAGGTTCGCTCAAAACATGCAACTTGCAACTTTCTCTGGCTCCACAAGAGTCTTAAGGCAAAATCTGGTTTACTCAAGTGCCCAGACAATGTGGGATAATGTCCCACAGGAAAATCTGAAAAGGCAGTTTACATCCTTAACACATAGTTCAAGAACACTGCTACTAAGCTGGGTGAAATTTGGATTTTTTTAAAAAAAATCTCAATGTGTTTTGTCAAATGTTTATTTTGAAGGGGCTCTTCTTTACATTACAGCCGAACATCAAGAACACAAAAGTAATGACTACAGGAAAATTACACAACTTTAAGGTTGACAATGAGAAAATTGAAATTGTTGAAGACTTTCTATTCCTTGGCTTCATCATCAACCAAAAGGGAGACTGCAGCCAAGATATCAGAAGGAGATTGAGACTGGGAAGGGCAGCCATGAAGGAGCTAGAAAAGATTCTGAAGTGTAAGGATGTGTCACTGGCCACCAAGATTAAGTTAATTCATGCCATCATATCCCCTATTACTATGTATGGGTGTGAAAACTGGACAGTGAAGAAAGCTGATAGGAAGAAAATAGATTCCTTTGAAATGTGGTGTTGGAGGAGAGTGTTATGGATACAGTGGACTGCCAAAAAACAAATCAGTGGGTTATAGATCAAATCAAGCCTGAACTGACCCTAGAAGCTAAAATGACTACACTGAGGCTATCGTATTTTGGTCACGTCATGAGAAGACAAGAGTCACTGGAAAGTTGAGGGCAGCAGGAAAAGAGGAAGACCCAACAAGAGATGGATTGACTCAATAAAGGAAGCCACAGCCCTCAATTTGCAAGATCTGAACAAGGCTGTCAAAGATAGGATATTTTTGAAGACACTGATTCATAGGGTCGCCATGAGTTGGAAGCAACTTGACGGCACTTAACACACACACTTCTTTATATAGAGTGGAGCCATTTAAAAAGTAGATATTCCTTATCACACAGAGAGGCTCACACTCAACTTTTAAAACAGTCACAACAATAGATTCTCCTCCAGCATTAATCATGCTTTAATAATGTCCCTTCAGTTAACATTTGCAAACAATTTTAGTGAGTAGTTCTTCTCTCCTTAATTGGTCACACGCAGGGCCCAAATGTGATCTTGCTAAGTCTGGTACAGATTTGTAATCCAGTCTCTTGACTAATGAATAAAATATGTCTATTTTATTTCTGAAATTACAGACAGGTTGTACCAGGATGATAGACTTGCAGCCCACATCAGGCCCTCCTGGACCCCAGCATAGCCCCCTTGTAAGCAGTCGGACTCCTCTTCTCGCTAAGGGTGCCACGAAGGCATGGGCGCTAAAAACTGGCGTAAGAACAAGACACTGCTCCCCACAAAATGGATGCCTCTCAGAGAGTTTTGGGATCCATCTTTTGTGTCAAGCTTGGGCAGGAAGGCGGTTGGAGGCTGAACTTTCCCCCTGGCCTGAATGCGTGCCTGGCTGGACAATGGGGCTAGCTAATCCCCACTGTGTCACCCTAAGGCAATTTAATCAGTGCTCCGAGCAGACCACTACTCACCCTATCTGCACCCATTCCTCCAATCAATCAGTAGTAGTATAGCCCAGGCATTCCCTTGGGTTCTGACGAATCAAGCCTCTCCTACTCTTTTGTAGGAACCTCGGTAAAGGAATCAATTCTTTGTCTCTGGCTTTCCTGCAAGCTAGGGTTGCCAACCTCCAGGTAGTGGAAAGGAAAAAGACACCACTGTACTAGTACAACTTAGGTTAGAAAATCAGTACAGGAGCGAACGGATAAATGTTTCTAGTGCAAAAACTTGTATTAATAGCTACATAAGACTCTAGTAACCAACAAAGTGATCTCTACAGTAGACTATCCAAATATAATACATTCACAATAGAAGAAGTCTCTCCATGGAGTGGAAAAGTTCATGTGAAGTGGTTCAACGCAGGAGTCCACTCTGCATAAGCCAGAGATACAAGGGGATACGGCCGTTTCGAATTCTTCACAGAAGTTCTTCCTCAGTCCCACTTGTAATCAATATTTATCCTTAATGTTCATTCATCATTCATAAAATATCAGCTTCAAAATCATGACTGCTATTCCATAATTCAGGATAGTCAGCTAGTTCCGCATAGGGTACATAGAGAGATTTTTTCTATTGTGAATGTATTATATTTGGATAGTCTACTGTAGAGATCACTTTGTTGGTTACTAGAGCTTTATGTAGCTATTAATACAAGTTTTCCCAACATTTATCCTTTCGCTCCTGTACTGATTTCCTAACCTCCAGGTAGTAGCTGGAGATCTCCTGCTATTACAACTGATCTCCAGCTGATAGAGATCAGTTCACCTGGAGAAAATGGCCGCTTTGGACTCTAGGGCATTGAACTCTCTACCCTCCACAAATCCTGCCCTCCTCAGGCCCCACCCCAAAAACCTCCCGTCGGTGGCGAAGAAGGACCTGGCAACCCTACTGTAAGTTTACCTCATACATTTTGGGGTATAATTATATATCCTTTGGCCATTCATAGTGTGTATGTGTCTTGGATCTGTGCACCCACCCCCACTGTGTGTGGGCCTCCTCTTCCTTTAGCTCCTGAAAACGCTGGTTGTTTTCCTCCTTGGAGCTGCTTTCTGTGGACGCCACTTCAAGACTGGTAACTATCACTATCCAACTTCTTCCCTTGTTCTCTTAGTCAGCTCTTGTATGCTTTGTGTGTGCGTGTTCATTGCTTGAGATATATTTCTTGCTTTTATTGTTTTTCTTTAATAAAACCCGTTTCAGTTATACAACTGCCTATTCATTTAAGAGTTCTCACCAGGGACAACCCTGGTATACAAAGGTTATTGATCCCAGTTACCCCCTCTCGCTCTGTCTCCCCAGATAATTTCCCCAACTTAAAAGGAGACTGGCTACTTACAGCCCATTCCTGAAATGACGGAGTGCGGAGTGGGTGGGGAAGAGGCGAAGCGGCACCTCCTCCCAAGCTGATTCGCGCAAGCCGTAAAATAAAAAAAAGCGGTTTCACGGCTTTTTTTGTTTTACTGGGGCTAAAAGCCCCATTGAAAACAGAGAAAACATTGAAAACGCTGTTCCTGGCGTTGGCATAACCGGGATAGGAAGCCACCTAACCGGCAGTTCCTCCCCCCGGCCTGCCCCTGGAACACCCCCCTGCGCCGGCATGGCCTCTCTATGCCGTGGCCTGTGCCACGGAGAGGCCGCACCGGCAGAGGGGCGAGGCGTGGTCCCACGGGGCTCTGCTGCCGGCAGGACTGGCCTCGCCACCAGCGTAAGTGCATGTAATCACGGTTTTACACGCACATGCTGGCGGCGGGGTCAGGCTGCCTCCTAAGAGGTTTTGGGGGCTCCTTTCAGGAATGGGCTGTTAGGGTAACACCCTCCCCTTTGTGTGGGCTCTGGTCACATTCTATCTTTTTGCTGCAAAATAAGTTGTAACTATCCCAAAACTTGCAGCATGTTCAGTATGAGAGTTGAAGTGGAATCAAAGAATGCACGCTTCTAGCAAATTTCTTGTTACCAGGAAAGGCTTGTATAGATATTAGGGGCCTACTGTACTAAGAAGTTTTCCTGCTCATCGAAATGAAAGCAGTGCAAGCAAGCACCATTGTGCAGTATTCATGTATTCCACAGGGCTTGCACAGAACAATTTCATAAAGGTGCATGCCCATAACATCTACCTTATGGGCCAGTGTAGTACAGTGGTTAAGAGTACTGGACTAGAATTAGGGAAATCCTGATTCAAATCCCCATGTGCCATGAAACGTACTGGGTGACCTCAGGCCAGTCATTCTCTCAGCCTAACCTACCACACAGGATTGTTGTGAAGATAAAATGGAGGTGGGAAGAACCATGTGAAATTTGTCCTGCCTCCCACTATTTGCCTCCTGGGGTAGGGATATAGGTTGTAGCCCCTTTATTCCAGGGGATTTCTGAGGGTTGGCTCCCCCAGGAAGAACAGGTGCTATGTTAGCTGTGTATTCCACCATGGGTTCCTATAAAGCCTGGCACAGTCAGGCATGACAGGGGAGGGTCCAGGAAGCCTGAGTGGCTGGGATGATTGGTCTTTTAAAAGAAACATATATATGGAACCGGGGTGGGGGTGGTGGACAAGGAAGAGAATAAAGCTGGAAGGATGTGATGGAAAGGCATCTCGTGTTTTGAGAACTCCTCTGTGTCAGACAAGTGAGGCTGAGAACTGACTCGAAAGTCCAAAAGTTGTCCTCGAAAGCCCCAAAGAGCAAAATTGGCGATGGGACAAGCAGGAGTGGGAAGTGGCAAAAGAAGGACTCTGATTCTTCCACAGGCTGCCCTGCCGTGGCAGAAGGTGCCTAAACAAATGGAAATTGGCTGGGGCAATGAGACAATTGTACCAGCCACTGAGGCTCCAATATGTGTTAAGCATTTGTGGGTTTTGCTCTTACACTGATTCCACTGGGTTCAATGTATCACTCCCCACCCCCCATGAGATGACAGCCACCCTGAACTCCTTTGAGGAAAGGCAGGATAACAATCCACCAAACTCATGCACATGCAAACCCAACCTGAGACCATAATGGGTAAATGAGGACACAGCAAATCCGTTCCCCAATTTTCATACAAACTGTAAGCATATCAACTGCAATACTTCAGAATCTTTCAATAGAACCCTCTCAGATTCTAAAATGCATAATTTCCCCTAGTAAATGACCCTTGTAAATGAATTGCTTTTCTTCAGGTCTACCGTTAAATTCCACATTGATTAGATTTCAACATCTAGAAAAATTACAGCACACTTCTTCAGAAAAACATGCAATTCTAAGCAAGTTATAGTAAACACAGCATGTTGCTTCCAGTTCGGTTTAACAGGGGTTTGGAGATGAACCTTATTCCTAAAGAGATTTTTAAAACCTTCTTTTAACTCAATGCAAACCATCTGGGAATCCCTCCAAACGCGCACAAATAACTTAGCCGCATTCAGAGCATCCTGTCTATGGAAATGGCTGTACGAGTGTCCCAGTGATTGTCAATTCATTGCTATGAATGTTTAACCCATTTGGCTTTGGAGACGGCCCTTTTCCATATTACACCAGATGCTTATTTATCTAGAAGGAGATGACTGTTATCTTTATGGAAAGGATTTACAGGATTATTTTCAGGCCTCCTGTTGGCTGGTTCTTGGCTGATCATGGAAACTTGTGCAATATCAAGGTTTTAGCTAAGATTTAACAGATCTTAGGCACTATGCAATTCTTCTACAATAACTAGCGTTTTGGCTATATTGTCAGTCTTGGCCATTTAGGGCTTTGCCAACTGTTTGCCTATTTTGATTTTGCCCCCAAATTTTGCCTCTTTTTATTGTGTGTGTGTGTGTGGAGGGGGAATACTTTCTTAAAAGCCAATTAATGAGAATGTCCATCTTCTTTTAAGGCTGTTTCATGCGTCTACCTGCAGTGACTCCTCTACCTGCAGCTGGTTTGGTGCCATTTTTTGCTGGTTAATGCAGCTTCTTCTTTACAGTGATCCATCCCAAATGTGATGAAGTCATAATGCTACATTACCAATCAGATTTGAGCACATGTGAATATCATTGGGGGTGGGGAGTAAGCAATGCCTTTAGAGCAGTGGTTCCCAACCTTTTTTTGACCAGGGACCACTAGGACTTTTTTGTTCGGTGCAGGGACCCCAAGGTTCAAAATAAAAATTCTAGAATTTGAAAATAAACTTTAATCATAACTGTTAGTTAAACAATAAACTTAGAATAATATTTGAATATATATATTTTATAATAGAGAACTTTTAATTGAAAATATTAATTTATTATGGGTTTATAACTTTGTTTCACGGACCTTAATTTAGTTCTCGCAGACCCCTGGGGGTCCACGGACCCC
This sequence comes from Euleptes europaea, assembly GCF_029931775.1. Taxonomy (NCBI): domain Eukaryota; kingdom Metazoa; phylum Chordata; class Lepidosauria; order Squamata; family Sphaerodactylidae; genus Euleptes; species Euleptes europaea. Next base: position 41,651,496 of record NC_079325.1, on the reverse strand, counting down.
CGGTTGGGAACCAGTGCTTTAGAGGGACAAAGCCTATTTGGAACCAGATGAACAATTAAGCAAATGAAAACTACCCCTCCCTTTTTCCTTAGCCCTAGTGTAAGACACTGATGAAGTAGGCTGTAGCCCACAAAGGTTAATGTTCCAATAAATCTTAGTCTATAGGGTGCTACAACACTTCTTTTTTATCCCTGCTAGTTAACACAATATCAAGACAACAGACATATTCTGATAAAAAACGTGTTGAAGTATCAGGAAAGTATATCATTCCTTCCAGATGTTTTTCTATCATCTACTGTGGTCTATTTTCCATTGTCTTAATGGAGCCCTTCCCTTTGAGTTTACCCAATTTCTTGCATGGTAGAGGTAAGAAACAACATTTTGTTTTGTTCCCATAGAACAAGTATTCTTACAAAGCCGTCCTCAAGCCAATTTTTGGCCAAAGTTCAGACAGTGTAGGAGGGGATATTTTCTTTCTCACAATCATGTGGTTCTCAAACTCTAGTTCCCTTGTGATTCCAAGCTTTTAGAGAATTAAAGGAGTTGCCAAAAGGAGCCAGATCCTTCCTGTGAATAAGAACCAAACAGCAAATTATTTCTCAAGCACTTCATTAATTTTAATGATTTAGGCACTATGGGACACGTCATTTAAGAGCAGACGTATACAGTTACTTCAGCACAAACAATAATTTAAAATATATTAAGATGGTGGAACAATTAATTGAGCTTCATAATTATTTTTCCTAAACCCACAGCTAGTATTTAAAAAAAAAAAAATCAAAGGTGCCAGGGAACCAAGACATTTTATATTAGTGCCTTGAACATGATTTTCATGAACATGACTTTTGATGAGGCATTATGTAGAACTTGTAATACTGATTTAATTATAGTGCCAATTTAGCATTTGCCTCTGCCCTTCTTTCTCCAAAATTGATGTCCTTTTTCAAGCATTCACTTTTTGGGGGGCAGGATTTTCAGTTTCCCTTACAATTGCCATGGATCCATCCCCCATTTAGAGAAGTATTGCCTTCTCCCATATGAACCTACCTGCTCACTCTGGTCCTGCTTCGGAGGCCCTGCTTCAGGTGCCTCAGCCATCTCACGCTAGATGGGTGACAACCGGAGAAAGGGCCTTCTTGATCAAGGCGCCAAAAGTTTGGAACTCCCTCCCCAGGAAGATTTGTCTCTCCCTCTATTGTTGTCTCCCACCAGCAGATGTCATGCCTTGCCTTCAAAGTAAATGGGCAACAGATGGAGCTTCTTGCAAAGTCATAGTAGGCATTCTTCATCATTGACCAAGTCAGGGCCTTTTGACCCACAAGACTGGCATTGACCACAAGACTGGTGGGAAACAACATGGAGGAGAGGGATGGAGCACCTCTAGGCATTTGGAGCTTCAAAAATCCTCTCTGCAGCATGCCTGTGCGTGAGCAGTATGCATGTGAGACTGTAGAGGTACCACAACAATGAACTGGCATGACCTCACAGCCTTCTATATTTCAGAGAATCATTCCTGGCAAGACCACGGCATCATAGTGAAGACTGCAGACCATTAGGCTGCTTCCTAGATCACTTGGCCCTCTAGGACTTTGCCTATTTATTTGAATTAACCCCACCCTATCCTATAGGCCCAATGCAGCTTACAATATTTAAATCGTCCTTTCCCTTCTTGGTACATTCGATCCCCACAACTGAAGAGAGCCATTTCCCATAACCCAGCCCGTTCTAATCATCCTCTTTCATCATTTAAAAATCAAACAAACAAATCTCCACCCCAATCAAAACATCCCCCTCGCCCAGTCTGCCTTGAAACACCTGTTTGTGATTGACAGAACCCAAGTGCTGCTCGATTGGATCCTATGATTGGTGACTTCCATGAATGATTAACTCTTTCTCTGTATACTCTTCCTTGGATGCATACAAAACACATCTACCCAGGTATAGGAATTCACGTATAGTAATAACAGTGCGAGCGCCAATGCTTAGGAGGTTTCCTAGCTGTCCTCTTTGGAACACATCTTGAATGCAGAACACTCCCTCCCTCTTTGAATGATTTGACATTTGAAGCACTTGGATTTACAGCTCTTTGAAGAGTTTGGGTCTCCTGCCTGAACCCCAAATCTTACTTAGAATTGCCTCCTAAACGTGTACAGTCTGCTGAACCCACACCACGGTTCAAACCTTGCAGCCCTGTTTCATCAGAGTTGTGGCCATCTCAAAATTATGCCTAGAATCACTGTTTAAGTTCTGATCACATAAGAGCTTGTTTTAGTCTTATCATTACATCTTGTTTTCTAAGGCTGGGTCTGGCCTTTACTGCTTCTGGGTTGGGTATCTGCCAGCTGACTCTGATACTTGGTAATTCCACTGCGCAGAAATCCTATGGGACATGAATGCCGTCAAGTATAATTCAGGGAGGACCTCTGCAACTGATTGTGCTTTTTAAAAAGCAAGGGAGGTCTGCGGAGAAAGAATTCAGTGTTTGATTTGGCATTGCTCTTACTTGAACTTTCAGAGCTGAGGAAGCAGAATTCAGTTCCCAGACTGCTGCCCTTGTTTGAGGAAGCATGGCACGCTACCCTCTGGCACACGATTAGGCTGTCTATCATTTTGTGCTTAGTTCAACACATAACATTCGCTAAGGATCTGGCTGAGACATATTCCTAATCATTCCTAGCAATAAGACTAAAAAATATCCTTACACACACGATCCAGGTATGTATTCAAGATTATGTTCACTGATTTGCTGCTCCCTAACCCCCTTTATTTTGATTTATTGTTTAGGAGTTTTGAAAAAAAGCTATGTTGGACATCTCACAAATCACTACTGGCATTTTAAAGCAAGTAGAGTATTGACAGCTTCGTGGAACAGCTCTATCCACTTACCAGGTGAATTTCTATCTTAACCAAAACTGATGCTCAACACTGCTACGTGAAGGAAGACCTTACCTTTATCACAACATAGTTAATTTCTGCAGAATGTTATGTATGCAAAGGCTATTTCCAACAAACCTAATATAAACAAAGCAACCTGAATGGAAAATACACTCTCAGTTTTTAACAAGTGCAACGGATTGTAACAGATCTAAAAATTTCTTACCTCCCTCAATAGCCCCAGTATACCTTGCACTTAAAACCCTACATTTACTTTGGCACACTCCCAAGAAGGTTGGATTTTAATTCTGATTATGTGTGACTTGTGGGTTATGGAGGGATTCTAATCTACATCCATGATTGCGAGTGTGGAATCAGGGGGTGGCAGCCGCTCTGGTTTAGTTAACAGGGAGTGCAAGTGTGTTATCTTGGGTTCAATGTAAATCCTCCATTCATTACGTCCTCTCTCCCAAACATAATTGCAAGCTGTGTTAAAGACTGCACAACAGGATGTAGGATAAGAGTTATGTCTCCATTTTGGAGAGTATCTGGAGACATTTTGCCAACATATGGAATGAGCACACACACGGCAATGGCAACGTTCTGCTGAAGCTTCTTAAATTGGTCATTTCTTAAACAAGTAACAATTGAGCAGAATGTTAAAAAGGATATGGCAAACCTGAGGGCTATTTGATTAAGAAGAAAATGCAAATCAGTCACAAGCAGTATGTCAGCTTATGTCTGCGGTTGGCAATAACAACTTCTTATTTTCCAGGCTGTCTGCTCATGTGCTTGACGCAGACCCACACAAACAAAAGCTGACTGACTGGGGATAGGAAAGGGGCTACAAGATAAAGGAACATGAACTTTGTTGCCCTTTCTGGTGCCATGATGGATTCTAGAGTGAGTAAACCTTTCCTTTTATTATAAAGCTCACATGACCAAAGGTCTTGAGCATAAAACCAATACATTCATTCATTCATTCATTAACCTTTAATAGGCATAGTTCAAAAGACATCTTGTACAAATTCTCACAATCAAAATCAAATCACACCAATCCAAGATGAACAAACCAGGGCCCCTATCAGGCTCAGAAATATACAGAATATATAAAATACAAAAATATGAAATATATATATAATATACCATATTACTGAAATCAAGCAAAAAGTTAAAATAATCTGCCCATCCAGCCGGACTGTGATATAATACAATAAACAATAATAGTCATAATCATTGACGTTTCACTAGATAAACCACAATCACAACAGCAACTTAAAATATTAGTCGGGCTTCATGGATCCCCATCTCAATAACGTTACCAAAAATCTTGCAACCAAAGCAGTTGTTTCAGGCTTAGTCTCAGACAATAGAGCAAATAACATTCGACTTTTATTATTGACTATTTCGGTATCAAGCAGATCTAATAGACAATCATTATGAGGGCCCTACCAATACATCACAACAGGTGAGTAAACACCATATTTACTTGTGGGAAGATGGAAGACTTTAACTTAGGGAGGGGCATCTCTGCATTCAACTGTGGGCCTAAGCCTAGTACATAGAATCATGGAGCTGGAAGGGACCACCAGGGTCATCTAATCCAACCCCCTGCCCAATGCAGGAAATTAACAACTACCTCCCCCCACACATCCCCAGTGACCCCAACCCTCCCCCCACCATGCAGGATCCCACAATCAAAGCACTCCCGACAGATGGCCATCCAGCCTCTGCTTAAAGACCTCCAAAGACGGGGACTCCACCACCCTCCGAGGCAGTGCATTCTACCATCGAACAGCCCTCACCGTCAGGAAGTTCTTCCTAATGTTTAGGTGGAATCACCATTACTCCGTGTCCTAGTCTCTGAAGCAACAGAGAACAAGCTAGTTCCCTCATCAACATGACATCCCTTCAAATATTTAAACATGGCTATCATGTCTCCCCTCAACCTTCTCTTCTCCAAACTAAACAAACCCAACTCCCTAAGTCTCTCCTCATATGGCATGGATTCCAGACCTTTGACCATTCTGGTCGCCCTCCTCTGGACAAGCTGCAACTTGTCAACATCCTTCTTAAATTGTGGAGCCCAAAACTGGACACAGTATTCCAAGGGAGGTCTGACCAATGCAGAATACAGTGGTAGTATTACTTCCCTTGAGCTAGACACAATACTCCTATTGATGCAGCCCAGAATTGCATTGGCCTTCTTAGCCGCCATATCACACTGTTAACTCATGTTCAGTTTGTGGTCCACTAAGACTCCTGTCATAGTCTCTGACATGTTACAGCACATAAATTTGTTGTACATGTGCAGAATTATTCATTGTAACATTATAAAACTAACACTACATATACAGTTATATAACTGAAGGTTTAGTTATTTTCAAACTAAAGGAAGAACAAAAGCCTCTGGCTTCATTTAGCTGGTTTCTAAAATACTCCTGCCATCTGTCAGGGGACTCTTTCTTTACACTTTTAATGTTTTTCAGTGCGGAACTTTCTACCCCTTTCAAGGCCTTACAGTAGAGGGATTTTACCCTTTTCAAGGATGCCCTTCAAGATAATCTCTTAGGTGGAGACCACCACTACTTTAATAGCTGTCTTCATATCTTATCAGTTATAGATTGTCTTTCTCCCCCCACAAGGCTATAAGGGATGTTCTTCCCTCACAAGGCTATAGGGCAGTGATGGCGAACCTTTTAGAGACCGCGTGCCCAAACTGCAACCCAAAACCCACTTATTCATCGTAAAGTGCCAGCACGGCAATTTAACCTGAATACTGAGGTTTTAGTTTAGAAAAAACAACTCATACGTTAACATCTTATGCTCACAAGCATAAAATGATCCAAACAAAGTAAGGAAAGCAATCCCAAGTGCTTTCATTGATTTAAAATTATTTGGCAGAGAATTCCACACTTTAAGGATTTCATTTTCAGAACCAACTGTACTATCCTTTGTCATCCATAAAATTAAATCATGGCAATGACTGAAAAACACCATTTTCCCCATCTGCATTCTCAAAACTCTGCAGGGGGGCTTATTGTTGAGTTGTGCATCTGAGTGGCAAGTCCAAGGCAAAACCTCCCATTCACAAATGGACAACCCCCCCAATGCAGTTTTGAGAATCTGGATGTGGGAAATGTGCATCTGAGTGGCAAGTCCAAGGCAAAACCTCTCTTTCACAAATAGACAACAAACCGCCCCCCCATGCAGTTTTGAGAATCTGGATGGGGTAAATGTGCATCTCAGTGGCAAGTCCAAGGCAAAACCTCTCTTTCACAAATAGACAACAAACCTCCCCATGCAGTTTTGAGAATCTGGATGGGGTAAATGTGCATCTTAGTGGCAATTCCAAGGCAAAACCTCTCTTTCACAAATAGACAACAACCCCCCCCCCCATGCAGTTTTGAGAATCTGGATGGGGTAAATGTGCATCTCAGTGGCAAGTCCAAGCGAAAGAGTTGCCTGCCGCCAGCCTCCAGCAAGCCTCCCGCCGCCCTGCTCCGCCTCAGCAGCAGCGCCGCCGCCCCACCCAGGCGCCGCTCTGGACCCGCAGCCGCCACCGGCCGCTCATGCTCGGCCCCGAGGGCTGCCCTGCCGGCCGCACCGCTACGCCCGCCGAGTCGCCCCCGCCCCTCGACAAAGTTGGCTGCGGCGCGGCGGAAACGTGTGCCGAGGCCGCGAGGAGGGGCGGAGGAGGGGGATGGGCAGCCAAGGGGGCGGAGGAGGGGGCGGGGGCGACTTGGTGGGCGTTGCGGTGCGGCCGGCAGGGCAGCTCTCGGGGCCGAGCATGAGCGGGCGGCGGCGGATCTGGAGCGACGCCTGGGTGGGGCGGCGGCGCTGCTGCTGCTGCTGCTAAGGCGGAGCGGGGCAACGGAGGCAGATGGCGTCGAGGCCGCAAGGAGGGGGCGGGCGGGGGGGCCCGGCGGCTCCACGCGTGCCCATAGAAAGGGCTCGGCGTGCCGCTTGTGGCACGCGTGCCATAGGTTCGCCAACACGGCTATAGAGGATATTTTCACCCTACAAGGTTACATGATTTTTACACTCTAAACTACAAGGCTAGCCAAGGCTAACTTATGCAATGTAAGCATATAATTGTGTTTTATGATTTAAATGTGTTAACATTATACTATCGATTTACAAATGAATGTATTAAATGCGTCTTGTGCTAGTAAGGAAAATGGTGTTAAATCTGAGTAATATAGACTTATTACAAAGCTAAAAAATAATAGTTTATAGTTAAGTAAAATGACAAAGAGGATATGGATGTCCAAATATGGTCATATAAGTGGAGCAACTTAGCGCACTAAGTGGAGCAACTTAGCACACTAAGTGATGCAATTTAGTATATGCCTGCTACAGGGTTATAGCACCCTTCTAGATAATAGATGTGCAGTTCTTTTCTACCTCCTTTTCAAGGAGTTAGAAACAGTATATATACAGGCACAGTAAGACTAGATTTTCAGAGCTCAATCAGAGTCTCTCAAAAGATACTGGTATGTATGGTTTTGACTTATTATTCTAGATATTGTGAATTAGATACTTTAAACTGAATCAGATTTATTTGACTATTATATTTTAAAGTTGGATTTTAAAGCTGAATAGTATGTAATGCTTGCTTTTACTGCATACATTGTAACTGAATACATTGTCACTGCATACATTGTAACAGAGTGTTAAGACTTTGTAATTTGCATTTACACATTTTTACTAGAAGTATATCAATATAAAGACTTGCTTTTCATAAAGTAGGTAAAGTTGTTGAGTCCTGCTTTAGTGGCTGGCTGAATAAGATACCATATAACTTCTTAGGAAGTGGTCCTTTCTAAGAGCCCAGTCACTTCAACAGCACAACCCGCTTCACTCCCAGATCTCTTTCACATGTACTGTTGTCAAGCCAACTCTCTCCCATCCTATACCTGTGCCTTATGTTGTTTCTGCCTAGGTGAAGTACCTTACACTTCTCCATATTGAAATCCATTTTATTACTTATGGCCCAGCTCTCCAGTCTATCGAGGTCATTCTGAACTCTCACCCTATCCTCCGGGGTATTAACTACCCCTCCTAACTTGGTGTCATCTGCAAATTTGATTAGCGTGCTCTCTATCCCATCCTCCAAGTCATTTATAAAAATATTAAATAGTACCGGTCCCAGGACAGACCCTGGTGGCACCCCACTGGTCACTCCTCTCCAGGATGAAGTTGTGCCATTAATGAGCACCCTTTGGGTTCGGTTGGTCAACCAATTACCAATCCACCTAACAGTAGCAGTGTCCAGCCCACATTTTACTAGCTTTGTTTCAAGAAGATCATGGGGGGCTTTAATTAAAGGCTTTACTGAAATCAAGGTATACTACATCTACAGCATTCCCTTCATCTACCATACTTGTCATTCTTTCAAAAAAAGATATGAGATTAGTTTGGCATGACCTGTTTTTGAGAAACCCATGTTGACTGTCAGTGATCACGGCATTTCTTTCTAAGTGCTTACAGACTGTCTGTTTAATTATCTGTTCTAGTATTTTACCTGGTATTGATGTCAGGCTGACTGGGCGATAATTGTTTGGGATTTCTTTTTCCCCCTTTTTAAAGATGGGGACCACATTTGCCCTCCTTCAGTCTGCTGGAACTTCTCCTGTTCTCCATGAATTCTCAGATTATTGCCAGTGGTTCTGAAATCACTTCAGCCAGTTCTTTTAACACCCTTGGATGCAGTTTGCCTGGCCCTGGAGACTTGAATTCATTGAGAGTAGTAGCCAGGTATTCCCGTACTATCTCAGTGTCTATACCAGTGATGGCGAACCTTTTAGAGAGTGAGTGCCCAAACTGCAACCCAAAACCCACTTGTTTATCGCAAAGTGCCAACAGGGGCTGTGGGGAGTCCAGGGAAGGGGGGGCTTTGAAGGGCTCGGAGCCCTTCAAAGCCCCCGCAGCTGGGCGGCGGGGAGTCCAGGGGGGGCGGCTTCCTTCAAACCCCCTGCCGCCCAGGTGGGCTGCGGGGAGTCCGGGGGGGGGGGGGCTTGTTCCGCGCTGCCTGCAGGAAGCGCAGAACCCTTCAAAGCCGGCGGTGGGGAGTCCAGGGAGCCCCTTCAAAGCCCCCGCCACCCAGCTGGGCGGCGGGGAGTCCAGGGGGGAGGCTTTGGAGCCCTTCAAAGCCGGCAAAGAGTCCAGGGGGAGGGCTTGCTCCCTGCTGCCTGCAGGCAGCGCGGAGCCCTTCAGTCCGGGGGGGGGGGGGAACTTGCTCCACGCTGCCTCCAGGAGCCCTTCAAAGCCCCCGCCGTCTAGGGGAGGCTTGCTCCGCGCTGCCTGCAGGCAGAGCCCTCCAAAGCCCTCCAAAGCCCCCGCAACCCAGCTGGGCAGCGGGGAGTCCAAGGCGCGGAGCCCTTCTTAGCCGGCGGTGCCGAGTCCAGGGCGCGGAGCCCTTCAAAGTCCCCGCCACCCAGCCCTTCAAAGCCAGCGGTGGGGAGTCCAGGGCGCGGAGCCCTTCAAAGTCCCCGCCACCCAGCTTTGGAGCCCTTCAAAGCCGGTGGGGAGTCCAGGGGGGGCTTGCTCCGCGCTGCCTGCAGGCAGCGCAGAGCCCTTCAAAGCTGGTGGCGGGGAGTCCAGGGAGCCCCTTCAAAGCCCCCACCACCCAGCTGGGCAGCGGGGAGTCCAGGGGGGGCAGCTTTGGTGGCGGGGAGTCCAGGGAGCCCCTTCAAAGCCCCCGCCACCCAGCTGGCCGGCGGGGAGTCGCGTGCCCACAGAGAGGGCTCCGTGTGCCGGACTTGGCACGCATGCCATAGGTTCACCAACACGGGTCTATACTATGCTGTAATTCCCCTATTGCGTCCTCTGCTCCATTATTCTCAGGTTGAGCACTTTCCCCCTTTTGGGAGAAGACTGATACAAAAAAGTAATTCTGCCTTTTCTTCCTCCCCTGTTAATAACTCACCGTCCTCTCCACGCAATCACCCGATCGTTACCTTGATCTTCCTTTTGTTATGGACATAACCAAAAAACCCTTTTTTGTTGTTTTTAACTTCCCTGACTAGCTGGAGCTCATTCTGCGCTTTAGCCTTCCTGACTTTCTCCCTACATGTGCCGGCTACTTGTTTGAATTCCTCTTTGTTGATTTCTCCCTTTTTACACTTCTTGTACATGCCCTTTTAAAATCCTATCTCAACCAAAAGTTCTTTAGACATCCACCCTGGTTTCTTCAAACCTCTACCTTTTTTTCTCCTCATGGGAATTGATTGAAATTGCGCCTTCAATATCTCCCTTTTTAGAATTTCCCATCCTTCATGTACTCCCTTCTCATTCAATATTCTCACCCACAGGATCACACCCAGTAGTTCCCTAAATTTATTGAAATCAGCTTTCTTAAAGTCTAGAATACATGTTTGACTATTTCTTGCTTCTCCTTTCTGCTGTATAACAAACTCCAGGAGAACATGGTCACTCGCACCCAAAGAGCCCACTTCTTCTAACCCATGTAGTATTGTATTTGCCTCCTGTCACCTGGAGAACATTTTCAGTTGTGGATAACAGACCCTCTGTCCAGCAAGGTAAGACAGACATGGGTGAATCATTGCCACATCCCTTCTCTACCTTCCCCCTTGATCGGTCTGATGCTGTGAAGCAGACAGGTTGCACCCCAATTCCTGGAAAAGACCTAGCCATCCACGAAGATCATAGTCTTTCACTCCTCTGCTTATTCTGAAATTAAATCCTACAACCTCAGAAAGCAGACAACAACAGGGAACAGTAAATTAATGAGAAGCTGGTATGGAGAAAAGCTTTAACTCCTTTCTGTCATATGCGATTGGTAATCCTTCACTGCCTTGCATCTGTGATCAATTAAGCAAGCTGAAAGGCAACAATTCCAAATGGCTTCTGAGTTGAAGTGCTAAAACTGATTTCTGAGACTGTGACTAACGGATCTCTAAATATAACCAAGTGTAAATTTGCTACTTTGAGGAGAACATTTTCAGTTGCGGACAACAATTACAGCTAAAAAAAAAAGAAAGCTGGCTGGTCAGTTGGCCCGAGGCTTTTTGTTCCGAGCACCATTAAACTCACAGCTGCTTCCTGTTTTTATTTTCTTACAAATGCAGATGAGGGGTTTTTCCTTGCTCCCATACAATCCCCACATCTAAATATAACAGCGCTTTTGCAGGATACACATGTCCAACCCGCCGGTGACTGTCTGCTCATCTACACTGCAGAGGGGCTGTGATGCCGCTGCATCACCTGATGAATGCTCTGAGTGTCACACCTGCTACCTGTTCCCACACTTCCAGACTGAAGGCTCAGATGTCCAAGAAGAAAATATTCCAGACAAATGAGTTCTGACAGCATTCTTACTCAAGAGCAAGAAGACTTGCTTTCATGTGGGTGATGTAATCTAAGCCTCCCAAATAGAGACAGGAGTGTAGATTCTGCTGTCCGATTGTTTATTTCCTACTGAAAACGATAACCGATCTTTTCCACACTGGAAAAAGAACTGCAGGTAGCCAAGGGTGCTGCCTGCTCCAGCTTCAACAGTTTGCTCAGTTCTCCAGTTAGGGTAAGCTCAAAATCGCTTTGTGGGAAAGCTGAAATAGATGTGCATCGGTAGGAATGCAGTCAGGAAGGAGACAGCTCCGTGAGCCGTGCCAATTTGATGTAGTCAATTAGGGGCAGGGAGACTTGGTTGCATTTTGAAACCTGGAGAGAAGAGGAATCCAGTTGGGAGTCTGAACACTGAAGAAATGGAAAGAAACAAGCGTTCCAAGGTCAGCAGGATTTCAAGAGCTGTATTGCTTACACAGGCAGTCACTGGTGATTTGTTCTGCAGCTGTTCAGGGGACAGTCAAGGAGGAAACAGAGAAACTGAAGCTTTCCAGGCAGAGTGAGCTGTGGCTCACGAAAGCTCATACCCTGCCAGAAAATATTTTTGTTAGACTTTAAGGTGCTACTGGACTCTTGCTCTTTTCTACAGGCAGTGTGTGAGCTACATTTAGCATATGACTAGGGAGTTGTGTACAGGAGTGAAAAGCAGGCAGGGAGCACAACCTAAATACAGTGATAAAATCACAGATCTCCTCTAACAGTATCCCAGAACCATATATTCTGAAGGCTTGTTCTGCAGGCAAAATGAGGCCCCATCTGTACAAATCTGCCCTCGTCCCCATTATATACATATATGCCTGCCAAATACAAAATGGCCCACTAAAAGTAGTCTGTACGTGTTCCACTCAGCTGAAAGAACAGGGGCCATGAGGGCCTTGGCTTCTGTCCATGCTATTAGCCATATTTTCGTATCGAGGAAGGCACATGCCCAAATAACAAACTCCAGAGAGACACAAAGGAAGAAGTAAAACACACATGTGGTTTGGCAGAGGCAGCACTATTCTCTGCGAAAGGAAAGTATGGGATAGAAAGACTCACGAGGTGCAATGCGAGAACACTTTCAAAGGAGGATGCCCGTGTACAAGAGGAGAGGGTCGTCAGACTGAAGAGACAGACTCCAAGAAAGTTTCTAATATATTTCCTGCAATGGATTAATGTTATACAAGGTTGAGTCTTACTTTCTGTCAAGGATAAGAAACAGATCCCCCTGAATCTAACTAAGACTAAGGTACGTCTCAATACAATGGCCAAGAGAGGGGACAAGTGTGTGTGGCATGAGGTATCTTCCCTTATAAGGGCCAAGTGCGCTTTCTGCCTCTACAGGGTCAGTGCTTCCCACTGGCACAGCACCAGAAACGAAGAGAAAACCAAATACTTTGAGGAGTGAGTTGTTTAAGAAGAAGAATTTTCCGCCGAATACTTGAAGAAATTCATACCTCCTGAATCAGTACAGACACAGGAAGAAAGCCGGCATCGGCCAAAATCTGGATGCCATTCCACAACCACCAGCAGAGAAAACTCTGCACTGCTGAGCCAACAGACATGGTCCATGCAGGGGTCTGTGTTCTTCGAAAGAAATTTCTAGAAAGTTCAGCAGCACTCTGAGCAACTTAACTGTCAGGTTCTGCTCTCGTTTTGTTACCCAGTTGCTCTTTCTTTTGATTCCCACTACAGTCTTCTTAGGTTCCTATGGTTTAACGTATTTGCAGGGGGAATTAGTACATTTACTCAGGAAATGGACGTTCAGATCAAAGGAAACCGCACTTTAAATATTGCTCACTACTGCTAGCAATGCCTCTTCTGAGAATAAACTGTAAATTGAAAATTACTCATGTTCTGTAGGATTTCCAAGTATTATGTCATGGCATTAAATATTTAGAGAAACCCTTTGTTTTGTTCCTTTCCACACAGAATACTCAAGCTAATGAAAAACTACTGTATATATAATCTTAACATCATTGCATTGCATGTGGAAATGCTATCCAAGAATTAGACAACATGGTTAAGTCTCTGGCACTCAGCCTAGGAAAGACAGAGAGACAGACACACACACACAATACAATTATTAACTTTTTACAAAATGCTCCCTATGCCTTTCAACAACCACAAGAAACCAAAAACGTTAACAAAATGGATGTTTCCGTATTCTCTCTCCGGTGAATCCCTCTAATGTGAACATGCTCATAAACTGCTCCATTCATTTCAATTAAATCTTTATGGAAGACATCTTCAGCAGATGGTGACTAAGGGGGCTGCCCCCTCGGACCACTTTTTTATTTATAATTTTATTTAAATTATAATGTTAAAATGTTATGATATAAACTTTTTAGCACCATGCCATATAAACAAATCAAACCCCCAATGTTCTAGGTGCTGGGCAGAAAGCTGAAGACAGTAATTAAATGAAGGAAAGTTTAAAGAGGGCGGAGAAGTCAATGAACCTCCCTATCCCACGATTAAGTATAGGGGTACAGGGCTAAGTGTGTGGAGAGAAATCTAATGATATAGTATATTATCCTGCAACTACTACGGTAACTAATGCCCTTAATCCATTGTAAAGGTAAAGGTAGTCCCCTGTGCAAGCACCGGGTCATTCCAGACCCATGGAGTGACGTCACATCCTGACGTTTACTAGGCAGACTTTGTTTATGGGGTGGTTTGCCAGGGCCTTCCCCAGTCATCTTCCCTTTACCCCCAGCAAGCTGGGCACTCATCCATTGTATGGAAGTTTATGGGCTCACTGGAGGTTTCATTGTGTCATTACATGAGAACATAACAGCACAGTTGTGGTGGACAGGACCAATCGTCCATCTAATCAAGCATGGAAGGCATACGAGCAGGGTGTACGGGTGCAATACTCCCCATCACTGCTTCCTAGCACTGTTATTCAGTGGACTACTGCCTCTGAACACAGAGGTTTCATTTGGTTGTTGTGGCTAATGGCCATTGATGGACATATCCTCTAGGAATTTGTCATCCGTCATATATAGTAATTTGGAAATTGCTACAAACCAAATGCGAACTGATTTCGACATGCCAGTGTGCATCTTTTTAGGATGTAAACCCACATACCCTTTTCCTGACTCTATACAGCAGGCGGAAAAACAGAAACAAGACCTACACGCACACTCTTACGTACACATCCTGCCATGAGTATGCTGATAAAAATCCCATCCTCCTCTTAAAATAAAAAGTGGTAAGCTGCTTCAACAACAATTTGCAGACAAGGGATTTTTTTTTCCATCTGGAAGACGGCATGATACATTAAGCAGGATTCTGTGGTATAATAACATCATTGTTCCTCTGTCTGCTTTCAATCTGATCCACAAAAATAAGCAGGTCGATAAGATAAACAAGGGGGACTTTCAGCAGCAAAAAGAACAGCAGAGATTTGGTTCGTCTAGCTGCTTCCCCAAACTATTAATTGGGGATAGATTCAGTGGGACCTTTTCACCAATAGAAATCTGTTCTGATCGCTTTCTGCCATTCTGGTGCAACTCTAATAAGATGACAGACTCGAGAGTGGCAGAAGGGGTATAACAGCAACTCTGCAGCTCTGTATACAAATATACATCTTTATCTCAGAGTGAGCTCTGGAAGTACCAGTCATACTGACTGTGGAGAAGTTCAGATTGGACAGGGGAAACCCAGCCGTGGGGGGCACCTCCCGGCTACAGCTTTTAACACCACTGACGCTTCTCTCTCTTCCCCACACTCCAAAATAGTTTTACAACTTTTTTTTACAGCTTGTGATATTTTGGAGGGTAAGGTGGAGGATGCAAGCATAAAGGAATAAATATGCTTGGGCTGCTTTAAAAACCATGGCCTGCTTTCAAAACATTTAAGGCTCAAAGTGATACTGTGGACTGAAATGGGGAGTTAATTTGCTGGTATGTATGTCCATCATGAAAACTGAAGGGCTAGGCCCACACCACTACTGATAAACCTGCCATCAGAACCCTTAAAAACTTCTGTCTGTTCTCATCTTCTAATTAAGCTAAAGTGTCCACAGTGAAACTATAATTTACATACATTTATACATTTATTATTTCTAATTGTTCGACTTTGGAACAGTGGTATGGGTGCTCCCATCAGAAGCAAGATGAAGTAGAACATCTTTAGAACTTCTGGCCTATAACTGTATGGGGTTAGGCAGCAAGTACCTTCATGTTCATAGCTACCACGTGATAATTAAAGAAGGCTCAATGAAAGCAAAGCCTCTTCCTGCATACTGAAAGCAGGAATGAAGCCACCAGCACCATCCCCAACCCTTTCCCAACCAGGGAGAGACATGAAACCCTGAACACTCAAAACAGAATTAAATTTTGGAAGCAAAAATCGATTCCAAAGATAGAGGAATGGCTAGTTAAAGTTAAAGAAATTTATGTTTTAATTAAGCTAACAGCATATCAGAAAAATAGAGATACAATAAGTTTAGACGAGTTATGGTCACAAATGATAAATAAAATAGAGAATTTTATAAATAAGGGTGAGAAAGGGAAATGCATTGTGCTCAGTCGGGCTGTTGATTCGGTAAAATTCGGATTCGGCAAAATTCGGCCCATTTTTATTTGGGAAATGCTGAAGTCCAAACTCCCCCTATGCGGATTCGTGGAATTCGGCTTGAAATTCAACGTTCCCGAATAAATTCGTCCGAATAAAGCCATTTAAAGCACATTCGCGGCTTTCCACGCCTCCGTGGGGGCATTTTTGGAGGTAGAGGTTCCAAAATTTCAGTGTAGCTTGAGGGGGCCCTCCTTGCAAGGACTCCCACGTTTGGTGCAGATTGGGTCAAGGGGTCCCGAGTTATGGGGTCTGGAAGGGGTCCCCCCATCCGTCCATCCGTCCTGAGTTATGGGGTCTAGAAGGGGTCCCCCCATCCGCCCACTGGAATGAAGAGGAGCCGGCAATCCTTAATGTGCATCTAGAGAGCGGCAAATCCAAGGCAAAACCTCCCATTGTTTCTCGTTGGCTATTTATGCATGGGAGGTTTTGCCTTGGATTTGCTACTCTCTAGATGCACATTTTCCCCATCTGAATTCTCAAAACTCTGCAGGGGGGCTTTTTTGTTGAGATTTGGAAATTTGGATGGGGGAAATTGACGCGGAAGCCAAGCGGATTAGCAGTCTTATCCAGGATACCCATCAGAAAGTCCACGGCCACATAGAAAAGTGTAGTTTATTTGTACAGTGCAGAAATATATACAGATACTCCTTTCACACTCTCCGCTCATAACATCCCGCATAGAACTGCGGTTTCACTTCATTATATACACCTGGTGGACGCAGCCACCAATCACAGTAGATATCCAATTATCCTGGTATTGCTACTGCATTGCATCAGCCACCTGGCTCTAACTGGATCAGGCCAGCTTTCTCTAGCTCCCCAGGTACTTTCCAGGCTGATTACATCATCCTTAGATCTCACTGATCTATCCTGCACCTGTCAAACTATCTGACAGACTTGTAATCTTGACAGAAATGTGCATCTAGAGAGCGGCAAATCCAAGGCAAAACCTCCCATTGTTTTTGGAGCAGCCAGAGAGAGACTCACCGACCCACAATGACCTCCAGGCGAAGGTGGCAACCAGTGAAAACAGCAACAATCACACTCGCAAAGAGGAGATCAAGCCCCCCCCCCAGGACAGGTCACCCCACTTTGGCTCCCCCCCACACACACAGTAGAAGCCAGTCCATGGCTTCTAAGAGCCGATGTAACTATGCCGAAAGTGCATCCAACAACGCTCAAAGCGTAAGTAAACAGCATAACTAGCATGGGTAACGTATCTTTTCATTTCAACACAGCCAAAGTGCACCTTATAAGGCTACTAGCGTAAGTGTGACCTGTGCAAATTGCGTAACTCCAGTATTGATAGATTTCATGCTGCTAGATTCAAATCTTCCACAGCAACAATCAAACTCGCAAAGAGGAGATCAAGCCCCCCCCACCAGGACAGGTCACCCCCCCTTTGGCTTCCCCCCCCCCACACAGTAGAAGCCAGTCCGTGGCTTCTAAGAGCCAATGTAACCTGAAGACACACACCTGAAGCCCTCCCCTCAAACCAGGCAGAGAGAGACTCACGCACCCCCACACTCAACTCCAGGCGAGGGTGGCAATGGGCAAAAAAAGGCAGAACACACACTCCCGCAGAGGCGAGCGGGCTCCCCCAGCAGGACAGGCAACCTCCCCTCAAACCAGTACGGCTCAGCTCAACCCCAAACAAACAAACCAGGGAGGAGGAGCGGGTGCCGAGCGGAGGGAGACTTGAGCACCGCCGCACTCAACTCCAGGTGAGGGTGGCAACGGGCAGAAAAAAGCAGAACGCACACTCCTGCAGAGGCGAGCATGCACCCCCCTTTGGCAACAGCCCCCCTTTGGCTTCCCCCCAACCACAGAATCTGCTCCCCCCCCACACAATCTGAATCTGCTCCCCCCCACACACACACACAGAGGAGAAAAGGTATAGAGAAAACCCCCAAAAATCAAACTGTGTGGATGTCTTTCAGCAGGAGCAGGGACAAGAAGTAAATCCAATCCAATCCTATTCCAGTAAGCAGGATCTCTCAGGAGCAGCACCACCAAAATGGAAGGAAATGAAAACAGACTCGGGACGGGACGGGAGTTTTTATACTCTTCTCCTGGCCAATTCAAAAGGGAGAATCCCTGCTCTGATTGGCCAGAAGAAGACCCAGCCGATTCGGGGTCGCCGAATTTGCCTGAATTTATTCGGCGTCCGCCCGAACTCGCCGATTTCGGATCGTCATTTTCCGGCCTTTTTTTACTTCGGTTCCATCTGAACTGGAAACCGCCGAATCGGGGAAAATTCAGCTGTTTTTCAGTTCGGATGGAACCGAATCGACAGCCTGCTCAGTTAGGACGGAACAATGAATATGAAGACAAATAAATAATCTGTAACATAGGAATCCTGTTGTTATCTTATTGTGTATATAGATATACTGTATTTTAAATCATGATGATCATCTTTATTTTTTTCTGCTTCTTTCAGTTGCTGTTATTGTTTATTGTTATTGTTATTATCCAATAAATTGTAATTATTAAAAAACACAGAAGTAAATGCTCTTGATTGTGTGAGTGTAAGCTTGCTGTAGGCTCAACAACCAAGAAGACCAGTCTCTCCTGCTGCCATATAGGACTGATCTGGAGTAGAGAGTATTTTTCCTTAGGT
Source organism: Euleptes europaea (assembly GCF_029931775.1). NCBI lineage: Eukaryota > Metazoa > Chordata > Lepidosauria > Squamata > Sphaerodactylidae > Euleptes > Euleptes europaea. Next base: position 41,633,066 of record NC_079325.1, on the reverse strand, counting down.
GACATCTCTGGCTCTGGGCCAGCTTCCTGACCAACTCTCCTGCCCTCCCTTGGGGGGAGGGAGGTAGAGGTTTGGGGTTTGTTGTTTTATTCTGGTTTTAACTGGAATTCCTTTAAATCTATTATTGTAAGCTGTGTTGAACAACGAGGAAAAGTGGGGTATAAATGTTTTAATAAATAAATCCAATCCAGCTTTCCCTTCTACCATCTACACAGGAAGCATTCATAGCACAGCATGCGACCAGAACGTTGGTGAATTCTGCAGTTAATGTGGTGAAATTCTATGACTGTTTCCCCCACTTCTGTGCAGATCCACATGAATCATGCTTCTTTACTGTTGCGGTAGCATCAGATGTGACCTTTCTCTGTTCCACAGTTGGAAAAACAGATGACAAGATAGGGCTGGTTATAGTTGGGGTGCTTCAAAAGGCCTATGACCATAACCCTTACCCTCTTCTAAAATGTGGGCAATCTTCGTTTTCTGAATAGTTTATCACACAGTCCCAACCATCAGCAAGCACTCATAGGTTAATCTTGATTTTTTTAAAGGAGAAAAGAGAGCTGCGCTTACCTGTAACATATGTTCATGGAGTGGTTCTCTGTGCTGTCATGCATGGGATTCTGCAAAAGCGCAGGCAAACCGAGGAAAATTCTGGAGCTTCTGAAAGCGCAAAGCATTCCCCTCACTTCTCAATGGCTTTTCTTGTTCTTGCCTCATGCAAGAGGGGAGGGGGAACGCCTCTTTCTCTCCGTTCCTCTGAGATGAAAGAGGGAGGGATGGGTGACTGCACAGAGAATCTCCTAATGAACATCAGTTACAGGAAAGTGCAACTCTTGCTATATCACCGTGGTCTCTGTGCAGTCCCACGTGGGAGATTAGTGAGCTGATTTATCGGTGAAGATGGTGGGTGTGATGCTTTTAAACAGGTGATGAAATACAGCTTTCCCAACTTCTCATCGTGATTGGACTTTAAAGAAGTATCTTCTCTCTGAGGTGGCAAAGAGAGACCTGATGGAAAGAGGACTGACCCCTCCTTTGGCTGCTGAAGAGAAAGGGAGGGTCTATGCTTTTCAGAAGTTTCTGTGGTAGGCCTATGTGTGCACAGTACCAATCTGTGACTGCATTCAGACCACAACATTGAACTCAATGGATATTATTTATTTTATTTTTATTATTTCATTAATCATTCTTATATTCCACCCTCCCCGGCAAAGCTAATAAAAAAACCCACATGATGAGACATTCACAAGACTGGTTCATTTAAATCTCTGGCGTTCAGTGGAAAAAGTGGTTTTCTGAATATGCAAGCTTCATATACAGCATGTTCTTCCATTTAAGTGTTCTTCCAATCCAATAAAAAACAACTACAAGTAGGCATATCAGATTCTTACTTTTAGCCTTTATGAAAACGTCTCATTTGGCGACAAGGTTTTATCTTATAGACAGGATGCATCTGAGATTTCACTCAGATTCCTGACAATATCATCACTGTTTTTAAAAATATCTACTTATTTTCCTGCCAGGGATATTTTTTTTTAATAATTGCTTTTATTCAAGCCTGCAGTTGGACCATCTTTTCCATGAAGTCAGCTGGGGCAAAGGAAGGGGCGGGAACTTACTTGTAGTTGTCATCTTCTACAAATTTTTGAAGCTCTTCAATGTACCGGACAGATTTTAAGTATTTTTGCACATGGGGTAGTGTTATAAGGTGATCTGTATTAAAAAAAAAAAAGTATATATAAATCTGGGAACAGTCAAGCAAGGCACCTCTTCTTCAGTTTCTTCCACATCTTTTGAACTCTCTCTTTGCACTGTCTGTGCTGAAATGTAACCTACAGTAACCAAGGACAAATAAATAATCGAGGAATCTAATTTCACTGAGCACTGCATGGGCAGGATGAAATCATGCATCCACTGGAAATCACAGGAAGGTTCAAATGCAATTGTATATATACACCTTCTTGCATGGCCATCAATTGATATAAGGGTATTGTCCATTTTTCACATATGTTTACCTACTACGGGAAAAGAGCTGAAAGGTGTATGCCAATTCTACAAGGTTCTCATTAGGTATGGAGCATAAGATGCTGCGATGCACATCACTCCTGTGTGAATTTACAAGGGAAAAGTAAGGGAACAGTCAGGAAGGAGAAGAGCCAAGAACAGCTTGGGGTGGGGGATGGGGTGGGATGCAGCAGTAGAAAATACCTGTGACCACCACAGCACAATTTTCTGTTATAATTACTTTAATACAGTAAGTTTTCAGTGGGAAAGGCGGGGAGCTGAAATGACTATATTGCAGAAAAGGGTAATGGATTTCTAGACATCAAAGCAGAACACAAGAATGCCGCTGACCATCTGAAATGGGACCTCGGCCATAAAAACTGAAACCATGGGGGGGAGAAATCCCTCATATACAATGGATGCTTAAGGATGCCTTCAAACTTATGTTAGGCCAGCAAAACAAATAATAAAAATTTGTTTGCGTAATTTGGCATTAAAACTGAATTCATACAAAAGTGGAGGATAAACTGTTTAGTAGTGCTGAGCTCCCTGGTTTACATTATCCCCTAAGGCCCCTCTTCATAGGAGGTAGACATCTGCTCTTCATTTACTATATTTAAAGTAATATTGGTAAAAAGGAAAATTACCAACCGTAGCTACAGGAGACTTGCAAATCAGCAATTATTCGGAGGATATTGTTCATTTGATTGGATCTTTGTTCATTCTCCATGATGCTGCCTGAAGCAGGATATGCTGAATCAATGTAGATTAAATCCAACAGATAAATCCCTGAAATTAAAGAGGGCGAGAATTCAAGCAGTTGCTTTGCAGAGATACAAACACATTTGCAAGCAATAAACAGAACAGTTAGGAATTGCTAGCAAGCCACTAAAAAAACCATCTCATTAAAAGACAACTGAGAAGTGATATGATAACCATCTTCAAGTACTTGAAGAGCTGTCATGTAGAGGATAGTGCGGAGTTGTTTTCTATTGCCCCAGAAGGTCAGACCAGAACCAATGGGTAGAAATTAGATCAAAAGAGTTTCCATCTAAACATTAGGAAGAACTTTCTAACAGTTAGAACGGTTCCTCAGTGGAACAGGCTTCCTTGGGAGGTGGCAAGCTCTCCTTTCCTGGAAGTTTTTAAGCACAGGCTAGATGGCCGTTTGTCAGTAATGCTGATTCTATGAGCTTAGGCATATCATGAGAGGGAGGGCATCTTGGCCATCTTCTGGGCATGGCGTAGGGGTCACTGGGTGTGTGTTGGGGTGGTAGTTGTGATTTTCCTGCATTGTGCAGGGGGTTGGACTAGAACATCCTGATGTTCCCTTCCAACCCTATGATAGGCAAAATTAAGTGTGAGTAGTTATAAAGATAAACTTCATAAGACTATCTTTGCGTATTAACTTATACCCCAACTGAGACCCAAAGTGGCTTCCATTGCTCTCCTCTCCTCCATTTTATCTTCACAACAACCCTGCACCACACTTGAGGCTGAGAGTGCATGACTGGCCCCAAATTACCCAACAAGTTTCCATGTCAGAGTAGGGATTCAAACCCGGGTCTCCCAGATCTCAGTCCAAAACTCGAACCAATACTCCACACTTCTCTCATTCATTGAAAAATGGGCATACTCAGGATTCTCTGACAGAATTAACCTAACTTTCTATCATTTATTGCACCAGTATATTTTCTTGTGTTTTCTTTAGATTTAAAGATTAGGATTTAATAAGAGTAGTGGTATAGCAGTAGATTCATGATTTATAGAAAAGGAGTGGCTGTGCGAACATAATGCTGAGAATCTCTTGGTTAAGAGAGTGGTAGGGGGCTTTAGTTCACATCATATTTTCTTAGCATGAATTCATGACTTAATCATGGTTAAGCATTACATCTGTACTGATCCTAACAATGATTAGTGCTAACTGGGGTTAGCCTTTAACCAGGGTTTGAAGCTGTCCTGAAAGTTCTGGTAAGTCATCCCTGGCAAAATTTAAGCACATTACTGGTGCATATGTAATGCATTCTGGCCGATGATGACAAAGGAAGAAGAGGGTGACTTCACACTAGGAAGGGGAGTGAGCATGGAAGCCAAATCCAGCTCCAGTCATTTAACCAAGGTCAAGAGATTGGCAGAGTAACAAGAATTAGTAGTGATGGTAGGTCTGCATGCTCCCCAATGTTCTATCACCACCTAAAAACAAATCTTGATTGGATTCTGCTTTCTTTCCACAATCACAATATTCTTCACTCCATCATCACAGTTCGATTCTTGCCACCATCTCTCAGAATCACAGCAATTCTGCGCAATCTTATTGCCTGCATATTTGCCTGATGAAAAATGCAACTGTTAATGATTATGCTGAGATTGCATTTGTCTTCCTTCTGTGCTAGCAGAGACAATAATTAAGTCCAAGACTCTACAGGAGAAGCCATGGTTTGATGTGGGAACGTAGTAGTCATATATTGATTCCTTTCTTGAAAATGAACAAGCATGTTATTATTTTTATAGCAAAGGGTAACTAAAGGCCAGAATCAACACAAACGTAACGCTGGAGATTATGTATACGTGTGAGAGCTTGCAAAGGAGAAATAAAATATGATAGGACCAGGGGAAAGAGAGTTAGCTTTTACTTATGCTTATTCTTAGGGAGGTATGCCAGCAAACTGAATTTAAGAATAAAAATCAAAGTTGTATGCTGTGTGATTAGGGTTGCAAAATAATCTGATGCACCACACCTTCACTTTGTTACGTTTTTAACTGCAACAGTTCAAGGGGGCATAAACGTGAAGTCAAATATGATCACAGCCATGTCAAGGAGCCAGCTATCAAAAACAGGGATGCAAGTAATTTCCATCCCTATGTCAAGGAAGGGGAAGCCTAGTGGAAGGCGAGCATACTACAATGCATTGTCACCACTCACTTTCATTTCAGGACACATTAAAAAGAATATTCAAAACAACTATTGATGGGTTAAAAATAATATTGCGGAACGGACAAGAGTACAGAAAATTTGCTTTAATTTGTTCAGACTTCTACATGTAGCACTGGTAGGGATGTAGATAATTCATAATAATTATACAAGACAATTAATGCCAACCTCCAGGTGCTAGCTGGAGATCTCCTGTTATTACAACTGATCTCCAGCCAATAGAGATCAGTTCACCTGGAGAAAATGGCAGCTTTGGCAATTGGACTCTATGGCATTGAAGTCCCTCCCCTCCCCAAACACCACCCTCCTCAGGCTCTGCCCCAAAAACCTCCCAATGGTAGCAAAGAGGGACCTGGCAACCCTAAAGACAATCCCTCTTGCACTGGTTGTAACAGTAATACCGCTTTTTACTACCTACAGAACAAAGAGCTAGCCTCTGTGGTTAAACAAAAAAAAATCTTTGTTTCTCTGCTCTAAATACAAAACACATAAAACAGCATGAGAGCTTTCCACAGTATTTGTGGAAATAATTTCTATAGGCCAAGCAAGTTTTTTTTGTTTTTGTTTTTTAAAAACCCTTACTTTAATTTGAGTAAGATCTTTTCGGCACCCACCAAACTTGATTAAAAATATTTTCTCTATTAGTCTTCTGACGCCCCCACCTACACCTGATCACATTAGCCAACTGTGGGAGGAATCTGCACAACTCATTCATGACTCCAGTGCTGATGGAAACAAACTGGCCTTTTTTTCACAATCTAGAATAAAGGAGGGAAAAATGCGGAGGTGGGTTTGACTGCTCCAATATAGAAAAAATAGCAGACATACACCTGATGATGCTTTAATGGTAAAGGGCAGGATTATGAGAACTCAGTTTAAAACAGAACACAGTTCTGATGTGTTACCCATCAGGAAACCGTGCAGGACTTCATTCAAATGTACACAGAGGTTGGAATCCTTGTGGTTTGGGCTTTGCCCAGGAATCTTTAAATTATTTATCACATGATACCTTATAAGAAACTGAGAAGTCTTGGGATGCTGTTTTAACATGCCTTTAGAAGTGCCTGAGATCTTATTAGAGACACTTCTACAAAAATTCTGCTATGGCACCTGCAATTTCCTAGCAACAAGTGTAGGGCAAAGATTCTTCCTGCATTGAAAGTTCTGCAATATGTCCACTTTTCTTGACTAGGCACTGTGGAAGAAAGGATGAGAGACAGTCGTCTCCCAATTGTCCCGTTAAGTACAGGGAATGTAGTGGTAGGGTGGGAAGAAACCGAAGCCACTTTAGAGCCAGGATAAGCAGAAGAGAGGGAATATAAAAGGTGTTAGCAGTTGGCTGGACAAAAGGATTGGAGCTGAGTCGGCAGGGGGTGGTTTATAATGTCAAAGGAGGTGGAAGGCTGCACGGAGCTGAAAACCAGAGAAAGGGCTGAGGCAGCACTTGAGGGTCTGATCATGAGAGGTATTTGTTAAATAATTTGCATGTTATTTGCTGAACACGAGTCATTGACATAAACAGGACCCCCACCTCATTTTCTCAGCTGTTCTCATCCACAGCAAGAAAGGTGGGTACTCAACTATGGAAATCTAGGATTCTAGCTACTTCCCAAATCAACCATTTTCTTCATTAACAGTGCAATTCTAAGCACAGTTACACCCTTCTACATTCTAGGGCAGTGATGGCGAACCTTTTAGAGACCAAGTGCCCAAACTGCAACCCAAAACCCACTTATTTATCGCAAAGTGCCAACACGGCAATTTGCCCCCGCTGCCCAGCTGGGCGGCGCAGAGTCGGGGGAAGGGGGGGTGGCTTTGAACTGCTCCACGCAGAGATCTCCTACTATTATTACCTGGAGGTTGGCAACCCTAAGCATATAACAACCGTGCAATACCCAACAATGTGGGGCTGCTGCTCTGCTGTATCCAAGTATAGCACACCCTCAAGTTAGTGTGTGCCCTAGAATTGCACTTAAAACGCCATGGTAGGGTTGCCAACCTCCAGGTGGCAAGTCTAGGAAATAAATGGAAAAGAACACCTATGCTGCAAAAATGTGTGTCACAACCCAAGATACAGCACAAGGCTCTACTGCTTACAGCAACTGTGAACACAAGTATAAATACCAAAAAAGCTTGCACTTGTTTCAAATAGTATTTTTAGTAACAATATACACTTTTCAGTACATGAATTACAATGGCAATAAATATTCCTATGTCAATATAATATTATTACAATACAAAGCCACAATACATGAACAACTTAGAATTAAATAGAACAGCTAAAGTAAATGTGTCTGCATCCCATGCAAGTGTATTAAAGTCTCCCAACAGAATTAATCCAGCAATAGCAGCCTAAGATGGTAACAGGCATACACAAAAAGCAATAAGCACAATTAAATACGCAATATCAGCCAAGATAGTTGAATAACAAGCATGCACAAGAAGCAGTAAGCACAAGGTTAGAAGGAGGGGGGGGAGGGAAACAGGAGCTCCCTTTCTGTGCTTGCAAGTAATGAGCCAAACGGTTCTGTAGATGTTAAATCCTCTCTGTGACGAACACACTGAAGCCTGTGTCAGTCTAGGGGCGGTGGGAAGGCAGCAAGGTCTCAACGGAAATTAATAATGAGGGAACACTTACTAGTCCTGCTGAATTAAAAAAATAAATGTGAGTGCTCTGTGCACGCTGTAGACGCGCGCTCCGTTTCGCCTGCTGTGGAGCAGGGAGAAGGAAGTATGTGATGACATCAGCGACAGGACGAAGAGATCTCCCGCAAAGTAATTTGCAATGAGACAATAGCTAGCAAAGCTGCGGCTGGCCATAAAGATTGTAAAGTTAATGATGGCAATTAAGCTGCAAAGGGGAGAAGGCACCTTCAAAGGAAGGTAGAAACGCCTGGAGGAAGCAGCGACTCATCCGAAGGCAGCCTGCCAGTAAAGATGAATAACAATCCCGGTGTGGCCGGGAGCCCCAGGAGTCCGGGGAAGGAGGGGCTTTGAACTGCTCCGGACAGCTCTGAGTAGTTCAAAGCTCCCGCGGCCCAGCTGGGCGGCGCAGAGTCCGGGGAAGGAGGGGCTTTGAACTGCTCGGGGCAGCACGGAGCAGTGCAAAGCCCCGCCGAGCTGGGCGGTCCGGAGTCGGGGGAAGGGAGGGGGGGCTTCTCGACTTACCAGCCCGTGCCCACAGACAGGGCTCCGCGTGCCAAGTCCGGCACGCGTGCCATAGGTTCGCCAACACGGTTCTAGGGCTTCTATGTCTTCAATTACAGGTCCCTATATTGTATGGCAAGCCTCTTCTGGAAAAGGTTGATTTCAAAAGCAGTACTTAATGGAGTTCTTAATGAGGCTGTTCAAAACAAAACAAAACCCTCCTTCGGCTTGCCTAGTTTTTTTTTTTAATCTGGACCATACTAATTAGTCTCCGTACCATCCTGGAGGATAAAAAGCTACGTGCATGAAACGGCATGGTAACTTAGTGAAATGTCTAGAAGTTTTGTTTGTTTGTTAACAAAGGTTTGTGGGCATCATAATACAGGAAAAAGTCCTTCAACACTGCCTGGGAGACAGACAATCTCCCTGGCACTAAAAATGAAAACATGGAAATGGGTGTTTGAGGTCAGTAAATGTTTTTCTATGGCTGATCATCTTCTGATCTCAAACATTTGTATTCCAGCTAGGGTTGCCAACTCTGGCTTAGGAAATCTGGAGATCTGGGAGTGGAGACTGGGGAAGGTGGGAAGGGGATGGGCCTTGGCAAGGTACAATGCCATAGGGTTCACCCTCAAAGCAGCCACTTTCTCCAGGGGAATCTGGTGGTCAGTTATAATTCTGGGAGATCTCCAGGGCCCACATGGAGGTTGGCAACTCATTCCAGCAGACAAGCAAATGAAAAGAAAAATAATAATCCCAAGAAACAAGATAATGGTATTTAAAAATATATTAAGAGGCAAGATCAGTAGGAAGAAAGAGCACGGCATGAGAGTGAAGCATCCAGCAAAGCAGAAAGAAAGTAAGTTTCGGTTACCCATTGGAAGTCCAGGCTTGGGACTGACTCGTTTTATTGGTTTTTCCATGACTGAAGTCTGTTAATAATGTTCTGAAAATTGCCTCCAACTGAAACTCAGCCAACAAATGGTACAAGAACTAAACTCTTGGTGGCCTCATCAAAGCACCACAAAAACCTGCCTCTTCCAAATTGTCAAGAAAATGTTCCATACAGTTTCCTCTCTTCCCCTACCCTTCTGCTTTGTATTTGCCATACGAACAAAACTGTAGAGGTGGAAAGTTTTATATAAGAGGCTATATTATGTAATCTAAAATTGAGATGTGTGTTTCCAGTTTTCAATCTTTGCTACAGGTTGTAACCAATTACCCATTATGGGTATTATTTTGTTAATTTATTGAGAACCTCACTGTTTAAACTCTGCTTTAAATTTTTGAGCATAGTATTCTTTATCAAATCCATTCATATTTTGACATTGGTTCTATAAAACAACATTGTAAGATTCTGTCTTTTATAGGCCCCCTACATTCTTCTTGTTTTCCTTTCCATGTATTCTGCATATTTTCAAACTTAGTATAGTTTCCAACTAATTAAAAGTTAAACATTTTGCTTTAACACACTTATCTTTCAAAGTTAAAATGCTTCTCGTGGAACATAATATACTGACAATCTACAGAGAGTTGTTATGCACGCAGAGGCAGCTGTGGTCAGATTTTCAGAAAGCTTAAAATCTATATTGATGAAATGACATTATTGCTGCTAAATAACCCTGGTCATTAGTATTCTTTCTGGGGGGAAAATAGTAATAGGCTAAAAGGTTTAGGCAGATTCACAACACTATGATATGTAGATGATGACTGCATCTAATTTTGAGATATCTGAACCAGCTGTAGCACCGTCTTTGGAATTCCCCTTTCTACATACCAGAAAGTCCTGCATGGTAGATTCTATGCAGGTGGGCATAAAACCTTTTTCAAGAGGCTTTTAGGTCGAGTTCATGTGAATACGACATTCTTTAATGGTTGCACTCAAATACGGACCCCTGGAGTCCTTCTTATTCTTAAGAGTCAGATTCTGGCCTTTGCCAAAGTCAAAGTCCAGGAAAAATTATTTCATTACACTTCAGGGGGTCAGACACCAACTTGACACAAAGGTTGTCTGTCAAGCATGTTCTTAATATATTGTCGAAGGCTTTCACGGTCAGAGTTCATTGGTTCTCGTAGGTTATCCGGGCTGTGTAACCGTGATCTTGGTATTTTCTTTCCTGACGTTTCGCCAGCAGCTGTGGCCGGCATCTTCAGAGGAGTAACACTGAAGGACAGTGTCTCTCAGTGTCAAGTGTGTAGGAAGAGTAATATATAGTCAGAAAGGGGTTGGATTTGAGCTGAATCATTGTCCTGCAAAAAGTAACAAAGGTAATGTGCTAACCATTGTCCTGTATCAAGACAATGTGCTAATGAGGGTGTGGTATGTTAATATGGAACCATTGTATCCTGAAGTGATCTGTTAATGTGTGAAATCCAAAACTAATCTGCATGGCTATTGTTGACTGTAGTCTTTGTTAGTCTGGAGGTTTTCAAGACAGGAAGCCAAGCCTTATTCATTCTTAAACTCTCTTCTTTTCTGTTAAAGTTGTGCTGATGTTTATGAATTTCAATGGCTTCTCTGTGCAATCTGACAAAATAGTTGGTAGAATTGTCCAGTCTTTCAGTGTCTTGGAATAAGACCCTGTTTGTGTCAGTCCATGTTCAGCCACTGCTGATTTCTCAGGTTGGCCCAGTCTGCAGTATCTTTCATGTACTTTTATCCTTGTTTGTATTCTGCGTTTTGTTGTCCCGATGTAAACTTGTCCACAGCTGCAAGGTATACGATATACTCCTGCAGAGCTGAGGGGGTCTCTTTTGTCTTTTGCTGATCGTAGCATTTGTTGTATTTTCTTGGTGGGTTTAAACACTGTCTGTAGGTTATGTTTTTTCAAAGGTTTTTCCATCCTATCAGTGACTCCTTTAATAAATGGCAAGAATACCTTTCCTATGGGAGACTGTTTTTCCTGAGTTTTCTGATTTTTGTTTGGTTTAATGGCCCTTCTCATTTCATTCTTGGAATAGCCGTTTGCTAGCAGTGCGTGATTTAGATGATTAGTTTCTTCCTTGAGAAACTGTGGTTCACAGATCCGTCTTGCACAGTCCATTAATGTTTTGATTATTCCTCTTTTCTGTCGGGGGTGGTGGTTGGAGTTTTTGTGTAAGTAGCGATCTGTGTGAGTTGGTTTCCGGATCACTGAGCTGAAGGCAGAAGCAATCCTTGTACCCCCTCATTGACCTAAGAGGCCATGTGTCATGGACCAGCATATGGACTCCTCCTCTTCAGATGAAGAGGCTGAAGACTCAGAGGAGAGGGGAGCTGGGCACCTAATACCACCACAGAAAGAGGCAGATGGGACACTCCCAGGAGCCCCTCTGATGTGTAGAAGCCCCATGAGTCTGAATCAGCCTGTTCCCCCTGAGAAGCAATTCTGCCTTACACCTCTGTTCACCCACAGCTGTTGCTGCAACAACCTGTATACAACAAAAAGGTGAAACCAAGGTTGCCAATGATAGTTACAATGAAACAAAACACAGCAACCCAGGCGTACAACTATAAACCACACTATATTATACATGTACAAACATAAAAAATGGTCATATACATACATTACCTACTTAAACACTAACTGCATTGCAAAGCAGAAGGTGCTCATATGACTTGCACTAATGTAATACAAATAGAAGGTAACCCAATGTATGTATATGACCATTTTTTATGTTTGTACATGTATAATATAGTGTGATGCCCCGTCGAGCAGAGTGGTAAACTGCAGTGCTGCAATCCAAGCTCTGCTCACGACCTGAGTTCGATCCCAACGGAAGTCGGTTTCAGGTAGCCGGCTCAAGGTTGACTCAGCCTTCCATCCTTCCGAGGTTGGTAAAATGAGTACCCAGCTTGCTGGGGGTAAAGGGAAGACGACTGGGGAAGGCACTGGCAAACCACCTCGTAAACAAAGTCTGCCTAGGAAACGTCAAGATGTGACGTCACCCCATAGGTCAGGAATGACTCGGTGCTTGCACAGGGGACCTTTACCTTTACCTTATATAGTTGTAAGCCTGGGTTGCTGTGTTTTGTTTCATTGCAACAACATGTATAACATGCTGTCACCTCCAGCTCCTGCCTCAAGCTGGATACCATGGTTCACCAACCTGGTGGCCATGTTGATCATGAAGCACTTTTTGCATCCAATGAGGGAGGATTTCTGCATTCTCAACCACAGAAATTCCAGTTAACTGCTTAACTAAAGAACTGAAGGAGTGTGGATATTCAGATGCACTGGTGTCAACTTGGTTAGTGCCCAGTCATCATTCCATAAATAGGATGTATGGGATTACCAGGAGAATGTTCTTGGAGCAGTATGCTAGGTCTGGGAAAACCCAGGGTCCCACCTCGAACCATGAGGAAAGCAAGGATATAAATGTTTTATTTAATAAATAGATAGCATATTCTGAGTGTTACAGCCTCCTGATGGCACAGTCTAGAGACCGAGTTGTTTGGGTGCCAGATGAAATCCATAAGGAATGTGTGCAGAGCAAATGGTGCAAGGGAAAAAAAGATACTTAAAATGGAGGAGAAAATTAGGAAATTATGGTAACTGCAATGTGTGAAAACCAGCCGTAGGTCTCCAACCGAGTCCCACAGAGTGAATCTGAAACCCATACGATTTAGGAGTCTGCAACTGGCAGCTTGTGGGCCAAATCTGACTCTCTCTGAGGCCTTGCCTCTGCTAACAGTTGCTGTCACAAGGATGAAAGAGGAGGAAGGGACACTTGTAGCAACAGGCCTTGCTGGAAAACCACATTGGAAAACCACATTGGAAGCATGAAGGTTGGGACCTTCCAGAGACACCAGTAAATTAGTTGGCTGATATAGTCAACTGAAGGAAAATATTACCTTTCTGAATCCTTTCTGCACTAAGTGGAGAGCTTTTCTCCTGACTTCACCCATGGCACAACACAAGAAAAGTATTCTATTGTTCGGAAAATAACTCGCAGCATATTGAACAGAACCGCCACATTTAACTTTCCATTTTTGCATCTTTTTTTTGAGAGAGAGAGATAATGCGTTTATGATTAAAAATACATTTTCCATGTTTTCTTGCCCTGCCTTGGAAAGAACACTCTTAAGATTTCAAAAATGAAGAGAGTTGGCTCCTGAAGTGCATTTGTGAGGTTTTATCACACATAAGAACATAAGAAAGGCCCTGCTGGATCAGACCAAGGCCCATCAAGTCCAGCAGTCTGTTCACACAGTGGCCAACCAGGTGCCTCTAGGAAGCCACTAACAAGACGAGTGCAGCAGCACCATCCTGCCTGTGTTCCACCGCACCCAAAATAATAGGCATGCTCCTCTGATACTAGAGAGAATAGGTATGCAGCATGACTAATATCTATTCTAACAGCCATGAATACCCCTCTCCTCCATGAATATGTCCACTCCCCTCTTAAAGCCCTCCAAGCTGGCAGCCATCACCACATCCTGGGGCAGGGAGCTCCACAATTTAACTATGCGTTGTGTGAAAAGAACTTTCTCGATAGATTCCAGTGGCTAAAATAACAGGAACAGCAGCTGTGATACTCAAAGGTAAATTTCATCCCTTATAGGAGACAGAAGCCATCATTAAATATTCCATGGGTCACATACAGAGTGAGAAAATCTAGGTGCAGACAAAATTGGTAAGGTTTGCAAGGATCACTGATAATAAACATACAGAAGGTTGCTTGGAAAATAAAAGCACGTAGATTTTTTTAAAAGATTGTTTTAATGAAATCTGCTAAGATTAATTAAATATAATCCAATATTTTTAATTTCCAAATTTAAAAAATGTAATAACTTCATCTGGAAAAATGTTTTTTCCTTTGCAGATGAAATGTTCTCATGTGTTCTTTAGCATTCAATAAAATATTTGGACTGTCATCTACAGCCATGAATTAGGTTATGGAAGTAAGAAATGAAGTTCAAGAAAAGCTTGGCAGCTCACTACTGTTGCTAAATATTTGAACAAAAATGATATAAAATGCTGAACACGCCTTAGGTACATCTCCTTGGAAGTGCCCCGTTCATTTATAGGAGTCACATTGATTAGAACTGGTTTTCCACAAGTATATCCATAACTACAGCACTAGGATTCACATAATCTAAGATTTGCACGGGTTATTTATCACATCAGCACAAAGGAGTGCTAATGCTATTTTAAGGTTCGTCAGGACAAGGGGTGGGGGATGTATACCTGTGGCCATTAAGGTATTTAATGCCAAATCCCTATCCCAGCTTGGCTACGGAGCGCAATTGGGTCTTTATAATAATTTCACCACCTTAGAAAGAGTCCAATCTGTCTATTTTAGAGCTCTTTTTAATGTACCCAACCTTGTACCAAATGCTGCACTCAGAATGGAGGCGGGCCTTCTTAAAGTAGAAACAAAGATTTGGCGTATTACCATTAATTATTGGCTGAAAGTGCACCTCAACCCAATTGGTCTATTAAGCTATTTTTTATCAGCCACGCCATACCCACAATGGTCAGTTAAGATAATTCAAAAACTTTCCTCAGTTGGCATTGACCCTGGGAGTTTGATAAATTTAGGGCTGAACAGAGCAAAAGCCACGGTCCATCAACGCTTGCGTGATATGGAGCTCCAGTCGGAGATTGCACAACTTTCTGGGGTATATAAGAATTTATGATCTGGTGGTGGCAAAGTCACCAATATTTCCAATATTACTTTACCCCAACTGAGATGGGCATTCTCGAGAGCATGTTTTGATGCCCTCCCTTCGGCTGTTCTTCTGGGTAGATTTCTAAATCAACCCAGAGAGATGAAAAAATGTATGTGTACAGCAAGAGCAGAGGAGTCCTTGTCACATATTCTATTATACTGTGAACTCTATGAGGAATTTAGAAGATCTATAATCGATCCCTGGTTACAACAATATGGTTATTTGCATCAACCTATAATGGAAGAAAGATTAATTATCCAATTTATGCTTGAAGATAAAAACCCTGCTATTTCTTATGATGTAGCTAAATTTTGCTGGAAGGCCATTATTAAAAGGAATGATCAAAACAAAAAGGGTTATATTATTAGCGACATATCAGATGACGAGTGAAGGGTGAAGCAATGCACAATATATAATGTACAATGTTTATCTGGTGCTCTATTATGTTGATAATGTATTTAATCAGTTTATGTTTGGTTATTTTACTGTATTTTTATTTTCCCTTTTTATTGTTATTTTTACTAATGTTATATAGGTACTTGCACTGCTCTGTTATTTTATGCTGGCCAATGGCCGTAACAATAAATGGCAAATGGCACATGGGTTATTTATTTGTTGAACCCTTATTCTGCCCTTCTACAAAAAGTATTCAAAAAGTTTGATTCTCTTATTCTACATGTCCCTAATCAT
Source organism: Euleptes europaea (assembly GCF_029931775.1). Classification (NCBI taxonomy): domain Eukaryota; kingdom Metazoa; phylum Chordata; class Lepidosauria; order Squamata; family Sphaerodactylidae; genus Euleptes; species Euleptes europaea. The sequence continues at coordinate 41,617,638 of NC_079325.1, read as the reverse complement.
TAAAAAAAAAAACCATTTCGATAACTACTTTTCCTATCATCGTTTATGATAATTTTTTTCTAGGAAAGTCCTGTTACGTGGTTCTTTTTCTTTCTGGCTCCTTTTCCATGGTTGCATATTTGAGTAAAATATGTTCATTCTCCTCCCACAAATCTGGAATTGCTTGTCTCCTTCCACTATACGGAATAATAGAAGTAACAGCTGTTTTGCAAGCTAAATGGGCATCTTCTGTGAGTACTAACGCTTGCATTTTTCCACTCTTTACCCCAGCAGCACCTACATTAGAGTATTAAAATAGCGCACACATGGAAAGGCTGGGAGCACCCATATGGTTCAAAGAAATATGTTTAAACACAAAATATATAAATACTTGCTCTCAATTCCACGAGCATCATATATATCACTACAAAGAGAGGCTGTTTAAAAATCCTTAGTCTATTTACTAGTCTTCTGGCCCAACATGCAGTGCAGTTGAGGGGAGGTCAAAAGTCCTAAAAAGGTAAGGGTAGTCCCCTGTGCAAGCACTGGGTCATTACTGACCCATGTGGTGATGTCACATCCTGACATTTACTAGGCAGACTATGTTTACAGGGTGGTTTGCCATTGCTTTCCCCAGTCATCTACACTTTACCCCCAGCAAGCTGGGTACTCATTTTACCAACCTCAGAAGGACAGAAGGCTGAGTCAACCTTGAGCTGGCTACCTGAAACCGACTTCTGTCGAAACAACTAGTTGTGGCTATTTACTTTTTGATTAAAAAAATGTTTAGGGCAGCCACGGCACTCTGCTGGGAAGGTGCTTTCCAAAGGCCACTTTGAATTTGTTTTTATTTTCTTCTTGTATCTATATTGGATGTTCCAGTTGGCAAAGGGCCCCTCCTAGGAATACTCCTTTGCAATGACTGGGTTCCTCCAGGCCCACTTCCCGAGCAGCTTGGCCTGGAGGTAAAGGCTGAGGGAGAGCCTCACTTTGGTGCCAGAGAGAGCCAGAAGGCAGTAAAAGTCACAGGAACCTAAGCAAGCTAACTACTGTTGAGCTCAGTGGAGCACGGTTTAAACCCTGCTTCCCTAGCATGGGGCAGGGCCTGTCTGGGGAGGAAAGAGCACCTGCACAGATGAGTTGTCTTTGACATGTTGTCCCTGGCCAACTGGGAAGGGCAACCCTAAAGGATCTAAAATGCCCCCCCCCCATCTCTAACGCAGAATCTACTTCATTCAGTTCCCTGGAAAAAAAAAAGTTTTATGGAACAAGAAACCAGGCAGTAAGAATGCAGAAATGAGGAAAGTACGAAAGAAGAACAAAATTAATGGGGTGGCAATGAATAGATTGAAAATTCACTGCAAGGGCAGTCATAATGTTGTTTTTCTAGTATTTAGTACAGGTATGGTAAAACTGGTGTGGGTGTTAAATGACAGTCCTAGATAGAAAAATAAAGTGTGGTGATCCCAAAATTAAACAGCTACTAAATGGAAAGAAAGAGTGAAAAGATCGGATGCAGTCCAGCACTGAGAAATAAGTATGAAATGTCATTAAAAGTCACAGAGAACATTGAAGGGCATTCATTATAAGGCTTTTAAAGCTGATATGGGTCTGCTGCAGTCTGAAATCCTCTCACATTTGACAGTGTGACCTAAGAGCCACTTCATACATTATCTGAAGTGCTGTGGTTGCATCCACACTGTGGTTGCATCCACGACTGAACTATGTGGATGGAAGCTTCATATGCTTCCTAAAGCAGCAGAGAGGCAGTTTTCCTAACCTGAAACAGGCCAGGGGAGTTGCTGTTTACTCCATTATAGTCATAATTACACGTATCTACCAAGGGAGCAAACAGTAGCTTCCTAACCGCGCATTTCTGAGCCACGCCGGCGGCCAGGACGAAAGTCTTCTGGAGGCCAGCGAAGGCCTGCGCAAGGGCCCACAGCGCCGGCGTCCGGGCAGTGTACGCCGGCATTTGTGGCCCCAACACTGGCCTGAAGGCCTGGTCGCTGGCCACTGCTGCAGCAGCGCCAGACCGGGACAACGACGGAGCCTTCGGCCAGCGTCCAGTCGACAGCAAAGGCGGCAGCGGCATCCCAGGAGGCGTTCCCGGAGTGTTCTGGCGCCAGCCTGGGGCTGCCATTAGGCAGCCTCCTAAGCCGTTATGGCTCGGGAGCGCCCCTTTTTTTAGGCCGAGATACGCCACCTTTTAGGTGGCATATCTCCCATGCAACCCTATGGGTTGTATGGATTTTTGGCGCCGGGCATGGATTTTTGGCCCTGCCGAAACCTCCTTAGGAGGCAGCGCTGCTGTGTTGCCTCCTAAGCCCAGCGCAGGCATTCCCCTCAGGAATGCACGGGTAGACTGTTTCAGGTCAGGAAAACTGTGGTGCGGAGGGCTGAAGCCCCCGCTCCACATGCACTGCAATCCCAATCTGAATTGGGCCCCCATGCATCTGGGAAGGATGGAGCTCTCAGTGTGATCCAAAGTCCTCATGATACCATAAAGAATTTGTATCCTATGGACCAGCACAAAGTGCAAGAGCATTCTGGACTGGTTAGTTTAGTTTCCAAAAGTAATTATTGCTTACATAACAGCTAAAAGCAACTTCAATGGGAAAAGGCCATTCACACAAGCAGAATCTGCCCTTTTCTGTCATCCCCACATCATTTAACCTATCTTAGCTGGACTCAGAATCAGGTGAAGTTTACTTATGTTGAAAATTTGTAAGATGCCTCTCCAGGGAACCTGCCTGGAAAGATCCTAGCTGGGACAACTTACATTGTAAATGCAAATAAAATACAAATTGTGAAGAGGCACAATGGCAAATGAATGCATAGCAGATAGCATCATCTATCACATGAAAACTGCCTGCACTTTCCAAAACATAAGCAAATTTTGTCTCTAGTTTCCTCTCACATTTGCAACATCCCTCCATTGCTTTTATCTCACAAGCTAAAAGAGTAGGAATAAACAAACATCTAGAAGAATTCACTGCAGTTTTAAGGGAAAATTGTGATTTAAAGGGTACAAGTATGGAGAATGAAACTATCAGTGTATAACTCAGCTAGTTATCTGGCAAATGGAGTAACTGGAAAATTAACATATTAGTTCCAAGAAAAAGAAAGGAGACATACATGTCAGGAGAAAGTCAAAGATAACTAAATAAGCAGCTGGAGCCTTAGCGGGACAGAAAAACAGAGGGTATAGAAAACTGACAAAAATCAAAACTGTGTTCGGTCTACATCCACAAGCAACAGAAAACAAGCGCCAATCCTGCTCTCTGTTTGTGCGGACCCTCACAGACCCTCAACATCTTAAGAGACAGGAAACTCATTACAGAGGTTTAGTAGGTATTGTCAAGCAGATGCAGCAAGTGCACTGTACCGGGTCTTCGGTCATTTACCTGAAAAAGTTGTGACCCAACAAGCAGAATGAGCCGATCAGCCATTTATAACAGTCTATGATAGAGCTACTTACTCCATGGCTCATGGAGAGCCACTTTAGCAATTACGATCAGCCACAAAACCCACTGCATAGCCCGTGCACCACTCCAATTAGGGTTGCCAAGTCCGTCTTCGCCACCGGGGGGAGGTTTTTGGGGTAAACCTGAGGAGGGCAGGGATTTCAATGCCATAGAATCCAACTGCCCAAGCGGCCATTTTCTCCAGGTGAACTGATATCTATTGGCTGGAGATCAATTGTAATAGCAGGAGATCTCCAGCCACCACCTGGAGGTTGGCAACCCTAACGCCAATATAGATACCCAATAATATGCAACATCACTATTAATATTAAATATACTGCCATAGCCTTTTTAAATTACCAGATTACTTCAGAGCATGCAGAGTTGTCTTTTTCCACCATGGCTGAACCTTAGCCAGCTCTTGCAAACATGGAGTGAAAAGAAGAGCTTCCCTCTCTGTCTTCTTGCTCTCTCCTCAACCTGAGGAACAGCAGCTCAGGTGAGAGTGTGAAATTGCCTCCTGGATGTGAGCAAGCTGGTCTCTAGCACTGCAGTGGGCTTTACTATATCCAAGAGAGCCAGTGTAGTATAGTGGTTAGGAGCAGTGGACTCTGGAGAACTGGGTTTGATTCCCCACTCCTCCACATGAGTGGTGAACTCTAATCTGGTGAACTGGGTTTGTTTCCCCACTCCTACACATGAAGCCAGCTGGGTGACCCTGGGCTAGTCACAGTTCTCTCAGAACTCTCTCAGCCCCACCTGCCTCGCAAGGTGTCTGTTGTGAGGAGAGGAAGGGAATTATAAGCCGGTTTGATTCTCCTAAAAGGTAGAGAAAGTTGGCATATAAAAACCAGCTCTTCTTCTTCTTCAAAGTCACTGCTGAGAAGATTGTACCACATGTCTACACACAGATCTTTAAAAGTAAAACAGAACTGCTTTAAAGTGAAAGACAAAAGCCCTTGATGTTAGGAGCAGAATAATATATAAAGAATACCAAAAAGAATGTCTATAAACTTGAGAACAAAAGATGCTTTATGGAAAAGTGATCTTTTCTTATGCAAAAATGCCATCTCTCATGGAAACTTCCAGATAAAATAAAGAGTTTTGTGGGGATTTATGGAGGGAAGATTATTTTGCGGAAGGCAAATGTTCTGAAATGAAGCACATTATTGTTTCCCTAGAAAGAGCAGGATTGCTTGACATGTATCTTTTGCAACAGGCAAACCAAGGATGTTGGGAGTGCCAAAGAAAGCAGCACACTGGTTAGTTTTCTAAAGTACTGACTTTTAAATGTGCTACTGTACAGAGAAGGCAGCGGGTGGGTGGGGAAGAGAAGAGGTCCATAAGATGAAAAAGTCACCAGGATGCTTTCCAGAGAGTGAGCTCACGGGCAGCTGCTTCTATAGGGAAAAAATATTTTCCATCTACACATCACTTCTCCATTATTACTGAAACCAGATATGGGGATATGTGGGCAGTCAAGCAGCATTTATTAGTGTATTATAATCTAAGGCCTGGGCGAGGGGAGGCACTGTGCTCTTGACACCCTGGAATTCAATTAATCAGTAGAGAGTAATGGTGTGGACGGGGAGGAACTTGGCAGAAGGGAGTCCGTGGCTGCTAAATTAAACAACAAGGGAATTTGTGGAAAGTGAGATTCTCAGCAGGAAGGGTACCTCAGGACACTTACTTGCTCTTCCCACTCCACACAAATAAATAGGTTTGATGAGCCTGAGAAAGAAAGGAAATTCACAGTGATTCAGGCCATGCCTTTCCCTCCTCGCTACAGAAGTCAGTGCTCTGCAGTGAGGATTGGGGAACGTACACTTATGGAAAACTACAACCAGATCACTGGAAACACTCCCCCTGGTTAACAGACCTGAGTGAGAAGCAGACAATTTGGTTTTTGAAAAGCTCAAGCAGCGGCTGCGGAGAGGAAATCGCTCCTTAAAGGAGGGAAACAGCACAGTCCTGGTTCTACAGATTCAGTCTCATTGCCAAAGTGATGTAACTCAACAGGACTTGTAGACAAGGGTGTTTGGAAACACTGTTTTAAACTCAGTGCTAAGACATACACATTTATCAGAAATGTCCTCAATTCTGCATTTACCATCATACGTAAGGACACCAAAGACCAAAGGTTGTTTACAAGCCACCCAGGGGCAATCAATTCTGCCAGTTTTTAGATGTTAAAGGAATTTTACTGTTCCATTTACAAAGGATAAAAGCATCCAGAAAAGATATTCATCTTTTCATTCTTAATGCCGACAAATCAAGGGTCAAAAAGTATCCTGTCGAACTATCTCCTGCTGGATGATAACAGTGCAATAAAACAGAAAAAAAAGATACCTGCCATGTCAGTCTCAGCCACAAAAAGCAACAAAAAACAACACAACCTTATAGGCTTTTCTAAACCTAGAAGGGAAGACAATCCTCCCCATATCCTCTGTAAAATCATTCCAGAGGAATGGGAATAGGAATGAGAAAGTCTATAACGAAGCTGATGCAGATCTTAGACCCAATGGATGGCACAGACAGGATGCACTGCTGAAAGAAACTGTTTTTTCAACATTGTCACCTCAGCCAGTATTTCCAGGTCACTGCACACTAGTGTCCCACAGACCATGTGTGCAGGATCAGTTATTATTCAGGACAGGCTACCATCATCAAGGAAATCATGATAGCCATCTTCAAGTACTTGAAGGGTTGTCAAATAGAGGATGGTGCCGAGTTGTTTTCTGTTGCCCCAGAAGGTCGGACCAGAATCAACGGGTTGAAATTAAATCAGAAGAGTTTCTGTCTAGGCATTAGGAAGAATTTTCTAGAGTGGTTCCTTGGTGGAACAGGCTTCCTCAGGAGGTGGTAAGCTCTCCTTCCCTGGAGGTTTTTCAGAAGAGATGAAATGGCCATCTGTCAGCAATGCTGATTCTATGACCTTAAGCAGATGATGAGAGAGAGGGCATCTTGGCCATCTTCTGGTCATGGAGTAGGGGTCACTGGGGGTGTGTGGGGGGGAGGTAGTTGTGAATTTCCTGCATTGTGCAGGGGGTTGGACTAGATGACCCTGGCGGTCCTTCCAACTCTTTGATTCTATTCTATGACATAGGGACTGGTCAAGAACAGCTGACAACATGTATTTTTGACCTGCAAGATTAGCAAACTTGAGTGATTTCAGCTTCATTTCAAAGGCCAAGGAGTTTAGGACAGTTTGCAAACAAGCTGAATCTCTCATTTCATCGTCCCTGCCTTAGTTACCTCAACCTTTTGCACTCTGTAAACCTGCAAGCAGTTAGTAAAACACCGTTATGCTGGCATTCAAAGATGAAGGAGGCAGTCAGCTTGGCAGGCCAGATAAAGGCAGGGGCTGTGAGAAAAAGCGAGAACACGGAGGGGGGGGCTCCTCTTACATGGCCACGTTGCCGTCTCTTTCTCTCTACAAGATTATTTAAGAGGAACACTTGGCTTCTCCCCATTTAGTTATTCCTTGAAAATTCTTCCCTTCCCTAAAGACTTCTGCAGGCAATACATGTCTCTTTTGGTAAAATGTGTGAAGTAGATCATGCATGATCACTCAAGATCTAGAATACCACTAACAGAATATTAACCGAAAACACTGCTACTGTCTGCCACCAGCAATATACTTTCTTTAGGCACATTGGCATGCTCAAGCGTCAAGGCACTGTGTGTAAATATTTCTTCCTCCTTCCCCCACAAGAAACAATAAATTTCAGGGCTTTGATAGGAAAAACAGAAAACAGAAAAAAAAGTGCTTTGGCTCTCGTAGATTTTATTCATTACAACCTTTTCCACATTGGTTTGGGTTTGCAATGTTGCAACATACTAAATCAAACACAGGACACCAAGAAAGAGCACCTTATCAATTTTCCATTGACTGGTTAAACCTCTAAAACACTGTGTCAGCAGACTGCAAAACCAGAGGCACCATTTTCAAAAGGTTACCTCAGAGTCAGAAAAAGAAGCCAAAAAGTCTGTGGTTTTATTGGTTTACAGAAATTTGGATGAAGGTTTCCATGAATGAAAGGGCAGCAAAACTTTTCTACTGAGATGAATCAACAGTCTGGTTAGTCTTGGTAGAGTTGGGGTATTTTAATGGCAAAATGAGAGTGGATTTCTGCCAAGTCAACAAGAATGAGTGACATGTATACATAATACCACCCCGGAGGCCAAATGAATGGGATCAGTCAGAAGAAAGTGTGAAGATTAAATTATGACCAGATTTCTTGCTTTAATCTAGTGCCATCCAACTAGAAAACGACACTAATAAGAAGAAACATTAGAAATGTACACGTGTAACATAAAAGAAGGCAAATTCCAAAGACCACTGCAGTGTTTTTGAATACACTGCATTATTGATTTCCAGTGCTTATTAGATTATAAGGACATTTATTATCAATTAAATCATATTTTTCAAGTTAAGAAATCTTGCCGAAGCATTTTTCCAGAAAGTAGATCCAGGTGATCCGCCTACAAAGATTCATCTACTGGCTGCTTTCCAACACATGGCTTGAACTTGGAGACCGACACAGAATAGATTCAGGACACCACCTCCAGAAGTTCTAAACATATTCCATGGGAATGCTTTAAGATCAGTCAAAACAGTCACCTTGTGTAGAAGTGTGAGTCACAAAGCTACAGAAATCTACAGACAGGAAATAGCTGGGCAATGGTCTTGGGATGGGTTTATCAGGGCCGGAGGACTCCACTAACCTTCATGGAATTACGCCAATTACTTGTGAAATGCTCATGACTTCTTCTGGAGACCGTGAATGCTACTATGGCAATGTGCCCAAAGCTCGAGAGCTTATGAAACTGTCTTGAGGATTATCTTATACCTTTTAAAAAATCACAAAAAGAGGTCCATCATCATTTCCTGAAGGATATACATGTCATGTCCACACTACACATTTAGAATTGGATTATTTATCACGGTTGTCCCACTGAAAGCCACAGAATCTGTATTTATCTACGGGAGCTAGGGACCATTAACAATTCCCAGCCCAAATGCCCAGGGTTCCATAAGGAAAGCTGCAGCAGCTTACAGGGGTTTCAATACAATTTTTGGGAGTATATCTCTGCCCATTATTATGTGGCCCTTTCCCACTGGGGTCTGCTTTGCTGTAGCCTCTAGCCAACACTGAATTAGAAATGTAATATACCCATAAGAAATTACAGGGCTAAAAGTAAGCATTTTATGAGATGAGGTATTTAAGTTTAAGCTCATGATTTCCAATAAATACATATAATTACTTCAGCTGCTGAGATCTTGGAAATGAGATCATAAGATGCTTTTGGAAGGACAGTCATCAGAGAAGCCATGTAAGGGAGAGATAAGAGAATCATCTATTTTTAGGCAGTGAACCTTGAAGCTTCCAAGACAACTTTAAAACAAAGAAGTTGCTTCCCTTGAGTTACTGAAATTTATTCTTAACTAATTTATTCAAACTGGAGAAAAACGAATTCATAAAAGATTTTTTTTTTAACTTTATAACTTTCCCCTTGCTCTGTCTCCTGTGGCCAGCATGTGCCTTTCAAAGCAGACAGGCAATTAATTATACAATGTGTTTATTAGATAAACTACTTCAGTTGGTGGAAATTTGTAAAGTGAAATCACAAACTGGAAAGCAACTATGGAACTTTTAAAGTAAGCAAAACCATAATATCAGCAATTTGTCAAGCAATGTTTAGGGCTACCTGTAACAAAATATTTCATTCTGTTCCAAATGCTGGCTCGGTTTCTTTACAAAATATATGCGGGCCCAGAGGGCAATGAGGGGAGCGCGTTTAGGGGAAGGACCACACACACACACAACAGATTGGGGAAAACAGGCCACAGCTTTGTTGAATACAGCTGCAGGAGCACTGGTGCAGCATGGGAATGGATCCAAATATCGGGCAACCCACCTGCCACCCTATATGACCCTGTCCCCCCAGGCCATGGAGTGGCACATCTGGGATCTACCTGGAGGTGAGCCTCTGTATGGTTCCCCTGCCACCTGGTGGTGAGCACAAGCCGGCAGCCCCAAGCTGGGCATGTGGCTGAACGGCTCCACCCTTAAGACCCCTTAAGGGAGTTCCCAAAATGGGGGAAATGGTCTCACTGGCACCACCTCCAATGCCCAAACCACCAAACAAGCTGTGACAAAAATGAAGAGCATAGAAACAGAGCTGGAAGCGATCTCCCACGCTCCCCCGGTGACTCTTGCTCTATGACCAGAGGAAGACACAAACATCTCCAGGATCCCTGGCCAATCCAGCCTGGAGGAAAATTCCTTCCTGACCCCAAATTGGCGATCAGCATTACCCTGGGCATGTAAGCAAGGGGCATGAGAGCTGAGTACTGACTCATACCTTCCAGCCCTCCATCACATGATTTGCCTGAAAGCAACAACGGATAATCCAAAATGCTAACCATAATGACTCAGATGCAAACGGTGGGTGAGAGAGACAGCTTTTATTGAATGCCATCTTGTTCTTATTATTGTTGTACTAAGCTCTTAGTTTTAAACTTATGCAGTTTTAATTTATGCTTTAATTTATGTTTTTATGGTCTTAAATGCTGTGACCCGCTCTGAGCCTGGCTTGCTGGGAATGAAGGCGGGCTATAAGTGTGAGAAATCAATAAATAAATAATGGTGGGCCAGGAGGACTCGGATGATGAACCTTCTCATCAGTTCCGCCCAACACTCCCACCCACCCCTCCAGCCCCCCGGAAGAGCCAGGAGCAATGCTGCTGGTGTGGTATCGGTCCAACAGCCTCCCCCTCCATGATCCCAGCCCCAGGATGCAAACGCAGCCCCAAGTAAGTCTGGGGCCATTTACTTTTTTGCTTACTTAAGTGAGGAATCTAAAGCAATGCACTCCGAATATCTTGATGACAAAGTCCATACATAAATTGATACTTTAAGATTTCTAATGACTCAGTTCTGTGACTCACTATGCTAGCTAAATAAAAGTGTAAGATTGTGGCAAGGGTTGTTAGGCTGTCAGTGTAATAGCACAAGGATGATGCTATGACGCTACAGTGTCAGCAATGGTCACTGTTGCCAGATGCAACTAGGCCATAAGGGAGCTGCACATAGGTCAAGAATGGAGATAGCCTGTACCGTATTCTTGAGAATAGCTGGACAACACAATTTTATTCATCTGATATGCAGGAGGGGGGATGCAGGAGGGGGAAAAATAATGGGAATAAAACTGACAGGCAGAATAGCGGAATGCTTTGCCTCTTCTTTTTTTGTATGATATCCCCACAGCTCCCGTTTTGAGCTCAAGCAGCATTTTCAGTGCTGCTGAAATTGCACACATCTGTAGGAAGATATGAGAAAAAACTAAGAGCAATCTGGTAAGCACTTGTGTTCACTCTTGTACCAGGTACGAGACCAAACTGATTAGGTTATGGGAGGAAAGCAGTGTATCTTATGGTTCTTTCAAATGAGGCCGATAGGCAAGCGCACCTCACATCCTGGCAAAGACGGGAAATAGTTGTTTCATCTGTCCCCATCACAATTAGGGCTGTAATGTTTGATAACAACTTTTTGGCTTGTTTAAACATGAGGACTTAAAAACCATGTAAGGCAATTATCACAAGAGGCCTCCTCGTGTCTCCCTAACATTGGAGAGAATGTGAATTCTGGGGTGGTATCTGTTGTAAGATGTGTGACCAATGTTTAAAAATAAAAATAGCTTATTCATGCATTTGTATCATGCAATAGTTAAAACCTATACGATTTTTAATGGATCAAAATCCTAATTCTCACCATGAAAAAAACCGTGTGAAGAGGCACAGAACTCCTAACATTGATTGAAATGGTGGGGAAGAAGCTAAGAGAAAGTTCATATGTTGCTTCTACAAGTTCTAATGACACACAGCTACCTATTCATGTGTTAGAACAGTAATCAGAAGAAAGTTCTCATAGTACTACATTTAAATGATGTTCCCAAAATGGAACTTCTTACATTCTGTTTTGTAAACGAAGATCGTAAGATAGAGGTAAAATAGGCAAGAACATTTCAAAATACCATTCCCTGAAGCAAGTATTCTGCTTCAGAATAATTAATGACTAATATCCTACATGTTAAAACACAGGTTTTTCCAAGAACACACCATGGAAATCAACAGGCTGATGGAACAGTGATAACTCAACCACATGAAATTAATGCCTGTCAAGTAAGTGATCTACAGAATGCAAATTCCATAGCAGCTCTTTTGCTGGTGGACTTTGGTAGGGGGAAAAGAACAAGAATTAAAGGATAATGAGTGAAATTGATTTTTAAAAGATTACACTTGTTTTTTTTTTTTAAACAGTGAACAAGAAACTCTGAAGTTATGACACATAATATTAACCCTTAATAAAAAAGATTCCCTGTGGTAAAATACTGATATGCACCACCGCTTCCATTTCTCAAGTGAATCAAAGGATAGTTTCAGATGAAAAAAATGAGTGTGGAAAAATTTAGTAGCTATCTGTGTTGAAAACTGCACCATTTAAGAGAAATACAAAATTCTCTAATGGAACTTGTTGCACAAACCCACTTAAATGCAGTGATGTGTATCTTCAAATGTATCCGAAGCAGGAACAAGCAGACATGGGTGAATCATTGGACAACAAAGAAGTGAAAAGACTGCTAAAGGTGGATAAGTTGCAGAGAACCTGAATGAATATTCTACAATGGTCTTTACCGTAGAAGATCTGGAGTAGATCTCCATTATAAATCGGCTGTTTTCAGGCTTGATAGGGGAAGAAGTGAGCCAGGTGACAAAAGAGAAAGTTATAGGGTAAACTGACAACTTAAAAAAACAACAGCAGTCTCTGGTCTTCTTGGAATATACCTAAAATACTTGTGTGAAATTGCCTAAGTAATACATGCACACTAAAATCAACCAGCCTGACCTGGATGGCCCAGGGTAGCCTGGTCTCATCAAATCTTGGAAGCTAAGCGGGGTCGGCCCAGGTTAGTACTTGGGAGACTACTAAGGAAGTCCAGGGTTGCCACACAGAGACAAACTACTTCTGTTCATCTCTTGAAAACTCCATGGGGTTGCCATAAGTCAGCTGTGACTTAACACTTTACACACACAAAATCAGCCACCTTGCTGAAGGACTGGAAATTAGAAAACTTAATGTCAGCTTTTGAAAAAGGGAAAACTGGAAAACTTAACGTCAGCTTTTAAAAAGGGAAACTGGGGGAGGTGAGAAAGTATATGGTTGGGCAATGCTGGAAGCAGGATGTTGGACTATAGGGACCTTTGATTTGATCCAGCAGAGCTCTTCTTAAATTTTTTAGACACTCTCGTTCTGTCCATGACAGTAATTCACACATACGGTTTGCTACCAGCAGGACCCTCCAAAAACCCCTCAGAATCATATATTATTGCTTCCAGGGACTAGTTTAGATGCTTTCTCCCTGATATGCTTGTTCTATATACCTAGGATTTTTTTTAAAGAATGAAGGGGCATTCAAACATGTGATCCCACACCTACCATCTGATGTGGTAACAGTCCTGCAACAAATACATCACATGGAGCATCTGACAGTGTACCTTGGCTTTAGTATTGCTCAACATAGAAGCAAAGTAGACTGTAGTACAGGCATACCATAATCCGCACAGTAACAAAACCTGCACTGAATAAAACGTTCCTATTACTGAAATGGGTATGTTTCCAATAGAAGATCACCAATGTCCAATAAGCTTCCTTGAAAGGTAACTTGTTTGCCATCATATCTTCCCCTGCAATGTGCAGTAGCACTGACTTGAGTACACTGGGGGGGGGGGGACATTGGGATGGATCCAACTCCTACCCTACCACTTGACCGAGCAAAGTTTATTTATTAAAACATTTATACCCTACAGTTCCTTTTGGCTCATGTTTGAAGCCTTCCTCCAAATTAAGTGGTTTGTCCTCCAACAGAAGTTGAGGGAAAGCTCCTTAGGCTGGAGGAAGGTTCCTTGGAGGATGGTTGGATCTACCCCATTATATGGGGCAGAAGGCAGAAGAGTCCCAACAGGCCCAGTTAGTTATCAGTGAGCTAAATGTACAGTGTGTTATACAATGCAAACACAGAGATATTTCGTGGCAAATGCAGAGAGGTTCCCAGGACAACAATCCTGAAGTCTGAGACAGCACTGAATGTAGCTGGTTGATTTTCTATTGTAGGGCTCTTTATGAACACAATCTGTTAATGTACAATAATTCCTTTAAGGTAAGGCCTTTAAAGAGCCCCGTGGCACAGAGTGGTAAGCTGCAGTACTGCAGTCAAAAGTTCTGCTCACGACCTGAGTTCGATCCCAATGGAAGTTGGTTTCAGGTAGCTGGCTCAAGGTTGACTCAGGCTTCCATCCTTCCGAGGTTGGTAAAATGAGTACCCAACTTGCTGGGGGTAAAGGGAAGATGACTGGGGAAGGCACTGGCAAACCACCCCACAAACTAAGATTGCCTAGTAAACGTCAGGATGTGATGTCACCCCATGGGTCAGGAATGACCCGGTGCTTGCACAGGGGACCTTTACCTTTTAAGGCCTTTTAGCAACTTTAGGTGGGTTGTAACACTATGCAAAACATTTGCCATCACTGTTGAGATCCTATAAATCAGGGATGGCTCTGCCCACTTCCTCTTGCCCAGGGAACTCTGGGTGAATAAATCATTCCACACGAATAAGACTGCACTGCAGCAAGATTACAAAAGTCATCAAGTGGCTGGAAAAATCTGGTTCATCTCAATATATCATATGATTCACTTCAATTGCAAAATAAGGGGATGTAGTAAGTTGACAAGTGACGGTCTTAATCAAAATAATTTTTTACACAAGTGTATGTGTGTTATTTTCCTGTGTCTCCCTGAAGTTATCACATACAGACAACTATGGGACAAACATGACATGATAATTTAACACAGCCTCGAAAACTGCTTTTTCAGGAGAAAAAAAGCCAGTTTGGGAAGAAATAATTTTGAACAGAGAGACAGTGAGTGGAGACAGGACATTTAATCCTTTTCCTACCAGCTATTCTTCTGCTGTAAATACACACACCCCACTCTCCTGCATGGGAGGGTGAGATACTTGTGAACCATCTGGAGCAAACAGGGCTGACCTTGGGCTGAATTACACGGGTTACACATTTATTTGTTTTATTGGGTTTTATTACTAGGGTTGCCAACCTCCAGGTAGTAGCCTCCAGCAGTAATAAACTCTGTTTATTACTGCTCTATTGTTGCCATGATCTGCCCCTGCCTGTTCTCATCAGAGGATTTCTTGGACTACAAAGGGAGAGGAACCCCATATGGTTCCTGTTACACCCCAAGCTCCTTGACCCCCAGGACCTTCAGGAGAAGACCCCTTGCCTTCTCTGTCACAACCAATTTCCATCCAAGAGCCACCCAGGAGCCAGCTCCTGTCCAAAGAACCTCTGCCATATCAGAAGTTCCTTGAGAGGTCCCTTTCACTAATCCTCCACAGTCTCTTCCAGACCTCAAAAGCATAGCAGGCAGATGAGCACACACCTGGCAGCAACTCTCCTTATAGGAAGGACTGGACCAGCACCTCAGTTAAATTTCAGCCACTACTGGGTCAACACCTCTCCAACCCATCCTCTCCAACCAGTCGTCAACAGCTCCCTGCAGTGAGCCTCCAGCTCCATAGCTCCTGCTATCTAGCTCTCCAGCTCCTAAACTAACGGTCTACTCCAGCCTGACTGTCCACCAGATACGCCATGCCTTTCTTGTGGTTGGCGAAGTTGAGAACTGTACAACTTACTGGTTTCAATTATTGGCTGCTGCTACATTACTCATTTGTTGTTCTTACATTTGTATTATATAATTGTGTTTTATTCTTTTTAAATGTGTAAACTGCCTTGAGGGTTGTTTTAGCAGAAGACTGGGGCAAAGTCTTCTAAACAAAGAAGATTGTGGTATAATTTCGAATTTCCCCCTAATGTTTTACAATTAAAAAAACTCTAGATCTATCAGGCTTCTGCCCACATTTATTGCCAAGTCCTGTTACAGGTTAAACCAGCTTTCAAATTAGATACTATAAAGATATTCTATTATTCAGTGCCTGAGTAAAACTCACTTTGAAAAAGAATACCTGTGAGGGATTTACAAATAACCTTATGAAAAAAAAATCTCTAAACACATTTTATTTGGTTCTGGTTTTTAGAATTTTGAAGAAAAAAAAAACAGTTTCATGACAAAAGGTTAGCCAAACACAAATAGGCCTCTGAATACATGTTTCAACTTAAAGTTAAGGACAAAACATCTGTTTTATTTAGCCTATGGATTTAAAATGGTACATCAGAGTTCAGTTGAAAACTGTATTCTCTTTTTTTATAGAAATAAAGTTCAGTAACATGCTCAATGCATTAACAATTTCTTATAAAAGTGCAGTTATACAAAACATTTGTCAGTTTATTTGATGAAACGTAGATGTAAGAAAATTAAAATGGTTTTTTTTTATAAAGTGTCAGTTCCTATACTAATAAGAAAAACAATTTGCTTCCCGCTGTCATTTTTTTCCCTTAGTACCCACTTTATTTTCCTACAGTAAAAAGAAAAAAGGTTAAAATATTGGGTTTGGTTTACGACTGTTGGATACTTGAGGATGACAACTGTATATACACTAGTCAGTTAGGGATTTCTGTCCTACTCTTGAGCTCTGCAGAGGTACTGTCATTGGCAGAGCCACCAGTACAGATAATGAAAAGTTAGGGATAACGGGTGGTGGCATGGTTGGAGTAGGGGTAAAGGTACAGGAATGCACAGGCCTGGAAGGATGAGGAGTTGCATACCTTCCAAGATGCTCTACTAAGTAGGTTTGAAATCTTTTACATGTAAAGCAATACATCTGGGCATGTGTATAGGAAATAGCTCAAGTTACTAGAAAGAAACAGCCTACACCAGTAGGAATGCAGCTTGTTTTTTCATACTATACTTCAACGCACAGGGCTATGTGCTGAGCATGCTGAACCCTCAATGGATTGTGCATCCATCTTGTAGTCAGCTACTGCACTTACATGTAAGTATTTTGCAAGCACACTGGCAAACAGTGTGTGTGTATATAGTTTTCAACATAGCAGATTTCAGTCAACAGTTTAAACACATGCACAAACCTTCAGTAAGTGAGAAGCAGGACACCTCTGGGCAAAAAGTAAATAGCATTACTACATAAGATCAAACTAAAATGATGGGTTGTTTAAAAAAATGTTTCCTGGTCACAGCAAATTCTTTCCACATTTATTTATGTGCAGCTGACACTGCTAATTCTAAATACGGTTTCCAAATATTTGCTCACATGCACTAATATGTGAGCCTGGATTTAGGCGGCCACAATTTTTGGAGGGACTTTTCCAATGCCAAAACTCATAGGGAAGCATAGATGGTTCCACAGGGAATTGTTGATCACTCAAACTCCCTCAGTCTTTCCCCATTTGTGTGTAAAGTGGTGTCCGTTTTCATTGAAACATGAAGCACCTGGAGGACTGACTTTTCATGGGCCATGGCACATTCTTCTCCACCTTCTTCAGCCTCCTCTCCTTTGAACATCTCAGTAAGCAGACTCCTTGGCCTGGTGAATGCCCACTACCCATTCAGATAAATCCTAGATGTCCTAGATATATTAGTTACCCTGACCAACTTTTTCTGGCACTGCTGCCTGATACTTCGTCCTTCTTTGTCCCCTAGAACTAGCCCTTCCAGTTTTCTTCTCTGAAGGCTTTTACTTACCAGAAACAGCATACGCTCCAAAAAGTAAGAGCCCCCTCTTGTGTAGTGAAGCCTGATGACTTCTACAAAGGGACTGCACTATGAATCTAGAAAAGATAAGATGGCTTCTGCAGAGGGATGCTGCCTCATTATCCTTTAGAACATTCTCACAATGTGAACAGGAATGTGAACAAGATGACAGACGTCCACTGCATATTTTGGGTTTACAAAAAGCTTTTGGAAAAGTTCATTATTAAAGGCTCCTAGAGAAGATTCCCAGTGAAGTGTATGGGAATAGGGTCCCCTCATGGATGAATAGCTGAATAAAATGAAGGAAGAAGAAATAAATGGAGGTACGAATAAATTAACAGCTTTCACCATAGAGGGAAGTAAGCAGCAGAGTCCTTTAAGAGCGGGATTCCGGGGCTTACCTCGGAGCCCCGGTTTGCTGGCCCATGTGGGGAGGACAGCAAGAGGAGGCTTCTGGGCAGCACGGCTCTTGCCATCCCATCAGCTGATTGGTGGCAAAAGAGGCAGCCGGGAGAGCCTGCACAACTGTATGGGTCAGCTCGGCTAGGATTTTCCCGCCTGGCCAAGCCTCCACCAATCAGCTCTGATCCCCCCCCCCATTCAAACTAGCCTATCTCTGTCAGCCACTACACCCGGGGGGGGGGGTGTATTGCAGAGCTGGGTAGATGGACCGAAGCAACACAGTCTTTACTCGGGTCCGTCTGCCCTGCATATAAGGAGCCCTGCCACGCCCAGCTCAGTTGCCTTTCAACTTTGTCCCACCCTCCCTCTCTCTTTCTAATGTTGTTCAGTTTGTTCATTTTCATTTTTGTTCGCTGTCACAATTTTTTGGTGGTGTCTGCATGGGGCTGGATCCATTTTGGGGAGAAAACCAGCTTGCATACCCCTTTCCCCCACCCTGGGGATTCCATTAAGAGATTTTGGGGAAGGCTTTGCAAGGGTACATGCCCAGTTTGGGGGCTGTCAGGGGCCTCCTCCTTCCAAGTGGCAGGGGAATCACCAAGTGGATCAAGCCTAGATGGAGTCTCATATACTGCCATCCCATGCTACTTCCTAGCAGGAGGGTTGAGAGTAGGAGGTCCCCCATCAGTCGGCAGGCGGGTTGGCCAAATTCATGGAGCTGGCCCCTATGCTATGTTAAGGTCCTGTTCAGCTGTAACCAATAAAGTTGTGGCTGCTTTACATTCCGGCGAAGGTGTCTGGGTTGTTTGTTGGTGAGGAGGGGTGAGTTGGTCTTGCTCCTCCTGCCCCTTCCCCTTTCAGCGCTAGGTCAGCAAGAAATCTGTTTGGGGACTGATGTCAATTAATTTGCAAAGAATTTGCAAAGAAATTATTAGGAATCAAGCGAACAGCCAGGTAGTTAAATTTGCAAAAGATACCCCGTTAGACTGTGAAACACTGCAAAACTTTATCTGTAAAGTGGGTTACTGTGGTGTTCTAATTAAGAGTTGGACAAGGAACAAGACGACCCAGGATCAAATCCCTTCTCACTGAGTAATCTTGGTCAGTTGCTTTCTTGCAGGGTAACCTGGCTCACTGGACTATACATGCCACTTTGAAAGAGTCATTCACACTAGCATAACCCATGAAAGGGGAAGCCAATTAAAACCAACCAACCTCCACTTGAAAAGGAAAGTGTAGTAGGTGGTTATCCACTGGAAAAAACTAAGGACAGAAGAAAATACAACCCTGCCTTGGAAGTTCTCTGATGTTGCAAGCATTTCTATGAGATTTGTTCAATGAATGTAATGGTGTTAACATGCATAATTTGCCACAAAGGTGCATAAGAGTACCAAATGTGAAAGGATATACAAACTATAATTACTTCTAAAAACATAATTTAAAAGCAAATTATTTACGTTGGAAATCATGTCCCTGAATGTTAGGAAGAGGCAAATTGCAGCTGTATGCAAACTTACTTCTGGATTCACATCCTTTGCTGTTATATGTTTATTAGCACAGACGGAGCCAGAGGAAAAGGTCATAATCATTTCTAATATTATAATGCCATGATTTACAGTAAAAACATTAGTACTACACAAGTAAACATACCTTTGACACTAGCATGATGCTTCATTTTTTGTTTTTTACAACATCAACCTAGGAGCCAGCTTGGTGTAGTGGTTAAGAGCGGTGGTTTGGAACGGTGGACTCTGATCTGGAGAACCGGGTTTGATTCCCCACTTCTCCACATGAGCAGTGGAGGCTAATCTGGTGAACTGGATTTGTTTCCCCACTCCTACACATGAAGCCAGCTGGGTGACCTTGGGCAAGTTACAGCTCTGTTAGAGCTTTCTCAGCTCCACCTACCTCACAGGGTAGCTGTTGTGGGGAAGGGAGGTGATTGTAAGCCAGTTTGAGTCTCCCTTAAGTGGTAGAGAAAGTTGGCATATAAAAACCAACTCTTCTTCTTTTCATGTACCATTTTCCAAGGCTCCATTTTAGTTTTTAATACACTTCTGGAAAATTGTTTTTAATTAAAAATGTTTTGCCCAAAACTGATTCATCTCTATGTTACAAGAACATCTTTAAAGTGCAATTTTCTTCATAGATTCTTTTTAAATTAATGCTAATGCTCATTTTATATCTTCTTTGGAAGAAATATCTACATAATCAGAAGTGGATAGTGCATTAAAATAGTAAGTAAAGTTGGACAATATAAGAATGAAGCATAAAAGAAGGGGGTACATGAAACTTTGCATTCTGAAACCTTGGAAAGACAATAATTTAATGTTTGAAAAACTCCTAATTTGAAATAAAGAAATCCTTTCAAAAATTGAAACTAGATGCCAAAGAAGGTATCTCATGCTGCAATCTCTCTCCCTGTATTTGCGAGGTATCTGATTACAGCTAAGCAGCATTGTTCCAAAACTGCATGTGTAGTGATGGGGTGGGGGGACAGCAGCAGGTAGGGCAAGGGAAGGGGCAAGAAAAAGTACTGGGAAAAATGAGAAAGAGCAGCATAAGATGAATCATTAGGGTTGCCAACCTCCAGGTACTAACTGGAGATCTCCTGCTATTACATCTGATCTCCTGCCAATAGAGATCAGTTCACCTGGAGAAAATGGCCGCTTTGGCAATTGGACTCTGTGGTATTGAAGTCCCTCCTCTTCCCAAACCCTACCCTCCTCAGGTTCCACACCAAAAACGTCCAGGTATTTCCCAACCCGGAGCTGCCAACCCTATGAATCATTGAGCCTAGCTCTTGAATTTACTTTCCATGTACTACTGAACACTTAAATTGAGCAAATGTTCAATAGCTGCAAATATTTTCAAACAAACTAGCCATTTCACTTCCCTGAGAACTGACAAATAAGACTTACTTCCCAAACAAGTCCAAGCTTTCAACCTCAAATGTAAGGCTAAGCACCACAGTGAGTTGAATATAGATTTGACTAGTTCTACCGTAGGCACTCTGAAGAGCTCATGCAGACATGAGACATGACATAAGGCTGAAACTCTGCTGTTAATTAATGGCATACAAACGAAAAAAATCAGTTCCTCTGGCCTGACTTTCAAATCATTTACAAACAGACAGAGCTTCTTCTGCAAGAGTCTTTGTGGGTTCCCTCTAAATGGCTCAGGAGGCAACTCATTCGCAGAATATGTGCAAGTCATTACTGATTCTAGCTGTTTTTTTTCTAGAAAGTTGATCGCTTTGTTGGCTCTTTCAAACAATTTTAATCCAAATATACATGCATATTTTAAGAGATTACGAATGGCTCTCATTATACAGTTTTAGTCAATAGTGTATCATAGGATACCTAACCCTTCCTAACAATGGTCATATATAGGGTTGCTAGGTCTCTCTTCACCACTGGTGGGAGGTTTTTGGGGTGGAGCCTGAGGAGGGCGGGGAGATCAGTTGTAATAGCAGGAGATCTCCGGCTAGTACCTGGATGCTGGCAACCCTAGTCACATAATATACATTATTAAATGCAGAATCCTGATGATTCTAGTGATCTGGAAATGTGTAGTTTTCATATAAGGAAAACACAAATAATTATCTCCACGGTGCCATTTCAGATTTTCGTGTTTCAGAATTAAGGGGACATCTTCTCAGCAATATTGAAAGGCCCTTTCTTGGATAGATTTAAAGTTAATTTGTAAACAGCAGTATATTTTAGGATTATTTATTTTAGATACTTTAGAACACTTTATACGTGTAGAATTAGGACAACAGGTCACTCACCTTCCTTTTTGTAAGCAAAAGGATTACAGCCTTTTCCTTTTCGTTATCCTAACATTAGACCTGCACCAACACCACATATATGTAACTGAAACGTGCTTAAGTATGATAGCAAAGAAGCAACCTGTCCCCTGAAATGAAGCCTCCTACTGCTTCCCAACCAACCAACTGCAAGGCCTGTAGCGTATCTACTGGCTGTGGGGGGTTCTGCTTCAAGCAGGCGCCTGGAGTCATCTCAGCTAGCAGATTTGATATCCCACATATCAGGGGAAAACAAGCTCCTCTTTAAAGGGTAATTTTCTTTCCTTATAACCAACCCAGAAGTTCAGTGTTGTTCAAAGACTCCATTCAGGATACTGATGGGATACTTCCCAAGTAGGGTTGCCAGGTCTCTCTTTGCCACCAGCCGGAGGTTTTTTGGGCGGAGCCTGAGGAGGGTGGGGTTTGAGGAGGGAAGGGACTTCAATGCCATAGAGTCCAATTGCCAAAGTGGCCATTTTCTCCACGTGAACTGATCTCTATCGGCTGGAGATCAGTGGTAATAGCAGGAGATCTCCAGCTAGTACCTGAAAGTTGGCAACCCTATTCCCAAGAAACAAACAATCTAGCATGAATGCATTCTACAAAGAATGTCATTTGGGTGTACTAGAATTATGGTGATGGACTTCAAGCATTAATGTAGCACAAGAGTCTCTGTCCCATTTGTTCCATGTGAACTTTATCTGTGTGTCTCCAATGGGCAAAAAAATCCAAGAGTCACTTTTGTCAGGTAACAGACAGGTCTGTATGAGAAGCAAGTCTGTCCAATGAGTCAGCTAGCATTGCTAACATATGCTACATTAAAACTCAAATTTCAGCTGGTAGTAATTGCAAATTCATTATTTTGGAAAGGCAGTAAACAGAAGTGTATTGCAACATATTTATTTGCCTCATGGTTAGAGCTCTCCCTTGGAAGAAGAGCTTGCTTGCAAAATAACTAAAGAAACAGACTAAAGCAAAATATTCAAACATACAATGATGTTATGACATAAAACAATGTTTTGTGTATAGCATTACATGTTGTTCATGAGACTGCTATGAAGACAGTCCAAGCTCTATAATTTTTACCTTTAAGGAAGACCCTGATTTCTATGCATTTGTTGTCTTATGACTGCAATTCTAAAAACCCTTTCCTGAGAGTAAATTCCATTGAATAAATGGGAATTACTTTATAGTAAACCAGTTTTGGATTGCTCTCTGAGTACATTTAAGCATTGCGGCATAAGCTTAATAGACCACCAAGGTTTGAAGGCTGGCACTATTGTTCTAGTTGCCTAGCAATTCCACAATTGCCAATGAGATCTCCTTTCTTAAAGGTACAGACACTACTTTTATCACTTGGAGGGGGGTTAGTCCCTTGATGCATTCTTTAGTTTTAGATATTTCTGCAAACCTGGAGCTTTTCTCATGTCTGTAGAAAGATCTGTCTTTTCACAGCTCCAATCTCTGGATTTAAGTATCCCCAGATAGGGCCATGTTAAGAATTAGATTATTTCCTCTGAGCTAGAATGGTCAGTTGTATCCTTTTCATGAGCTGTGTTTCCAGGTTAAAAATACCTTGGCAAAGAACAACTAAGGATGTTTCTTAGGTGCATTTTGGGACATTCAATTAAGCATACGGCCACTCCACAAAATCAAACCAGCATATTAAGAATATGGATGGATTGGATGAATATGTGCATAAAAGTCTAGAATATGGAATAGTTGCACAAAGCACTAAGCCACTCAGGCCACTTTACCATACTGCTTTTTGATCTACTCCTGGAAGATTTACAGTAGCAAGGTCAACACAAATAGTGAGAATGGTGAGGGAAATTTTTACATGTGGTGGTAAAGGTATAAAATTTAAACATAAAACCACTAGCATAAAGGCAAGTTGCTTTCTATCCTCAGATTCTTGTTCAATCAACTTTGGGCAGATCTTAAGCTATGACAGCCAACAAATCTCACTGTACCGAGTAAGAAGTAAACCAGAGTACTGCTGCTGTACTCTAATTAGGAATCTGATCATCTTTCTAGGTAAGCTGGCTGGATACTCAATAACAACTACAAAGTTAAATCACAATGTTTTGTACTTTTCCTATCAGAGCCTTTTTCCTTAGCCTCACCAGATGGCTTTCAAAAAGACAGATAAAGAGACATATTCCAGAAGCTGCATTTTTTTAGTATGACAAATGTACATTTAGAAAGCTTTGCTAACATAGTTTCATGCTTAAGGTTAACGTCAACATGCAAGGTGTGGAAATCATTTAACAATTTGAAATTGGTCCCAGAACCTGTAAGACGTAGAGCGGGCAGTCACTAGGAAGCAATCAAATGTTCAGTAAAAGTAAATTGTCTTTAAGTTAGGGTTGGCAGGTCCCTCTTCGCCACTGGCAGAAGGTTTTGGGGGTGGAGCCTGAGTAGGGCAGGGTTTGGGGAGGGACATCAATGCCAGAGTCCTATTGCCAAAGCGGCCATTTTCTCCAGGTGAACGGATTTCTATTGGCTTCCAATTAGTTGTAATAGCAGGAGCTCTCTAGCAGTACCTGGAAGTTGGCAACCCTAGTTTAAGTTAGGTCATAGCCATACACACTTTGTCCCCCAAAATCCTAATGGTCAAGGTCCTCTGAATGCCATGTGGATGGGAAGACACCAGAATCTGAAGGTCCTGTTCACAGCTACACCATTTCCCTCAGCCTTTTGCTCTCTATTCCCTACCCTACCCCCACCAATAGAGGGATTTTTCAGGCTTTCCCAGTTTTCTTTCTTTTCTTTTTTTTTAAGTGCAGGAATCTAGAGGAAAGAGTAACTCATGGCAATAGATGGTTAACAGTATCAGGTTGTAGCGATCTAACAATTGCTGGGTTACACAAAAAGTCTGAAAAAGCCCTCTGGCGGTTGGAGGAATTGGCAGCCGTGGGGAGCCAAGGCAAGCAAAGTGCAGAGAAACTTGTCTTGTGTGGATGCTGCGTTGCTGCTTCAAAATGCCTCTGCCATGTGAAAGGAGGCATGGTGACCACGATCTCCCTCTCCTTTTAAAATGTAAATACCTGTATAATCTACTTTTGAGCTCTAGGAATGCTGGGATATAAATCTAAAACAGCAGCACCATCATACCAAACTGCGCAACGAAGGAGCAGAAAATCAGCCTCTCCAAGAAAATGGTGTAGAACAGATCCAAATATGTACAGCTCACCCACTGGACAGATGGGCTAGTTATCCCATGTCTCACTACCACTGCCTCCCCTGGGGACCCAAGTGATCTCATCCCAGTTTCCTGTAGCCAATTTGCACAGTGAGCTCGTTGCACTTCTAAGCAGATCAAGGTTATGCCCTAAAAGCAAGGGACGGACGGACAGAAAGCTGAAGGGTGTGCATGCGTGTGTGAACACAATCTAGCATCCTCTGAGGAAAAAACCAAGTGCTTAACCAGTAAATTCAAGTCTAATGACTATAATGCAAGCACTCCACACCTCATGACGATGCAGTTAATTCAGGCTCCACCACCGGTTAAAAAGACACCCGCAAGGGCAGGGAAAAGGTGAGTTTTTAAGAAAAGAAAGAAAAAGATTACATAATCTCAACCAGAAAATTGTACCCTGCCTTCAACAGCACTGATTAAAAACTGTAGAAAGTGCTGCTGTCTTCTTGAGCAACGTGCAGATTTTCAGCGTCTCTGTTGCTACTTGACAAAGTCCAGCGAGTCCGCCTCCCACACACCAGATTGCTCCGGGCTGCTGAGGGCTGTGACATCACTGGCTAAAAGTTTGGCTTCGGCCAGCCCTCTACTGTTTGTGGTTAAGGGGGAGGCCCTGAACGTGTCTATTGCTGGTGGATCCCTTGCTCTTGTGGGAGGGGGAAGCGGAGCTTATCCAACCAGAACGTGTCTGCTTACCGCATGCTTGATTATCTGTGTTTTTTTTTTCCTTCTTCCTTCAGCATGTAAATCCACCACAAAGGAGCTGAAGTTCAAATAGGGCTGGTTTTAGCCTCGCTTGAAATGATGGATTCAAAGCTTTACAGCTGAAAATGCAGGAGAGCTGGAGTTCCTGAAAAGCAAGACACTGCTGCAGCCTATTGTCCCTCAGGGTCTATAGTATGTGGACCGACAGATAAGATTCAGCAATCAAGTTAAAAGGACGAGGGTAAACAATAAGGAACTAACTGGACTGCAATAACGTTATGCTTTCATCCTGCCAAGCACAGTACTAAATGCATTCACCTTTTCTACAAACAAATCTAGGTAACCTTAATTGCTGATGAATGTATTTATTTTTGTGCAATCAGTGATGTCACTATTTCTGTGGGTGAGCCAGCGACGGAATCTTTGATTATTTTTTTTTAAAAAGCAACAACTTTAAAGCTTGAAGAAAGAAGTTCCAAGGAAACAGGGTAAGAATATGAAAGGTGTCACGTTTAAGATAAATTCCTATTTTTAATGCCGTGAAATCATTTTTTAAATGCTATTATGTTTTAGAAAACAAAGCCAGCCTTTTGTAAGGTTTGGTTTAGAGCCTTCCCTAAACTATCAATTACTGTGACAAACTGTAAGTCCATAAATGAGAGATTAAGATGAATGCACACAGATTTTCAAATGCTAGGGGTGCTGCATGGTTTTTCTTGATTTTTGCTTCAAACACATGTTTGTTTGCTCAGTCTGAAATGTCAAAGGTATAATTTTAATTGTATATGAATTCAATCACAGCATTGATCATACATGTGGCAAAAAGCCTTTTCCTCCCTAAAAGGCTTCACAGCAAAACCTCTACTCTTTGTACTATTTCTTTGAAAGGACTATTGTATTACATCCCAGGAAGCTGGTCTTTACTTTCCTGACACACTGATCAGAGTAAGAGATACAGAAAGTTCCTCTAAATTCCTAGAATATCAGTGTTTACATTTTTTAAAAAGAGGTCCAAATCAACCAGAAAATTTTTGGAATATTTCTTGCAACAGCATGTACAATGAATGCCAAGTGTGAAATCCGAAGCAAGAATGATAAGATTAAAACAGTGTTGCAAAACTCTTATTTTGACATATGAGAAAGCAAAAAGTGTATGCCTTGGCTTAAGAAAGAATAAAATGAGGCTACCTTTAAAGGGGAGTAAGAACAAATATAGCATTTGGGTTCAGCTTTCCTAGGAACATGTTCAACAAAAAGATGCTGTGAAGTAAATTTCTGTTTGACTTAGAAGCAAAGGTTGTGGAGACAATTATGGGCTTGTCTTCTTTTGCAATCAATATTAAGGAAGAAAGGCCAAAGACACTGGATAGGTAATTCTTTGAAATCTCTAAGGGCATTTTGTTACCGTTTCAAAACAAACACTCTCAAAGAATTGAGGATCTTTGTTTTTCCAGTATTCCACTGGTCATCTAAACCTTCTCCTCAGCAAGTAGGAAATTAGGGCTCTCAGCCAAATGAAAAAGGTTAGGTATCTAGTTAAAACAGCAAGAAAATAACAGAACTGCTTCTGTCTGCTTCACATCAGTTTAGTGACAAAAAAGTATGCAGGGGGAATCACTTGTTTTGGAGGATTTTGATATTAAAAATATTTGCTATTAGCTCACTTTTTTATACAAGGAATATTCTGAATATTTTGGTGGGGCCGTGGCTCAGTGGTAGAGCATCTGCTTGGCATGCAGAAGGTCCAGGTTCAATCCCCGGCATCTCCACTTAAAGGGACTAGGCAAGTAGGTGATGTGAAAGACCTCTACCTGAGACCCTGGAGAGCTGTGGTTGGTATGAGTAGACAATACTGACTTTGACGGACCAAGGGTCTGATTCAGTATAAGGCAGTTTCATGTGTTCAAGTTGTCCCTATATGTTTAAACACGCATTCCTCTCCAACACCCTTAAGAAGTCTGTATCCCTGAAGCTTGTTTAACACTGCTGTTGTCCTCTCATTTCCCAGGGGACTCCCCCCCCTCCAGCACCCTACCTACATTCTACTTTGAAAGGGTTCAGGGCCCGCCCAGCTCTCCGACCTCTATACTGACACCGAAACAGAATATTGGCTAGACATTTGGCAAGAACCAATTCTACACAAATTTCATCTCGGAGGGACTTTAAAGATTGCCTCATACTAAGGGAAACAATTGGCTGCTTTTTAGGAAACATATTGTTTAAAAGGCACAAACATTTCCCGGTAGGATTTTTTTTCATTTGCTTAATTGCTATTAAATTTGCCTTCCACTATGAATGAACATCTGACAAGGAATATCAAATCCATGAATACATTTCCACAGTTGACAAAACTCTGTGGATATCTCACACTAAAATTAGCTGTAGTGGGAAGGATAATGTCAGGGCGTGAATGGCGCAGGGCTTGCAGGATCTCAGTCCCAGAACTCATTTTGAACTCTAGATGCATGAGAAATAATAGTGGAAAGGGAGTACTCTGAGCAAGTACAAAGAAAATTTATCTCAACATCAAGTAACCGCAGCTGCTCCCATACATCTGGCATTAAGAAGCAGAACTTCTAGATCAAAGGCTAAGACTTTACACCTCTTACTTTAGAAAGACGTTCTAATTGTGACAAAATATTTGTTGTTCTAAATACTCCGAGGCCGTCCTCCTCCTTTGTTTCATATACACTTTTCTTCATTTCCCCAAATAAAAATAGCCTCTGTATAACCTTTTGCTTGGCATTTAGCTTTAGTAGTGGTTCCTAGATGTTGGATGAAGAACCACCACCAGGTAATGTAGAATGTTGATTGTCTGTGCAGTCTGCTAGTGGTCAGAACTGTGCTCAGTACTGTGACCAGTGCAGACTAATACTTTCAGGTGTTCAGGTGTTTCAATGCAGACTAATACTTTCAGACTTCATGGTCAAATGCTGGAACCACAAAGATCCCATTGGTGGATATCTCTATACAGTGTTGGAGCCCTTGTGTTATGGAATGGAATAGTACTGAGAAGTTTAAAAGGTCCAATCCAGAATTTTCTATATTCTACCCTGGTCAAAATTCCTGGTAAAAGCACTTTTCGCAGCTAGACATGAAAAGGATTTTCTTTAAATAATGATTTCTAAGTAAATAAAGCAGGAAAAATACTGTACTACCAAGCACTATTTGAATATGCCAACAAATAAACATCTAAGATTAGAGGGCTCGAATCTAACTGGCTGCTGCTACTGTGTAAAACTTCAGAGGAATTGGGGGATTTTTAAAACACAAAACACACATTGCAGCTTTTGAGGCTCTTCTTACTCCCCCCCCCCCAAAGGGAAGAATACCCCCAAGTGCCTATCGCAATCTGGTATATTAATGTATGGGCACAGACCCAGGTTTATTTTTTCAGGAAGAAATACCACATGGCTGAACACTAGGCCTTTCATGACTTCTCATTCAGTTGGATATTAAAATCTGCTGCTTATGAAAATTGCTCCAAACGGTCTTGGTACACTGTTCAGTCTGGGAGCTGTCATGGAGAAAAACCTTCAAAAAAATCTAATGAAGCCCAGTTGTCCAGCTGGAATAACTATTGTACAAACCAATATGAACTGAAGAGCCTTGACTATCCTTTGTTCAGTCCTATTAAAAAAAAAACTTAATGAAAAAGCCTCTTCCATACCTTTAGGATGAGTTGTAATGTGCTGTCAAATCGCAGCTGATTTATGATGACCCTGTAGGGTTTTCAAAGCAAGAGACATTCAGAGGTGGCTTCCCACTGCCTGCCTCTGCATAGCGACCCTGGACTTCTTTGGTGGACTCCCACCCAAATACTAGCAAGCCAACCCTGCTTGGCTTCCAGTATCGGGCTAATCTGGGCCAGCCAGGTCAGAGTTGTAATACTTATCTAATTTCATCCACATTATATATTGGTAAGGTAGCACAAGCTGAGACTTGGGGCCTGTTTACACATTACAAAAAGTCTTCAAGTGGCATGTCTGGGACACTAGCTTCCCCAGAAAACATCAACTGGCTCATAGAAGCTTACCAAAGGGCACCCAATTTCATCCATGACTGATTCCTACATAGCCAAACCCAAAATTCTATATTCTGAAAAACAATGGCTCTTAAAGCAGGCTCCTTCAAGTTGGAACTGATATCTAAGAATGACTTGAGAGAGTTTTATATTCTGCAAGATGAGCAATACATTTATGATGTGTTATTTCTTGGCAACATTGGTAATGATGAAAAACATGTCACAGAATGGATGCATCAAACTGTTCTCACGCCACCAGAAGAACTAGGGTAAAGCTAACACATGTTTCTGAGTAGAGATGTTACTGATAGAGTTTAAGCCAGTGTTCATCTGGTAATCTGCCACCCATGGGTCCTTGCTTCTGCAATCCATCTCCCTTTCCCTCCCCTTAAGTACACTGGACAGGAGACAAAAAAAGTCTTCTTGCAACCCATACTAAGGAAAGGACTTCCAGAAACTTGACTGATTAAAAATTTTTTTTTTACCAAAACAAAAATAAAAGCTGTGTACCATAAGAGGACAGAAACTTAATGAGGTGTGCTACTTCCCTTTATGGGACACAATAGTTTGTCACTTTATTCAGTAGTAATCTACGGCTCGTGGAGAGCCGCATTTTAGTTACCATCAGCTAAGAGTCACATGAGGACTGTGTACCACCTTGCAAAACACACACTAACATAACATACAACTAATAACACTAATGAGCCCTGTGGCGCAGAGTGGTAAGTGCAGTATTGCAGTCCAAGCTCTGCTCACAACCTGAGTTCAATCCTGACGGGAGTCAGTTTCAGGTAGCTGGCTCACGGTTGACTCAGCCTTCCATCCTTCCGAGGTCGGTAAAATGAGTACCCAGCTTGCTGAGGGTAAAGGGAAGATGACTGAAGAAGGAACTGGCAAACCACCCTGTAAACAAAGTCTGCCTAGTAAACGTCAGGATGTGACGTCACCCCATGGGTCAGGAATGACCCGGTGCTTGCACAGGGGACCTTTACCTTTACCTTAATAATACTAATGATACAACTAATAATACTAAACAGCCCCATAGCACAGAGTGGTAAGCTGCAGTACTGCAGTCCAAGCTCTGCTCACGACCTGAGTTCGATCCCGACGGAAGTCAGTTTCAGGTAGCTGGCTCAAGGTTGACTCAGCCTTCCATCCTTCTGAGGTCGGTAAAATGAGTACCCAGCTTGCTGGGAGTAAAGTGTAGATGACTGGGGAAGGCAATGGCAAACCACCCCGTAAATATAGTCTGCCTAGTAAACGTGGGGATCTGATGTCACCCCATGGCTCTGGAATGACCCAGTGCTTGAACCGGGGACTACCTTAATACTAAATGTATAACTATAACCATTTAAATTACCAACGCTCTTCTGCACATGTAGGGCTCTCTCTCTTCACCACTGGAAATTTGCTCCCCTTAGGCAGGAAGGCTTGGACTTAGAGGGTCACAGTTGAGCCTTGTGCACCCTTTACTTTCTTAGGTGTCATCTTGCTCTCTCCCTGGCATGAGGCTTGCAGCTCAAGTAAGAGCAATATGACCAGGTTACTCTGTCTTGTGCCAGGGGGAGAGGAAGAAGGCACAGATGGAAGAAACGGGTACTCAGGCTCCCTGCTGCAGAAGCTCGATCTGAGCCAGCCAGCAGTACTGCAAAGCCTCTCTTTGAAAAAAAAAAAGCATGTGCTTCCCCCTCTACCAGCTCACTCTGTCCCCAGCAAGATGCACAGAAGCTCAGGCAACAAGATTGCCCAATGGGCCCAGAGGAGAGCAAACTGGCCATGGAGAAAGGGGAGTAAAATCACTACTGTCCCACTACTGCCAGTTTGCTTTTTTCCCTGAGTGGCTGCTACGGTGTTGGTTTTACCCTCTCTCCTCTTGCTCTCCTCCTGGAAAGAGATGGCTCTCCACCTTGTTAAAAAGACCTGGAGAAATAAATTAGGACCAGCACCTAAGAGTTCAAGCTACTTTCCCATATCAACTATTTAAAGTTGGTTTAAACATTACCAAAAGGACAGCTTCTAACAGCTATTTTTTAAAAATCTACTTCTTCCCTAATAAAGAGCCGTGTTCCTTAAACAGTGCCAAAGCCAAAGGCAACACTGCTATGAGGATTCCGGGTGGCTGTAACCTAAACCAAGTGTGAGGTACACCTCCATCGGGAATATCCGGCAGTTGCCAAGGAAAGCATGAGTTCTGCTCTCACCTCTTCCAACATGCCTCTTGACTTGGGTCATGAAGAAGAGGCAGGAATCCTGAGCTTTGCCTGCAAAGTGCCGCATCTATTGGAAGGTGGGCCTTCGCTGCACAGCATGTTTTTTCTGGTGCTGTGTACTTTCCGGATCACTCAAAGACACTAGTCTTGAGAAAGCAGAAGTGACTAGCATTGGAGGAATGTGCTCCACAATGGAAACTGGTGCAGCACAAATGGGATCCAGGCTTAGGATCCAAACCACAGACGAAGTGGACACAGCCAGGCTAGTCAGCGTTTGGTTTTGAGAAGGTTCAAATAGGTTTCCTGACCTACTAAGGCTAAGGTAAAATTTGAAAACCCTTTGAACTTTACAAGATAACCATCTCTTACACTGCCTTGGATGATGTGGGCTCTGTCTTATGTTACAGTAAATACGGTAAATCTTTCAGGTGCCACTAGACTAATTTTGCTTTGGTTGCAACAGACTGACACAGCTGCCCCTCTGCAACATCTCTCTTACCAGAACATAGTTAAATTAATAATAGAATAGTATTTTAACACCAATATTACAAAGATGTACATTTTGCCATTTTCTGGCCATTCTCAGCATGCATTTCCAAAGTGCAAGGAGGGAAAAAATATTGGAAGTGGGTCTGCACTAAACCAGCAATGGCCACTGAGCAAAATAAAGGGGCCAGACACCCTTTCCACATGGGTGGTGAAATATTCCATCCCTACCTGATGCTGTTTTAGCAGTAGCCTGATGATGTAACATGATATGCCCTCTGTACCTGCAAACCAGGAGAAGGCTAGCTTTTCTTTTGTGAAGTGGCCTTATCGCATTACCAAAGTATTAAAAGAAAATGGTCAGAAAGGTGCTCAAGAGTGGGAGATGCGGGGGGGGGGGGATTCAGAAGGAATTTCAAAACGGAGCAGATAAAAGAGGAAAGGACTAATGACCTTGTGATGTCATGGGCACATTCCAATAAATGCTTGCGACACTTACGCAACCACCTTCCATGGAGAAAAGCATGCTTGCGGAGTCAACAACTGCTGTTTCCCAGCAACTACAGCTAACAACTAGAGTGCAAGGCAACAGTGAGTTAATAACAGCGGGTTTACCAGGAGACGTTGCATGGGTACATTAATGGTAGCTGTGCTTTTCACCTGGGAGAAGCTGTCTGAAATGCCCCCAAATACAAAATGCTTAAGAAATAAATAGCTCCACTCACATTCTTAACACCATAGTAAATTTAGCGGTTATATTTTTTCGCCTTCCTTCAAAAGCCCAATATAATTTCCTGTTAAATGTTACCTTCTACTACCCCAGGGAGTCTGGAATACCCACACCTTCAAGTGCTGCAAATTCCTTTTGTAAGAATGAGGGGGAAATCATAAGTACACTTTGTAAGCGTTGGGGGGGGGGGGAGAACTTTCTCAAAAAAAAAAGGCAACCCACCACAACAACTAGACTTTCAGTTTGGAGAACAGAAAAAGAATTCATGCTATGTCACATCTGTGAGGCTTTCCTTTTGTTTTATAGTTTAATATTGGAATATACTGCGGTACTATATATATTATAATTACAGTATGAACTAGCAAAACAGCTGAAGTCAGGTAAGTCGCTTTTTCCTCACTTTTTTGCTAAGGAGAATATACACCTCTAAAGATAAACTAGCAACAACATCTGCAGTGGACTGGTTTCTTGCAGTATTACCCTCACTTTTCATTTCCCATATATCAGTTACACCATGTCACATCACTTTTTAAAATGTTTTTTCCTTGCCTCACAGAAGATACTTTGTTTAAACCATAAAATGTTTTTCTCAAACATATAATTCAAAATAATGTACAGCTCTTAAACTGTATAAACAACAGGAGTCAAAGATTACCCATCGTTCACCCCCTGCCATTTCCAAGACTCTCCAACTGCAGGGATACAAAACTTAATGGGTTCATAAAAACGTCTAATGAAATACCAGTCCACCATTATTGGGTAGTGGATATATGAATATATAAATCTCTAACAATATATTATTGTTTTATTTTCGGCACACACAAAAAATATGGTGGGGGAGTTTCCCAAAAGACCTCTCCAAAACCTTTTTAAAGCCTATTCACTGTTGTTTGCAGATCACATTGTCTCCTCATTCATTTCTATTTTTAAAACATCCTTCTTCCTAGTAGTAGAGACATGGTGGCATAATTAATTTGATTTGACTACTGCATCATTGAAGGTAAACCAAGGTAATCCAGAGTGAAGCGTATTGAAACTTATTTAGTCGTCATTTCAAACTAAGCTTAGTTTTTCTCTCACTGATGTCATCATATATCTTATTGGCTACATCACTGATACCAGGAGGAAGGGCCATCTGAAGAAAAAAGTCACTAGAGCGGCAGCCTATTTAGGTCACAACAAGGTTCACCACAGAGCCATAACCTGAATATAGGCATAGGCAGAATACTGGTTATTGAATGTTTGAGGGTTTGTTTGAGTTTTTTTGTTCCGATAAGTCACAGCTGACTTATGGCGACCCCTGGTGGGGTTTTCAAGGCAAGAGACGTTCAGAGATGGTTTGCCGCTGCCTGCCTCCACATCACGACCCTGGTATCCCTTGGAGATCTCCCATCCAAAAACTTGCCAGGGTTGACCCTGCTTAGCTTCTGAGATCTGCCGAGATCAGGCTAGCCTGGGCTATCCAGGGCAGGGCAGGTGAGGTATAAGGAGTCAGGATGTGTACTGATGTATTTTTATATAACTAGAAATTTTGTTGCTTTATCTGTTCAACACACCTTTCAACTATTTGGATCCACAGTCAACCCAACCACAAAAGCAATCTATAAAGTTATGGGAATATTTTCAGTATGCAATATGAGATGTTGCCCCAACAACCTGTTATACTGGAAGATATTTTAGGACATTCACCTCATTTGGGGTAGCAAGGTTTCTCAGGTTTGATCTGTTTTACTGCTCTCTAAATGTTGTTGTACAGTTCTTTCTTTAGCATTTAGTGATAAAGTATTTTCTTGCCCCTTTTAAGAGCAAATTCTATTACTGTTATGACAGTGCTATTGATACAGTGTAATGCTGACATTAGGAAAACATAGAGGTAAACTATTTAATGTCATGCTGACAATGTCATCAAGCTTTGTAGACATTCAATTTGTGACAAAAAAAGGAATGAAACATTTCTTAATTCAGAGCAGAAAATTCTTAGTAAATGTAAAAGGCCTTGTAAAGAACAGGATAATTCCCACAGTGAGTCTTTTGCATTTCACTTGTAACGCCAAGGAAAATATCTGGTCTTGTTTTTCATTTTCTGGAACTGGGGAAAATAGGGAAGTGGGAGAGAGAGAAAATGTGATATCTTTTCTTTGGAAGTTTGTTTTCTTTCTACTTATTAGATGGCAGTAGCATTTTCAAACTGCATTCCCTGAGGCATAATTAGCTGAGCAACTGTTGAAACTGCAAACACAATCAGATCCATTACTAACTCTTACTCTTTGCCAACCACCTGAATAGCCAGACTAGGTGCTAAGAATGTAATCTTGATCCATCAGTGTCAATGAGAGCTTTGCCACTGATTTTTGTGAGACCAGGACTCTGTTCTTGAGGGAGAGACATGAGTAAAAAACCAAGATCAAACACACTCTTGTGAACTGGACTTCCGCTTGTGGATTCTGAGTATGTAATAGGCTTTTTTTTAAAAAAAAAGGCAACCAAAGATTAAAGAGACAGCTTTAAAACAAAGCCAGCAGGTTCTGACAGTAGAGAGATGAACTCTATGATGTGATTGAAGTTTCACCTGAGCTATGGAATAACTGCCCTGACCTGGATAGGCTAGGCTAGCCTGATATCATCAGATCTCAGAAGCTAAGCAGGGCTGGCCTGGGTCAGTATTTGGATGGGAGACCACCAAGGAATATCAGGGTTGTGATGTGAAGGCAGGCAATGGCAAACCACCTCTGAATGTCTCTTGTCTTGACAACCCTACTAGGGTTCACCATACGTCATCTGTGACTTGACAGGGGGAAAGGGGGGCTGTGCGGCCTATCTGATTCTCATCTGTAAATGATCTGTAAATCTGTAGGTAACACAGTAAAAGAATGTGACC
Source organism: Euleptes europaea (assembly GCF_029931775.1). NCBI lineage: Eukaryota > Metazoa > Chordata > Lepidosauria > Squamata > Sphaerodactylidae > Euleptes > Euleptes europaea. The sequence goes on along the minus strand of NC_079325.1, from coordinate 41,582,005 downwards.
TTATGCAGCCTGTTTTCATGCTGTGGTTTTAATTGTTTGTTTTCACACTGTCGTTTTGTGATTTTATTCCACTGTTTTAATTCTGAGCTTCCTCAAGTAGGTCTCTGGCAAGGTGGTATACACATTTTCTAAATAAGTAAATAAAGTGCTGTATAATTTAGCAGCAGAAAAAAACATATTTCAGGCTGACCCAACCACATGTGTGTGTGTAAAGTGCGGTCAAGTCGCAGCCGACTTATGGCGACCCCTTTTTGGGGGTTTCATGGCAAGAGGTGGTTTGCCAGTGCCTTCCTCTGTATAGCAACCCTGGTATTCCTTGGTGGTCTCCCATCCAAATACTAAGCAGGGCTGACCCTGCTTTGCTTCTGAGATCTGACGAGATCAGGCTAGCCTGGGCCATCCAGGTCAGGGCACCCAACCACATGCCTGTCCCCTATTTCTTATGATCTGGAGATACTCATGCAGGTGATCTGTTTATTTCTCATTGGCGGAGGAACTTTTGTGAGAAAATGGTTATTTTTGACAGTTATGAGACTCTGTGCCATAACTGTCACCCTTACAGTGAAGAAATATTGCAAAGTGGAGCAAAAGGGGGATTCTAGGGGAAAACAGAGGTTCAATTCATGACAAATAAGGATTTGTGAAGCCTGAAAGCCAGATATTGAAGCAAGAAATCTCTTTCTTTTTTCCATCTTTTTACACATACTATGCTGAAGACATTTTAAAGAACAGTTCAACTGTGTAAAGTATGAAGGTTGGAAGCCTGCCCAGGGTCACCAAGGGTGACCTGCTGCACAAATGCTGGTTATGCAAGTTAAAGCTGTCTCAGGGAGTTTTAATTTATGTTTCCAATTTCTTCAAGATTTTGAATGATGTTGCTTTTAAGACACAGGGCTTGTTTGTAACAGCCAGTTCCCTTTTCCAGTGGCAAAGGAATCTTTTTGTATTGTATCCCAAGACATCTCTATTTCTCTACAGAGAAAAGGATGTGTTGCGCTAACATTATACCATAACCTTCCTTCCCTTGAGATTTCTCAGTCTGAGGCTAAGTATTTTTGTCCTGAAGTGTTGTAAAACTTTTCTCTATATATATTGGTTTTTATCTGTTGTGATTCAGTAGGCATAAAGAAATTTTGATTTCTGTACAGTAGATGTTTTGAGTATTCCATTATTATTGTATTTCCTTTTTCTCTAAGAACTATTGTTACCTCACCCAAGGCATAAGGTTGAGGCAGCAGATAAACTAAAATAAATAACCCTGGCTTCTTTGGTTATCCTGAAACAGTTTGGGGAGCTGTCTCTACATTGGTGTTTCAAGCAAAAAAAGCATTAGAATATGCATCTCAGAGAAAAGGGAACCAAACTCTCTGTACTTGATGTGTCTTTCCTTAAGAATAAAATGTGCAAACAGAACAGAACATTAGAACTTGCTGTAACATTTCCATGTATGGACTAAAGGCTAAGCCTCTGAATATTAAAAGCGGCTCTGGGAAATACAGAAGTGTCAAAACAGCCCTGGTGAAAAAGCATGTCCATTTCTACCAGTCATTATAGTTTTCCACCTTATAAAACAAACACTTGTAAGGATGATGTAAATGCTATTGGCAGCGAATTTCTCATAAAATATAAAATTAGAATATGGAATTGATTCAATAACTTTAAAAGGTAAAAACATGAATTTAAAAGCAGAAGAGCACTGAATAAAAGTGTTGAGAAACACCCTTTTGTAGAGAAGCACGGAATATAGACACTGCCTTAAAAACCCTCCCATTTATTTCTGACCATTGTTCCAAAGCGAGTGAGGGCTGTCCCTGAAGAGATCTAAGGAGCTGACAGGACAGAGGGTACTTTGAGATTCACCACTCTCATGACTGGATAAGAAAGCCCAGCAGGATTTTACTTTAGCCTATCATACAAAACAAGAAACAAGGTTGTTTTCACCCACTGTTCGCTCTACCCCTGAGTTCCCACACAGCGATGCCTTGACAGAGAAGTCAAAGAAGACAGACTTGGGTTTATATCCTGCCCAGCAAAGTCTGATGCCTCCCTCTAGCCTGTTACATTCCTCCAACTGAAATGTTCTTCTACTTGAGGAAGAGCTGCTTAAGTTGGAGGAAAGCTTCACCTTTTTCTGAGTAGAGTGGTAGGACATAAGCCGCTATCTAGCTGATCTAGAATGTATTAGCGTTAGGGTGATTTTAACACAGATCTCTATCCCCTCTGCAATCAAGGAGATTTGCCAGGTTACTGTAATGCAACTTTGACTTACCACGCACAACCATGCTACTCTTGCCATATTGCTAACCAGTTTACCACTAGCAGCTGTGGGCTTCCTCAGTTACTGTCTGGAGGCCATTAGAGTAACATTATTTCTTACCTGGAACCACACAATTGAGGACATTAATGCACACATTTGCTCAATCCCCTTAATGGATGATCATCCTAGCTTTGCACCAATTATAAGAGTGCAACTTTAGTGTACTTTCTCAGGATTAGTTGTCATGCAACACTTTCACTGTTTAGAACAGGACTGCTTTTCAGCTTGCTTTTATTCGTTATGGACTATTAACAGTTATGTACTTATTTTATGTTAAAACAGATCCAAAGGTTCATTTATACAAAGCTACTCAGAAACGAAGGACCATGAAGGCTACAGTTTGCTTGTTGCTAATGTCTGCGTTGGGTATGCATGCCACCAAGCCTCAAGATTTTGAAGGCAGAGATGAAGGAGAAGAACAAGAATTCATTTACACTAACAGGTATAAGCGCTCCAGTGACACCCAAGACAAGTGCACCTACACCTTCATTGTCCCTCAGCAGAAGGTGACAGGTGCCATTTGTGTCAACTCAAAAGAACCAGAGGTCGTACTTGAAAACAGGGTAAATAAGCAAGAGATAGAACTGCTGAACAACGAACTACTTAAGCAAAAGAGGCAAATAGAAACCCTTCAGCAGTTGGTGGAGGTAGACGGAGGAATTGTTAATGAGGTAAAGCTCTTACGAAAAGAGAGCCGCAACATGAACTCGCGGGTCACCCAGCTCTACATGCAGCTGCTGCACGAAATCATCCGAAAACGGGATAATGCTCTAGAACTTTCTCAACTGGAAAATAAGATACTGAATCAAACTGCTGACATGTTGCAGCTTGCAAACAAATACAAGGACTTGGAGCACAAATATCAACATCTGGTAACCATTGCCAACAACCAATCAATAATTATTGCACAGCTGGAAGAGCACTGCCAGAGAACACCGTCCATTAAACCAATCCCACAACCTCCACAACCACCAAACCGAGTTTACCAACCTCCTAATTATAACCGTATCATTAACCAAATATCTACTAATGAAATTCAAAGTGACCAGAATTTAAAGGTTCTTCCGCCCACGCTCCCAACAATGCCGCCAGTTACTAGCATTCCAACGTCAACTGATAAGCCATCAGGTAAGTAGTTTTCCTGACATACTGACATGACATCTCTCGATTAAGATACAGCACATTGTGAACTTTTTTCTTGTAGGGAAACCATAATGAGGTCCTGAGGCTTAAGAAAAAGGCAACCATAGTAATATGTAGACAAATGATGTTGCAGAATACAAACCGGTATTGTAAGTTTTGCATTTTGAGGGTTTGCAAGAACAGCACCTGTTTTATATATGATTCAGACAATATTATTTACGAAACATGTTACCAGTTCTATTCTCTACAAATGCTTTGCATGTTGACTTTCCTGACTAAACCAATGGATACTATTCAACTACTGTACAGCATCCATGGGTATCTTAAAATACCTGATCAGTTTAGGAACATCTTATCATTTTGGAGACTGGATCCCTACAACATTCTCTACAAATGGAGTCAACTTGAGTGCAGAGGCCACAGTACATGTCTATGTACATGTTAAATTGCATAAAATCTGTATATTCTGTTCTGAATTTGGCGAACACAACCTGCCTCCATTTTTAAAGTATGCAATCTCCATCAACAGACGAGATATCCTTAGGGTATTCAGTCAGTGTGATGTAGTGAGTAGTGAAGGCCTAGGGCAGGGGGTCCCCAACCTTTTTGAACCTGCAGGCACATTTGGAAATTCTGACATGGCACGGTAGGCGCAGCAACAAGATGGTGACCATAGCAGGTGGAGCCAGCCACAAAATGACTGCCACAACTTAACTTCCATAACACCTTTGGCAGCTGCTGCCAAAGCCACTTAAAAAAAATCTGCACAACCTATCAAATCTCCTGGCCTCACCCACTTCCTAAAAGCACGGCTGGCACTGGAAAAGGTGTCGGTGGGCACCATGGCACCCATGGGCACCATACTGGGGATCCCTGGTCTATGGCATGCATTTTTAAAAATTCAGTACAGATCTACAGTCTTTTTCAAGGTTATTTAAATAGGGCTTCTTTAACAGATCATATGTGTTTGAATCATTCTGAACAATGAAGACCACAATATATCTAAGATTTTTATGCAATGCATAAGACATAGTAAGCTCACACCTGATTTTTTCTTTGAGTTGGAGCTTCAGTGCATCTCCTTGAATTAGGAAAATGGCTGGTGTGTAAGGTTACAACATGGGGGAAACTATGTTAAAATCCCGACTCAGCCATGAACCTGCCTTGGCCTAGACATCACTTCAACCTAATCAACTTCACACAATTGTTGTGGTGAGAAAATGGAGTAAACCCAAGAAGGCCACTTGAATTCCTTAGAGGATGAATATTACATGAGGGATTAAAAGGTGATGTGATAATACAAAATTACAGGGGAAAAAATTGAAAATGGAAAATTTGAGAGCAAAGGGAGCTTCAAGTAAGATTCACAAACACACACACACCATAGCCAAGTTGTGTGTGAGCAACCACAGAGGCACTAGTAACCCTACAGCTTGTGGTATAAAGTAAGAAGGCTTCAGTGGTCAGTGGCAAGTGTTCTGTGACACTTCACGGTATCACAGACTTCACAGATCCCTTCTTTCTTTGTTAGCTGTCACCATTACATTGTAAAAATACTCAAAATTCTGTGCAAACCCACATATTCCAGTCAGAATCATTCAAACAAAATGTATGCAAATGCGCATGATCAAATCCCTGTTTCTCTGGTGAGGAATATAGGTACTTTTTGCATCAAGATTCCTTCCAGTCATGTTTATTATTTAAAAAATTGTACAAGACGAAGTAGAGGATATATATCTGGATTAAAACATGGCTTTTTTTTCTTCAGATGATAACATCTGCATACACTATATAACATCTACATATACTACATACAGGCTGCACCAAGCCTGTATAATCTGTGACTGAATCTTTCTTTTTCACATTATTACTTCTATATTTGAATGCAAAGAGATACACTCAGTGCAATCCGGGGGGGGGACAGCTGCGCCGTGGCAATGGCGTAGCTGAGCCACCTCCTAAGCGGTTTGCTGTGCTGCGGCCAGCTCCGGACAGCAGAGCAAAAAAACCAGTCTGCAGACCTGGAATGGTGGCGCAGCAGCGCCAGCATGGAGGGTGCAGGGCAAGGGTCTGCTAGGCACTCACAGGAAGGCCCTCCTCCCCACCCTCACTGCTGGTAGCTCCCCTCCCTCTCCTGATGTGGGCACGCCCATGCCAGGGTGCTGCGGAGGGTTCTGTCATTCACATGGGAAGGGGTTCCCTGACAAGGGAAGGGGCAGCAGTGCTTTCTGAGCATGGAACTCCTGCTCCCTGCAAGTGTATTCTGGGTCATTATTTTAGCTGGATAGGTCGCCGGGTGCCAACCTGACGCACCAGTCGCAAACTTTGCAAAGTAACCAGCCACCTGGGATGGGCCTGGTAATTGCACATCTGATCAGATGGCAATTCGCTCGACTGTGCAGCGGCCACCCCAGCCTCCCTAGCACCAGGGTGCAGCCGCTGTGGGGGCAGTGACACCTCCCAAGCAGGGAAGAGCTGTTGGCTCACCCCTGGGGAGAAAAGCCATTTTGGAAAAATATTAATGGGTTACTTTACAAATTACGGTTTTAGGTATATACCTAAGCAAATCTAACAATTCTGGATTCCTCTTTATGCCAAGCTTTCCACCATTAGTTTGAGTGTTGTTTACTTTGAGTTGTGATTCAAATTTAAGTATGAAACATCATGATACTGAGCCATTTACTGCTCCGTCTTGCTCATTGCCCGTGTCTAGCAGTAGCCAGCTCTGTACTTTTCACAAGCAACAGGAAACATAAAGAGACATTAATCCCTTGTCATTTACTCTTGAATGTGCAGTTATTTAAAGTATAAAGCTATTCTGAGCACTTCCTTATCACCCCGGCCCAACAGGTGCCTCTGTTCTATATGTATGATTAATCACTTTGTCCCACTTAGTGTATTTTTGTTTCTGCCACGTAAAGCAAGTTGAGTAGCAAAAGGGCGGTGCAAGAGCAGAAAAGACAATCCATTGGGAGTCAACGGTTTTGTGAAATACTTGTTTCAGAGACTGATTGGTCCTCTTGAATATTCCTTTCTCGTCTTAAAAATAAAATACTCAAGAGAAAAAGTCAAGTGTTTAAACACTGAGACCATAGCAGCAAAAACTATATTTGTTTTTGAAGGACTAGCCATTTGGAGGCTGCCGTAAAACTCACTAAAGCCAGCAGAAGCCTGCCTGTAGCTCTGCTGTCATTTACGGGCTGGGTTCTTTAAGCAGGAGTTCTTAAATCAGAGTTCAGTTTTCTGCCAGTATTGTTATTACTAAAAGAATGTTCAACAGTAAAAGGTGACCTCACTCCAAATAGCAACTGTATGACTGTTTTCAGTTTTTCCTTTATGAACGCCTTGTATCAAAAGGATTATAACTTGGCCAGAAGTCTTTACTCCAGGCTAAAACATGACATACGATGTAGTAACATGGGAGCAATTAAAGAAATCAAATACAGGTAAAACACTGTTGTCTAGTGCTGGTAGCAGGAAGGAAAGCCACACTTACTGATATGGGAGCCTCAGTGCAATTTTTACCCCTTTGTGCCTGCAATCCCGGGTGGGGAGGGGCCAATCTCCATAGAAGCTGGCATGACCCCGCTCCAGCCAACGCGGGAGCATACGCGCTTGCATCCAGGAGCAATGGAGCTCTGCCAGCTCCCACCGCCAGCACGGCTAGTCTGGGAACTAATTCCCAGAAAAGAACAGCCGCACTGGCAGGGGGGAGGTGTTCCCAGGGCATTCCCTGGGGTGGAAATGCCTTTAGGCAGCTTCCACAGCTCTTTCAGCCTGGGAACACCCCCTAGAGCGGTGGCGGTGGCACAGCCTTGCTTTTTTTGAATGGGAAACCCCCCCCCCTTTAATTTTTATATTCCCTTTTTTTTCTCCACGGTGGTCAGGAAGCCTCAGAGAAGTCGGCATGCCTCCGCTGCTCCCAGCCGCCATGGATCTACCCCCTTTTAGGAATGGGCTTTTTGGCTCCCAAAGCATCTTACAACAATTAAAAACTAATACAGATATCTATTAAAATATACTTTTAGTACTGTTCTCAGTCTAAGCATGATGGATGGATGCCTGGCTGCTACCTTATCTCTCTGGCATTGTTGATGGCATTTGGTTGATGGCTGAGAGGAAGGGAGATCTTGAGTTAAACTGGTTACTTAGAAATTCTTCATTAAACAAACCCCAGTCCAAATGCTAATCCCACAATTATTTGTCATCTTTGTACAACACTAATGAAATCACTCTTAAGCAAAACCTGGACTTTATCATTGGTGGCTATGATGGTACAGAGGTTATTTATTTAGAGCATTTTTATACTTCCTCTCCAGAGAACCTGCTCAAGGTAGCTAGAGTATCATATTATGACTTTGAAGATCTGGTTTAAATTCCCACTCTGTCTAAAGGTCACTTTTTATCCTCTCAGTAACCCTGTGAGGTAGGTTAGGCTTGAGCCAGTCCCCTTTCCCCTGCCTAACCAACCTCACAGGGTTATTGAGAGGATAAAATAGAGCAGAGGAGGATTATGTACCATATGCTCCTTGGAGGAAGGGTGGATGTGGATAAATAGATAATCTGGGGAGGGGAGGGGCTCTGGATGCCTACAGAGTGTCCCTGATTTCAATCCGTCATCTCCAGTTAAAACTATCTGAGGTAGTAGCCTTCTTGGCCTTGAAAGCTATTACCAGTCAATCAATCAATCAAGTTTTATTGCGATACAATATCAGCTCTGACTAAAAATCTAATTTAGGTTAAAAGAATAAAATAAAATAATAAAAGTTGATGATTCTGGGAGGGATGATTTGAAGAAGAGGAGGAAAGATCTTCTATGGGGAAGGGTTTTCAATTAGCCGTTTACGAATTCCAGTAGACTGGAGGCAAAATTTGGCTACTTGAATGGTTATCTCCCGAGAGGAGTCTGCTAAGAGAAGGGAAACTTGAGCTTCTTCCAATCTCCCAGGAAAGGATGACAATATGGGGAGAATGTATTGCGATCTTATGTCATCGTAGAAGGGACATTGCAGCAGAACATGTTCTATTGTTTCCACTTTCTGTTTTGCATGGGATATTACCAGTCACAGTAGACAATACCATGCTAGATGAACGATTGTCTAAATATAGGAACCAAAGTTGTGAGACGGTTTCATATACTCATCATATGATTTCCTCCCCAAAAGCCTGTAATACTTTGTCAAGTCCCATAGCAGAACAGTGCAACAGGAATGATGAATCTTGGGGCACAGAGGAGTCCGAGGTCTTCTTTGTACAATTCCCATACACACAGTGCCAGATTCAGACTGTAGCTGTGGCACATGTAGAAAAGGGGCTTCAGTCTTCTCCTCTGTGACATTTGCCTGACCTGAACTTCTGGGCAGCATGATTGGGCCTGCTGGCAAAACTTGTGAGAACTCCACAGTCACAATCTGAATTTCAAATCACACATGAGGAAATTAAGGAGAACCCACAACTGATGTCTGACTGCGCCACAAGGCGGGAACCCCAGACCCAACCTGAGTACTCCGTAATATGTAAAGAGGCCCAGATGTCAAATAAGTGAGAATGGCATTTAGCAACAAGACTAAAAAAGAAAAGAAAAAAGAGAGAGACCAATTTTTGGCAAAACCAAAACTACAGCAAAACCTTCTAATTTTCTCCAAATGGCGTTTAAAGGTAAAGGTCCCCTGTGCAAGCACCGGGTCGTTCCTGACCCATGGGGTGATGTCACATCCCGACGTTTACTAGGCAGACTTTGTTTACGGGGTGGTTTGCCAGTGCCTTCCCCAGTCATCCTCCCTTTACCCCCAGCAAGCTGGGTACTCATTTTACTGACCTCGGAAGGATGGAAGGCTGAGTCAACCTTGAGCTGGCTACCTGAAACCGACTTCTGTCGGGATCAAACTCAGGTCGTGAACAGAGCTTGGACTGCAGTACTGCAGCTTACCACTCTGCGCCACGGGGCAACTGCCAACCGTAATATTTCCTCGCACCACAAATGTAAAAATTAAACATAATACTTATACCTTCCTGTACTGTTGTCTATTTTTATTTACTTCATGTATACCCCATTTTTCTTCACACCCAAAGTGGCTTACCCCTTCTCCATTTTATCTGCACAACAGCCCTGTCAGGTAAATTAGATGGGTGGGTGTGACTGGCCAAAGACCACCATACAAAGTTCCAATATTTAAGATTTCTGCAGGACTTGGTTCATACAATGACTTAAGAAATGGGATATCTCCTGTTCTGCATGGGGTTGCACTCCCCCTAAATTTGTAGCTTGGAGGTTTTTCTGGACCCAGGCCTCCTGTTCGATAAACAGGAGGCAGTGGTGGCCTGGGGTGCCTTTTACCACCTTTGGCTGGTGAGCTAGTTGTGGCCCTTCCTGGGCAGGAAAGATCTTGCTACTGTGGAGCATGCATGCCCGGGCAGCATCTAGATTAGATCACTGCAATGCACTCTATGTGGGTCTGCCCTTGAAGACTGTCTAGAAGCTACAGTTGATACAGAATGCTGAGGACACAGTGCTGAGTGGAGCTGGATGCAGGGACCATATCACTCCAGTCTTGTCCCACCTATACAGGCTTCCAATTTGCTTCTGGGCTCAATTAAAAGAGCTGGTATTGACCTCTAAAGTCCTATATGACTACGGCCAGCATAGCTTAAGGACTGCCATCTCCCATATGAACCTACCCATCTACTCTGATCATCTTCACAGGCCGTGCTATAGGTGTCCCTGCCATCTGAAGCTAGTCAGGTGGCAACCCGAGAAAGGGCCTTCTTGGTTGTGGCAACCAATCTTTGAAGCTCCCTCCCCAGGGAGATTAATCTGCCTCCCTCTATCATTGTCTTCCGCCAGCAGATGAAGAACTTTTTGGTTAGTTTGGCATACCCCCAATAACTAAAAGTTGAAATGAGTCTCATCTGCAAAACACATTTTGGTAATATTTTTAAGTCCCTTCGTAGCTAGTGTAGTAATCCTACACGCATCATTTACTATACCAAACTGAGAAAACACAATGGCAATTTCAACATTTACTTCCACAACTGGGCCAAAATGTGGTTTCTATATATAAAAGAATGGGTCTGATTTTAATGATATAGAGAATTGATCCTTTTAAGGCTTATGTAATACACCATAAATTTAACAGGAACATTTACAATTTGGGCAGAATTTCATCAACTATGTCACGGTCAGTTTCTACCCCTTTACAAATCCCAAGAGAAAATTAAAAAGTGATGGATACCATTGCAGAGTCCAGGGAAGAAAGTGTTGTAACAAAAATTAGAAGCTTGCATGCAAGAAGTCAGATATCTTAGACAGCACTGCAGAAGAAAACAGTCTTACAAACCTCACTATAAGAATATATGAACAACCACTAACATAATTCAAGACACAGTATGTGCACAGTACAAATTGTTTTATGAGGATTAAAATCATATGCTTTGGTCTAATTGGTTACCAAATGGTCTTATTCTACACAACAGAATATGTACAAAGATACTGTTGATCAAGTCTTTTGAAAAAGATAATTACTTGCATCTAGTATGCAAGTGTTTGATTATACTGTCACTCTGATGAAGGATGGAAAATCACAGCTTCGATTTTTGTTCAGCTGGCAAGATATGCTTGAAAGTATGAATACCTACTGAACACAGAAAGCACAGGGGTGATTGAATAAGCTTTGTGGAGTTAGGGATGGGGTTTTATTTCTTTGCCTTTCTCCAAGATTAGCAATACCAGAATACTGCCAAGCAATAACTGTTGCAGAATAAATTATGCAAAATAAGCAATATCAGTCCTTACTTTGCATGATTTACATAAGCTGAACAATTTTTCTTAACACAGAACTAGCATTTTAAAGTGTAGAGTATATGAAGCAGAAGTAATACACCATTTCAATTTTAAAAATCTATGATTTTATAATATCTTGGATTATTTACACTGGATTTTATGACCCTATCTGCAGTTACCTAATGGAAATATCCACACAGAAGTCCCACACTGTAGTTACACTCTTCTAGCCCCACTGACTTTAATAGACTTAAAAAGCTTAGGAATGCAGTGATAAAAGGGTCCAAAGCCATTCACTGTGCATTTCATGGCCACTATATAAACCACATGCAAATGGCAACCATTTTTAACAAGGTTTGCCATTCTGTAGTTAGCGAGAGCCTTTATTCTCCTTTGCTTCTTTCACAAATGGCAAAAGATTATAGAAGCAAGGACAGTCTGCTGAAGTTGAATAGTGACTACCTACCCAGGCAATTTCCATGGCATCCTACCTCACAGAAGCTAAATTTGCAGCCATGAGGAAAGGCAAACAGTGGAAGCCTCCCTACAATGGCTAGAGGCCATTCTCAGGCAAAAAAGATACAGAGGAATCTGCTCCTCTTCCGTCTTGTTTTCATCTCCTAAGGGAAGTCTACTTCCCACTCAGAGAAGTTGAATCTGTGTTCATACAAAACTGCAATGTTTCTTTACTGCAGTTACGGAAAATGCCCTTGGCTCTAAGGGCTGTGCTGGAACTGTATCATGTATCTGACACAGTGTCATGTATCTGACACATCAACATCTTTCCTTCTGATCCTTTAATTCACATCTCAATCATTGTTTTAAATCAACAACTTTTTTAAAAAATTGGTGCTAGTACTACTTAATAGGACAAAGTGGTGCTTGATTCTCGGTTCTGAAAAAAGCAGAATGTGCCTGTGAACAGTTTAACATGCAAGATCTAAGCATCACACTGCACACCTGTTTTAACAGACTAGCTACAGATTGGATATGAATATTAATACTTTCTAAAGGTGCCAAGCATTGCAGAATGAAACTCTGGAGAAATATATTTCCTCTCCTGTAAAAATAAGCTTAAACCTTAACATCTCAGGAAATGTGTCATACAGCGATTCTATGTAACAGTCTAATTCAACACAGCTTCCTTGTGCACATATATCATGTTTTAATGTAGCAAAACAAATACACAGGGAAAAGAGTGTTAGATGAAGTTCAGTGTGCCAGTATGAACAGTAGCAAAGGTTTCCACAAAATCGGGGTGGGGGGTGGCTGAAGTAGCGTATCTGTAGCAGCCAAGGGTTTTAGTGAGTGTGTGCGTGAGCATACACGTATACACTTGTGTGGCTTATTTTAAAAATTATTTAAAATAAATTAGGCTGTTACCTTAAAAGACACATGGAATGATATGGTTTTCCGAATTTCTGAGCTGAAAAATTGTGCAATCCATGTTGTGTCAAACTTTCTAAAGACACCTGGGTTGTTTTTAGATGCCATACCAATCAAACTTTAAACCAATGTGCATGAACCCTACTTGTTGCTAGGCCCTCAAGCATATCACCTTCCTAAATCAAAAAGGTATTGACAGTGAATTTTGTGTACTGCTTACATCATGTTTCTGAGTATATGCCAATCCTTCTTGCAGGAAGAATTCCATGTAGTATGCATGTAGAACTCCAATTAGTATGCAGACTACCCTGAGCTTCTCTCACAAACTGGGGTTCCTAGTCCCGGATGCTGTAGAAAACTAACTCTGGTTAACCTGTGACCTGCGTTTATACACCACAGGGAACCAAAATTCTTTTTTAACTGGAATCATCTGTGAAAGAAAGGAGGTACAAAGAACAAGCCCAGAAACAAGCTGAATTAAAAAAAAAAAGAATTTAAATAAGCTGAGCCTGGATTTGCTGGGGAGGGAGGGGTAGAAATTCAAAGTAAGAAATAAATAAACCAAATAAATGTGTGTACATCAGTAATCCTAATGTGGTACCTAGGGGTGCCAAAGTACCTCATGTATTTCCTGGTGCCCACTTGGCTTCTTGGGGGGTAAAATCCAAAGAGTCCAGAATGGAACTATAAAAATATGGGAGCTTGGTGTTGTTTCCTACGAGTTGACTAACTAGTGTATCCCAGTCTTGTACCTTCAGCTTAGCCGCACGTTCTTATGTCTCTGGTCTTGGTGGCTTCTCCCTGTGACCAACTCAGGGAGCAAACCCTCTTCTTTCCTTGCACACTGAAATCAAACAACATCTGTTCCTCAAGGCAGAGAACCAATCCCAGCTTCCTTCCACCTGACTGGAGCAGGAAGTTCTTTACAATAGCCTAGGGATTTTCTTTGTGTCTACAAAAAGTTATCTGTTTTGGAAGCGGCTGCCTCCATCATAGATGGATGCTTGGCTTAGAACCTCCAAACGTTCTGTGATTGGCCCTGCCAAGACAGGGACATTTTTATTGGCCTCACTCTGTGTCAGTCATTTTGTGGTGGCACCCACCGCTTTTTCATAGAATTCCAAAAGTACCCAGGTTGGGGGTCCCTGGTGCCAGTATGTTGCATGCATAACAAACCCAAGCAAAAATCAAATTTAAAAAATGCTTCTATATATTTCCACCAAAGCTTTGTTAATGAAATCAAAGAAGCTTTATTTTAAATTGTCCTTTCTAACACGTTTAAAATGTAATTTAATGTGGCTCCGTTCTTTTCTTGCACAGAAACAGTACCGACACTACCGAAACACTCTGTCTCCTACATGTTTTACAGAGCATTGCTAGAATATGACACTAATCTCCAAGACGCAACAAGTGGAAACTTTGCCAGAATGTGATATATTTAGCACCCTCTGCAGCATTCAGCCTCTGAACCTTTTCCAGCAGATCAATTGCTAAAAGCACTTTCATTCATTATCCCTATTCATCAAGCCATCACGCCAGTCAATAAATCTTTTATTTTTCCAAACTTTAATAGGCAGTGTGTTTGAGGGAAGAAACTACAGCAACAAGAACTGCCATTACATCTCAAGTACACACTGACAATATTGTTCATGCGTATTGAATTAATGCGCCTGTATTACACAGATGATCAGCTCAAATAGCTCTGAAGACCATTTTTATATTTCTATTAATGCAAGAGGACCACACTGCTACATTAAACATAGAAAAAATGTTCCCCATGTTTAACCCAAGTACATCTGTCACACACAGTCATGTGCCAAACCGTGCTTTGTAATTAGTGCAAGACTGGAACGGTGAGGCAAAGCCTTTTTTCTGTTACAAAGTCTTGCGGCACCATGTCTATTTTGCTATGAATTTAAAATTCTCATTTTCATTCCAGAAACCAATCTGAGGTCAAATTTCCATAGTTTTATGTTCATTTGGACTTCTAGACCACATGGTTGATATGCATAAAATCTGCAAACAGAGAACATAAATAGAGAGCTAAAAAAAGCATTGCACTGAGGCAAGGATACCGAGCCCATGGCGCAGAGTGGTAAACTGCAGTACTGCAGACCACAGCTTTGCTCACGACCCGAGTTCGATCCCAGCGGAAGTAGGTTTCAGGTAGCCACTTCAAGGTTGACTCAGCTTACCATCCTTCCAAGGTTGGTAAAATGAGCACCCAGCTTGCTGGGAGTAAAGTGTAGATGACTGGGGAAGGCAATGGCAAGCCACCCCATAAACATAGTCTGCCTAGTAAACATCAGGATGTGACGTCACCCCATGGGTCAGTAATGACCTGGTGCTTGCACAGGGGACTACCTTAACATTTTTTAAGGATTTGTATATTTTAGTAATACTGATACCTGTGGAAATTGCCCAAAGCATGGAGATATTATTTCTTTTCGCTAAAAAGATCCCTCCCTCTGTTTTGGGGAGCAATGTTCTGTAGAACACAACTGATAACACCTTGACCAAAAGTGAACTGTGGGACAGGCTGTCCAGTAGCAAGGATTCTGTGAAATTTGGAATTTGGTGGTCTAAAAAGGCTCCTGGAAACCAAGGACCAATAGTATATCAATGTAAATTTAACAAGCATAGTAGGGGTGCTGTAGAGATCCAAGAAGAGAGGGGCAATGTTTTACAAGCAGGCGGCAGCATAGTTTGCACTGCAGCTAAAATCTGAAGCCAGGTTGTTAACAGGGCTTGTTGATTTGACATTTCACCAGTGTTAAAATATTTTATTGCCATCCAGTTTGCCTTGAGGGCATAGTTCATAGTGCTGGGTCTGATCTAGAAAGCTCTGCATAGCTTGGGTCCACAGTATCTGAAGAAATGCCTCCTTGCATCGGAACCAGCACGATCTTTAGCTTCTGCTTCTGGTGCCTTGCTCCAGATGCCCCAACCTCTTTAGAACAGCCCAGGAGGTGCTGCCTTAAAGAGAGAAGACTGGTAACAGGACTTTATCCATAGTGGCTCCCCAGCTGGGGAGTAAAATCCCCAAAGAGACTCATAAGACACTACACTTATCTTCTGAGCACTAGCTAAATACAGTTAACCCCTCTGCTTTCAGTGACTGGCTTTTTTCAATTACTGTTATTGAGATTGGATATTTTAAAATGTTTTTACTATTTACATCAATTTCTTTGCTTTTATTTTGATACTATATTGTTTGTTTGTTTTTTGTTATATAATTGTATACCAAGGCTCTAACAGAAACCCAGGACACAAATCTTTAAATAAGTAAAATATGACAATGCCTACCTTGTGATGTGGTGTGTTGCTTTTAAAAGCTGGAAAATATGCGCTTAGGCCCATGGTTTGCCTTATTCTTGTCATATGTCCACCATTACAGCCAGAAAAATATACTCTGTAGTATTCTGCCATTATGTTTCTTGTACTCTTCAGAGTGGAGAGATATGTAGGCAGAGTCAGGGATATATGGACCAGTAGCTGCCACCAGTAACTGCACATGAACCAGCTTTATACCTTATCAGAAAAATAGTCCATCTAATCTAACCTAGTACTGCTCACCCTTAGCTTCAACTCTCTAAGGTCTCAAGCAGAAAAAAGTCTTTCCCAACATGTGCTGTGTGTGTTAAGTGCCGTCAAGTTGCTTCTGACTCATGGCGACCCTATGAATCAATGTCCTCCAAAACATCCTATCTTTAAAAGCCTTGCTCGGGTCTTGCAAACTGAGGGCTGTGGCTTGCATTATAGAGTCAATCCATCTTTTGATGGGTCTTCCTCTTTTCCTGCTGCCTTCAACTTTTCCTAGCATGATGGTCTTTTCCAGTGACTCTTGTTTTCTCATAATGTGACCAAAGTACAATAGCCTGTTTAGTCATTTTAGCTTCTAGGGTCAGTTCAGGCTTGATTTGACCTACAACCCACTGATTTTTCTTTTTGTTTTTTTGGCGGTCTAGGGTATCCATACTTGAAAGGCTTTAACGTGAGATCCCAGAGATTGAAACTGGGACCTTCTGCATGCCAAGCAGATGGGTCTACCACTTGGCCACAGCCTCAGGATGTTAAAGATAGCAAAGTCAAATATAGTTCCCCTTCTGATAACAGACCATGCTGCATCTGTTTTGCTGGTTCTGTTATCAATTCCTATGCCAATGTTACTTTTGACAAGATGTTGAGCTATAAAAATCTCTTCCAGAAAAGGAAACCAAATATATCTAGCAGTTTTTGTGCAGGTTTGTTTGTTTGCTTTTTGTGAGGCAAAAAAACAAACAGCATACCGTAGATCGGTGGGCTGAATGTGTATCACAAATTTCATTCAAGGGAGTATTGTATTAAAAAGAAGCAAATACACAAACAGATTCTCTGTAGGCAAGTGAAACCAAAAGCCTCACTTCACTCTTGCAGCAGACTGTCAATACATATTTGTAGATGGAGATGTCTGCATGTGGACCTCTTGCAGAGACCAAATGGGAGGTGAGAAGGTGTGGGATTATGAGCATCTTTTCCTTGCAGAAAACACCTGGAGATTGAACAATCCCTCTGCCTCCTCACTGAGATCTTCCAAACAAGCCCCAGTCAGGTGGTTGATGCCAGCGATGTGGGATAAAAAAATTTTCCATGGAAAGTTTGCACCCTACATATGTCAATATAGTCTGTTATCTATAGCTCGCAGGATATGTTATCAGATCTTGGGAAAACTGAAGCTTTTGCCAAAATTAAAAAGCGCATTTAAGAGCTTGATTATAACAGCACTACTTTTCGTGCTTGTCGTGTCTGTTCATCCCAGTTCTTCGGAATACCCCCTCCACGTGGTCTGCCTGCCTATACACATTATCTAACAACTCCTCGTCTCTGTAGAGCTTTTTGCTTGGCTAGATTGAATGCTAACCCTTCTATGGTAATGCAGGGCAGAATTCTGAATATACCATACTGACAGGATCTGCCCTTGCTCTTCTGGCTGTATTGACTCATTAGCCCATGCCCTTTTGGAATGCCGCTTTTACGAGGATCTTCGATAGCACTATATTTCCCCCCTTTTAATATACAAATTCAATGCCTCTGTGACTGACATAATGCCTTTTTTACTAAGTGATAGGGACCCCAAGGCTACATTGTCAGTGGCAAGATTTGTTTCAGTCCTTATATCCCTCCAACACTAGATATATGCTGCTCAAGATCAATTGATCAAGGAGCTTCTAAGGGATAAAAGGAAAAGGAAAGGTTATCTATAGCTGTCAGGCCTGTCATGCTGCAAATCAATCATTAGATGGGCTAAATGTCAGAAATGAAACATGGACAAGCTTTGCACATGGTCCAGGCTCGTACATGATGCATTGGTCTTCTTTTGATAACACTATTTGAATATAAAAATTATTTTTAAAATTAAATTTATTTAAACTATAACAATCATTTATTTTAATTTCAATTGGGAAAATTTCCAGAAAAATATCCTGAAAATTTCCTATAACATTTTCCAATTCAAATTTTCTCAGAAAACCCACATCACTGGCTGATGTGTCCTTCCATCAAGTATCTCTGGCAGTGGGAGACATTAGCACTAGTTTTATTGACATTATGTATCTCCTTTCAACCAGGTCCTTGGAGAGACTGCCTGCAGGCTCTGGAAGATGGCCATGGTACCAGTTCAATATACCTCGTGAAACCTGACAATACAAACCGACTGATGCAGGTCTGGTGTGACCAACGACATGATCCTGGTGGCTGGACAGTAATTCAGAGACGTCTGGATGGATCTGTCAACTTTTTCAGGAACTGGGAAACTTACAAGGTTCGGACAAATGATAAGGGATGGGTAGTTTCATTTTAAGAAAAGTTCTCAAAATTTATGTTTAAAGTCTTTCTAACAAGTGGTTAGGATGCTTAACCACATCCACAAAGGCCACTTGTTTGCATCTCAAGCAGTATTAAACAACCCAGAAGAAAATACATGTGGGCTTCCTAGAGGCACCTGGTCGGCCACTGTGTGAAGAGACTGCTGGACTTGATGGACCTTGGTCTGATCTAGCTTGGCCTTTCTTATGCTCTTATATTATGTAAAACAGGGTACCTGGTTGGTGAGGGGTTGTGGTTCAGTGGAAGGGCTACTGCTGAGCTGGAGAATGAAGGAGGACCAAAGGTTCTGGGGAAGTTTTTCCATTATGCCCAAGAAAGGCTTTCCAGGTAAAGCACTACTAAGATAAGCCATGGCAGAATTTGGTTTGAAATCTGCAAGCCCTGAAAGCTGGAAAAGAAATCCAGCATTGAAGCATGGGAGCTGCTTCCTTGTGGCTTCTTCCCATGCTACTCTTTTAGTGTAGCTGAATGAGGTGTAAGTAAGCAACCGTCTTGGAGCCACATGAGAAGGGCCACTACCACGGTTTCTTCCCTCTTCATATTTTCTCCTCGACACTGTCCACATGATGTTTGAGGGAAGGCACTACGGCATTGGCCTGCCCTGTGTGAGTCCAAGATGCCTATACTGCCAGAACAGCATGGGAAGTGGCTATGGGAAAGCAACTCCCATAATGTTAAGGTAACCTATGATTTAAACTTAAATCTGGACAACTAAAAGAAAACTATATTTTCTTTCATGAGCTCATTCTTAAACTGCCAATGAGAGAATCAGTCAGAATGCTGGTCATAAATTCCAAGAGGTGGGCACTGCTCCACAAGAAACCAGACAGACACTTAATAGCTTTCTCAACATCCTTTGGAAAATATTTTTTTTCCTGACACACTGCTCACAAAGGCAGAGGGCTGAAAAACCCAAGGAAGGATCTTACCGTGATGTTTTCAGAGATGGCAGTATATCCCAGGGAGTTCCCTTGCATTCACTGTGAAAGCACCACAATCTTACTGCAATTAAGGATAGTTATGTAAAGTTGGCACCATGTACTAATGCACTTCTTCTTCTTTTTTTCTTCCCTACAGCAAGGGTTTGGTAACATAGATGGAGAATACTGGCTGGGCTTAGAAAATATTTACTGGTTGACCAATCAAGGCAACTACAAATTGCTAATAACCCTGGAAGACTGGTCAGGCCGTAAAGTATTTGCTGAATATGCCAGTTTCCGGCTGGAGCCAGAAAGTGAATACTACAAGTTACGTCTGGGCCGATACAATGGTAACGCTGGAGATTCCTTCACATGGCACAATGGGAAACAATTCACTACACTGGACAGAGATCATGATGTATATACAGGTACAAAAGTTACGCGGAATTTTATGAGAATGCATCTTGGAGAAAATAATAGTTATAACATTTTATCTTTTTATAATGAATGGAACAAACTGAAAACTAAGTTACTGTTACTAGACATCAGAGATAAACCATACACAAGATAGCTGTTAAGCAAATCTGTTTTTGTAGAACATCCTCCCAGGAACTCCATGACAGCAGTCTGTTGAATATAGTTCTAGTTCTCCCAGAGAGGCAAACAGCCAGGAAAGTGGGTTAGGCAAACCAGACAACAAAAGGAAGAACCTAGAATTACAGGGATGGGAGAAAAGCTAAGCAAACAAGAACAACCAGGAGCCCCACTGTCTGAGATGCTTAGCTTACCTGAATTTCACAGATGGCTTGCTAAATATTCCAGGTAGCTAATTAGGTAGCAAGTCGCCAAAAAGTGGCAGGGGTAGTGAGGTAACAGACATTATCAAGAGCCAGACAAATCCATCTAAGAGACTCACAGCCCATTCCTGGGGGGAGGGATAGATCAGCGGCAGCAAGGAGTGCCACAGCTGCGCCGCCTCCACAGAGGCTTCCCAGATGCCGAAAATAAAATAAAAACCATTTCTAAAACAAAAAAAGGGAAAATGCCCCCAGAGCACAAAGTGAGGCCACACCACCAAAAAAGGTGGTGTAGCCACGCCGCAACTTGAGGGGGCGTTCCTGGGTCCAAAGGGGTTAGGAAGCTGCCTAAAGGCAGCTCTGCCCCCAGGACCGCCCTCCCCCATCCCGGGTTCCTGCTTCCTGGATTTCACTGCTGGTGTAAGCAGTGCCGGCGGTGAAGCCCCCAAGACAGCATAGGTGCCACTTAATTCCATGATAAGGTGGCGCCTACGCTGGCACAGGGTCATGCCAGCTCCTAAAGAGCTTCAGCCTCCCTGTTCAGGATTGCATCTTCAGTCTCCCTTATAGGGTGCACTAATTCTGGCTTGGATTACTTTCAATCTTTATTGACTATAACTCAACCATTTCCCCAAGTTCTCTAATTACCACAAAGGTCCTAGGAAAGAGGGGAGACATGCTGTTTCTACACCATTCTTTAAAGCTCAGAGCAACCCAACCTTTCCTCTGAATTTTCCACATTTCCCATTGAATTTGGCAGAGGTTAGGAATTTCATATATCAAGCTCAGCACTAAGTCCCTTTCCCCATCTGAAGCCTCTGTGAAGAGGTTGGAAGAAAAGGGATGAGGTCTCTTCACTTTGTGTTGACCAGGAATAGTTAGCTAAAGACATGATGTCCAATGGTGAGATGGAAAAGGAGAATTTCGGGGTTCCTGTTAACACAAGGTTTGTATTCTCTCATAACGTGAGTACACAGTATGCTAAGGGAGAAATAACTCATGCCATGTGGTCTTGGTTACATCCTTACAAAACTGGAAAGAATGATACAGGTACCTATTTCTTATCTTACAAAGTAGATGCATGCTCTAATTTAGTAATGCCAACCAAAAGGATATTCTATCACCACATTATGCTGGTCCATTTCTGCCCCCAGTGTACTCCTGTATCACCCTTATGGACTGTAGAACTACAAGCGAAAAGTGTCTTCCCATATACTGAATCAAACATTATATATTTAAATATACATAGAAAACCAAACAGTTGAACATATAAGGTAATATTAGTGAGACTGATACACACTGCTTCTTTACAGAGTAATTCTTCCCTTCCATTACAGGTAACTGTGCTCATTACCAGAAAGGTGGATGGTGGTACAACGCATGTGCACACTCCAACCTTAATGGCGTTTGGTACCGGGGTGGACACTACCGAAGTCGATACCAAGACGGTGTCTACTGGGCTGAATTCCGAGGGGGTTCATATTCACTGAAGAAAGTTGTCATGATGATTAGGCCAAACCCCAACACATTCCATTGAAAGTTATTCTTCTTGCGCCTTAAGTGTAAAGCATCAGATGAAAAGCAACAACATTTGGATGTGCTGTATACAACACATCTTCTCAGTAGCGAAGAATGTAATATATTGTACATTGACAGCTATTAACTGGAGGACTTGTATATTGTATTTTTGAAGAATTGTTCCAGAACCAAAATGGCAAGAAACACCTCTTTTTGTATTAAGTTTTTCCTTCTTTTTTTAAACTGTCAGATAAAATGGACTGTAGATAAATTGAGATGCTAAAAATACTGCCACATCAACTAAATATTTTTGTATGTTATATACATATTTTCAAATACTGGACATATTAAAAACTGTACAGCAAGTCTTTTTGATATAATAAATTCATTTGACACAGGAAATTATATCCTCTGAAACTATGTAGCCAGTAAAGCACCACAGAAAGGTAGCATAATTGTCCCTTGTTAGCTGTTAAGATTTTTTTTTTTTTGCTTTGTAGAGTCTTCACGGTACCTGGCCCAAATAAATCCCCACTGTTTTCTCAGGGCTCAAGGCCATATTAGAACTCAAGAAATGAATAATTTCACACAGCTTGTCAATCCTTACTTTTACCTCTTTCTGTTCATTCACCTGCCATTATCTGTAAACTGACCAAGAAGGAATGTTTCTCATCACAGAAACAGTACCAGCATCTTAACTGAATGTCCACATATTTCAAAAGCAACCTTGATTTTATTTTGCTAACATGAATTCCTTTGTCATATAAATTATAGCTTACAGGTTTCAAGCTATTTTGTACCCCAGGAGTTATTACTGGCACCGTAGTTACAGCAATCATGAAAAGAGCTATCCAGCTTTGCAGGCCAATGATGGATATAGATATATAAAACTTATTCATACACATCTACCCAATAGGTTATGATCCTTGGGAGAGACTATCTGTAATCCAAAACTATATTTGCCATATTTCATTATTATTGCCAAATATACACATTAGAAGAGAATTATGAGGCCATATTTATAAATAAAGTCAATTGTAGAAACCTGAATTTCAGTACTCTGCTAAGGTAAGTTTCCAAAATAAAATTATTTTAGCACATTATAAGAACAGTGAAAACCATAAATTTCAAGCTCTTATTACCTCATTTATTTCTTTCCTAATGTATGGTGTGTGTTAAAGTATTGATGTCTGATGTAGCATGTCCTGTATATAAATGAAAGTAGGGATTTTAATATATGATCAGATTATCCTTGTAATAATGAACATGTTTAATAAAAGCAACAAATACCATTCTGATATATTTTGTTTTTATTCTCATGTGTACATTAGGTACCTAGTAAAGAAAAAGAAAAGAAAAGAATGAAAGGACAGATGGTCTATTGCTGCCCTGACTTTCCTTACAGCCTTTCTGGGGTCCTGGTTTATCACTTTAGAGCTAAACTATCTTCAAATAAAAATACACCCACCCCGACACACACACACAAAGTACCGATTCCTTCTGATATTGTCCATAGTAGCTGTGATCCAAGCATCACATGTATATTATCTTGAAGGCTTGTGGGGACAGGTGCTGAGAAACCCCACATAAACTAGTTTTTAACTATTTATATATGCAGCAGAAGAGGCTGCTGTACACCCTCACACACAGCAAATAAAGAATGAACAGTACATTATTAAATTCAGGTAATGTTATACAGCCCTGACATGGATAGCCCAGGCTAGCCCAATCTTGTCAGAACTCAGAAGCTAAGCAGGGTCGGCCCTGGTCAGTAGTTGGATGGGAGACCACCAAGGAATACCAAGGTCTCTGTGCAAAGGCAGGAAATGGCAAACCACCTCTGTTATCTCTTGCCTAGAAATCCCTCTGAGGTTGCCATAAATTGGCTGTGACTTCAAAGCAATATATGTCGGCTGTGACTTCAAAACAATATATATATATATTTGACATAGCACAGAAGCAACACCAAAGATCAAACATAGAAGAAGAAGAAGAAGTTGGTTTTTATATGCCAACTTTCTCTACCACTTAAGGAAGCGCCTTACCTTCCCCTCTCCACAACAGACACCCTGTGAGGTAGGTGTGACTAGCCCATGTAACTAGAGAATGTGACTAGCCCATGGTCACCCTGCTGGCTTCACTTGGAGGAGTGGGGAAACAAATCCAGTTCGTCAGATTAGTGTCCGCCGCTCATGTGGAGGAGTGGGGAATCAAACCCAGTTCTCCAGATTAGAGTCCACTGATCCAACCCACCGCACTTAACAACGACACCACGCTGGCTCTCATAGATTAGAACCATACTTAGCCACATGGTTAAGGAAAGGTTCTGGAACTTTCACGGTTGGAGGCAGCAGTGTTGTAGCAGGCTGGATCTTGTCAGCTTTTTCGCTTTCTCCCTCCTCAAATTTACCCCCCCCCCAAATTCACCTCCATTCTACAGCCCCCATCCCACACTGTTTTTGTACATGCGGGGGTCCCTGATCTCCTGCACAGTGTTTTTAGCGGTCAAACCCTCCTGCCTTTTTCATGAGCAGAAAAGCTGGTTGGATCCAACCCACAGTATTTAATAATTTTCCACTGCATTGTCTTGTCAGGTGCAACCTCCAACTGCCCATTTATTTAACACGTTCCGCACACGGCTCCTCCTTGAGCGCCTCACCCTGAAAATGTTTGAGATAAGCAGCTGTCTGCATTGCTCCTGCTGCACGGCCCCTTAACATTCCTTTGTATTCTGCTGTGGCTGTTCCAGGCTATAAAGCAATTACATATTTGTTCTTCACCTCCTTCCATTCTCATGCCGTTATATCATTGAAAGCCCAAACACACCAACAGGTATACTCTACTGGCTTAACTTTTCAGAATAAAACTGTTTAATCTTACCAGAACTTGAATTTGGTCAGTAATGTTAATTTGTTTATGTTAATTTGTTCATGGGTGATTTAGCAGGGACTGCAGCTCCATTTTATTCTTGATGATGGGTCATTTGTCTTCAAACAAAGGCTTGGGGGAGGGGAGAGAACATAGTCCCAGGTATGGTGAAAGTATCAGCAGCATTTAAAAAAAATGGGTGAAGAGATGGGCACACTTAGCATGCAATACAAAGCAGGAGAGATTCATGGGAGGGCCTGGCTAAAAAAGCAATGCTGGTTTCACAAGTAATAGGCAATACGCAGAAGGACGAGGTGCAGTAGGTAGATTTATGAGGGAGATATCTTTTTTCTGGAAAGAATTCAGAAGACAAAAATAGGCTGGTGAGGTCAGAGTGGAACTCATAAAATCCACTGCTTTGCAAATCCCCTCCACCGAAGCCACTAACTCCCTCCCCCAAACGCTGGTGATTTTCTATGTCACCAAAACACAGAAGAATTAAAGTTATGAAGAATTACGGTTACTTCACTTTACTACTGCCTCAGACATATACGAGCCAAGAGGATTTGCCAAAAGTATAACCGCATATCACCTTTTTGCAATAAAAAGAGCCTAAAGGGCTCTGGTAGTACCAATAGGATGAACGATGTCTTCTCCTGCCAAGCAGATAACGAAAGGCATATTTACTAGCAAAGCAGCAAATATATTCTAAATCTGCCACAGTTGAGCCCTGTGGAAAAAAATATCCTATAAAAGTAGTGACAGGTATCTGAAGAATAACATAACCCCAATGTCCCATTATACTTTTCACTAAAGGCCCAAACTATGCATTACATTTAACACATGATAACCATGGGGACTTACAGCCATGTGGCAGCTGGGCGTTCCCAGTGGGAACACAATTGTAAAGATCTGTAAAGGCCCAATTCAAAGTGGGACAATGGTGTGGGGAGGGGATAAGGGGCTTCAGCCATCCCCCGTACCCTTTTCCGAAGTAAAATGGCCCCGGGGGGCATTATTTGCCCCATCGGGGGGGCGCTCGTGCACTGAATGCTTGCACGTGTGCATTGCCCCCCATGGGGCAACTAGCACCCCCGCCCAGGGCCATTTCAGGTCAGAAAACAAGTACGGGAAGAAAGCCAGAGTTCCTCATAACCTATGCTGTGGTCTCAATCCAAATCAGGCCCCTGAGGCACTTTAGAATTGAATTCCCATGAGGAATTCGCAGGTGGCATCTTACTGCGGGTCCCCATAGGGATCATGTATTATATGTAAAGTGTAGTTTGGGCACAGAGGGCCTTAGTTACAGTGAAGGAAAAGAGGGTCTTTTGCAACTGTTGCCTGTTTGTTTTGAACATATGGTTATGGATACAACAAATAAAAATATGCATGTACAGATGTTTTCTAAAATCTAAAAAGTAAATTTCAAACGGCCATTGCCTCCCACGGGAACTATAAAAGAACAAGTGGGGACCTTCAAGAAACTTGCAGAGATAGGTGGGCAGACGTTTCCCCCCACCCTTCCTCCCCTTCAGCGTTGTGCCGAGTCTTCCCTCTCTCTCAATGGCACAATGAGGCTCCCCCCCTCCTTTCCTTTCTCTCGGTGGCTCGTCCAGAGCAGCCCAGCCGGGAGCACCGAGCCTTCCCCCCACGCCCTCTTTTTTGGTGGCTAGTCCAGACTGCTCCAGCCAGTCGTGCCGAGGCCCCTGCCAGGAGCCACCGCTGCAGCCAGGCCCAGCACAGTTCTCAGGCTGTGCCACCACCACCAAGTGCAGAGAATGCTTTTTTTTAATCACCTGCCCCCCATTTTTGGGAAAAAAATGTCAGATTTTTCTGCAGATCTAGGAGGTCCCCCAGGTCTGCAGAAACATCTGTTGGGGATAAGTGTACAGATTTAGGTATCCACAGATAGGAGGCACTCCTGGGAATTAGATACATAGCTAACAAGCAGTGTTTTGTATATATTCATGGAGCTGTAAAGCAGCCACAAAAATTATTAAAGCAGCAATTTAACTAGCTGAGGCTTCGTTTTCCACATGATGACACTGATATCTAGCGTTTATGCCAGATATTTTATGTACTAAACATCAAGGTTATGAATGTATTTTGATATGCTGGTATGGTTCTTGTAATGTTTCAGATGTGACTAATTATATATAATAACCTTGAAATGACCTATGATAAGAGCTATCATGATAATGGTCCAACATAATACATAACTTCGCGGGGAATATATAATTGAGGTGGATGGTCTAAAGAATAAAAAGTTATGGGATTTGGAAAAGGTTCTGGAATATTTTTTTTAAGTCCTCATAAGCCACTGCTTTCTCAAGCTACAAAAATTGTGCTGTGTTCAACTAAAAATCAACCTCATAATCTTCAATACGAATCTAGAGTTTCTCCTTTTTTCCTCCCACCATAAAAACTACAGGCAGGGAAGACCCTAGAAATATACACATTTCCTTTGATGTTAATACAACTTCATGAATTCCAGCTCTGTTTCTCTTCCACAGCATTCTACCCCCAACTTCAACTACCACCAAGTTTCACCATGCTTTCCTGGCAGTTGGTTTTACAAGCTGTGTACTTTTAAATTTCAGATAAGGTCATTACCCTCGGGGGAGGGGGGAAACAAAGAAAAAGTGTTCTAAATTTTAAAAAATCACATTTTTAAACAAGTTGCAAAATATGTTAAGTTTCTTGCAAAAATCCATCCATCCTTTTTGCAGTCACTGTCAGTTAACTGATTCTCCAGAAGCAGAGAAAGGGAACACAATTATATGCTGGTGCCATAGCAAAAACCCACAAGACTAATGTGTTGGAATAGGAGGAGTGAATATGGAAAAGTACCCATCGATCAGAGCCTGAACTGTAATACTAATACTAAAAAAAAGGGAAAGGTAGCGCCAAGGAAAGATCTTGCAAACCAGGAGTCGCCAGCAAAATATTAGCCCTATTCCCTGAGTAAAAAAAGGTTATGTGAAATTTAACAGAAGGTGATTGAGAGAACAGGCCATCAAGAGATCTTCTTATGTGCCAAAAATAACAGAAAGAAAAATGATCTTCATCTGTGAACGGAGCCTACTGCATCAGCTGGCGTCCTGCTGCCAGTCCCCATTGGGATCATGTGTTAAATGTAACATGTAACATGTAGTACAGGACTCAGTAGCTCTTCTTTGCTGAGAAGACAAAGTGAGCTTTTTGCAGCCTTTGCCTCTTTGTGCTGCAACAAAGAAATATGTCAATGTGGTGCAGTGGCAAGAATGTTAGACTAGGATCTGGGAGACCCAGGTTTAAATCCATACTTTGCCATGAAAGCTTGCTGGGTGCCCTTGAGCCAGTCATACACACTCAGCCTCACCCACTGAACAGGGACGTTGTAAGAATAAAATGGGAAAGCATGAGGTAAAGCTGCTTGGGGTTTGAATTGGGAAGAAAGGCAAGATACGAATGAAATAAATAAATCCCTATTGTTTCACATCGTCCTCTGGGTGATAAAGCTGTCACACTGCAGGATGTCTTTTCCCATTTTGTTTTTAACGTTGACATAGATCTGTACCACTGACATCGAGATTCAAATGAAAAACTTGGATGTCACAAAATAAGTACAGCTGTCTCCAATACAGTCAATGGAGAAAGCCCCAGAGAAAGAAAATCAGCAAGACAGGCAGATAAGCAGCATGAATGCATATTCTTCTTATTCCTCTTGTCCAATACTAACAACATTTATCCAGTTAAGGGGGGAGCTTTGCTGGGCATGTAAATCCACCCCGCATAAAAACACACACACACACACACTTTATACCTGTCACTACAAGCTAGCAATATCTGACAATCTGACACATACACAGAGTAGATACACAACCTAGCCAGGGATAGTTCTTTCAGACATAACGAAGGGAGATTCTCCACATTCAAATAACACAGCAACCGCCCAACATCATATGAATACACTAGCTCAACAGTTGAAGAAGATCTTATCATTAAACATACCCAGGCGAGCAAAAAGAAGATTTTTCTGAATACTTCTTTAGCAAAAGCCACAAAGTAAACACAGAAACACATGTCATGGGACTGAAGCCAAAGCATACACAGTGCATTCACAGAACAAACAGTAAAACCCCAAATAAAATGAGCTAATGAAGGACCTCTTGCCTACATTCAGATACTAAATTTTGAGGACATCTATGCACACATGGCAGCATATTATTTTTATATTTCTGTGCTCTAGAGGTTTGCAGTTTTAGCAGGCATCTGAAAAAACAGATACTTGATCACTGAAATCAATACGTTTCCAATTTTGGAGAGCAGCAACATCCATTAATGAAGGGGGGGGGGCTGTTTGTCTTTAAGAGTCCTATGAAGGAGTTCTACATTTAAGAGATTGCACTGGGAGTTCTTTATAACCCCAAGCTGCAATTATAACATCTTCTTAACACCGGTTCCTATGTCATAATATAGTATGTATATCCCTGCAATTTCTATACTATTGAAAAACCATGCAAATATCCAATTTATCACATCCCAGATTAACGCCAAGAATAATTAAGGTAAAACCTTTCTGTAATAAACTTTAAATATCATACTGTTTGGTAGAGCTTGCAGGAAAATATGAACATCTAACCAACAGGAGAAGCAACTAGCCCTGTTCAACAAAATCCATCGCACAGGAAGAATATCTTTTGTCCTGTTCTAGTCCTTAGATGCCAGAAATAAGATTTTTTTCCCCCATTTAGGATCTTTGGAAGTGTTTTCTGGAGTATCAAACACAGAAATGTTTAGAGACAGGCCACTGGGTGTTGTGGATTGAACTACAAATACATTTTCTTTCAGGAAGACTTTGCAAATTGGCCTTGGTTCACACTGTTCACCATGGAAAGGGCAGATAGGAATTTTCCGTCAGGTCAAAGCAGCTAGTGACCTTGGAGAGCTTTGAAGGGAGGAGAGGCTCTGGTATAGCTCCATCATGAGAGAACCTCTGTGTTAGGATAAAGGACCTATTCTGCTGTGCCTGTTTCACATTCTCCACAGCTCAGAAAATGGAGACTTACACCTCATCACATGGCAGGAGAGCAACGGCCACATTCCCAGTGGCAAGGATATTTCACACACAACTGAACCACATTGGTTTAATATGCGGTTGGGATCCAGTATGTCTTTTAGAACAGCAAAGATGTCTTACTGAACACTGTTCTCTGCAGAACAAGACAATAATTCTCACACTTACCTAAATAAGGAATACAGGGGACCATCTTTAAGCATCTGATGTAATCCCGCATCCTCTTATAATTATCTTCCTTAGACATTAAGTAGTCCAGCTTCTCAAAGGTGGTCTTGTCTTTGCGATTCAGAAGCTGAAAAGAGAAGTAAGTCAAGTAAAGCTATTAAAATTCTTCAGAAAGTTGAGTGAACACAAGAAACCCTTCTGAGTAGCTCAGTTTAGGTTAAAAATTATTTTTTGAGTGTTCCTTTGCGATGAATTTTAAATAGTCCACAATGCCAGTCTTAACTTCATATGAAAATCAACATTTAACATTTTGAGGAGCATTTCAGAGAACTGTTCTTTTTTCACAGAACTGTAAAATGAAGGAACAATTTTTAATTTTAATATTTAATCATGTGAACATACTATGGATCCTATAATAATGTCCTGGTGATACTATCAAGTCTTCATTTTGTTAGCCTCTTTCTGTCACCCTCCATCTGGACTCCACAGCCAGCTCCTCTCTGCCACTTCCATAAGCTCGCGAACCATAGCATTGAGCCATTATCAGAACAAAAGCCAAGAACAATCAGAGGTGGTGCAGGACAGGAAACATCTAGCCTATTTGTACCAATGGCAAGCCCAAAGGGATACTGACCCACAAACACTAAAAGCTGTTAGACTATTACTCAGATTGAATGTCAGCATGGTGTAGTGGTTAAGGTGTCAGACTAGGACCAGGGAAACCCAGGTTCAGATTCCCACTCACACCATGTAAGCTTCCTGGGTGACCATGGGCCAGTCACACTCTCAGGCCTGACCCGGGATAATATTTGGATAGGAGACCTCCAAAGAATACCAAGGTCATGACATGGAGGCAGGAATGGCAAACCTCCTCCAAACATCACTTGCCTTGAAAACCCTATGGGGTTGCCATAAGTGAGCTGTGACTTGATGGCAAAAAAAACAACACTCAAATTATTCAATATATTTCAGCATATTAATCAGAGTGCTTTTGGAACAGGGACTGTTGTTAACAGTAGCATTCCTGGAACAATGGAACTCCAGTTCACCTCTGCCTTAGTTAATGTGATTTTCTCCTCTCACAGGACTAGACAGCTGCTATCTATTTCTGTAGATTCACTTTTTAGTTACTCTGCCAAGATCACTTCTAGCACACCTCTTCCCTGTACCAAGACTTCTTTTCATTATCTGGATGTTTTCCCACAACAACCTCTACCATATTCCCCCTTCCCCAATCAGGAAGTACCCTGTGAACCCATCTGTACTCTCCATAACAAGCTCAAGAAAATCACATTCTTTGCATTCCTTTTTTTTTTTTTTTACACATTCTGTAATCAGCACCTACTCCAAGTGCACATTTCTGCTGGCATCACCCTAAACCAGGGGTCCCCAACATAGTGCCTGTGGGACCATGGCACACATCAACATCTTTCCTGCCGCCTGACACAAGTGTTTTAAGAATGTGGGCAGAGTCAGGTGGAGCTCTTGCCCAGCAGGGTTCCTGCTTTGGGCCACTGGAGGTTTAAAGAACTTTTTTTCTTTTACTTTTAATTACAGGTATGAAAGGAGTACAATAACAGCATAGGTGGTTAATACGTTTAGAAATGAAAAGAAGAGGAAGGGCCATTATATCTTTAATTTATTTTCCATCACCTTTGAAATATTTTAGATGCATGTTGAATTTCTTTCTGGTTTGTATATGAGATGAAATCATGCCATATTTCATAAAAATCCAATATACTAGCCTTGCCTTTAATAACTCTAAGTTGATGAGTCAATTATTTCTGCCATAGCTATTTGCCACAACTCAGAATACAAAGAACGTAACATTAAGAATTCTGCCATTTCCCCATTTCTGACAAACATTACCAGCTTCCCTCCCTTTCTTCCCCAATTCTCTAGACCTTTACATGGGCTATTAGCTGGCATCCTCGCTGTAATCCAGGCAAGCACTCTTAGGCAGTTCCAACAAAGGCCCTGCTTGAAACTCCTTCGGCTTATCAGTGCCTAGGCACCTGGCCCTCTCCCTCAATGACTTCACTGCTCAGGATCCTACCAGGATAGGTAATATAACCCTCAGCTTTCCTCTCTGCTCGCCATCTCCAATCTCTCTCGCCCCTATTAAGAAAACACTTCACGGTGTGCGTAGGTCTGTGGGCAGGAGGAGAGGGCATTTGGAATATTTGCATTTCTTGTGAGCATACCAGTAACTCAGTGCTATTTACATGCTTGATATTATTCTGACTGCTTCAGTGTTCTTTATATCCTGCTCAATAAACCCTCTTTTCAAGATACCAAATCTCAGTGGTCTTTTTAGTACTTTCCCAAGAATTCTGTCCCTATTTTAAAACAATCCACTGGAATTTCTCTGTTCATCATCCTCTGCATGCCACGTTAGATCCTCAGCCTGCAGCTCCTTTAAAAAAGCAAAGAGAGGCAGTGGAAGAAAGGTTTCTTTCTTGAGCTTGGCTTGTATTAGAATGGAAACTGGGAAATGGGCTTCATTTATATGGACCTATGCCTAGCACACACGTCTTCCCAACCACATATGGTAATAATGGGCCAGCTTGGTCCTTCAGTACAAACAAAAAAGCAACTGGCTGCTGCTTACACATTTCCTCTGATGCTTCACCTTCTGTCCTCTCATCTCAGCTGTGATGTATCTTGTTTTATCTGGCCAAGGGCTGCAAATAAACTATCAGCTGTGATGTCTTTTTTTTTCTGCTGTCCGGGTTATTATTGCTTCGCTCCTGACTGGTTCAGCGCCACTAACTCTATGGCTTCAGATACCTCCACACTGAAAGTATACCCTATCCCAATGTTCGGCATACTCATTTAATTTCCCACACGGCATCCAACCTGCTCATACTTGATCCAAATACTATGATTCTCTGGTACAGAGCCTGACAGGCTCCAGATTCTAGAACCACAGAAAACATTCTTGCCATAATCTCATCTCTTCTTGGCAGTTCTACAAAAATAAACTGCAGCCTTCATGGATCAATCTTTTGGTGAACCATCAACTATACACTGTCACACTCCTGATGACATTCCTTTAACGCAGTACATTAACAATATTCCAGTGTCACAGGAGAACAAAAACTGCAGTATTAGTCTCAGGCAAAATTAGACAAGTTGTACTTGTCATAATGCAGGGCTGATGGAAGCCACCATGGCCCCCAGTCTCAGACTAAGATCCTTCTGGGTCCCCTTCCTCACATTTAAAAGAGCCAGCTCAAGATGCTTGATTAAAATAGGTTTGCTTACTATATCCCAGGCTGGAATTTTGTACTCTCCCTCTCAGTAGCCCTGCTACTATGGAAAGATATCACAAGTTTTCAAGCTTCGCTTATGGCAATCTGTAATACTCATTAGGCCACTAATGTAGCATATATTAAAGTACAGAAGGTGGACAGAAATCATTACTCTTGCCATGTGACACATGTACCACAGCACACAATCTTTAGTGTGAGACTATGGTCGTAGAGTCTTTGCAATTTATATAACAAACAAGCATATATGGAAAAATAACACATCCTTGGGAAATGGAGAGGGAGGGGAAGGTGGACTGCTGTGAGGTTCCATGCAGGCTGCAAACCATATATGCCACATATATGGGTTTTGCAGCGACTGACATTATGTGTCAATTTTCACTGAGTATACTTCATTCATAGAATCACAGAGTTGGAAGGAATCACCAGGGTCATCTAGTCCAACCCACTGCACAATGCAGGAAATTCACAACTACCTCCCACACACACACCCTGTGACCCCCACTCCATGCCCAGAAGATGCCCAAGATTCCCTCCTTCTCATGATCTGCCTAAGGTCATAGAATCAACATTGCTGACAGAGGGCCATCTAGCCTCTGCTTAAAAACCTCCAGGGAAGGAGAGCTCACCACCTCCCAAGGAAGCCTGTTCCACTGAGGAACCGCTCTGTCAGAAAGTTCTTCCTAACGTTTAGACGGAAACGCTTTTGATCTAATTTCAAAAGAGTTTCCGTCTGAACGTTAGGAAGAACTTCATTCCCTTTGCTACTCAGTTTCAAAAATTAATAATGCAATCCCGCACAGAGTTGTTTCAGTCGAATTTATTTAAGTGGGCTTAGACTGGAGTGGCTTAGTGCATGGGTGCATTGTAGGAAACTCAGATGCCTTGAGAGCAGCTGCAAGTGTCCTAGCCTAATACACAGACATCCAGTCTAAGCTTTTCGAAAGAATTATAGCCTGCAAAACTATTTGAGCTATTTTGTTTTCAGGTTCTGAGATTGGTTACACACGTGCTTAAAACATGAGAAAAATTCCATGTGCTCCTGGTTAAGCATACACATAAAAAGTACTGTAGAATAATGAGCCTGGGTATAAACAGAGCTGGGAAGCAAACAATGCCTGCCTGTGGTTACTACTACTGCCAAACTCCATTGGCAACATGCTGAAGTTGCCGCAATTAAGCTACATGTTGCGAGAGAGCTTATTTGAGATTTTTAAACTGCTAAAACTGCAACAGCTAATCAAAAGAATAATACTGCTTTATATCAACAAACAAAAGTACTGCTCTTTTCAAGGCAAGCATTCCCCCCCTTAACTCCAAACAGCAGAATCTCAGAATATCATCAATATCCCTGGTTTTATACCAAAAACAGAGATTTGCCATAAAAATGTAAAATAAATTATTCATTTTCAGTTCATACATGTTCTTTAAAAGGCAAAATACAGGATATCTGATCTTCTATCAGACAGTACGTAGGGAGCTCTCTCTTCCTTCTAAAATCCACTTACCGGAACAATTTCTGTGAATGCAACAGTTGTGGCTGGCAATCACTCACATATTCAGGCAAGCTATATAACTACATTAATGGCAGAAAATAGCGAGGATTTGAAACGACTACTGCTGAAAGTTAAAAGAGAAAGTGCCAAAGCAGGACTACAGCTGAACATCAAGAAGAAAAAAATGGAGAATAACACAACTTTAAGGTTGACAATGAGGTAATTGTTCAAGACTTTCTATTCCTTGGCTCCATCATCAACCAAAAGGGAGACTGCAGTCAAGAAATCAGAAGGATATTGAGACTGGGAAGGGCAGCCATGAAGGAGCTAGAAAAGATTCTGAAGTGTAAGGATGTGTCGCTGGCTACCAAGATTAGGTTAATTCATGCCATCATATTCCCTGTTACTATGTACGGGTGTGAAAGCTGGACAATGAAGAAAGCTGACAGGAAGAAAGTAGACTTCTTTGAAATGTGGTGTTGGAGAAGAGTGTTACGCATACCATGGACTGCCAAAAAAACAAATCAGTGGGTTATAGATCAAATCAAGCCTGAACTGACCCTAGAAGCTAAAATGACTAAACTGAGGCTATCGTATTTTGGTCCCATTATGAGAAGGCAAGAGTCACTGGAAAAGACAGTCATGCTAGGAAAAGTTGAATGCAGCAGGAAAAGAGGAAGACCCAACAAGAGATGGACTCAATAAAGGAAGCCACAGCCCTCCATTTGCAAGACCTGAGCAAGGCTGTCAAAGATAGGACATTTTGGAGGACACTGATTCATCGGGTCACCATGAGTTGGAAGCGACTGCTGTGAAAAGATAGGTGGAATAAAACAACGCCACCTCTGGAGACAGCAGCCATAAAGTCCCTGAAGGACAAAATAGCATTGCTACATAGGAGAGGACAACCTGGTGCATTCTGTTATTTCATGTGACGTGGGCTGAAGAGAGATGCACGGGTTCAAAGCAAAGTCCAAAAGCAAAGGTAACGTGGTACCTTTTCTTAAGAACAACCAAAATAATACAGTGTACAACAAGCTTTAAAGTTCTCCACTCTGGCTCAGTGGTAGAGCCTCTGCTTTACCAGGTCCCAGGTTCAGTCCCTGGCATCTCCCGTTAAAGGGACTAGGCAAGTAGGTGATGTGAAAGACCTCTACCTGAGACCCTGGAGAGCCGCTGCCGGTCTGAGTAGACAATACTGTCTTTGATGGACCAAGGATCTGATTCAGTATAAGGCAGCTTCGTGTGTTCATGTGTTCAACGCTTTATTAAGCTGGATGTTTGTTTTTAAAGGAGGTGGGGGGGAGAGAAATTGTTTCTAGCTATGATTTCAACGCATCCTATCTGCATCCTAAGTAAGCCAGTCAGATAAACTGGTGCTGGGTGAAGCAGGTATCAGGGCTGCATCTTTAATTGTCTGGGTAGAAGAAAAATATGAAAACATCCAACTGAAAACATAAGAACCAGCAGTAAATCAAAGGTCTCATCAACACCAGATGGAACACCCAGGGCCCTATACTAAGTATTAAATCATTTTGCCACTACTTGTGGTTGCCTTAGGAATCTTGACCTGCTTTAAATCTTAGGATGACATAGGATAATTGATTATTTTTTTCTACAGACAAGTTTTCTGTTACGTTACTATCAAATAATTTTCAGCGGCCAATATTTGCCATTGACAATTTATGTGGGCAGAGACAAGGAAAATGCAGGAGGTACATTGGAAAGTTCTTTTCTTAGAAACCACAGGTTGACACATTTTTGGAGTATTTTATACATCTTCAAATGCACGATGTGAGAAAAGTAGGGAAGCCTGTGGTTTTGGCAGTTGTGTTCACAAGTGGTAGCAATCAAAGAACTTGTGTCTTATTGCAGGTTACTGCAAACTAGAAGACAAAGCAAATCAATTCAGGAAGGAGTAGGATTATAGAAGGATACAGACAAAGTCTGAGATGTGATGAATAAATGTTATAACTTCTGCCCAAAAATAAGATGTACTCCAGCACCACTGAAATCCAGCAGCATAGAAATTTAGCTGCTGTATTCTGCTCTTGCCCTGACCTGGATGGCCCAGGCTAGCCTGATCTCGTCAGATCTCAGAAGCTAAGCAGGGTCAGCCCTGGTTAGTATTCGGATGGGAGACCACCAAGGCATACCAGGGTTGCTGTGCAGAGGAAGGAACTGGCAAACCACCTCTGTTAGTCTCTTGTTATGAAAACCCCAAAAGGGGTCACCATAATTCGGCTGAAACTTGACAGCACTTTACACACACATTCTGCTCTTACTCTGTTACTATCCAAACTGCCTTCCTTTTACTTTTCTCCTTTACACTAAAACCAGGTGCAGGTCTTCCACCCTCCATTTGGGCCTCCACAGTCACCTCCTCCTCTAGGCAATAAATTTGCAGTTTTCTTGCACCAAGAGAGCCAGCATGGTATAGTGGTTAAGCATGGTGTAGCATGGAATAGTGGTTAAGAGTGAAGGTTTGGAGCGGTGGACTCTGATCTAGAGAGCCGGGTTTGATTCACCACTCCTTCACATGAGCAGCGGAGGCTAATCTGGTGAACTGGATTTGTTTCCCCACTCCAATACATGAATCCAGCTGGGTGACCTTGGGCTAGTCACACTCTCTCAGCCCCACCTACCTCACAGGGTGTCTGTTGTGGGGAGGGGAAGGGAAGGCACTTTCTCCTTGGAGGTAAATGGCCTCAGAAAAGTTCCATTACCTTGGTTTCAAGGGTTGGGACTTCTCCCATTGTCCCTCAACATGTGGTCCCTAGGTAAGTGTCCCTCATGGTTTGAGACAAAATGGCTAAGAGCAATTCACTTCTCATTCCTCATGGTCAGGGAATATATAATCTTCCCTTGCCCACCTCCTGTGTGTCATAAAATCATAGAGCTAGAAGGAGCCATACAGGCCATCTAGTCCAACTTAATGGACTAGCTTAATGCAGGATCAGTGTACAGCATCCCTGACAAGCGTTTGTTCAGCCTGTTTAAAGACTGCCAGTGAGGGGGAGCTCACCACCTCCCTAGGTAGCTAATTCCACTGTTGAACTATTACTGCAAAAAAAATAAAAATCCTAATATCCAGTCGGTACCTTTCCACCCATAATTTAAATCAATTGTTGCAAGCTCTACCCTCTGCTGCCAACAGGAACAGCTCCCTGCCCTTCTCTAAGTGACAGTCCTTCAAATACTTATAGAGAGCAATCATATCCCCCCTCAACCACCTCTTCTCCATACTAAACATTCCCAACTCCCAGAAGAAGAGTTGGTTTTTATGTCGACTTTCTCTACCTTTTAAGGAGAATCAAACCGGTTTGCAATCTCCTTCCCTTCCTCTCCCCTCAACAGACACTTTGTGAGGTAGGTGGAGCTGAGAGAGTTCGCAGAGAACTGTGATTAGCCCAAGGTCACCCAGCAGGCTTTATATGTAGGAGTGGGAAGCAAACCTAGTTTACCAGATTGGAGTCCATCACTCATGTGGAGGAGTGGGGAATCAAATCAACTCGGTTCTCCAAATTAGAGTCTGCCGCTCTTAACCACTACACCACACTGGCTCTCACTCATCAGTCCTTTTCTGTGCAAACTCTGTGAATTCC
The DNA here is from genome assembly GCF_029931775.1 of Euleptes europaea. Lineage (NCBI taxonomy): Eukaryota > Metazoa > Chordata > Lepidosauria > Squamata > Sphaerodactylidae > Euleptes > Euleptes europaea. The sequence continues at coordinate 41,543,811 of NC_079325.1, read as the reverse complement.
TAGGTGGAATACAAACTCTGTATTCCTAGGTGGGACTTTCAAGCTGTAGTGTGAACAAGTTATCTCTTTGTTTTCCCCTCCTTGTGTCATTTGCATTGAAACCCCCTGAGCTGTTTTTCTTTGGTGAGCTGAACTGTTTTTCTTTGGTGTATCAACTAACAATGAGAGATGTCCACTGCTTCCTCACAACTCTGTAGTACAGACCCAATTACAGTGACCTTTGAGTGGAAATTCTGGGGGTGGGCATGGCACTTCTTCACTGTCCACAACAAAATAACATCTATGAACTTTCTAACTGCAGAAGGTATCTGCATCAGGACAACACAGGGCAGCTTCTGTGATAGATGGGAACAGGTAGCATAAAACTGAGAAAAACAATATACAGGACAAGGGACATAAGGATGATGCGATTGCTATGGTGTTGGCAGAAAGTGCCGGGGTGGTGGTGGTGGTTCTGGGCAGGCAGGAAGGCAAAGCTGGATGGAAGAGGTGCAGGAGACATGGGGGAAAGACTGAAAGACAACCAAGGAAGCAAGGTCAGGCACTAAGGCTCGCAGATTTGGAGTACTCAGCTAAACTCTGATTGCACATTCCTATTCCCAAAATATTAATAAGATATTGTTTTACACTTATTTGCTGCTGATATCACTATGCACATCAGTCGTTAACTCCCCCACTCCCGAGAAAACACTACATAAATGTGGGTATCGTATTAAAATGCAACACGCACACTATGAAAAAAGTGAAAGTGCTCATTGTACAAAATATATTGTGGTTCTTTATTCTTTATAATTTAGACAATTATTCACTGGATTCCAGATGTTAAGAAAGGGCTCCATCTTATTATGTTTGGAAGCACATATTCTCTCTCTAAAAAAGCCCGTGTCATATGAATGGAATGTTTCCGATGATCAAAATTTAGCTGAGACGAGCCTTTGCCGTGCTGCAAACTCATTCCAAAAGCTGTTATCAAACTGGTTTGGCTTTTCCTCCCAACACTTTGTCAAATTAATGGCTGAGATGATTCAGAAATGTTGGTTTTTATTAAGACCCGTTTCCCAGTCCCACCCCCATTCACATGCTTAAGCATGTGAGCGGTGTCAGGACTGACCTCCTACACAGAAAGCTTGCCAGGAGAGCAACCTGAGACGACTGTTTCCATGCAAGTATCAGCTGGAAGGCAGGGCTGCTGAGTCCCCACATCATGCCATCTATTTATATGGAAGCTTGGAGACACAGAGACTGCATGTGCCTAAGGCTACAGAATCAAATACTTTAGTGAGCTATGCAAATGTCAACTGCTTACTAAGTGGCCCCTAAGAAATCACCATTTGACAATAAGAAATAGGTGCACATCTTTCACTCTGAATGAACAAGTCCTCCAGCAAGAGAAAGATCATCAACTCTCCCCTCACACACACACACACACACACACACACACACACACTGAAAGCGGTTCCATTGCTGAACTGCTCTTGCCAACAGAAAGTCGATCTTATGCTCAACTAAAACCTACTGTCCTATAATTTAATCCCGTTAGTTCTAGTCCCTGCCCTCTGAAACAGCACATAACAAATTTTTGACTTCTTGCAGCCCACATGAAGAAAAGCTTCAGCCTTTCTCCCACACTGCTACTCCACACGCTGACCACAAATGGTCAGAGGAAGGAACTGTTTGGCCCATTTAAGAAAACAGTCTTCAGCAACAAGCCAAGTAATTCCCCCATGAACCATTTTACTTGGGGCAACAGTGCAGAAGAAAGTTGAAGTCCCTTCTACATATGCACTTTGATCCAATCTGGAATGGGAACGACAGAATGACCCATGCAGGAAGAGAGAAGAACACATAAATCATGTATTACTGTAACAAAGTTTACAGGTTGGGTCTGGAGTCCCTACTCTCTTGATTCCTGTGAGCTCTGTCTCACTGACATCAACTTTCTGGGGAGGAACATACAGATTATTAATTGCTTGTAACTTGCTACCTGTCTTCTGCTGTTCTTCTGACCTTTCCCTTGTGGTTTACCTTCCTAGCTTTCCCCTTGAACAACTAGCACACAGGCATCTACACGGTGGGAAACATGCAACTTACTGCCTGGCCTTTCTGGAGGATAACAAGGTCAGAAGAACACAGGGCACAAACGGCAAAAAACCTGTTGAGCACCTCAAAGCCCTAGAGAAAAAACCTGAAAGTCTGATCAGAGAGAGGCTACTTCTAGCTAGAATGACATCTAGCTCTGCAGATCGTATTAGAGAACTGTGAGAGTTTCAACAATGTTGAGTTGGCTAGCCCAATCTTGTCAGATCTTGGAAGCTAAGCTGGATCAGCCCTGGTTAGTACATGGATGGGAGACCACCAAGGAAATCGGGGGTTGCTATGCAGAGGCGGGCAATGGCAAACCACCTTTGCCCATCGGGGAGGGGCGGTGGCTCAGTGGTAGAGCATCTGCTTGGCATGTAGAAGGCCCCAGGTTCAATCCCTGACATCCCTAGTTAAAAGGGACTAGGCAGGTAGGTGATGTGAAAGACCCCTGCTGAGACCCTGGAGAGACACTGCTGGTCTCAGTAGACAATACTGACTTTGATGGATCAAAGGTGTGATTCAGTATAAGGTGGTTTCATGTGTTCATATGTTCATCTCTTGCCTTGCAAACCATATGGGGTTGCCATAAGTCAGCTGAGACATGATGGCCCTTTCCACCACCATTTAATTCATTCTTTAATTTAGTTTCCACCATTCTCTTGATACTTTCCGGCTGTGTCCACTGACAGTAACAGTCACTCCAGGTGCTTTGGTGCACGAAGGGACAAAGGCACAAATCAACATGTGTTTGTGCATAACTCTGTAATTAATTGGCCTTTGTAATTCCAATGAAGGAACACTAGTTTTTGTTTCCTTTCTTGTCCAAAAGGACTATAGCACAAACTATATGTGCTACCACTGGCATTCAGCACAGAAATGCCAGGAGAGAATGTCATTCAAATCATGGCCTGGGATATCTTCTCCACTTTTGTATTTTGTTACATCTAGCCTGTGTGTGTATAAAGTGTCGTCAAGGCTCAGCCAACTTATGGCAACCCTGTAAGGTTTTCAAGGCAAAAGAGGTGGTTTACTATTGCCTTCCTCGGCATAGCAACCCTGGAATTCCTTGGGGGTCTCCCATCCAATTACTACCAGGGTCAGCCCTGCTAAGCTTCCAAAATCTGATGAGATTGGGCTAACCTGGGCCATCCAGGTCAGGGCACACTTAGCCTAAGAAACGCAAAAGTTCTTGCACCCTTCTTTGTGTTACTGGAGCTGGTCGCAATAACAATATTACGTGGATTGTAGTTTGTTTTTGGATTTTGATTCTGGACCAGTACAGCTGTAAATAACTTTTGTCTACTTTGTTACAAACTGTGAGGTTAGTCTGAGGGAGGAGGTTCACAGTTAATCTTACCATTACAAACGTTTTAATCTGATGCATCAGCTGTATAGGATTTATGTGTATGAATGGTATTATTGCATTGCTTTTTTTTCCTTCTCCCTCACTCAGCAAAATGGTAGAGCCATTTTCTAGCATAGAAAAACATGTCAACACTTCAAGTCCTTCTGGGGGGGTGAAGTGTTGCATAAAATGTATTCAAATCTTGCCAAATGAAATACAGGCTTTCAAATGCTTCCACAGAATGACTTAGCTCATTATTATATACAAATGTCCAGCAGACACTGAAACATCTTGTATCAATAAAAGTGAGGTGGATGCTGGTGGACATTGCCAGTTCAGAGCCTTATAAGCCTTCTGTAGCATTTACATCACAAAATGATGTCTAACCTGCTTCATCAGGTGATGGTAAATTAATAGCTCTGACAACTATAGCCAAAAAAAGCCCCACGCACAACAGATTTGCAGATAAGATTACAGCTGAAGATCAAGAAAAAAACGACCAGGTTCTTGTGACAGCAATATGGAACACTATTACTCATCAATGAAAACGTACATTGGCAGGAACAATTTAACTTATTAAGACTTATTATAATAATTTGCTGCCCAGGAGATATTACTTTGTGCAAACTTCTTATAAAATCTGAATATGTAAAGCTCAAGAAAGAAAATCAGTGAAGCACTCTATCTTATAGTACTCACAGATGGGTGGACACATATATGGGGAGAACAAATTATACCCTTTGTGATGGTTAACACCACAACCAGCATTTCACAAATGCATTGAAACATGAGCGTATAGACACACTGCAGAGTAAATCAGTAATAAAATATGTGAAATCCTGGAAAAGAGATAGCGGCAAGGTATTTGCTTTGTAGACTGACAATGCAAGTCATATGATAGCAGCATGGGACATGAAATACCCAAATACTACTGGAATACAACGTGCTTCTTAATGATTTCACACAGCTGGACACACCAGAAAAGAAGAACAAAAGAAGCTATAAAATATGTACAAATCTATCCATATTGTCACTACAGTCTTTAAGAAGAAGCAAGAATAGTAAGAATAAGATGGTAGAACAAGCTTTGTAGTAAAATTAAATAGGATCGTATGGCAATTTAATTTGAAAATTTATTAAAAAGCACAATGAAATTCTTTAAGAAACAGTTGTAATTGAAGAGAATGCTGAAGTATATAGAATATTGGTTTTGATTAAGATATCTTTTGAGTTCAGCTCCAGAACTCCATAAAGAGTGTACAGTCTGTTCAGCAATCACAGTATCTGAATCAGACAGCGCACTGTTGCCAAACATTCCACATCTTATTTGATAATCTAACCATATCTCCGCTTAAGTCAGGGAGAAGGAAAGGTAAAAGACTTCCTTCAAAAATGGGAAGGATTTTGTTTGCCAATGAATTCATGCTCTTTGATTTAGATTCAAAAGGAGTAATGTCAGTGATGATAGCACTGCTGTTGCATTTTACTGGCTGAACAAAACAACTGACGCACTTAGGACTTGATGATAGGAAAGGTTCTTGGCCCTGCACCCGAAAAAGAACAGAGGACCACAACTTTACTGACAGAATTGCAACACAGCCCAAACAAACCTCCGTTTACAGCATTGTGAGGAAGAGAAGCTACGGGCCACCTCCTTTAGGTTGTTGGAACGATCTGTCATACATTTGCTAGAATGTGGCTGCCCAACCAACGGGATCCAAATCCCAGTATTCCACCCTGTGCTTTCTACTGACCCACCCCTATGCCTGGTGAAAGATGGCGCTGGCAAGAGGATCAAGGGGAGTATTCCCAGGGGTTAAATGCCCTTTGGCACTATGAGCCCATGATTGAATGCCCTTCTGGGCAGGCTTGAAATCAACTGTTCCTTCCCTCTGGGACTAGGCCAAACCTTTTTCTTTCTGCAACATGGTGGCAAGGCTCAGGTGAAGCTGATGGGCTTTTGGACAGCCCCACTATGGGAGAATGTTTTTTTTCAGGGGTCTAGAATTCTAAGGGCACATCAAAGAATTCTAAGAGCACGTGCAACCCCGTAAAGGCCTGGCAAATTCTTAAAAGATAAAATTACCAACTTAAATAAATGAACCTTGGGAATAACACTTAGAACTCTTATTTAAAATATTGAGAAAGAATAAAATGAAATTGCTTGAGTTGAACATCTGAACCTGAAAACAATTAATCAACTTGTTCAAATTAGCAAGGAGATATTAGTTTATTTTTTTCCTGAGTGTATTAAGCAACCCAGCATGATAACAAGAAAACGATCATTGACAGCTATCATAGAATCATAGAGCTGGAAGGGACCACCAGGATCATCTAGTCCAAGCCCCTGCACAATGCAGGAAATTCACAACTACCTCCCCCCATACAAAAGGAAAACTTGGAGTTCAGAGAAGGACCTTCCTCATCTCCTTTCTCTATTCTTTTTCAAGATTCATGGGTTAATTTAATATTAATCTTCTTGAGCATGAACAATGGAAGGCATGTGTGGTTCAGGTTTAGTGGATTGCACAGACACTCACTGTGGGGTTCCTTCGGGGGTGGAAGGAGTGGCAAAAAATTTATTCCTTTGCAGGTGCCTTTATGGGCTACACGAGGGTTTTCAGCAGCATAACATTACGCTGGTGTTAGGAGCACAGCCGTATTAAGTTAGGAAGCCAACCAAGTCCCACTCCACTCACAGCTTGCTCTGACCCCACCCAAATCTACACTGGTGTAGCAGTTACACTGCTGATTCCAGCACAACACTGGCAGGACTTGCCACCAGGTTATCTTCTGGATACAAGGATAGAGCTCCACCGGTGTAGTGCTTAGTCTTTATCCTAAGGCCTTTCAAGCTGGAGCTTAGGGTGGGACTGTAAATGTATTACAAGTCTATCCTTAGATGTAACAGATTTGTTTCTAACAGACACTACACCTGGAAACTGTTACCCACTGGATAAAGAATACATTATTCTAACAATGCATTCAAATATCATCATATTTTGTTTTCCAAGAACAGCACTGCTTTTTGCCATAAAATTTACTTGGACAACATGAATTAGCTTATTTATATTTTCTTTTCTTTTGGCTGATACAATTTTCAAACCTTCCCTTAAGAAAACTTGCACAACATAGGTCAGTGCTGCAATGTTTCAGTGAAGGAATGTATTGACTAAAATACTGAGCATGTAATTGATTTCATGTAAACTTCTATCTTGAATATTGCTACTATAAGCTACAGAGAACTGGAATATGGCAGGTTTTAATGCTGTTTGTTTATTTCATTTTTTAAAAAAAACATTTTTAAGCTACCTTTCCACCAACTTCAGATCCCCAAGGCAGTGAACAATTAAACAAAACACAAACAGGAAGGAGACTCAGTGAGGGAATGCCAAACAAAATAGCAATGTCTTCAACTTGCTGGAGGAAGGCAATGATAGAGGGTGACAGACAAATCTCCCTGGGATGCCACAACTGTGAAGGCTCTTTCTTGGGTTACCATCCATCTAGCCTCAGATGACAGGGGCATGGAAGCAGGGCCCTGAAAATGACCATAGCGGATGAGTAGGCCTTATTCCTTAAGGCCATATGGTGCCAAGCCATACAGGGCTTTAAAAGTCGATATCAGCACCCCGAACCAAATTGGTAGCCTGTTTAGGTGGAACAAGTACAATGTTGTCCCTACTATTTACTCCAGTCAACAGGTTGTCATTCACAGTCTGATCTGAGCTAAATACATTGTCACTAAATGCCTTGCTTTACAGAATAAAGACTGGACAGAAACTAAACCTAGGGATGAATGAATCATCAATGGAAATATATGAATCCAAAAGGGCTGTTTAAAGGGGCCATTCATGCAGAATTCCTATGTTTTCGTGTCAAACTGAATTCACTGCTTTAAGACCAATGCTAAAAACAGTCATCTTGTTGATTCAGCATGACTACGTACACAGAGCGTGCATACAGACATACCTCCCTACAGAAGTAGGTGCAGGTTTCTCTGGTGAAGGCAAGCTCTGCTTATCCCTGCATCTGGTTGTTGCCTATAGTTCACAGAAAACCTCTGGGGAATAGGCTGATCCTTGTTTACAGACAACCCCCTAACTTGAGGCAACTACTCACCAGCAACAATGAAATCAGTAAAGACATAAACCTAGGCATTATCTGTCTTATCGGGTTTCAGTTTTGCCTTGTTCACCCTTAGCCATTTAACCACAGCCATCATGGGTCATATATGCTGTCTTGCTAGCAATAACCTTCCTTTACTTGGGTCAGTCTCTATGCAAGAGCTCAAACTGACAAAAATCACACATTAAAAATGGGAACACTCAAAAACCAGTGGAGGATAATTTCAGCCTTCCCAGATATTCAATAATTGCAATTCTTTATTAGAGACTTCCAAAGAAAAACTCCAAAGAAAAGCTGGCAAGTTGGAATTCATGTACAGATTTCATTATATCAGAATTGGAATCAGTAGGGACATGGGAAAATTACCTCACTGCAACGAAGTCCTGTAACTCACACCTTACAGGTTTGGGTACACTATTCATATTCATCCTACTTTGCTAATTCAGCAATTAGCTCTGCAATGTAATAACAACCCATCTATGTCTTGAGAAACAAGGCCTTCTAGACTCTTGTTGCAATAACTCACCTCCGCCCTTCTGCTGTTTGTAGCTCTGTGCATGGGTGTGCATATATAACTGCCAACTAAATGTAATACTCCATTACTCTGATGAAGCAAGCTCTAGCTTACAATAAATTCTAATGTCTTTAAGGGGCCATGAGTCTCTGTGATTTTGGCTGGAGTAGAACAACATGCCTACTTCTCTGAATCTGCCATTAAAAATGTTGTGTTTTTTAAAAATTTTAAAGGAGAGTGGCTTTACAACTTTCACAAGGACCAGCCAGCCAGCACTCCTGCATTATTTTGGAAGTTTGTACTACATGGTCAAAAGGGATAAATCATAGTAGTCTTGCCACCCAAAATAACATATACAGTCGATAGAACTCCACCTCATTAATAAGAGGATGAGCATGACTCTGCGAAAATTTCTTTTTTCAGTTACTTGAGCTTCATGTGCCAATCAGCCCTGCAAGCAGGAGAAGGGACACCTTCCCACCCAGAGGCAGAAACAGCAGCAAAATTCTCATACACAATAAAGACAAGAGAACTCCTGTCTAAAAATCAGGAAGGGGGGAGAAAAGAGAGGAAGTGTCCCCTCCAAGTGGACTACTTCTTCCCACTCAATACAAAACCAGTTCTTACTTAAAACCTGGTTGCTGGAATATCCAACCATCTTGCCATAAGGATCAGGACAGTAATTGTTGGGTCACAATCTCCAACCAGATTCTAATACAGCTACTTCTGTTTCGGTCTCTACTCTCCTGTATGAACTCTTGTTACACCCCTCCCTATTACTCAACTCTCCTCTTATATTTATTTTCCTGTCCTGAGAAAACACTTAGAAACAGAAAATGTGCATAAAGCATTAGTGAAACCAGAATTGCTCCCAATTCTCTCTTAACACACTTCCTTTTCTGGCTAACAGCAAAGCCAAACAAGGATGTGTTCAGACTTCCGGTTCATTTAGAGCTGTAAGATGCGCTCGTCATTTTTCAGTTAAATATTGTGAAAGATTAATTTTTAAAAGAGGTTTAATGAAGCATCATATGCAATCCTGTTCCCAGAAGTCAGCATTAGTGTGCCTGTCTGCACAATGAACAAGTATATGATGCAACACTGTAACATTGCTTTGTTGTGACTGCTGACATGCTTTATTCTAAGCACACACAGAGTAGACTACTGTAATGCACTGTACACTGGCCTCCCCTCAAAATCAACTCAGAAACTCCAACTGGTCCAAAATGCCACAGCTCGACTATTAACAGGAGCTAGACGGAGCATGCATACTACTCCCATTATGAAGATGTGCCATTGGTTGCCCATTTGTTACTGAGCTCAGTTTAAGGTATTGGCTATCACATTCAAAGCCCTTCACGGTCCTTGGCCCCTCTTATCTGTGGGACCACCTCTCTCCCTATGCTCCACCATGACAACTCTGCTCATGTCAGCAGGGGCTTCTTTAGGTGCCAGTTTGCAAATGGGCAAAATCAACAACTTGCCTGTACACGTGCTTTCTCTGTTGTGGCTCCCGCCTTGTGGAATGGCCTGCCCAAGGAGGTCAGGAAAGCTCCCACTCTCATGGCTTTCCACAAACTGTGCAAAACTGAACTATTCGAGAGGACTTTTCTGCATAGGTAATAGGGTTGAACCATACAAGATGGTTCACAAAAATACTTGGGATAAATTATTGGGACGTGTTCTATATCACTGTGTACAGCTTATTGTAGCAGGATCCTATTTATGTAATTCCTGTACCGCTTAATTTGTCGTGTTAATACTTAGGCTATGTTTCAGTTCTTTCTAGTGGTTCCAGACTTCTAATATCCTAATGCGTTGGTCAATGAATGCCCCATTTTGTTGATTGTATGGTCTCACTGTGTGTAATCCGTCTTGTGACCCTGTGAGAAAGGCAGACTAGAAATAACCTAATTTAAAAAAAAAAAAACGCAGGTGAATTACTTAGCTAACAGTGCAATCCTAAAGAGAGTTACTCCAATCTAAACTCATTAATTTCAATGGGTTTAGACTGGAATAACTCTGCATAGGATTACACTGTAAGATTAATTCTAAATGACTATGGCCTTGAACTTTTTAAAAATTTAATTTATTTAAATAGCACCCAGGAGGTTTACAATATAAAATTATGTTAAACCAAAATAATTATACAATATGAAATTACAAGTCTATAAAATTCTGCTTGTTTTTCTCAAGCATGATGACACACAGCAAGTTCAGAGGATATGTGCTGTTCACAGAAAAGGAAAAAAAAGCCAAGCATCCCTTAGGTGCCCTTCTGGATCTAATCCTCTACATATAAATGTCTCTGTGTGTACAGACAGATGTGGTTACAAATGATAAAACATGAGCTGCTAAAAGATCCTAAACAGGGCTTACTCTGAAATGTAAGCTAACATTAAACTTTGCAAGTAAGAAAAGAGTCCTACATATTTCTGGCTGTTTTATTTCTTTGAAAAAATCATCTTTATACAAAATAGACTCTTATTGCTATTCTAATAGTGTCCAAGCCAAACCTTTTTACTGAGCTTCAAATTTTCACTGAGGCAACTTTTAGGATCTCAGCCTGAAAGCCATGGGACGGGCTCATTAAACATCCTACAAAACCTTTTAAAAACAAATACAACATACCTATAAAAGTCGTTTCCAGCATGTAATCTTTTCTTACACTGTACATGCAAACCATAGGAAATAACTTGCATTAGTACAAAATGCAGAACCAGCTTAGATGCATTCCATACCATTAACAGACAGCAATACAGCAAAGCTGTAGAAAAGATCTGTAACTAGATATAGTGCCACTTGGGCTTGTGTGTGCGTGTATGACTAAGAGCCCATGGATAATGGTTGATGAAAAATGCGGGTGAAAGGGGTAGTGGCTCAGTGGCAAAGCATTCGCTTGGCACGCAGAAAATCCCAGGTTTAATCCCTGGCATCTCCAGTTAAATGATCTGGCAGCTGGTGATGTGAAAGTCCTTTGCCTGAGACCATGGAGAGCCGCTGCCAGTCTGAAAAGACAATACTGACCTTGAGGGACCAAGGGTCTCATTCGGTATAAGGCCACTTCATGTGTTCAAACAGAGTGTAGATTCTTTCAAACCTATTTTTTTTAAACTAAGTAAAACTCAGCGGAAAAGGTTCACCATGTATACCTTCATGGCAGCAGAAAGACAAAGAGCAGGAAAGGACTGTTTTGGTCCCATAAAGAAGAATTATATCCTTACTAAACGATTATAAAGAGAAAATTGCCTCTACTGATCAAAATATGATCTATCCTATTCCTCTAACACAAAGAACTACAGCTTCTAAACTGCTTACTCCATCAAAGTTCCATAATAATCTCAGAGCCACTGTTACTTTCCCCATGTATACTGCATGAGATTTTGTAATGTGTCCAGTGGGACTGAGTGCAAAGCAGCAGAGTAGGGGAAGGCTAGGGATTGTTCACTGCTGCAACAACTGCTTCTCTTTTGAATTAATGGAGTTAATGTATATATGGTGTATGCCAAGAAAATTATACCCTCTTCAGTACATGAAATGGATACCACTAGACATGACATAGGAGTACCAAACCTGAAAGATGAAGGGGACCCATATAAAATAAAATCCAGAATAACTTACTGCCCAGGTTTTTGTCAGCCTGAAAATAGGTGCGCTTTGCAGGGCTGATACCACAGACATGAGGGAATGAAGATTGTTCAGTTCTAGAAGTTTCTGGTAAAAAAAAACAAAAAAACCCGAAAAAGCCATTAGTTTTCCATATGAGATTGGAATTGTCCAGCTCACTCTACAAAATAATAGATGTTCCAGGGGTTTGCTCTTTACATTGTAAATTATAGAACACCCAAAAGATCTGAATGTCTTACTGTGATGTGAAATTACAAAATGTAAAGACCAGCTGCAAGGAAGTCAACTGCAAAGTTACTCAGTGTTCACTTTAAATTGCTTACAGTGTGAATAAAAAGACAAGCAATAACCCAAAATTCAGTTCCCACAGCAATAAACATTAGGGTTTCCAACTCCAGGATGGGAAATTCCTGGAGAGTTGGGGGTGGGGCCTGGGGAGGGCAGAGTCTGGGGAGGGAGGGAGCTCAGCAGGAACGGGATGCCATGAAGTCCATCCTCCAAAGCTGCCATTTTCTCCAGAGGAAATGATCTCTGTAGTCTGGAGATCAGTTGTAATTTCAGGAGAACAAGTCCCACCAAGAGGCTAATAAACATATCTTTGGGTTTGTACAGATCATAATATCTAAACAAGCAACTGTTTGCATGAAGGCATGTAGACAGGCATGGTGGCTGCCCTCGAAGTGCTGTCCTGTGCTCTGCATGAGCAGACCCTATGGCAGGTTGTGCTAACAAATAAATAGATTAGAATAGATTCAGATTATCCACTGTATATGGCATAGCCTTTATGTTTCCCCTTTTGGCTTTGGATCCTTCCTGTAAGTCTTTATTCTAATCATATGAAAAAGCTCTGGTTTGGGAATAAGGATAGGGGAACAGATAAGCAAATGTCCTGATTTACATGAGACGTGGACAATATATTTGGTCTGAACTCTATGCTGGGACTGAACTCAGTTCGAGAAGTAACTCCCAGACAAACCTATAACAATCATAGTCCCTTTTATGGAATGTTCTCTCATCACACAACTGCAGAATTCCATAATTTTTCTCTACTTCATGGTAAAGCAATCTATACGTGGCTGACTACATTCATGGTGGATCTTGGACACAATTGCTGGATTGAATGAATTAAATGTACTAGCTCAATCTGGATCAGCTTAGATGGCCTGCCAGACTGTTGTTGATCATGGCAAGTGAATAGCAATGTCATTAATATTGTGTAGAAGGAACCATTTCCATAGACTGATAGCTTCCTGACTTCGTTTTTTACTCCCTTTGTGATTATAAGGAACCTAGAGGACCAAACTTACAATTATAACCAATGTAGGGTGGGTTCATTGCATTAAAGCTATGAGCACTCCAATCTGTGGAGTCAAGTTCCTAAACATTTCAATCAACCTCCTACAAAACAGTCTGGGAAATTTCCATGCACTTGAAATCATCTTTTGTATAGGCAGACTGTTCAAGAGGATTTGGTTGGTTATCATTTATCCTTAGATCTGACTTTATCAAGTTTATGATCCTCCTGACCCTACCAGGCTGAATGATCTGATTGACTGCATACAGCCAACATATGACAGATTTGCATTTGCATCACAGATGATTTAAGAAGGAAGGGACAGGAAATTATGCAGATTCCAGGCACTGGTCTGGGATGCATCTCTACAGAAAAGACAGAGCATGATATAAAATGAAAAGAGAAATTATAAATCCAATAACAAAGCCAGAGTATACAAAAGGGGGAAGGGGGAAGAAAAGTAGGCTGTTCTAGAACGCTTGACAGACTACTATATCAGTTTTCATTATGCCCACTATGCAGGATATCTTTATCCAAACTGCTATTTACTTTTATTATTAAGCTCAATTCCTTGCCAGTTTCCCAGAGCACCTCAATTTAATAAACTGGTTTGCTGTAAACACAAACTTCTCTTCAAAAACGAGTAGCTAATATGCGGGCAGAATAACTTGGTGAGTCAGTAACACGTGCTTCTCAGCTGCTCTCCACTGGCCAAAAGGCCTCATTTTAAAGAAACTGTCACCTATTTGGTAATCCCCAAATTTAAGCTAATTACCATGGAGTTTGGCACTATCACACTGTGGAAAGTTGTGTGGTTCATTCCAATTTGATCAGGGATGGGAGCTAATGGAACAGTAAACTGGAAAATTAGGAAAGGGGAAGAAAAAAAAATGGCCTTACATTCCATATTCTGGGAGTTCCTATTCCACTGGCAAAGAGGTACAACCATCTCCCAGAATTCCAAGTTAGGAAAGCCTGTTTTACGTAGAGTAAAATACTTTCTCAAACTTTTTAATGGCAATGTGTTTTTTGCAGAATGACACCCAGCTTTGTCAATAAGAACTGTTAACTGACAGTAGTAAAATTGAGTTGACTGATATAGGAGACACAGTTTGTTCATCTATATTAATGGGACAGGTTTAACCACTAGCAATTTTTTTATACTAGTTGAATGGCCCTCTGAATTTCTATAAAGTACATTTTATTTTTCAACAGTACGAGGGAACAGAAGAGATGTAAAATGTAAAGAACATTCCAAGAAGGATGGGATTAAAAACCATCAAACTTACCTTTGCTATTTTCACAAAATGGCTCAATATTTCTGCCCTTATTTTTAACGTCTGTGCTGTTAAAATTTCTCGTACCACCCAGAAACTGACCTATAAAAAGTACATATATAGGCTTTAATTTAACAGGAAAGGCACATTCCACTGAATTAAAAGACTAGTATGCTTATGACTCTTAACAGGTTTAGTGCACAAAAGCATGTAACACTGCCAACCACTAACCACACAAACAGGATATTCACATTCACATGTCCATGGTCAAAAGACAGACAAATTCAGTGGCTGCACTGGAGTTTCAACACCTGTTATCCCATACAGACATAAAACTTGTTGGAAGCATGAAGCAAGAAGACAACGAATCCCATTACAAGATATTTCTTACAGATATCTTCAGGCTATATTTCCCTCGCATGGGAAAAAGTGCTGCTCTGCAGAAGAAGTCACTGGTCATAAATAGGGTTGCCAGGTCCCTCTTTGCCACCAGCGGGAGGTTTTAAGGGCGGAGACTGAGGAGGGCGAGGTTTGGGGAGGGAAGGGACTTCAATGCCATAGAGTCCAATGGCCAAAGTGGCTATTTTCTCCAGGTGTACTGATCGCTATCGGCTGGAGATCAGTCAGAACAGCCAGAGATCTCCATCTAGTACCTGGAGGTTGGCAACCCTAGTCATAAAATATACTTCTGTCGACTTGCTCTGAAATGATAGCTGTTTAGGCATTGGTAGCAGCCTAAACTATTGTGCAGTTTCCCAAGAAATTAAGACTAAGGCATCAGAACTGTACTGTATCAGCGGTTGCAGAAAATCAGTTTCTAGGTGTTTGGGCAGGCCTGTCAATGAAAGCTGGGCAGCAGGAGAAGGAAGCTTGTGGGTGAGCTACAAAACCGCTAGCCTCAAATGTGGTACATAATATGACAGAGGGGACTAACTGAGTAAAAAAAAACTTCCAGGGAAGCACGACAAGCAAATTTTAAAAAAGCTTCCCACTGGAGGACCTCCACAGTAAAATATTTGGGAACCTTTACCAGGAAGAGATTTTCAGAATGGGTATACTGATTTTTCATAATGCCTATGAACTTAATGCTAATTATTCTCTGTTCAATTCCGAAGGGAGTCAGTTTCAGGTAGCTGACTCAGCCTTCCATCCTTCCGAGGTTAGTAAAATGAGTACCCAGCTTGCTGGAGGTAAAGTATAGATGACTGGGGAAGGCAATGGCAAACCACCCTGTAATCATAGTCTGCCTAGTAAACGTCTGGATGTGACGTCACCCCATGGGTCAGGAATGACCCGGTGCTTGCACAGGGGACTATCTTTACCTAATTATTCTCTGTTTAACTGAGAAGAATGCCATGGTTTGAACATCATGTTTACATAAACTTTAGTAAGGTTGCAGGTTAACTCTGCCGTTTTCCAAGTATAAGAGATTGGGAAACAGCAAGCTGGGGGGGAAAATTAGAAATGTTTTGTTTAGAAATGTGGAAAAATGTACAACATAGTACATCAATATTAACAGAGACAAATCTGAAGAAATGTGATGTTTTTTCCAAATTGGCTTTACTTTGCATTTCACAAGGATTACATCATTCTTTGGTATCTTTCAAACCTAGTTACTTAAACAACAACTCACTGGAGCGGAAACCCAAATATTTTAATCAGTAATAATATTCTCTGGGCATTCATTGTTTAATAAAAAAATCTGAAAAGAAAAACAAAAAGAGTTAAATACCGATACTCCATACTACTGATTACGTCTGTTAAGAAACTGATACAAACACTAGCTATCAGAAAATTACTTCAGAAGTTTTAGACCCAACCGCTGCAGAACAGTCAACTGCAATCAGCAAATCATTTGCTGCCCAATTTTAACACTGTGTAGGAAACAAGATGCAGTTATAATTACTTTAAGAAACTCACAAATCCATAAAATATGATTATTAATAAGATTCAGATGTAGTACATGCCCCATTATACAGTATAATAAATCCAATTCTCCTTGACTCCTGGAAGACAATACTTATTTGTTTACTAGAATAAGCATCTTTACCTGATTAAATCTCCTTGTAAAGGCAACAATATTAGGGGCAAGGATGTGTTTCTCTTTCTTATTCCATCCACAACTTGCTAATTCCTAGAAAATATAGCACAACACTGTATCAAAAATAAAGACACCAACTTTCACAGCACGCCCCCCCTCCCAAAAAATTGCATGTTAAATACATGTGAATTATGAAACATGATCTTTCGAACCCAAGTAATCATAACAAAAAAACAAATACCGTGTTCATTTCTACAAGCGTAGTCCCTGTTATCAGAGCCACTAGAGAAAAACCTACATTTCCCGGGGGTGGGGGGGATTTCAAATGTCAACAGTGGGCATGTGCCTAGCTGATGCTAAAGGCTAGGCTGCCAAGTACAAATCTAAGGGAAAAGGGCTCTTTGCATCTGCCTGTAGTTGCCATTGGCTCATAGAAACAATTCACCAATAACCCAAAATCCACATATTTACGGATGGGTAGGTGAACGCAGCCAGGCTGAGACATTATGAAGTGGCCTCTCTTATTGTACAACTCAAAATGGATGGGAGTAGAGTAGTCTCAAATATGATCTGCCCCCTAGACAAGGGGCAGGGCTAGAGATGTGAAGGCTTGCAAACATTTAGGAAGAAAGCCCAACACTCCTATGAAATATTTTCTCTTTAGGAATAAGCAAAAGTGGAGATTTTTTAAAACAGGGCTTTACCAACTTAAAAAATATGTAATATGAATATTTTTATGTAAGGCAATCAACATCATTAGATAATGAAAAATCCTGCTGATGCTGGAGACTTATACTCTATCTGTCCAACATATGCTTAATCTTTATTGTTTAAATGTGAATATTTTCCCTACAATTAATATATCATGGTTATCATGTGTATAATAACATACTACTGAAGAATTTGTTCACTTCAATGTTCTAAAATGTAACTCAATACCCAAATAAGCTACTAGTCCTATTGTTAATGGATAAGTCTGTTTCTGTCCAAATAATACACTTCCGTTCGCTTATTATAGTAGGTACAAAGGTACTACAGGGTGCAGCAGTATGCCAATCACTTTTAAGTACTGAGTATATTTACAATTTTGCTTGCAGAAAACAAATAGCCCATAATAGCAGAGCTTTCAGTGGCCGGAGGCAGCATCGCCGAGGAACCGCTGCAGCGCCTCCAAAGCCGTTTCACAGCCGTCGAAACACCCAAAAAAAGCCTTTTAGAGGCTTTTTTGGTGGGGTAAAAATAGGGCTTTTCACCCCATACAGAACAGCAATGCTGCGCCTGTTAAAAAGCAGTTGCAGCAACTCCATTCTCACTGCCAGCATTCTGGGCTGAACGGGGACAGGAAGCTGCCTACAAGCAGCTCTGCCCCCGGCACACCCCCCGGAATGCCCCTCGGAACTCCAGCACAGGTGTTTATGCTGGTGGGACGCAGGCAGAAGGCCCAGCCGGTGTCCTGGGGCGGGGGTCCCAACGCCAGCGCAGCCCCTTCCTGGCCTCCTGAGGACTTTCGTCCTCAGAAGTCAGGAATGGGCTGAAAGGCATTCATAAATTATATTCAATAAATATGGGAAATAGTATAATTTTATATACTGTTATAAATGGTGCTTTTTATGTTGTTAAAGCATTAAAATAAATTTAAGTTTGATAAGAAAGGAACTGCATATATTTCAATTTCCCCCAACATTTCTCACTCCCCCCAAAAAAAGTGTCGTTGTCGTCCCCCGCATGGCTTCAAAATGTCTGGAAATGATATATTTTTAGACAGGATATCATCAGGTCTATCCCAAAGCTCATGCAAGTCACAGCAGTGGCCCCCTCTTGAGGGCAAGAAGAAATCTTATACTGAAAACCTATTGGTATTTTTTTTCTTTTTGACCAATTTAAAAACAATATATAAGCAAATTTTCCATTCTTGATACAAGTTCACATCCTTCAACAAACAACTATCAGAAATCTTAAGGCTTTGACAGAGCCCATTAACATTTCTTCTCTCTCTCTTTAAAAGCAGATCTCATAAGAAACAAAGGCCTTGTAAGTGAAAAAAAAAAACAAGCTAATAAGCTTACAGATGATGTGAGCACCCATTTAGGAATAATCAAGAACATACCAAATATGATCTGAACTACTACACCAGGAAGGGCATTAATTGTTTGTCAATTTCAGTAAGAATTTTACTTTCTGCATCAATGGGGACCAATATTGCTACTGCCAATTTACGTAATATACAAAATGTGTGAAGCCAACATCATACATTTTCATAAGATTTGCTACAACTATTTGTTAAATAGAACATATATTTACAAAGGTCTTGCTGTAATTGTTTGGTATTTCTGAATAATTGAAAATCAGTGGGGCATTATCCTCCCACAATATCAACTTTCTAAAACACCTAACTTTTATTCTTCACCGAAGGTGAGAAAAACTGTCTGAAATGTTTACTTGGCTTGGGGATTTTATTACACTACCCCCAGTGCAATGAAGGTCTTTATTCAGCCTCCGAGGCATGGGAATGCTTTTACCCATCATTACCTCAAGGTAACAGTCCTCCTCTATAATGATGCCAGATTCTCCCAAGGTGGAAAGATACTCGGAAGAATCCCCCGAGGAACACAGGACAATGCTATTTAGTTTTAGCCAGATTTTTGGATTCTCACAACATATAACTGAGTTTGCAGTGTATCTAGAAATGTTGCTGCCTTACCATGTAATATGCTTAAGTGCAGCCAACATACCACAGTGGTCTCGCAGCTATGAGGGTCCAAGGCCATGAAGGGCTTTGTATGTGATAGCCAATACTTCAAATTGACCCCAGTAATTGATGGGCAGCCAGTGAAGAGACTGCAGAATGAGAGTAATATATGTGCTCCATCTAACTCCCAATAATATCTGAGCTGCGGTATTCTGCACCACCTGGAGTTTTCGAATTGATTTTTGAGGGGAGACCAATATATAGTACATTACACTATTCTAGACTCAGTGTTGCCGTGGCATGGATCCAGGTGGCCAGATCAATCGTATCAAGGTAAGGGCCCATTTTACAAGCTAGGCTAGATGACATGCATGGTTGCAAGAATCCGCCTTCATTCCCTCTGCAGGCAGTGTTAGTGACCATCACAAAATCCGGCACATTTTTCTTGAAGAATTTTCTCAGTTTGAGAGACGGACCCAGTATCTTTTAAAGGACTGGTTTATAGAGCAGAGTGGATTATCCATTTTCCTAGAAACAACAATTCCTGGAGACAACAATTCTTATTCAGCTACAAATGAAACATCTCAGATATATTTTACTGGCTTTGTTTTAAATTGGATGTATATGAACATTTGAGAACTATGCACGAAAAGCAGTGTAATCCAAAACGGAAAAGATTGCTTTACTTTTGCCAAGGGAAAAAGAAGGCTATTTTCAAATCATTATTTCTTGCTGTCCCAAATACATTCTACAGCTTGCCTCCTCAATTGCTAGCTCAAGTTACCACATATCTGTATACTCTTTATATTTGGATCTAACAAACCGTATAGCATCCTGGAAATGAGTTAACCAGATTACCCACTTTAAATCACTCTTGTGTTTGGTTTTTAAAAAAACAAACAGCAGGATTTCAAGCAAATTTATTGACTCCATTTCCCCAATGTGAGCTCTGTGCTTTAGAGGCCACACTGTCCAAGACCCAGAATCAGCCAAAGAGATGGAGGCCTCCAAAGAATTCTATGTGAATGTGACAAGTTGGATGTCCTGTGGGGATCTAAGGGTCCACATGTTGCACTGTGAAACAGCAGGGAAAGTACTTCCAACCTCCGCCCACGCTTCTTAAGACAAGTTTCCAGCGTGTTTTTGCTGTAGCTGATGCTGCCAATTTACACCTGTCAAGACACGTGGTTCCTCCACGTGCTATCTAGGGGTCCAAGAGTCTGGAAAGCATATGTTCATGTGGCAAAAAGTATTAGAAACCTTTCCTGTGTCTGACTGAACTGTGCTGAAAGTAAGTAGGAGTGAAAACAAACCTGTAAACATTACTGTTCTCGTTGAGTTTTATCCTTTATATTTTAAACTTTTCCATAGAGATTTCTAAACTGCTTTTGATTGCCATGTGCACATTGATATTAATGTCAAAAAGAAACTCACTATACATTGTCGAAGGCTTTCACGGTCAGAGTTCATTGGTTCTTGTAGGTTATCCGGGCTGTGTAACCGTGGTCTTGGAATTTTCTTTCCTGACGTTTCGCCAGCAACTGTGGCAGGCATCTTCAGAGTAGTAACACTGAAGGACAGAGAGACACTGTCCTTCAGTGTTACTACTCTGAAGATGCCTGCCACAGTTGCTGGCGAAACGTCAGGAAAGAAAATTCCAAGACCACGGTTACACAGCCCGGATAACCTACAAGAATCACTATACATTGTTTTTAAAACATAAGCAAATGTTTTCTAAACTTGGGGGGAGGCATCGAGATTAAGACGACATGTCTAAATCCTGACAGATGCAGGCAGAGACAAGCATCATCATGAATTCATGCTATTATGTTCAGATAATTTAAAAAGCTAAATTGCAGTGTGCCAGTTATACTGGAACTGCTGATGCCTGTAAATTTTTCAAACTTTTGCTTTTATCCTGCCTTATTCTGAGGGTAGCTAACAATGTCAGGGTCAGCCCTGGTTAGTATTTGGATGGGAGACCACCAAGGAATACCAGGGTTGCTGTGCAGAGGAAGGCACTGGCAAACCACCTCTGTTAGTCTCTTACCATGAAAACCCCAAAAGGGGTCGCCATAAGTCGGCTGCGACTTGACGGCACTTTACACACACTCACAGCTTACAATGTGAAAACAAAATATACCAGTATTATTACAAATATTTACCTAAAGATAAACAAAAATCTTAATATCTAAACGCCACCAATGCTTTCACTCCATTACCAACAACATTTTAAGCAATGTAAGCCTTTTTTCAAGGTGTGGAAGGTGTTGTACAGTCAGGGTAGCACTACCCTCCCCAACATCATCTTTTGCTTACTTAAATATTGCTTATACAGCTAAAAGGCCACAAGCAGCCTCACACTAATATAATCCCCCAAATTAACAACATCGCCTTTTTTTTGTAAAATTGAAAGGCTCCATGGCAACCCAGCAGGATAATTTGGAGGGCAGGAACAGTTTCGCCGGCATCGCACCAATGCCCAATGTCACTTCCAATGCAAAACCAGAAGTGATGTCATTGCACTGTTGCAACTGTCTAGGTTTCACCAAAAACTATAGTGTTTTGGTTGAATCCTAGTGTACTCCCTGACACAATAACACCACTCCTAGTTTTGCCCCAGAAGTGACTGTGATGCTGAAGAGCCCCCACCCCCAATTCCCCCCTGCTGGCCTGTTACATGGCAGCAGAGAAGGGGTCACCAGGGCTTTAGTGGGAGGCCTGGCCTTCTTGCTTCATATCAGCGTTGGGAGCTTTCTTTATTCCCCCTTTGTCCTCTGAACTTCACCCCCATTTAAGATGCCCCCAATCTAGAGGAACACATTTTGAAGACCATCTTTAAATTAAAGGAAACCTCTGTCTTTTGGTATGCCAATAAAGGTTAATGAAATGAAATGAAATTAAAGGAAACTTGCTATCTTAGACATTGATTACTGCATTCAAACATTAAAATATAAACCTTTTCCCTGCACACATGAATGACTAAAAGGATATGAGGAGAAAGAGGAATCATGCTGAGAAGGAAGAAGCGTGAGAAAGGAGGGAAAGCCTCACAGGAAACAGTGTGTTGGACTACTGCGTCTATGGAGTACTGCACAGTGCCCGAGGAAGGCCAAACTCCTATCATTAATCCTGGACAGAGTTTTGATGAGTCCACAGGAAGTCTTCAGGAAGAATACAGTTGTTGTCAAGGGAATGCCTGAGCTTCCAGGGGAACCTGACGAGTCAGCTTTTTGATTGCCTGTAATCTGACCTTAGTTTCTTGGCATTAATATCAAGCATGGAGCCTCTCCTGCAATCTCAGACACCAGAAAGTCTGAGAAGTCATGGCGGGGGCTCAAAAAACAAGTCTCCTGGCCCAGGGCTGCTTTTGGGGTAACAGTAGGTCATGAGGGATTTACTTGGATTGATTTAAATTGTTCCTCGTGTATTGTTGTACATATACAGAGAGGTGCTGTTCGACACCAGTTGTCATTAGTGCAAGACTTGTCTTATGAGGTTCTGCAAGGCTGTTTCCTTCTCCGTGCTATTTAATCTTTATTTAAAGCCCTTGGGAGCAAGTATTCATGGATTTGGTGTTGTGTCACCAATAAGCTGACAATACCCAAGCTCTTTATTTCTATGTCCAGACTAATTGGCCCTGCTGTAGTGGTCCAGAGCCAGCACCTGGCTTCTACAACTAAATGGTTAAGCGAACAAGTACTGGCGCAAGTGAGTTTATAGTGCAGCAGCTTCTTCCAGATTGGAAAAAAAAATCTCGCTTTCAAAGAACAGTAACAGATGCAAGAATTATCTCCACTTTTAAGATCACTTCTAGTCAGGAAACATTTATTCTACAACATCCTATTGAGTTCGAAGATGCTTATAATTAAAGTTTTGTTTTAAACTGTGCATAGCTAACCTAATATTACTTTGCTTTAAATAAATCTCTGATTTAGAATTTAAGTTAACCAAAGAACTAAACTGAGGAACATTTTAAAAGAATGTTCAGCAAGTAACTGGAAAGTAAATTTACAACGCAGCATTTGCAAAAGCATTTGTTTTTGCTGTGTCTCACCGTATATTTTAAAATCTAGGACTGTCTATGCTGCCCTTTTTCTATTTATAATGTTGAAAAATAGTAAACCATTATGTAAGTGTATCAACACATTTCTGAGTTATATACTTTTTAAACAAAATTAAGAGAGGTGTCAGCCAGCATAACTATACCATATGCAAAAACCAGCTGTCCCATTACATAACCTTATTTGCAGGGAGTTCAAGATCCTCCTGTAAAATGTTCCATCCAGAATAACTCTGGGCATCTGGAGTATAAATGGAATTGGGAGAGGGAGCAGCAGGAAGAGAGACTCAAGCAATTGGAATGGGTAGTGAACCACTAAAATCTATTACAAAGCTGTAATCAGTCATATTTATTGAAGACCGTTAATTACAGCAATGCAGCACAATAGTTGGAGGGTCATAAGAACTTAAGAAAAGCCATGCTGGATCAGAGCAAGGCCCGTCAAATCCAGCAGTCTGTTCACACAGTGGCCAACCAGATGCCTCTAGGAAGCCCACAAGCAAAACGACTGCAGCAGCATCCTGCCTGTGTTCCACAGCACCTAAGAAAATAGGCACACTCCTCTGATCCTGGAGAGAATAGGTATGCATCACGACTAGTATTCATTTTGACTAGTAGCCATGGATAGCCCTATCCTCCATGAACATGTCCACCCCACTCTTAAAGCCTTCCAGGTTGGCAGCCATCACCACATCCTGGGACAGGGAGTTCCACAATTTAACTATGTGTTATGAGAATACTTCTTTTTTTCTGTTTTGAATCTCTCACCCTCCAGCTTCAGCAGATGACCTCGTATTCTAGTATTGTGAGAGAGGGAAAAAAGCTTATCCCTGTCCACTCTCTCCAAACCGTGCATAATTTTATAGACCTCTATCATGTCTCCCCTTAACCACCTTCTTTCCAAGCTAAACAGCCCTCAGAGTTTTAACAGCTCCTCATAGGGCAGTTGCTCTAGCCCCCTGATCATTTTGGTTGCTCTTTTCTGCACCTTCTCAAGTTCTGTACTATCCTTTTTTAGGTGTGGTGACCAGAACTGTACACAGTATTCCAAGGGTGGTCTCACCATAGATTTGTACAAGGGCAGTATGACAGCAGCAGTTTTATTCTCTATTCCTTGTCGAATTATGGCCAGCATGGAATTTGCCTTTTTCACAGCAGCTGCTCACTGGGCTGACATCTTCATCAAGTTATCCACTACCACCCCTAGATCCCTTTCTTGGTCTGTCGCTGCCAGCAAAGGTCCCATCAGTGTATATGTCAGGGGCGGGGAACGTTTTTTCCGCCAAGGGCCATTTGGATATTTATAACATCATTCGAGGGCCATACAAAATTATCAACTTAAAAATTAGGGGTGAAATGAGGATACACTGGCTAAGAACTCTCCCCCACACACATTCTGGCTCTGCCCCCTTTAACCCCTCCATTGTCGCCACTTCCACCCCCAGCCCTCTTGTAGTACAGAGGGAATACGTTTCTCCACGGCCCAGGTGGGAAAGGGTTAACACGGTTTCTTGGGCGGTCCTAGCAGCTCCATAGCCAATGACTCTTCTGCAAGGGGAAAAAAGGTTCCTTTTCTCAGCTAAACAAACTCACATCCGCCTTGAATAGAGGCTATTCCTGTACGTGGGAGCGGGCGGATCGCCAGTCTTAGATCCTTCTGAGCTAGAGATCTGCCAGGACCCATGAAGGGCCAGACCAAATGACTTCACGGGCCTTAAATGGTCCCCGGGCCTGATGTTCCCCACCCCTGGTATATGTGAAGCTGGGATTTTTTTGCCCCAATATGCATTACTTTGCACTTGCTCACAGTGAATCTCATTTGCCATTTTAATTTGCCATTCCTCCAGTTTGAAGAGATCCTTTTGGAGCTCTTCACAGTCCGATTTTGTTTTAACCACCCAGGTAATTGGTGTCATCTGCAAACTTGGTCACCTCGCTGTTCACCCCCAACTCCAGATTGAAAAGCATGGGTCCCAACACAGATCCCTGAGGGATTCCACTGCTCACATCCTTCCATTGTGAGAACTGACCAATGAGTCCTACTCTCTGCTTCCTATTTTTCAGCCAGATCTCTATTTGTAAGAGCACTAGTACTCTTATCTCATGACTATGAAGTTTGCTTAGTAGTCTTTGCTGAAGAACTTTGTCAAAAAGCCTTTTGGAAATCCACATACACAGTGTCCACAGGCTCATACCCATCCACATACTTATTGACACTTTTAAAAACTCTAAAAGGTTAGTAAGACAGGACCTACCTTCACAGAAGCCATGTTGGGTTTTGCTCAGCCTTTCTATATGCATGACAATTCTATCTTTAATAATGCTTTCCATCAATTTACCTGGAACAGATGTTAAGCTAACTGGCCTGTAATTTCCTGGGTCCCCCATGGAACCTTTTTTTATAAATGGGTGTTACATTGGCCATTCTCCAGTCCTCTGGTACAGAGGCTGATCTAAGGGACATGTTGCATATCATCGGTAGAAGTTCAGCAATTTCCCATTTGAGTTCTTGAAGAACTCTAGGATGAATACCATCTGGTCCCTGTGAGTTATTAGTTTGCAGTTTGTCTAGATGTTCTAGGACTTCATGCCAGCATGGTGTAGTGGTTAAGAGAGGTGGTTTAAAGTGGTAGACTCCAATCTGGAGAACTGGGTTTGATTCCCCACTCCTCCGCATGAGCAGCAGGTGCTAATCTGGTGAACTGGGTTGGTTTCCCCACTCCTACATATGAAGCTAGCTGGGAGACATTGGGCTAGTCACAGCTCCCTTTAGAGCTCTCCCAGCACCACCCACCTCACAGGGTGTCTGTTGTGGGGAGAGGAAGAGAAGCCGGTTTGATTCTTCCTTAAATGGTAGAGAAAGTCGGCATATAAAAACCAACTCTTCTTCTTCTGCCTTGTTACCACTATTTGCCCCAGTTCCTCATTCTCCCCTCCCCAAAATATCTGTTCAGGAGAAAGTATCTGCCCTATCCCTCAACAGTGAAGATAGATGAGAAGAATCCATTTAGTTTCTCAGCAATCGCTTTATCCTCCCTTAGTGTTCCTTTACCCTCATTGTCATCCAATGGTCCAACTGCTTCCCTAGTTGGTTTCCTGCTCCTAATGTACTTAAAGTATTTCTTGTGTGTTCTTGATGTGTTTATATCTCTTTACATATTATGAGGCAGTAACAACAACACAGTAACAACTACCGGTACTATCAAATCCTGACTTATTTTACTTTAGAAGTTGTTTTCTAGTTGTTTATGGAATGATGAGTGTACAAGCTCAACAACGGACAGTGAGTTACCACGCCGCTTTCCAAGTCTTGTAATAAATGGCTTTGTTTCACACTAGATAAGACAGATCTGTACAAATGAAATAGACGGGAAGTAGAAATAATATGACTTGGGAAATCTCCAATTAATATAAGTAAAGAATCTTTATCTGAGCTGGGTCAACTGAAACAGTTTTAAAGTTTAATCTTTTGACATCAACCTGATATGCAAAAGCTTTAATTGTACTCTACCAATACAAAATAAATTGTGAACCAATGGTGTGTACTAATGCTAATATTCAGGACACAAAAAATGAGAAAGCTTAATAAGGTGCTAAGAGTTTTAATATACGGTTAATGTGTTACAGATATCCTGCGAATTGTAAGCTTGACAAGACTTGCTATAGTTCACTTTTAAAATGTTTTAATATCTACAAACATATGGTACTCATTACCGTTCGTAAAACATCCAACACTTTCCTCTGTCCTCTGGAATGCCTGTAGATTCAGCTCTGGATAAAACTTACATCAGAAAAGGTCAAGCACCATGCCTGAAACTGCTGATTTTGAGTTATCCTTAAACTACACGGCATATGCAAAGTTAAGAAAAGCACCCATTGGCTCTTGACCAGCAAATGACAACACTACTTTTCCTTTTGCTACGGCCAAATGATAGGTTGCTTTGAAATGTTGTTAACAGGTGCTTGAGTGGAAAAGCCACTGACGAATTTCAGCTGCAGGTTCTCAGAATTTAAGTTCATGCCCTCTTCCACTCATACAAAGCAGCAGCACTGCATCGTCCATGATGGTCAGAAAAGAGAAAGTACGACTAGAGACAGTATTTTCATCTCGGTTTGTGAGAACAGATGTGCGCATTCCAAGAGGCTGTACCCTTACACTAAGGCCCCATTTGTAGAATGTCTCTGATACAATCTGCTTTACTTAGTGCTGACTGAGATACATTGTATCATGTTACGACAAAAAGAAAGGGAATAAGGATTAGGGTTGTAGACACTATGACACGCATAAAGAAAAAGCTAATAAATACATTCAGATCAAATACATCGCATTAGAATCAGAAATGCTATCCTTCGATGGGGGGGAGGGGGGAGGAGAAGGAGAAGAAGAAGAAGAGCTGGATTTTATATGCCAACTTTCTCTACCACTTAAGGGAGACTCAAAACACGTTACAATCACCTTCCCTTCCCCTCCCCACAACAGACACCATGTGAGGTAGGTGGGGCTTAGAGAGCTCTAACAGAGCTGGGACTTGCCCAAGGTCACCCTGCTGGCTTCATGTGTAGGAGTGGGGAAACAAATCCAGTCCACCAGATTAGCCTCCGCCACTCATGTGGAGGAGTGGGGAATCGAACGCAGTCTCCAGATCAGACTCCACCGCTCTTAACCACTATACCACACTGAGGGCCTGGGGCAAGGGCACCTTAAAGAAGAGGGGCAAACGATGGAGAGATTTACCTTCCCATTGTAGACAGTTAATCTTCAGTGCTAAATAAATGGTGGTGGTGGAAAGTGCCGTCAAGTCACAGCTGACTTATGGCGACCCTGTAGGGTTTTCAAGGCAAGAGACGTTGTTCGGAGGTGGCCTCCTCCGCGTGGGCTGAGAGAGTTCTCAGAGAATTGTGGCTGGCCCAGGGTCAACCAGCAGGCTCCATGTGGAGGAGTGGGGAATTGAACCCGGTTCTCCGGATTAGAGTCCGCCAATCTTAACTACTACACCACGCTGGGTTTCCGCTCAATAAATAGCTTCCTGTTAACCTGGCACTGCTAACCTAGCACTCTCTAGACATGATTAATTCATTTTGCCAGCATTCTTCCTCTCAAGGCCATGAAAGGGGAGCTTGCAAAGGACGTGTCCACCATGATGGCAACAATAGCTTGGGTCAACTGGACCAATGTAACTCAAGGTTGAGAAAAGTATAATCAAGACTTTATTGGGATCTGCTATTTTTGAAAATGTTTGCAACTCTGTCCTTGTTTGTGTGCTCTTGCTCTCAAACATTCCTCTGCTTGTTCTTGGGATCTCTTAGCACCCTGTTTGCATCCTCTCTCTTTCTTATCTAAATAAAACGTATTTACTCACAAGCTGGGACTGCCTTTGATTTCTGGGTGAATTCTCAGCCAGTAACTGGTGCTGGTTTTTCCCCCAATACCTTTGAATTGCGAGGGAAGGCATCATAGTATAGCCTGATCTCATCAGACCCTGGAAGCTAAGCAGGATCGGTACTTGGAAGGGAGACCTTCAAGGAAGACTCTGCAGAAGAAGGCAATGGCAAACCACTTCTGCTTAATCACTTGCCTTGAAAGCCCCTTGCTGGGATCACCATGAATCGACTGTGACTTAACGGCACTTTACACACACACACATTTTTGAGCTAAAACCCTACTTTTAAACTTCTAAACCCTACTTCCTCTGTGGAACTGTAGTTTCTGGCCTAAGAATGTGCATGCCTTCACTCTACCAACCAGTTATTATCATGTCTGAATCTGTGAAGGCTTATTATGAAGAAGCTTGATGTCCAGAATATTGTCAAAGGCTTTCACAGTCAGAGTTCATCAGTTCTTGTAGGTTATCCGGGCTGTGTGACCGTGGTCTTGGTATTTTCTTTCCTGATGTTTTGCCAGCAGCTGTGGCAGGCATCTTCAGAGGAGTAACACTGAAGGACACTCCTTCAGTGTTACTCCTCTGAAGATGCCTGCCACAGCTGCTGGCGAAACGTCAGGAAAGAAAATACCAAAACCACGGTCACACAGCCCGGATAACCTACAAGAACTTGATGTCCAGTCTTAGGATATTTCCCAAGAACACCTGGAGCTACAGAGCTTGCTCTGATAAGCAGAAGACAACCATGGGGACTGGTGGTGAAAAATCACCAAAATCTCTAAGACATTTTTTATCCCATCCTTCTCTAGTCCAGCACTTAACCGCTACACCACACAGGCACTCCAGAATGTCACGATTTTTAAAATGTCATCCAACAGATTTAGACTGGACTGCACTTTGCGCTGGATTGCACTTAAGGCTGGCCCTGCTGAAATGTAGCTTATCAGAGCCATTCTTAAGACCAATATATATTAAGCTCACTTTGTATTGTTATCCCCCTGACCTGGATAGTCCAGTCTAGGCCAATCCCATCAGATCTCAGAGCTAACCAGGGTCAACCCTGGCAAGTATTTAGATGGGAGACCTCCAAGGAATACCAGGGTCGTGATGCGGAGGCAGGCAATGGCAAACCACCTCTGAATATATGCCTTGAAAACCCCACCAGGGGTCACCATAAGTCAGATGTGACTAGACAGCATATATATATTGTTATTAGCAAAACACGACAAAAGCAAGTACAAAGAATACCACATGCTACAAGGTAACTGTTCTTACTTGACTACACAGCATTAAACAAGACAGCTGGAAAAATCTGTCAGCAACATCAGAAGTTGAGGCCTAATTGGTCCGAGAATACACTCCATATGTTATATGTTCAACTGCAGATGTAAGCATTTATGTTTCAGAGCTCTGACTGCATTCACCAGCCACGTCTTGGTAAAATTAGTCACTTCATATATTCATTAGGGAAAAGAACCACTATATAATATTTGCAAGACTTCAAAGTTTTCCTTGCATTCTGCCAAACTAACTCAGCGTCTACACGGCTTCCTAGAAAACCTGGGTTTTCGCTATTTTGACTTCTAAAATAAGAAGCGTCAAACAATTTTAAAGAGGTTGCCTCAAACCACATTTCCATCTTCTGCCTAGAGGAGGTGATGACTGTGGAGGCCCAAATGGAGGGTGGAAGACCTGCACCTGGTTTTAGTGTAAAGGAGAAAAGTAAAAGGAAGGCAGTTTGGATAGTAACGAAGTAAGAGCAGAATGTGTGTGTAAAGTGCCATCAAGTTGCAGCCGACTTATGGTGACCCCTTTTGGGGTTTTCATGGCAAGAGACTAACAAAGGTGGTTTGCCAGTGCCTTCCTCTGCACAGCAACCCTGGTATGCCTTGGTGGTCTCCCATCCGAATACTAACCAGGGCTGACCCTGCTTAGCTTCTGAGATCTGACTAGATCAGGCTAGCCTGGGCCATCCAGGTAAGGGCACTAAAAGAGAATAGCGGCCACTTAAATTTCAAATGTATTATGGTATAAGCTTTCATGAATGACATTCTAGCTTGTCAGTTACAGTAAATGGCAAGAAAATAAATACTAACACTGCTATCGTAAGAAGAGTTATACCATTCTAATTCCACTGAAGTTAAGGGATTAGAGAGTAACTACTTAAGATGGCACTATAAGCATTAGATTTCATGCATCTGACAAAGTAGTCTCTAGATCATGAAATCTTATACATAATAATTTTTTAAAGGTTTAAGGTCTGTTAAACTCTTGTTTTGGCTGCAAGAGACTTAACAGGGGTACTCTTTAGACTTTTAGTAAGGCTCCCATGTACCAAATCCTGACCATGTTCCCCAGTTTAGTGCTTATATTGGTTTTCTCCAAGCCCTGACCATAAGAAATTCATTCTTGGCTCTGCTCAAGTCCGGGATGTCACTGTGCCAGCCCCTGTAGTTCAATTTAGGCACAATGCATCACTGGTGGAGCTGGGCAGACACCTAGCCATTAGGTGGGCTTGAAGCATTTGGTTGCAGCTATGGTTGGTTCATTTCCCTCATGATCTGGAGATGAAGAAGAAGAAAGAGGCTGAGGGTAGAAAGGAAGTGTGAGAAAGCAGAGAGAGAGAGAGAACTTCAACAGGGTGTAATGGCCTTCCCCCCCCCCCCCAACACATCTCAACAGCATTTACAGTTAATGTAAGGCACATACCTCTGGCTGTATAGCTTTAAATACTGGCATATCCATTAACGTAATCTGACTCTGTAACAAAGGTTAAAGATAGAACAATTACAAATTTATAAAAAATTGGTCCAGGACCACCCCAATGTATTTGGCCTTGAGGCAGAAAATTCGAATAGAACCCACACTCTGGAAGGTGTGTATGTGGTCTTTCCCAATGGTGACACTGCATACAAGTCGTGACACTGATATGATAAGTTGCACTATTAAACTACTAAAGCTGTGATGCAATAAGGGCACATACACAAGATAACATGTAAATGTAAATAATTTAAAAAACACAACACCCGCCATTCCAAACTATTCAGAGTATATGTGGTAAGCTGCAGTACTGCTCACGACCTGAGTTCGATCCTGACAGAAGTCGATTTCAGGTAGCCGGCTCAAGGTTGATTCAGCCTTCCATCCTTCCGAGGTCGGTAAAATGAGTACCCAGCTTGCTGGGGTTAAAGTGTAGACAACTGGGGAAGTCAATGACAAACCACCCCGTAAACAAAGTCTGCCTAGTAAACGTTGTGATGTGACGTCACTTCATGGGTCAGTAATGACTCTGTGCTTGCACGAGAGATTACCTTTAGCTTTTAAATACTTGAAATCATAAGCATTAACTTAAAAGCAGTAGTTGTACTTACTGCAAACTCCTCCGGTGTTACTTTCAATACGTCAAACACAACTGCATCATAGCTTTTATGGGCATAATCTGAACTCCGTCCTTCTAGTGAGTCAGAACTGCTACTGCCCTGTGAAAGAAAAGAATGGGATTAATTATAAGTCATCTTACTTTTAGCAGAGCCTGAGCTTAGCATTTTTATAAAGAATTTTTTTTATAAAGAACGGATTCTTCTTGTGTATGGCTCAGAATGATGCTACTGGCTAACAGAGGAGAAAAGATGAGTAGTGATGTATAGGAACAGCTTCCAATTTAATGTCTGGGATGTACCCCAGAATGATTTTTCCACAGCAGCGATTCTTGAAAGCTTCTATTTTTAGGAAATATCTGGGTAGGCAGATGAGAAGATGAATAGCAAATTCTACCTCCTACTGTCACTCTTACATTTCTCCCCAGAACACCACAATCCTATCTAACTTGTCTTTTTAAAAAAGAAAAATAAGGAAGGTGACTGGGATAGTCCCATAGACCTTTGCCTAGCATTTACCTTTAAGACTGGGGGGGGGGGGGGAGAGAATAACTGCCATACAATTATGCAATTAATAGAACACTCCATACTTTAAATGATTGGGACAGCAAGCTGCAAAGCACAGCAGTGACTGAGAGGACAGAGGAAGTATGGACAAGTAGGTATGGGTAGCAGTAAAAAGGTAATGTAAGTAAGAGTAGAACTGCATATTACTGGTAAGGCAGGAGGTAAAAACAACAACAACAACCCTGAGCTGTTGTCACTCTGTGCCAGTACATTTTGCCCTAAGCATCTTTTTAAGAAGCCTGCCAAGAGTGTTTCAAAATAGATATTATACTGTCAAGTCTCGTTCTCCATATTGGATGTGCTTATTCTCAGAACCAGACTGGCCCCCACTTCTCCATGATCTATCTCACTGAGGTTTTCTATGCAATTCTATACATGGGAGTCCTCAACACTTGCATTCCTAGAGGTTGAGCTACTGCTAACAGTCCTGGGAGTTCACACTTGGGGATTTTTTGGGTTGTGTGTTCCCATTAAGAAAATCCATATTTTTCGAATTCCTCACCAGCTGTGTTATGTCAAAGCTCTGATTTCTCACCATCAAGAAATGGTATACATTTTTTATTATATTGGGGGGGGGGGTCTTTTTGTCTTTAAATCTGGTTTATCTTTTAGTTTTAAGATGGTTTTGTATTATGTTATGTGTTACAGTAATTGCTGCATCCCATATAACGTAACAGGGCACGTGTCCAAACTCATTAAGCTCTTGGAAACACTAGAAAATTAAAAAGTTGAGTGAAAGCGCATCAGAAAATGAAACAAGAAAAAGGTGCATATGAGGCAACTATCTTTACCACTCCATAAATACAGGAATCATCACTGTTCATTCCCTATTGTGTCAGATGTTAAATGTACATCTGTGAAATGTAAAAAATTTCTGTGGATTTCTGGTATATTGGCTAGTCACTAGTGAGATATCCAAACGCACAGCAAGATTATTGGGGGGTGGGGGAACTTCTATCTTCTGAACCTGAACCTAGTGCATTAATCAAGAAGGCAACCTTCCAAAATTTAGTAAGACAGTTTCTAATAGGC
The DNA here is from genome assembly GCF_029931775.1 of Euleptes europaea. NCBI lineage: Eukaryota > Metazoa > Chordata > Lepidosauria > Squamata > Sphaerodactylidae > Euleptes > Euleptes europaea. The sequence continues at coordinate 41,510,394 of NC_079325.1, read as the reverse complement.
ATTACAGATTTACTGTAACTTCTCAATAAGATGATTATGTAAGATGCCAAAAAAAGCAGGTCAGTAAGTAGGTTCTTGCAAGTTGGTGGTTATGGTAGAAATCTTAACCACAAGGCTGCCAGTCTTATATATTTCAAACATTTACTGTACAGTGACTTTATTTTTTAAGACCTGCATAAATAATGCTAGATCACTGAACTATGCTCATTTGTTTTATCCAAGTTTTACTTGCTCAGTTTTGCTGTTGATTCTTTTATTTTAGCTACTGGTTTAAACCCACGGTGAATTCCAGTAATCCTGCACAACTTTTCCACAAAAAGCTGAATAGGGCATAATAAAAGGCATTTTCCATAACCTAGCATTTAGTATTTCCAATTTCTAATGCTAGAAGATCTCACTAAAAATACTTGGTAGGATAAAAAAAAAGTTTATTAACATGATTATTTTTGCAGGAGTCAAGTCATACCCAGTGGAGCTGAGTTAAAATAGATTTATGCTTACCAATCCTAGCCCAAGTCTTAAGAGTTTAGATGCTTTTAATTACGAAGAGCTCTTTAGGATTATAGAGGGAACAGTTTACTTCTGTGACCATCTAACTGGCTGAGTTCTAAGACCGGTTCATATATCAACCAGTTACCCCCCGCCCCCCACGCTACTACTCATGTACAGCATTATATGAAGAAACCTCAACAAGAATATGGAGACAGCCAGCAAACATTTTCTCACAAGCTGTCCTTCTCATGCAGCAGACTAAGCAGACCTACATGCAAAAATGGAACACATGGGTGAATCAGGTTTTTTCCATTAACATGAACATGACAGTCATTGTAGGCAGAGAAGCTCCTTGTGTGCATCAGAAAGTTGTGGCTATCACAAGCTGCTGGACCAGGGAAAGATAGTTACAGTTTGAAAGCAACAAGCCAAAAGGATGGAGATGCATATAGGGAAACTGCAGACATTTGCGGTAACATTTGTGCTCTTATGAAACATGCTCTGCTTTTAAAGTAAAGATGTTTTATATTATTGAACCTATGGGTAGGTAGAAAATAGTTTTAGTCTGAAAAAATAAGAAGTAAATTATTCCCATGTGCAAGTAATTGAATTTTATTTGCTATAACTGGAGTATGTAAAAACAACCACAGAATTTTCTAAACTAATTTCTGGCTTGGGAAATTGGACACTGAGTGATCTTGGGACACTGCATAGCATTTTCCTTCATGAATACAACAGTATCCCACAATTACAAGAAGACCTGGCAAAACTACACAGATGAAACAACTATGAACATTGTTTTAATCTAAAAACATGTCATTCTTATGAGTCATTCTACTTTCCAGCATTTGAAGGTCCAGAAAAACAAAACCAAGAGCAGGCTCATCAACCACTAAAGATTAACTAACTATGTATATATTCCATCCAATTCATGCATGACCTCCTATTCATGCATGAAAAGATTTAAGATCTGGGGATGAAAAATATTTATTGTTCCATTTGGTCTGTTGGCTACTATGCAATTTTTTGGCAGTGAATGTGACTATTAAGTCTACAGATCTACAACCAAGGAACCCATGAAACTTGCAGGGGAGGGAAAATTATACACCCCCCCCCGCACACTCGCTCATACTTTCCCTCTCTTCCCCGCTTTTTTCTCTACTTTCTACCCCATCCGCACTCACCCCTTTGTCTCCCTCTCCCAGCAGCTACTGCTTTCTACTCGTCGTGCTGGGCTTGCCCAGACAGCAGTGCCTGGATTGCCAGACAACCCCACAGTGCTGTAATTTTGCAAGATTTTGTGACTCTCCAACAGCATTCTCTGTTTCACATTCAAATTTTTTGGATTTGTCTGCAAATCTGGGAGTTCCCTCTGGCTGTCCATGACCCCACCACACGGAATTTTTTAAATCCACATTCTGGGGACATATTCAGAACTAGATATAAAAACATAAAGATAATGTATATACATATATAAATTTTTGAACGGGTATGTAACTGATTTGTCAATGACAAGCATAGAAGTGAGGGGGGCACGAGACTTATGAGAGAGATCCTATCTCCCCCACCACCATCACCGAGATCCTATCTCCCCCACCACCACCACCGAGACTGGCACGGCTCCAGACCCCACCACTCACCTTGGATCCTGGTTGGAGCGGCTCCTAGCATCTGCCACTGCTCCATGCATCAGCCAGCACCAGCTCTCCTGAATCACAGTATAGTGTGCATTGTCTGCAACTGCACAGACAACCCTATTTTATGGCGGGGGAGGGGGTTAAACCACCAATATATTTTTTTAAGATTTCAGATTTTTCTGCAAACCTGGGGGGCCTCGAAGGTTGCAGAAAAATCTGTTCTGTGTCCATGTGGCCCTGATCCGCAGATTTAGATATCCGCAGATGGAGGTCATATGTCACTATTACATAATATAGATAATGCTCCATCCACTCTTCGGATATGAAAGAACACAGAAATCTACTTTGAAATCTACTTTTATGCAGGTCATGAGAGCTCAGGTGTAAATCTTGTAAGTCTGTGGGATGTGCTATTCACTAAATATTTTATACTGAACACAATATTAAGGAGTTGGCCAATCAGAACAGGACCATGGTTAAGATTTCAGCAGGAACCAACCAACAGCTTTCTGCAGACCAGTTTCTATCAGTTAGCCAGCAACCAGCCTATACTATTGACCAGCAAGCATTCACTGATTAGTTCCCTCATACGTCTGCTGTTTTCTGTTTCTTCTGAGGGGATCCAACAAGGATGTGTCAGTTAGTTTGTGCCATAATGCTTGTTTTTCTCATACTTAGCTGGCAATTCTGGGCATGAAGCTTACAGGGGAGGCAAAAGGCACAGAGATGGAGGGGGGGGGTCTAATGCTACAGACCTAGATGCAAGCAGAAGGAAGCTCCAGAGCCACATTGCAAACAGGCTGGATCCTCCTTCCTTCACCCATGTCCTGAAACCATTCAACAGTCAAAAGAAAATATCACATTGACGACTAGACTTTAAAAGATTTCTATGCACAGTTGGAAAGTTACCCAGAGTTGCCATTCCCAGTGCAAGATTCCTAATCTCCAGGGTCAAGCAAAATCCCTCTTGAATTGAACTTCCTCGCTTATTAACAACACACACACACATTAACAATCGAAGCAGAAGAATTTGATAATTTTAAGTAGTCTGTAATTCTTCATTAAACAGGCAAATCCAACTGACAGCAGAATGACTTCTAGGGCTATCAAAATAAACCGCAAATTCTGTTTACTACAGTAGCTAACAGAATAAAAACAAACAGAACAGGTACCTCTGGAGTGGGGGAAGTCACTGTCACGTTGGCCATGAGGCCATTCCTTTTATACATACTCTCCCTAGGATACAGGAAACTTCAGCTCAGCCACCGCTGGTAATGCAACATGATGAATGGAGAATCGCTGCAAGGCAAATGTATTTTTTGAGAAACTGATTGAAGAAAAGTCACCAATAGGGGACAGAAAAATAGTTATTGAGAAGACTAATAAGTATTTGCAGTGTTCCATGTCAATTTGCTAGAATATCATCAACAGCATTTCTTAGTCAATACTATTTATTTATTTAATATATTAGTCACTTTTCAACTTCAGAAGTTTTCTAGACAATGGTTAGAAAGGTCTGCTAATCTTGTCTGGATCCTGTAGAAGGTGGTAGACTGCAAAGGAGCCGCCTGCAATCCTCTCAACAGTCTAAGACATGAATCAGAAATGCAGCTAGATATACAAGCTGCGGAATCACAGGAATGGTGGGGGGGAAACATCCCCAACAATCTACCCCTTCGGAATCCTATCAGCTTCAGGAGCTTGAGCAAGCTGCTTCCGCCTCATACCCTCTTCATTTTTTCTTTTAACTGATGCTCAGCAATCTGCCCCTTCTAGAGCATCTTCAGTCCTCATCAGACTGTTTTGGGTTTTCGACCCCCTTTTGGTTAAGGCTTGAAGTATTTTTTGCATATTATGGAGGACTCTGGAGTAGATAAGGATCCCTACTTTGACTGTGCATGGCCCAGTTTTACAACTTCTGTTGTCCACACAAGAGTCGGTCCATTTACTGATATACAGTATTTACTCAAATGCAAGACTAGGTTTTTCCCCCCAGGGATGTCATAAAAAAGGCCTTGTTTTATATTTGCATACAAATTACCATTATGTCCAATAACAGTTTTTTTGAGAGAGTGTATAACATTTTTAAAGGGGGTCATCTTACATTCAGGGTCATCTTCCTTTTGAGTAATTTGGTAGTGACTGACCTATTAAACTATACAGTCCTACATAATTACAATGCTACTAAGTGTTGCCTTTCCTCTGCTCCTTCTACACACTTGGCAAGAACTGGCCATAGTCTCCATGCTCTGTTCACATCCAGAATATATTACTACACAGGGCTGCCTTTTAAAACTGTTCAGAAATTTCAATTAGTTCATCACAGCTCAGAACCAATAACCAATACAGTTCCTTGGGAACACCAGTAAAATTCCCCTAGCTGCCAGTTTCCAAGCACAATTCCATATGCTGATTCTTATCCCTAGAGCCCTCAATGGGCTGATACAGGTATATCTTATTTATTCAAATATTTGTATCCTGCCTTTCTTGTGAAGCAGAAGAAGATGTTTTTTACATGCCGACTTTCTCTACCACTTAAGGAAGAATCAAGCCGTTACCATCACCTTCCCTTCCCCTCCCCACAACAGACACCATGTGAGGTAGGTGAGGCTGAGAGAGCTCTAAGAGAGCTGTGACTAGCCCAAGGTCACCCAGCTGGCTTCATGTGTAGGAGTGGGGAAACCAACACGGTTCACCAGATTAGAGTCCGCTGCTCATGTGGAGGAGTAGGGAATCAAACCCAGTTCTCCAGATCAGAGTCCACCCAAGGAGACCCAACAAGGCTCACAAATTATAATTAATAACGTGTTGCATTCTATACCTGGCCCATGGGTTGATCAAAAAACACAGAATATGGGGCCAGGTATAGACAAGGGGTATTTCTCTACTGACTTAGGGGACACCACCCAAAATTACAAGGTAATATTTTTAGGGAAAGTATGCATCGTGAGATCAGCCACCATTTTTGGAAAAGGGAGGAGCAAATGCCTGCCACCCTGTGAGCCAGTAAGCCAGCCAGGCAGGCAGGCGAGGAAGAGTAGGAGCTGCCATACCCACTGCTGCTATTGCAGGAGAGCAGAGGGAGGGGGAGCAGCAGGCACTGCACCCAGCATGAGCTACTACCACAGCTGCTGCCATCCCCTGGCTCCACATGATCCAGGGAGATGGAGGCAGAGACACTGCAAGCAGGAGGAGGAGCAGGAGCCACTGCTGTCCCCCCTGCCACTGCAGCAGTCATACGATCCAGGCAGGTGGAGGCAGTGGCACTGCAGGCAGGGCTGGCCGGCAAGCAGCCAGGCAGGCAAGTGGGGAGAAGGATGGGATTCCTTTTTCCCTGTGAGTTTTCCAGGTCTCCGCTTGTTACAATTCAAAATAAGCAAACTAAAACCTCCAAATAAAACCCTCCTCCCAAGAGATACCTGCAGTTTTAGCCCATTAAAAGCCCTGGGAAACAAAATGGTCTTGCGGTATCTTTGGGACTACTTCCTCTGCCATCTGCTAAGATCATTGTCAGAAGACCTGCTCTGTGTAGCCTCATTTTCAGAAATGAGTAGACAGAGCTTTCTCTGCAGTGACACCCTGCCTGTGGACTTCCTTCCCTGAATCAACTTGCCTGGAGCTTACTGTCTTAATTTTTTTGGCAACAAGTGTTGTTGTTTTTAATTTTCCCAGACTCTGACAATGAATTAGTGGTTTTGGTTTCACTGCTCTTACTTATAATCGCTGTTCTGTTAGTTTTGATTTTCTTATTAACTGATATGCTGCCATTTCATTGTTACAACAGTTGATGACTTTTTATTGAGATTACAGCTTAACTGGTTTTATTGTATTAATGACTTTTTTGAGCCACCTCAACAACCTCGGTTATGAGGCAGATTATAAATGTTACCAATAAACACACAGCACACACTATAAAATTCTTGAGAGGCAAACAAAGACAAATACTTCTACAAACTGAAAAGAGCCTTGGATACTCACCGTGAAGGCTTCTTCTGCTCTGGGATACGGAGGCCATCTTAGAGTGGGTGTTTCCTCTTCCTCTTGTTCCGGGAGGCAGGACCTAAAACTTTAACTGCCTATCCCTGGAGGGAACGCCCCCGCCCTTTCCAGTCTAAAAACTTTCCGAGCAAGGAGCTTAACCGTTAAACATAGAAACAGTAAGTAAAGAACAGTAGACAGATATGGAAGTAATGCTAATTTGTGACTGTAACTATAAACATGCTAATAAAAACTGTATGTAAACCTAACCTGAGAACTGAGCTAAATCAATTCAAATTGAGCTAACCGATTTTTATTTTAGTCAATTTTAGTAGCGTCCTCCTGATTTACGTAGACGTCTGGGAGGGCAAGATGGCCTCCGTATCCCAGAGCAGAAGAAGCCTTCACGGTGAGTATCCAAGGCTCTTTCTCGCTCTGGGAGAGGAGGCCATCTTAGAGTGGGACTTAAAAGAGCTGTCCCTGCCCGGGTGGGATCAGACGTCATGGAGGATGCTCTGAAGAACACACCTTCCAAAGGAGGCGTCAGCCGAGGCATAGAGATTAAGTTTATAATGCCTCACGAAGGTGGAAACTGAAGACCACGTTGCGGCTTTGCAGATCTCCTCAATAGGCACTCTGCGATTAAAAGCCGCTGATGTGGCCGCACTCCTAACAGAGTGGGCTGTCAAACCTGAGGGAACAGTAATTTTTGCTGTTTTGTAAGCCTGAGTGATGCAGTTAGTAATTGTGCGACTGATGGATGCACGGGACATTGACTTGCCCTTGTTTGGGGCTGTCAGATTGATAAAGAGAGTGTCTGACACTCTCAAATGTTTTGTACGGTCAATGTAGGTGTGAAGGGCCCTTCTAAGATCTAAGGTGTGCCAGGTTTTTTCTTTCGGGGTTTTAGGGTTTGGACAGAATGAGGGAAGTACGATATCCTGATCTCTATGAAAACGGGAGTTGACCTTCGGGATAAAGGAAGGGTCGGGAACAAGGACTACCTTGTCCTTGTGAAAGGTACAAAGACCTGGCCTAACCGATAGAGCTCCTAGCTCTGAAACTCTCCTAGCTGAAGTTATAGCTGTTAAAAATAAAGTCTTCATTCTCAAAAGATTCAATGAAGTGTTCCTTAAGGGCTCAAACGGATGTTGAGTAAGGGCTGTCAGAACTGTATGCAAACTCCAGGTAGGGTATCTGTGTTTGACTGGAGGTGAGATTAAAGTAAATCCCCTTAGGAAGGCCTTAATATGTGGATGTTGAGTTAGTGGGAAACCTGATAACCTTGGGACAATGGTAGCAATTGCCGACAGCTGACGACGTAGGGTTGCTGGAGATAAACTCTGCCGCCGTCCATCCTGTAAGAAGGCTAGGATGTTGGAGATGGTGGGCTTGATTGGATTAAGCTGTTTTCTTTGGCACCACCTTACAAAGGCTTTCCACGTGGAGTTATATATCCGCTGTGTAGAAGGTCTTCGGGCAGCAAGAATAGTGTCTGCTATCTCTGGGTCATAACCCAACTTCAGGAGGCGACCCCTCTCAATACCCAGGCGGTCAGTCTGTACCAGCCTGGGTCTGGGTGAAAAATCGGACCCTGGTGGAGAAGATCTGGTCGAGGTGGAAGCGTCCACGGTTTTGCTATGGACATCTCTATGAGAGTGGGAAACCAAGGGCGCCGCGGCCAGTAAGGAGCTATCAAGATGACTGTGGCTTGAAGGAGATTGATTCGTCTGAGGACTCTGGGAAGGAGTGGGAAGGGAGGAAAGGCATATAGAAGCCCCGAAGGCCAGGGTGCCGTGAGAGCGTCCGTCTGCTCTGCTCCCGCTTGGATGTATCTTGTATAATACCTTGGTAGCTGGTGATTCTTGCTGGACGCGAAGAGATCCACCAAGGGCGTGCCGCAGTGAGTTGTCAGGAGATGAAACACGTCCCGGTTCAAGGTCCACTCGGCCTCGCTGAGATCTTGTCTGCTGAGCCAATCTGCGTCGACGTTGAGGGCTCCCTGGATGTGCTCTGCTGTGATGGAGTAGAGGTTGGACTCCGCCCAGGACAGGATTCTTAAAGACTCCTTGTGCAGAGTCGAGGACCGGGATCCTCCCTGTTTGTTCAGGTGAGCTTTGGCTGAGACATTGTCCGTCCTCACCAGAAGATCTGATCCGGTCAGTTGATGTTGGAAGTGCAGGAGGGCATAATAAATTGCACGGATCTCTAAGGCGTTGATGTTCAGTCGCCTTTCTGGAAGTGACCACGAACCCTGTGCTGGCTGACCCTGGAGAGTGGCACCCCAACCCGTCAGAGAGGCATCCGTGAACAACTGTAGAGGAGTTTGCCGAATGTAGAGAACCCCTTTTTGTAGATTTGTTGGTATGGTCCACCACTTGAGGCTGCGTTTTGCCGTGGCAGAGAGAAGGAGACACTTGTTTTTCTTTATCAGGATATCCTTTTGAAAAGGCTTGAGGAACCACTGAAGGGGTCTTGAGTGTAGTCGCGCCCACTGTACCGCTGGAATGCATGAAATCATTAGCCCCTGCAGCTTCGCCAGGGTCATGAGGCGGACCGAGGTTGATTTCATGATTGTTCTTGCTAGAGAACAAATCTTGCGAATCTTGTCGGATGGGAGAACCAGGGAGTTGGCGACGGTGTCTATGTACACTCCTAGATGGCGAAGATGTTGGGTCGGAGTGAGATGGCTTTTCTTGTGGTTGACTAGAAAGCCGTGGCTGTCTAATAGCTGGAGCACGATGTTTGTGTGTTGGATACTTTGCTCTCTTGACGATGAGCAAATTAGAATGTCGTCGAGATATGGGTGGAGCCGTACGCCCTCCTGACGTGCTAGGGCTACCAAGGTCACCAGGACCTTGGTGAAGACTCGTGGGGCTGAACCGAGACCGAAGGGGAGTGCCCTGAATTGAAAATGATGACCATTGTGTAGGAACCTGAGGTATCGCCGGTGATCTGGGTGAATAGATACGTGAAGGTAGGCCTCGGTCAAGTCCACGGAGGTTAAGAAGTCTCCTGGTCTTAAAGCCTCTGCTATTGAATGTAGAGTCTCCATCCTGAAGCGTCTGTATGTGACATGCTTGTTCAGGTATTTCAGATCGAGGATGGCCCGCCATCCTCCGTCTCTTTTCGGCACAGTAAAGAACACGGAATATATGCCCAACGATTGCTCCGAGGGGACTACATATTCTATGGCCTTGATTTCCAACAGATGTTGGATAGCCGTTAAGGTTCTGAGTTTCTTGTCTGGTTGTCGAGACACAGGAGACACTACTAGACGATCTCGTGGTCTTTTGCAGAATTGAATTTGGTAGCCGTGGGTGACAGTCTGTAAGACCCAATGGTCTGTGTGGGCAGGAGACCATTGGTGGTGAAAGAGGCTGAGTCTGCCTCCTACTGGTTGTTGTCTGGCGTCACTGTCTTGGTTGACGAAAGGACTTGTCACCTCTGTCATTTTGGAAATTCTGGGGTCTTGAGGAATTTTTAGGGAAGCGCCCTCCTCTACGAAAGGATCCCCTTCCGTAATTCCATTGACCTCTCTTCTGCTCAGGTCTGTAACGTGAGTATGGGTGGTAGGGACGAAAGGAAGTAGGGCTAGAGAACCCTTTGGATTCCTTGCGAAGGGTTCTGGGCAAGTATTTCTTTTTATCCTTTGATTCTACTAATATTTCTTCCAACTTGTCCCCAAATAATTTCTTTCCTACATATGGGTAACCCATTAACACTGCTTTTGATCTATGTTCAGTTTGCCATGGGCGCAGCCAAAGGGCCCGTCTGGCAGCTGTTGCAGTGGCTAAAGCCCTAGCCGAGAAGCACATGGTATCTAGTGTAGAATCAGCCAGGAAGGAGACTGCCTTAAGGATTCTAGATACTCCCTCCATAGCACTTCTATCCTCCTCTGGGATCAGTTTAGCTAACTTCCTAGTCCAGACAATAGCTGCTCTGGACACTAGGGCGGATGTAATAGAGGAGCTAATGGCTAAAGCTGAGGCTTCGTGGGCTTTTTTACAGGCCAGCTCCGTCTTTCTGTCTGCAGGGTCCTTAATAGACACTAAACCTTCCTCAGTGACAGTGTCAGAGGTATGTAGTGCAGTAATGGGGTTTTCCACTAGAGGGACTTTTAACAGATCAGCAGTATTACTGGCTATGTTATAAAGCTTTCTGGTAGTCTGAGGGAACTGTTTCCCCCCCATGGGCTTGTCCCATTCCCCTTTTAGTAGAGATAAAAAATAGTCAGGTACAGGTACCACAGTATCAGAGGTAGTATAGGAATGAAAGAATTCCTTAGCGCCTTTCTTTTTCTCCTGAGATGTGGTAGAATCATCAGAGAGATCTAATGCAGCCAACACCTTTATTAAAAATGGCTGGAGGTCATCAGCCTCAAAAATCCTAGTTTGCTTAGTTGGTTTTGGCAAAGAGTCTTCTCCTTCTGAGGAGAATTCGCCTTCCTCTCTATCTGAAACTTCATTATCAGAAGATAGAGGTGATGGCTCCTGTTCTGATACCCGAGGCTGGGAAGAAGAGGTAGCCTTCAAGGCTGCTTTAGTGGGCCAACCGCCTCCCCCCTGAGAACGATGAGGGCCACTTCGCTGCCCGCCGCCCGCTTGATTAATTTCCTGGGGACCATGGAGGTCTCGACCGGGCGCTTGCACTCCGGCAATAGAAGGGGGAGGGGAGGGGAGCTGTGCGGCTCTTAAACCCTCTGTGAAAGCGTCCTTGATTAATGAGGCGAGCTCCGCTCTCAGGAGAGCAATTTCGCTCACGGCCGATTGGGAGGGAAGGGAGGGGGGGAGTACATTACCAGCGTCCGATGTGCTCCGACCGGGTATAAGTGGAGGCGAGACGCCTACGGCCTGATCAATGGATTGCGCGCTGGTAGAGGGGATAGCGGCCGAAGTCGCTGTATTTCCCCGGCCGTTCCCGGTTCCGGAGGTTGAGGGCTTGCTTTTAGCGGACTTATCCGCCGTAGATAAGCAGGCGCGAGCAGCAGACAGAAGGCGTTTAGCGCTTCCCTGGCGAGAAGAGCCTTTCTTGCGCTTGCCGGTGGTTTTCTTTGATTTGCCTTTTTGATCACCGGAGTGATCGTTTGCAGGCGGATCCCGAGCGTCTGGCATAGCCTGGAGTAGGCCCGGGTCCAAATCCCCCTCAGAAACATAGGTATCGGGGCGATCGGTCGCCATTTTGTTTTGGTGGGAAGGAGAAAAAACTTTACCCTGCCCTGCCTCAGAAGATAGATTAGAGACAGAGTAAGAATAGAGTAAAAAGATTTTTTTTTTTTTTTTGGATAGAGTAGAAAACAGAAAGGAATAGAATAAGGAAATTTAAGCTCTTGTATATCTCTAAGAAGAGAGCTGTGATTACACTGCTCTCCCGGAGCGAGGCAGGAACAAGACTGGAAAGGGCGGGGGCGTTCCCTCCAGGGATAGGCAGTTAAAGTTTTAGGTCCTGCCTCCCGGAACAAGAGGAAGAGGAAACACCCACTCTAAGATGGCCTCCTCTCCCAGAGCGAGAATGACCAATGCTATTACTATTATTGCACGGCATCCCAATTGTGCAAAACTATTCATGAGCCCCTCTGGCTGCCTCCCAGAGGTCACGCATTTCCAATAATATCTTCTCATATGGCCTTGAAAATGGTGTCAAACGTCCCTGTTAATCAACCCAACTGTTCAGGAGAGACAGCCGTTCGGATATATCTGGCACATTTCCTAAGCCTTTGTACGAGCTATCGAAATCATGATTGGAATCAAAAATCAGCACCAGTACACAACCATACCAAGAATTAGTGGAAGCATAATGGATAACAACTGGAAAAACTGATGCTACATCAAATGCCAAACCAAACTAGACTCCTGTTTTAACCTATTAAAAAGCAAAGCAAATTCTCTCGTGCCTTCAAAAACAACAACAACAACAAAATCAGCTCCGAATAATACAGCATCTCACTTGCTTTCTGGCAATGCAAAAAACATGTCAATCACTAAGGAGCGTGTTGAAACAATAGTCTACAGACCTAAGATTACGCTCATATTTGCCACAGCTGTTGCAATTGGGAAGCCAACAGAATTTGTTCATAATCCATCTAGAGTCTAGCCATTGACAAATGTCAATGCTTTATGAATGGCAATTCATCATCTAGTACTTCAAATGACCATAAATAAAGGTATCAAGAGAGGACAAATTATCCTTTCCAATGCACTGCAAGTATCTTTTCCATTGGACTAGCTCCAGTTAATGCTCAAATCCTTTTTGCTTGCTTCCAACAATGTTATTGTTGGATTGGAAGAAACTTCTTTGTGGAACTTATCATGAAAGACGCTGAAGGATGAAGCAATCTAAACTTCCCACAAATAAATACATCATCTTCTGTCTGTCCAAATAATAATCTGTGTCATAAAATTACTGAGTAACAAGACAAGACCTTTTAAGGAATACTTGACAATATCAGTGTATTTATCATATACTTACTAGTAGACCATAAGAATCAGAATTGTCATCCATATTCACTGTCACAAACCTGTGTGATTCTAATTTCCACATCCCTCATATGCAGTCTGTAATTTTTATACAGAAAACGGCAAAGCAAAGACTTATTCCCTTTGATGATGTTTTGCTCCTGCTCCTTTAAATATTCTCAATATGTATTTGTAAGTTTGCTATAAAATTAAATCTTTTACAACACCTTTCTTAGAACCTAATTTTCTCCATTTTCATGCTGTCTGTTCACCATGTGCACAGCTAAATACCTATGTGTTGACACTAATAAATTTAATGTTTTCATCACCACTGCTGAACATAGCATAAATTTTATTACAACACTATTTGACTCTAGACAGAAGTGGGCTTTACTTGAACACCACTGTTTTGCAATAAATGTCTATATCTTAGACTGATCTTGCAAATTAGTCAGTGAAGTGGAGAAACTACAACAACATGGCTTTCATATCAGGCACACTTAATATTTTCTTGCCTCTCTGTCTGCCTCATTATTGCATTTTTTTGGTATGCTCAGGCTCAAATGATTCTTTCATGCAAGTAAAAGAAAATCCCTTATGTGAATTTGTATTGTGTCCAGTTTAAGTTCTGGCTTTCAATGATAAGCAAGCCAATAAGGATACAAGGAAGCATCACTGGAGCCCTAATGCATCCACCAGTCATAAAAGCAGCAAAATAATTTTCCCCAGTAGTCAGCAGATTATTTCATAGGGAGAGTTCAGCTCCAGATGCCTCACAAAAAATAAACAGAAATTTCCTTTAAAATATCAATACTAAAATACATATGCTTTAAAATGCCCTTTTATATGGTGCTTTTTCAAACACCATGTAATTAGCTCGATATTCCTTGGGTAAAGGCGCTCAACAGCTACAGTTTTCTCTGTGGTATTTTAATAGTGCTATCCTAAGCAGAATTATACCCTTCTTAACCCACTGAAATCAATGGACTTCGAAGGGTGTAACTCTACTTAGGATGGTACTGTTAATAACATGGAAACTACTAGAGTTCCACAATTATTTGTCAGAATGGAGTTAACATTATAGTGAATCCAACCCTCAAATCTTAAACATGTTTATTAGCGCCACTGATTTTAATGGGATTTTAGGATCCCAGACTGAATGCTCTAAAAATAAAACAAGAGATTCCTCAGACACTCTAGTCAAAATCTTTTCAGTGCACCTTGTCCAGACCCAGTACCAATTCAGTTGCAAGTACGTGAAAGGAAGCCGCATGACATTTACATGATAAGAATGGGGGAACAACTTATGACCCTGCCAGCAGGGAACCTAAAAAACTAGGGACAGGAAACTCAAGCCAAGCACCAGAAGTTGTAGTGAGGAATGAGCCAAGGATCAGAGCTTCTCCACTACTGAGTGACCTCAGTGGAGTAATCCTCTTTATCACCAAGTGACCTTACCCAGCTGTCCTACTCCCCTTTTCAGCATGTATGCAAAAAGAGGCAAGACACGTAAGTAACCCTTGCTCTCTACACAGCAGGTACCCCAAAATGGCAACTGAGGAGGAGGAGAAGGAGAAGAGTTGGTTTTTATATGCTGACTTTCTCTACCACTTAAGGAAGAATTAAACAGACTTACAATAATCTTCCTTTCCCCTCCCCACACCAGACACCCTCTGAAATAGGTGTGGCTGAGACAAGTCTAAGAGAGCTGTGACTAGCCCAAGGTCACCCAGTTGGCTTCATGTGGAGTGGGGAAACCAACCTGGTTCGCCAGATTAGAGTCCACTGCTCCAAACCACTGCTCTTAACCACTATACCACGCTGGTTTTGCAATCCATCTGAGGGTGGGTATTTTGGCTATCAAGTCACAGCTGACTTATGGTGACTTTTCAAGGCATTGCCTGCCTCTGCAAAGAGACCCTGGACTTCCTTGGTGGTCTTCCATCCAAATACTAACCAGGGCTGACCCTGCTAAGCTTCTGAGATCTGATGAGATCAAGCTAGCCTGGACTATCCAGGTCACGGGAGCCTTCTTTATCTGAGCAGAACCTCCCTCCCCTTAACCTCTACTAAGATTTCATTCAAACTACTGCAAAACAATTCTTCCACCACCCACAAAGAGAGAAATTAAGTTTAGAAGCCACATCTACTACCCTAGGTTATAACAGTAGATTATTTCTAATTATCACTGCTGATGCCATGGACTTAGACAAAACTTGAGTGTGCCAAGTCTGGAATCTGTCATAAATATAGACCCTTACTGACCCTTTCAATTTTTTCATTAACTTTAAGGAGCTTACAAAACCGTAGATGGAAAGTCCCAGAAAACAAAGATGCAGCAGCCTGGAAAGGGCCCTGCCCCCTCCCCCTGCCTTTTCCCGAGAATCAAGAAGGAGAAGCCTACTCACACTGTTTCCTACCTTTCTGTGTCATTTACTATCATTCTTTCAAGTAGAGCAGCAGACAGAGGAAAAGGCATAAGCACAGCATGGGTGGCAGGTTCTTATCCTTCCCTGATATGAGGGGCCCTGAGTGTGTCTTCTGACCCAACAGCAGGAAAAACACCATTTCAACATGATGCCTGCCTTCTAGGAGTAGCAAAAGCCATGGCTTGAAACCTATAGCACCAACGGGGAAAGAAGAAGCTGAACTTCTTTAGGAATTCTTTCCAGGATCAGAGGAGCATGCCCATTATATTAGGTGCTGTGGAACACGGGCAAGCTAATGCTGCTGCAGTCGTCTTGTTTGTGGGCTTCCTAGAGGCACCTGGTTGGCCACTGTGTGAAGAGACTGCTGGACTTGATGGACCTTGGTCTGATCCAGCATGGCTTTTCTTATGTTCTTAATGGAGCTTCACAGTCTTAATGCCACTGCAGAGAAGGCCCTTGTATAACAACTGACCACAACTTCAGACTACAAGGGTACCCAGAGCAGGACTGCCAAAGAAATGTTTAATAGGTTCATAAAGAAGAAAGTTTCCTTATATTATCCAGGCCCCAGACTACTTAAGGCTTTAGAGATGAAAATCAACATTTTAAACTGGGCCTTGAAAAAACTAGGAGCCAGTGCATTTTTATAAAATTGGAGTTATATGCTCCAGGCAGTCTGCCTCAAACAAAACTCTGACAGCTGCATTCTGAACCATTTCCAAACACTTTTCAAAGGCAGCCTAATGCGAGCATTACACCAGCTTTACTATGTTATGTTACTTTAGATCTTGACTACATAAAACGTGAAGAAATGCAGGTCTCATAAGTGGTTGCTGCTGTTTAATCTGTACTAACTGTATTGTTTGAAATTCTCCCTTGATGTTCTCCCTTCATTTGTGAAGAACTAAATAGCACAAAGACTCTAGAGTTTTTAAAAATAACTGTGCTCCCAAAACTACCATCTGTGCTTCTGGATACAGAGAACTATAGGAAATTGAATTCTCCATTCACCACATAAAATCACAAGGCTATTTTGGAGCAATAGAGAGTTTAGGGCTGCAAAACTCCTATGCACGTTGTTACATGGGGGTCTACGTATCTGTTGCTGGCTCCTAGACTCATCTTTCCAGTCCATGCTAAATCATAATTAACACACGCACCTTAAAATAAACAACAAAAGAATTACAAAAGAAAAGTAGCCTCCTCCTGAAATGGCTATGAATTCTTTTGGTGAGTACAACCACTCCCCACTCACATTCCCATCATCTATGTAGGTGTCAAAACACACTGAATATAGAAAGTTGTTTCACTTCCATGCCCTTCTACCATGTTTAGCGCAGTTACCAGCATTCAAAATAACTTCAGAGAAATTACTCAAAAAGGAGGCAGACAGATAATTTTATTACAGTACAGCTGATTACAGCCTGGCTCTGCCATTCAGCCCGTTCATTAGCATTTTAAGAATCCCACTTGTTTAAAAAGTGGAAGAACAAAATTTATAGCCCTCAGATGCACTTCAATATACGGTAAAATATTTCTGATTTCAGCACCCAATGCCAAACAGGTTTTTCAATCCACTCTGCACTTTACTATACTTGTATATGGTATTCAAATTACTATTTCCTAATGTAAATGGAATACTAGGGACACAAAGAAAAACTAGCAAATCATTCAAAATAATTCAATTGCACTTAAACTGGAGAATCCTGCCAATCAAGTGCTTTGTTTTAGACATTAGCCAGTGAGGCCCACCAGTAAGGTCAAAATGCAGGTATCTAAAATCATAATATTTTGTTCAACAGTGCCATCTAGCGACCATCTAACAAAAATTCTAGAGCTCTACTTGGAAAACTATTGTTAACAATCTAAACTACACTTAAAACTCTTAATTTAAATAGCGATCATTAATCTAGTAAATAGCCAAACTGACACAATGCTCCCTCCCTCCTCCCTTTGCACAAAATGCCAAGATTGAAGATGAAAGTCTGACTCCCACTGGTTTTCCTACCAAAATGGAAGGCACACTTACTAACTGAGGTTTGTTTCTACCTCATTAACTGGCAGTAACAGTTTAGGATGGAGACGTGGGATTTTTAATCTGTATTAAACCATGATCAAGCATCCCAGTTGCTCGGATACAAACAACCCTTGAAATGAAGACAGTTGTGTTTGAAAGTTACTGAAGATTAGACTGAAGATTTATATCATCAGTTTCAATGTACTGCAATGCAATTAACCAGATTTGTGCCCATGCAACAACAAACCATCCTTTGACAAAACATGGTTTGCTGCTATGTCTGAACCATGCTACAGCAATAGGAGCCAAGAGATTATGAAAGGTGTAATCAGAAGTGTAATTCATATGCACCTTTCCTATGACTTAACAGGATATAATCACATGGGCTTGGATCCTACACTTCCTTTCTGTTTGCACTCCTTTTGTTGCAGAGGCAGTCCTCCCCAGCACATCGCACATTCAGTTGGCATTAAGGACTTCCACTAACATAAGACCTGCTTATTAAAGGATCCAGAAAGCATCTAGCTAGAACAAGAGGAATGTGATCCATAGCAAGAGGCCCACCTACACAATGGATGAAGAGGTATGCAGATGGAAATCCAAGTGGATTTACCATGGATATACGGCATCCAAGCAAAACATTCACTACAGAGATTTATTCTATTAGACATTATTAAGATTCTTGTCTTGCAGTAGCATACCAAGCATTGACAGCTTTAGTTCAATGGCATACTCTAAACTTGTCTGTTATTATTCTGTCATTCTTCCATAGCTTTCTCTTTCTATTCTACATCCCCTTTCCCCATGATAAAATGTAAGCATGTTCACTTACCCATAATGTGTATTCTTTTCCAGTTTTAACTCTGGATGGTTAAACGCAAGCGAGGCATGGCAACACATTTCTCAGAACAGAAGTTTTCTGAAAGAGGCAAATTAAAACACAAATGTTATTTTTCCCGTTTTCACATATGTTACAATCTTCCAAAGAATACAAATCAAGGCCCAGAAAATCAGTCACAGATAATGAACAGAGAGCATAGATACATAAAAAACAATTCAAGTATAAGCTACCTGAAAAAGAATAAACATTTAAGAGAACTGCTTTCCCAACCTCTTCTGGAAGCAAAATCTAGAGGCTTGGAGCCACCACTTTAAAATGGTCTCACTCTGGCATCATTCCATTTCTGTTCAAGAAAGGTAGAATCGCTATAGATGTCAAATTTCCAGATATTTTGAATTTTTTCTACGCCACAGGAAAAATTCCTTTTTTGTCCATTTTCTCCCCTCCTCGAAATTTTGAGAAAAAATGAAACTACACAATTGTGAATGTATTCAAACTGAGCTGCAAACTGAACATTGTTCTTGCCATCTGAGAGACAGAAAGAATAAATATTCAATAGAAAACACACATTTTGTAGTAAAAAAAAGTATTATTTAGACAGAAAGTCTTATACAGCAACATATTCAGATATTAAATTAAATTTATAACACTGAACTTTTCTATAGCATATTACCATACACATAGCATATTAATGGTTGATGAACTTAGACATATTTAAACAATTAACATATCCATGATTATATGTTACATGTCTATTGTATACAAAGGAATTATCATTCTCTTTAGACTGTCCTACATAATGAATTTTTACACTACAAATTTGGACTGAGTAAAAAAAATCTAACACCAGTTGTAGCCAGTACTAGTGAATCCATAAGCCTGTGCACAATGGATAGTCATTCGGATATGTGAGTATGAGTAAAGGTATTCTAGGAGTGGCAGGTATGGTGCTCCAGGTATGGGTTTCCTTGGCTGAGACTGAAGCAGTTCTGTTCTTCTTTTCTTGGCATTTCAAGCTCTTCTTCTCTTTTACTTCTTGTAGGGAGGAACCCTCCCCCCTCTCTACTGGTGTTGGAGCTGGTGTTGTGACAAAGTCATTTCAAGCAAATGCACAGCCCCACTGAAGACAAGAGGAACCAAGCTTCAACCTCAAGTGCCAGTTACCTGCAGGTGCAGCTACTACACAGATTTCATGAAGGGAGGCAGCTGGAGCTTGGCTCTACCCCTTCCCCAACAGTCAGTCAAATAACCAGCACTGGAACCATTCCATCCTTCAATTGCCTTTAGTACATCTTGTATCTGGCTGGACTAAAGGCATGGGATAGAAGTGAAGGACAGAGAGGCCCAAGAGCAAAAAAGGGCAGAACAAGGGGCAAGAATGAATTTGAAAGATGACAAAAGGAAAGAGGGGAGAAGGGAGGAGTGTTTACAGGGTAGAGGAAGACAAAATGGAACTTGAAAAAGGAAAGAGGGAAGCAAGTTCATGCCAGGAAACACTGTCAGCTGCCATGCTGGAAATCAATGCTCCATGCACATGGTCGCCAAGGTCCTAGAAATATACTGTAGTAATCTAATCTAGAAGTAACCAGGACATGCACCACAGTGGCCAGATCTTTTCTGTTCAGGAAAAGATGCAGCTGGCTAACCAGTCAAAGCTGGCAAAATGTACTCCTGGCCACAGATGCCACCTGATTATGCAGCAGGCCTGGATCCAAGAGCACCCCCAGACTACGGATCTGTTCCTTCAAGGGGAGTGCAACCCCATCCAAAATGAGTGACATTCTAAATACCGGGTCAGACTTTCTACTCACCAGCAGAAGTTCTATCTTGTGAGGATTACGCTTCAGTTTATTAGCCAGCATTCTCTGTAGAACTGTCTCTGGGCACTGGCTCATGGTTTCTATAGCCTCCATGGAATTGCCCAGTGGCATAAGACCTGGATAGCCCAGGATAGCCCAATCTTGGCAGATCTCAGAAGCTAAGCATGGTTGCTCCTGGCTGGTATTTGGATGGGAGACCTCCAATGAATACCAGGATCATGATGCAGAGGCAGACAATGGCAAACTACCTCTGAATGCCTTGAAAACCCTAGCGGGTTGCCATAAGCCAGTTGTGACTTGACAGTTCTGTCTTGTGGTGGTGGTAGAAAGTGCTGAGTGTCAGCTGCATATTGATGACAAGTCAGCCCAGATTGCTAGACCTCACCTAGCTGTTTCATGTAGCTGTTAAAGAGCACAGTGGACAAGAGCATTGAGAGATCCCACAGGCAAAAAGCCAAGGGCTGAACAGCAGTCCCTCAGAGCCACCTTCTGAAATCTACTCTCCGCTTAAGACCAGAACCAATGGTGCCTTTCAATCCCAGCCCAGTCCAGAAGGATACCATGATAGATGGTATCAAAAACTGTGGAGAGGTTCAGGAGAATCAACAGAGTTACATTTCCTCTGTCCATCTCCTGGTGCAGGTCACCCACCAGGTGACCAATGTTATTTCAGCCCCATAACCAGGCCTAAAACCAGACTGGAAAGGATCTAAACAATCAACTTCATCCAGAAAAGTTTAAAGTTGTCCAACCACCTACTCAACCATGCTTGACTCAACGTCATGTATCTATGCCAAAATCTCCCCTCTAACCTATACAGGGAGTCACCACTGTTAAGAACCATCTGACCTGGTCAAACAAGGGGATGAGTGATATGAGTGACATATGAGTGATATATACAGTGAGTGATATATATGTACAGTGCTGGGTAGAGGACGTTTCATATTACATACCCCATTCAGCAAAATTATCCCAGTGCAGAGCTTCCAGCATATCTCAGTATACCTGCATCTCAATTTCTGAACGAATCAACCTTCCAATCTGTGGTTCATCCAACCACGTCATTGGCTCAACTTCTACAAGAGTAACTACCTGATGTCTACCCTGAAATCAAGATGCAATTAAGGAAGAGAGGGTTTATAGAAGGACCATTTGATAGTATTTCAATGTAGTCACATAATCAGCAGTTAATTAACAATTTTTGACTCATCTGCAGACTGGTGTCCCAGATCCAACAAAAGTTGCTGCAAAAATGGCCCTTCTCCTCTGTTTAAGAAACATTAAGCCTACAGCTGTATTAATTTCTACTATGTTTGTTACCTAAAACAGGTTTCAGTCTAAAATAGGCTGCACTGGGTAAAAAGTTCTATGAAGCACTTCAGTGTCAATCAGGAGGTATCTATAAACAGTAACTACATGTTCTTGCCACAAGCACAGTTACCACTGTTGCCATAGAAGCTCCAAGTAGTAACTAAAAATAAACAGCGGGACAAAAAAAATCAGTATAAAGAAAGAAGCCAAAAGAAAAGTTGTTTTTGTGCCCAAGAGAAGTGGATTGAAATTAGGAAAAATAAACGCCTTCTATGTTCTTGAAATCTGAAACAGAAAACAAGGTAAGCCACTTCAAAAACCTTGAATGAAAGTAAATAACTGATAATCAGGTTTGTTAAATGGAAACAAAAATGAAGGGAATCATATTAAACAACTACTGATCAGGCAGAGCAGTCAGTGATAAAAATAGAAAGAACAGGGAGGTGAAGACTAGTGTCACTTTGACCCTACTTTAAGAAAAACTGCAAATGGAAAAGCTATATATGCTGAAGTGAGCAGTTGAGCTAGAAACTAAGGTATTTTTTTAAAAAGAAACAAGTTCAACTGAGGTTGTATAAATGTATGTGAGTTTTTATTTTTTGGGGGAAAAATTGAAACATTTTAAGAATTGAATTTTTGTCCTCTTATTAAAATATCTTCTGTGCAACCTGATAAAAAAGCTGGATGCATTCACTACCATGAAAACAAAAATTACAGAATAGTACAATTCCCTCAGTTACTCAGCCATCTGGCACTTTTAAGAAACTTAATGTGGTTTATTCATATATGGTATAAAATGGGCTATATGGCTTCAGGATAAAACCTTAGTATGGAGGGATTTAGCTATATTATTTTCAGTGCCCCTCCAGCCATATATTATATAGTTTTACAGCTTAACATTAACTATATATAGTAACATGCTATAACAGATACTGTGCTAAAAATCCTCTTTTTCCTTAGTCTGTTCACCTCCTCCTATAGACTGCTGGTTGACATGAAATCTTATGTTATTTATCAAATGCTCAACACACACTCTTAACCCTAGATTTCAGCCTGCTTGGCAAAAAGTATCACATCTGTGAGTAGAGATTCAGATCTGTACGCATCACGTGCATTTTGGGAACATACATCAGGTTTTTAGGTACCAGCCATTCACATGGTTGTACAAAATGCATTTTGAAAATAGGTGCTGACACCAAATTTCTAAGAGACCTGGCAATCAGCCAATTCTTCCAGTGCCAGTCCCATATAGAAAGTGGAGAAATATTAGGCTAGTCCTCTTTGGCTAACTTGATGTGAGTTGTTTATCCACGTCTGCCTCATGTCTAAAATTGGAATAAGTGTGACTTTTGACTCTCCCCCACCCCCCAAAAAAGTGTACACAAGTGAGGGGAGCTGAATCCTCCCTCGCTACCGGCCACCCAATACTTCAATAGCTTTTTTTTCTCCCCAACCCATCTCACTTTTGGTATCAGAACCTAACTGGGAGAAGAATGCCTGCAGCTATAGAATGCAGAAAGGCAGGGGAAGGAGGAGGAATCAGTTCTTCACCAACACCCACCTCTTGCTGTAAAAAGATCTCTACTATTCCATTTTAGTCATTAACAGAACAGACACAAATACAGCGAACATGGCTGCCCCCCTCAATTGTGTTGAATTCGGCCTTTAGGTAAATAGAGCAACTCAGAGAATTACACTTTGTCATCTGACTAGGGAATAGGATTACCAACCTCAAGGTGGGGCCCGGAGTTCTCCTGGAATTACAAGTGATCTCCAGACTACAGAAATCAGATCCCCTGAAGGAAACGGGCAGCTTCAGAGGACAGACTCTACAGCATCACATCCTAGCCAAGCTCCCTCCCCTCCCCTAACTCCTCCCTCCTCAGGCATTCTCCCAAAATCTCCACGAATTTTCCCAAGCCAGAACTGACAAGGGGAAGGGGAGGGGAAAGGCAGGTGGAGTTAGAATCCCAACGAGTTTGGGTTATCCTCAAAAAATGTTAACCTTCTTATTTAATAAGGTAGCTGAATTAGATCAGCAGACAGGGACGCCAGTTCTTTATTGATAGCATTATAATATAATTTTCTGGTGACTGAGATATTTGTATCCAAAGAACTACTTTAGGCCCCAAGGTCTTGGGAGTATGCAGTGGAATTTCTGACTTGTAATTTCCTTTGAACAGTAAAGCTCCATGCTGCTTCAGATATTACTGTTTAAAATTCCTCTGTTTCAGAAGTAGCTTGGAAAGTGCAGCTGGGAGTTGAGACTGCTGTTTGAGGATCACAAGTCCTTACTGGACCAATCAAATAGTTGCACTTCTTTTTTTATTTCAAGCCGGTGTGTTTTACTTTAAAAAACAAAAAGTAAAGAAAGCATACAACATTAAAATTATATATTACGCTCCACTTTTGCTTTATTTGTGAAGTTTAACAATCAAATACAAATATAAAGCTTATTAAAATTCTCGCTGTTCCATTAAAAATAATATATTCCATTAACATAAAAATAATATATTCCATTCTCTCCTTTAATGCTAACATGCTTTTAAGTACCAGTATAGCACATCTAACCAGACATGTGTCAGCAACTTTTACAGTTAAATTCCACATCGTTCAGTTTAGCCATATTAAGCTGCCTTACACCATATCAGACCACCACTCCATCTAGGTTAGTGTTTCTTTTTGAATAGGCAACTACCCTTCAGGGTCTCAGGCAGAAAAGGGTATTTCCAACACTGGCTATGTGAAATCCTTTTTATCTGGAGATGCTGGAGATTGAATTCAAAGCCTTCTGTTTACAAGGTATGTATTCCACCAGTAAGCCAAAACTCCTTCTCCACTGCCTTGGCAGGAGGGGAATATTTCTATCATTTGTTAACACCTGGTCTACAGGATGGATTTGTTTCTCCCTGCTGGACATGAAAGGGTTGTCAGGAAGCATCCTGAACAGTGTAGGCTTCTTGAGGCCCTGGCCTTGTTAAACGGGGAATTCTGATTGAGATTTTTTATTAATTTAATCAATTACTTGCAGCCTGCTTTCTCCCCAATAGGGCTCAAAGTGGGTTACAATAATAAAGAAAGAAAAGAAAATAGAAGTAAATAAGATGAAGTGGGGATAGGGTTGCCAGCTCCTGGTTGGAAAATACCTGAATATTTTGGGGGTGGAGCCTACAGAGGGTGGGGTATGGGGAGGGACTTCAGTGGGGTATAATGCCTTTGAGTTCATCTTCCAAAATGGCCATTTTCTCCAGGTGAACTGATTTCTGTTGCCTGCAGATCAGTTGTAATAGCAGGAGGTTTCCAGCCACCACCTGGAGGTGGGACAACCCTAAGTGGGGAAGGAAAGCTTCCATGTAAACAGCAGGGCAGTGAGAGAAACAAAGGTTAAAAACACTATGGTAAAAATGTCCTAGGAGAGCTGCAAAGACAGTTTCTTCATTTCTGCACTCCTTGTCAAATCAGGAAAAGAACTGCTGGAAGGAAAAGAGTGTATCCCACTAGTGATTACAGAAAGCTACAGTTTGTCCCTGCCTCCTATCCCAAAGGGAGTGGAATCACCTCATGAGTCAAGGTGCTCTCTCAGTGAGAAGAATACACACTGATCATTTTTCTGCCACAAGACAATAAAAGAAGGGTGGATGTCAAAAATGTGTGTTGAATAAATTTAACAAAATTGCATGTCTGAAGCCAGGTCTGGATCTTCACATTAGGTTATAATATCAATCAGCATCCTGGGACAATAGTTTATGTATATAAAAGATTTAACTATTTACTCTAAGTAAGGTCTGGAAAAAAATCCTAGGTGCCAGCTATCCCAACCACCTAGGCATTTGAAATATAAATTCTCCTGTACCTTTTATGACCTGAAAGATGAGAAATTATGAAGGCAAGGTCTAAAGGTTCTTTTTTCCAGTGAAGAGCAAAATATACCACTTGTATGTTACTTCTGCAGCAACAGTACTAAAAAAAGGTTGTAAAACATTAAAATCATAAAAAACTTAAAATTAAATTATAACAATAAAGTTATATAACAATACTTAAAACTTAAATTAAAACAATAAAGTACAGATCAATTCTGAAACAGATGAATATAAATTCTCCTAACAGCTTAAGCTCCATCATTAAAAACCTGGTATTACAAGACAGTCTTTGCCCGCCTTCTAAATAAGGCAAGTGAATGAAAGAAAACAACCTCTAGCCAAAGAAAATTTTATAGTGTGGAAAAGCTATTGAAAAGGCCTTACTCTTGCTAGATGCCAGTTTTATATACACCAGTGATAGTATTGTATGCAAGTCATCATTGGTGGGTCTTAAGTAACAGGATAAGCACAACTGGTAAAATAATATTGACACCAACATTGATCATTTGCATTAATGTATGCTTTTTTTCAGCAGGAAAATGGAAGCAACACAACAAAAAATCCAACTTCGACAGCAGTATTGGGTAACAAAAGGTAGTACAGCCAAGCTGCTGCAAGTTGGTGCTAAGTGTGTTGATACTGTCCCTCACAGAGAACACTATTATGATACTGTTTCAGATGAGTTAGCAATGGCTCAAGTGTGGCTGAGTCAAATAAATGACCAATGGTGCCTCATAGCAGGGCCTCAGGACCAAGCAACTGGAGAAAATACTGCCACCTGTGAATCCGTTTTTGATACAGATGAACTTCTATCCCAGAACAGCGCAGATGTCCAAAACTCCAAATCCACTATCTACAAAAACTCACAAGAAAAGAAACCAACGCAATTAGAACGTCTTGACAGTCAAAATGATCAGCTCTATGATTTGAATAAAACACAAATGTATGTAAAACCTACTTCTACATATACTGAATTAGTGAGAGAGCAAGAGATAATTACGTATCTGACAGGCTTTCTTCACATTGACTTGACAACTGAGGAAGAAAGAAACATGACCATGGAAGACTTTTTGAGGCAGGCTGGTATTTATCATTACGCAAGCAACCTTACTGCCTATCAATCTACATACGAGCTGTGTGACCGGTACACAGTTATAATACAAAGGGAGGACAGCTCTTTGAAAGAATCTGCAATTGTACTGTTAGATGTGGATATTTCAGGTATTTGCAAAGGTTTTGAAGAAATTGAAAATTTAGCAAATTACCTGGAATTTGAACATCAAGCAATCCAAAAAGAACAAGATTTGCTCATATAGCAAGGTGGAAAAAACAATATGAGAATTAATGTTTTCATTTATGGGACTGCTTTTTGAGGAATTAAGGGCACAGCTGTCATTACTTCAATAATTTTTAAAGGAATAAATAAAATGTAAACCCAGCTTTGTGTGTTACACAATCTTGGGCAGCTTGAAAATACAGATATATGGCAATAGCAGTAGTACAACTAATGTCAGCAGAGATCTATGAATAACATCATTAACAGTGGCTGGAGGAGGCAAACGTTATTCCAGAGAGCTCCACCAAAAATGCACAGGTAGCTGCATGCTAGTACAATTAAATCCTTCAACCAACCAACCCTAATCTTCTCATTTAACATTGCTGCACAAAATCACATTGATAAACTGGGATCTCAACAACCATAACTTTTGCTACATACAATGAATATATTACCCTCTGAAAGGTTCCTGCATCTACAATATGCACAAATAATTTCTTCTCCTCAAAATATAAGTTTCCTGTTAGAAGTTCTATAGAACAAATTATGAGAACTGTTCACCACCCTTCACCAGAAGATATCCTGTAGCATCATGGGGGAGTGGGGGCTTGACCTAGGAAAGTCTGAATTAGATCCGTCTGTTTCAAGAGACTTTACTGTACTCAATTACACTGGTTTATCTGACCCCATGAGAGAGAGCCTGTAAACTCTTACCTCTCTCATCATCCATTACGTGTAAAAACATAAGTCTTTTCCAGCCCCTTATACCTGAAAGATGTATGATTGGTTTCACACAAAGCCTGTCTCTGCCCCACCTCCTCCTTCCCCAATGTCATTTTTCTTATAAATATGTACAAAATTATTTCCCTGTAATGTACATCTTAAGAAATGAGCTCTGACTCACTAAAGCTCATGCTGAAATAAATGTTAATCTTTAAGGTGCCACTGGACTTCTGTTTCATATTACTAAAATAGACTAAAATGGCTACCCTTTCAAGTCAGCAAGGATTTTACACCATCTATCGTGAACCATAAGAAAGAAAGGTTGTCTTCTGTGCATTCATATAATTTCTTCTAATCAGTAATGCTCAGTGTCTAGTTATTTTAATAGCTATCCAGTATTAGGGGGATTTTTCTCCTACGCATTTCTTAATTACGTGACATGATAACATAACTGTAATTCTGAAGCCCTATTCCCCCTTTGTCGCAGGGTGTCTAAGGACATTCTTGATTTCTTGTTTTCTGACATTATTGGATAATTTTTAGAAAATAAAAAAATTACCATGATTTGAAAGTGTTTTAATTGCCCACATATTTGTTAGCCAGGAAGGATTTTTTCCCATTCAGCTACTTCTTTTTCTACTGATATTACCGGTAGAAGAAATCCATAATTATGCCTTATCACATCATTTACAGTTGTTGGGGGGTTTTTTTTGGCCATCAAGTCGCAGCCAACTTATGATGACCCCATACAGTTTTCGAGGCAAGAGACATTCAAAGGTGGTTTGCCATTGCCTGCCTCTGTGTAGCAATCCTGGTCTTCCCTGGTGGTCTCCCATGCAAATACTAACTATGGCCGACCATGCTTAGCTTCTGAGATCTAACGAGATTGGGCTAGCCTGGGTTATCCAGGTCAGGACCATTTATATTTGGGGATATGTATATTACATTTGGGGATATACTCCTACATTATTCCACTTCTGAGCTAATCAAATACTGATGTTGGCCAGCAGAACTGTTCTATTGAAAAACAAAATTCTTAAACCATTATAAAAAGCCTGTTCCTCAAAAGAAACAACATGCTCTTCCTATGAATGTTTTAAATCCTTTTGCAACAGCAAACTGTTCTCCAGTTACATTTTAAAAATAATTATAAAGAATGCTTATCAGGGAAAAAATGTGCCACAATTATCAGGGAGCAATGCACAAGCACTTAGCAACATCTGCACACATGCACCTCCATAAATCAGAAAACTCTCACAAGGTAGCAAGTGATTTTCTATGTGTTTTCCAAAAAAGTTAAGTAACACCAACAATCTAGTACAGTTTGCTCATCTCTCCTACTAAAGCCCAAGAGACAGGGCTGCTAGAGATGGCATTTATAAACAATTTGGAGACAATTTAGTAAAGTACAGGGGCATTTCCCCCTCATGCTTACCTAATAACAATATATCTAATTCTGAACATGGCCCCATGTGTGGATACTTATATTTGCAGATCATGATGATGGAGAGAGAAAGGAGGTTTTTCTACAAACCTGGTGGTCCCCCCAAGATTCCAGAAAAATCTGAAACGTTTTAAAAAATGGAGGGCGGTTTGGAATCCCCCCCCCCAAACTACAGGAATGCGTTGTCTGTGCAAGCATAAGCAACATAAACTTACCGTCAGCAGTGAGGAGGTGCCTGTGTTCCCTGAGGCATACCACCACCTCCTCTCCCCTGGAAGCTGTTGGGCAGGGGGGATGAGCAGAAACCACCTTCATTCCCAAGGCAGTGCTGCAGGTAGGAAGGAGCCACGGCCACCATGCCACACTTCAGCCTAGCAGCAGGTAGGCACCAACAGCTGCTGTTGCCCTATCACCTCCAAGAGGAGGGAAGACAGCAAATGGATGGGAGCTGTCACCACCACCACCCCACCATCACTGCGTAAGCCACGGAGGGCCAGTAGAGGAAGGAGAAACTAACTCTGCCACTTCCTGAATCATGGAGGGGAAGCAATGCAGGTAAACATGCAAGGAAGAAGCCATCAATGCCCGCTGCTGCACTTCCTCCCCACTGGCAGCTAGTGAGTGGGTAGGCAAAGCCAGGAAAGCAGAACAGTGGTGTTGCCAGCAGGCAGAATGCCAAGCAAGTGGCTGGCCTGGCAAGCAAGCAGGTCGTCTGCTGTGAAGATGGAAGGGACAGTAGTGGCTTTTGGTTCTCCACTGATTTCAACAGGTTTTTTTTTTTTAGTTTATACTATTTCTTTGGCCAGCAGAATGTTATACCATTGTTACAAGCAAGACCAAGTATTAAACTAACACGGCACTACTACTTCTCCCTGATACAGCCTCAATTATGTCAATTTTTGGGCTAGGCACTGGCAGAGGTACACTTGCATCATGACTATGACAACATATTATACTGGCCTAATTATCTAGCACCACTAGATACTCAGAATCCACTGGCACAAGGGATTTAGGCTTCAATCCTAAAAACACTTTGCTGGAAGGAAGCCCTGTTGAAACAAATTGGACTTATTTCTGACCAGACCTGCTTATGATTGCTCCCTTACAGTATAATCCTAAAAAGAGTTACTCCAGTCTAAGCCCATTCATTTCAATGGGCTTAGACTGGAGTACCTCTGTTTAGGATTGCAATGCTAGGATCGTATCTTCCTCCAACCAGTGTAAATGAATGATAGGATTACAGACTACTGGTGCAATCCTAAATATATTTTATTTCAGGGAATGTCCTTCAAGCGTGTAATGCTCTAAACTCCACTGTACCAATTATGCTTTTTCTATGAAAACTACTTAGGGCAGTGTGCCATTATTAATATTAAAACAATCTTTATACCAATCAGAGGACTTGTCAATTGACAAGGCATGATTTAATCACCTCTTTCACAGTTTCAAATAATCTTCTTACTGCTACAGAACAACCTTTTAAAAAAATAAAACAGACTATTCAAAATAACACTCTAACACACTACAGCTGAATTAGTGTCAGTAAATACAATGAACAGTACAGTATGCAAGATAAAAATTAAGAGAACTGGAACTAAATTAAAGAATCCAGTGCATTTTAAAGCTCTCAGAACTCAAATGAGCCTCCTTATGCCAAAGATTTTGCTTGTTCATTTGTTTGTCTGCCAATAGTGACTGGGTATACACTCTTTAATTTTATACTTCACTAAGGTCCCAATTCACTGATTTAAGGCCAATTCTAACTTAACCTTTTTATAGTCATAAAGATACTTTATAGGCTACAATACTGACTTTTAACCAGAAGTAAATTTCATTAATGCAAACTTGGTCATTTCCAAATAAATGTATTTAGGAGTGGCACCAGAAAAATTCCTATATCATACTAATGGACTATTCAAACAATTTGCTCACAGCCAGTACCATGAACTGAAGCTAGCTTCTGTGCATCTGCAGTTCATTAAATGATTTTATGATAAAGATGTCTGGATGTTTATTTACACAACCCAACAACACCTCTAGTACATCACCTGTGGCTATAAATTGTCATGTCAGAGCAGGCTTTGTCATGTGCTTATCTTAACTCCAGCAAAGCTACTCACATTTCACAAAATTAACCACCAATATTTACCGGTAGTTGGATTTTAAATCAAAGTACTTGATAAAGAGCAGCATACTCCACACTATGGTACATTTACCTATATTATTCAGTAATTATACTCTGAATTTAAACCAAGAAATTATGGTTCTCCATGCCTTTAAGCACAAACACAATCTTCAAGTCATTTATATTCTCAATGTACACTGGTACACAACTAAATATGTAATAATGGTCCCTTTATTTTCAGGTTTACTTGCACAGGATACTTTTGTCTTTGTGTGACTCCAAATTTATTCTTCAGCAAGAATGCAAGTAGATGCAGCTTAAAGATTACAATGAACACTATCCATCAGTAACCAGTCGTCCCGTTCCCCACCCACCCACCCCCGATTAACCCTCCCGGCCTATTTATCAAATTTTGAGTATAGAAAGGCCTTTACTAAGGCACATCTAGATAATTTAAAATTGGCAATGGTGAGAGGTCACTATAACAAAACCCCATATAATGAGCAAGTCTGCTCTTGCAACCATAGGTCCATTGAGGATGTGGCGCATGTGATTTTTTTGGTGCCCAAAATTTTCAGTAGACTATGGAAGATATCTTGGGAATATTTTATCACAATGCTCAGGGAAGTCAGACCAGAATAAATTGGTGACATTATGTGCCGATAGAGATAAATGGGCAACACTACAATTGGCAAAGTTTGTGGCCGCGGTTATAAAGATTCAGTCAAAATCTTCTCATGCAAATTTGGTAAATGAGTAGTTCACTGGTTTATCCTGGAATACTCCTCATTATTATAGGAACAGTACCTCCACCCAGATTGGTGGGCTTTGCCATTAGCCTCTCTGTTTACTTTAGTCGACCTAACAGGTCAGATGCCAGATGCATGGTTAAATGCGCTTATAGTTCCAATATATAAGAAGGGAGATCCCACTTCGCTGGTAAATTATAGGCCCATAAGCTTGCTATCCATAATAGGGAAACTTTATGCAAGACATCACTTAAACTAACGTTCTGCTTGGATGGTAGATCAAAATATTCTTGGCCCTGAACAAGTTGGGTTCCGACAGGGTAAGTCTACCTTAGACCATTGTATTGTTCTTGCCCATTTAGCTGACAAATATAGTGGAAAGAGTGGTACCAAACTTTATACTGCCTTCTTAGATCTCAAGGGAGCTTTTGATTCTATTCCTAGGGAACTTCTCTGGGCCAAATTAACTAAAATGAAGAACGATAAGAGGTTGCTCTTCCTAATTAGAAAGCTATATTCTAAAACCAGCTGCCAGGTCAAATACACTTCAAAAGAGAATTTAACCTCCAAAATTCTAACTAACAAAGGGGTCAAACAAGGGTGCATTTTAGTACCTTTTCTTTTTAATCTGTATATAAATGATTTGGCCCCAATATTAGCAACCATAGATGGTCCTAGCCCCAAACTTGGCTCGCTCCACGTTCCACTACTTTTGTACGCAGATGATGCAGTTTTACTATCTCGTTCACGAATTGGTCTAAAACGTCTGCTACAATGCTGTTTAAATTATTGAATGATAACAAGCTTCAGTTAAATTATGAGAAATCTAAGGTGCTGGTCTTTTCGAAATCATGGAAACCCTGTTCGTGGACTATTGATGGCAATAATATAGAACAGGTTAGGCACTTTAGATACCTTGGATTACATTTTAACTGTAATCTAAGCTGGGCTGTATACCAAAAAATTTTCACAATGACAGCAAAAAACTCAGCCCAGGCTATAGCATGTTTTTTTAATGGGAAAGGCAATCAATATGTGCCCGCTGCCCTCAAGGTTTTTATTGCTAAGTCTTGTGTTCAACTGTTATATGGTATCCCAATATGGATTAACGCGTTAAATCAAAGAATTGAAAGTCTACAATCTTCCTTTTTTCATAAAATCCTAGGAGTGCCAAAATGTGTCCCTTATGCTGCATTATGCCTGGAACTTAACCAAAGGCTGCTGTCAACTAGAGCTTGGTTGAGCACAATCAAATTTTGGTTGCATCTACTGTTTAGATCAGAACACACCAGTCTCACACGCATGATGTTTGCAGATGTTCAATTCAAATGGTCAAAATTTATTGAACATAAAATTAAATCTATGGGGATTTCTTTAGATGACCCTAGACTCTGCAAACTCGATATTTGTTAGAATTAAGAGCAGATTGTTGGATATGGAAAGACAAGAACTTATGAGTGTGGCTAGGAGAACCTGCTCCCTGCTGAGTATGGAAATTCCCTTTTGCTTGAACTAAGTTGCTTCGTATTTTTATAATTTAACTAGTCCGCATCAACGAAGAGCTTTTATGCTGGCCAGGTTTAATGTTTTTCCCTCAGCGCTGAGAGAGGGGAAATATTGTAAAGTTCCATATATGAACAGACTCTGCCCTTGTGAGTATGCTCATGTTGAAACTGTTACTCATGTTTTGTTATACTGCCATTTGTATGCAGAAATCCGGGTCAAATTCTTATTACCCTAGCTAAGTAAAAAGAAGGAGTCGTCTGATAAATATAGATTATTGTTCTTATTGAATAACCAGAACCCAGACTTAACCAATCGGGTAGCAGAATTCTTACAACATGCAATAAGCATAAGGGAGCTTGTATCTTAACTGTGAAATTTTTAAATTTGATGCTGGGTGTATTTAGACTGTTCTGATTATTCCTTTTTATGCCAATAAAGGTGATGATTGATTGACAGTAAACTATTATGCTTCTTTTAGCTATAAAGCTTGTGTTTTAAATGCTTATTATGTCTTCTAAACTTCGAATAGATATTCTTTGGGGATTTTACTTGATACTGTGATTGTATTCCTTTGTTTGTTGTTTTTATTGTTTTGCTATGGCTTTGAGCTAATGCAATAAAACTGTTGTTGTTATTATTATCCACCAGTAACACACATGAACAGAATGCCCCAATGGGTCTTGGCCAAGGGAGGTTTCCAAACACCTCCCTATGTATTTCAACTCCTGAACTTCTGCTTTCAGTTCAACTCCAAAACAGAATTAACAGTATATTTGATTGTTTAAGGCAAACTTATGGCCTACTTAGTGGTAACAAGGCAAAAGAAGAGTTGTTTTTTATATGCCGACTTTCTCTACCACTTAAGGGAGAATCAAACTGGCTTATAATCACCTTCCCTTCCCCTGCCCACAAAAGACACCCTGTGAGGTAGGTGGGGCTGAAAGAGCTCTAGGAGCTGTGACTAGTCCAAGGTCACCCAACTGGCTTCATGTGGAGGAGTGGGGAATCAAACCCAGGTCTCCAGATCAGAGTCTACCACTCCAAACCACTGCTCTTAACCACTATACCATGCTGCCTCCATAAGACATACTTAGACAAAATTGTCAGTTTACACCAGCTGCCCAAACCAAGTTTTACAGAAGTATTACTACAGTGTTGAAACTCCACTGTTGAAGGCACGTATGTTGGATCAGATGTTTAGGATCATGTGATTTTTTTTGTACTGTGCCTCATTTTGAGTGACAGGTTACGTTTCTCTTATATTCACGTAATTCCTTTATCAAAAATCACACTGCATTTGATTTAGCAATTACTTATTAATATTTAATTTAGGAGAATGATGAAACCAGAATGTGAAATTCACTACAAGAGTGAAACTCAATTAAAAGCCAAAAAACTATAAAAACAAAGCCTTATTGTAAGAGGGTTTGTCCAATATTTGGAACCAAATATGAGAAAACATTATCCTACTGGCCTACCTTGTAAAATAAGGATAACTGAGATGATCTGAAGCACTTTGAACATTTGAAACACATTATATACATTCTAAGTGGTATTATTATTGACAATTTCACATGATATATGAGCAATTAGCCACCCTATCAATAGAATAATTATTCTTTAATTGTCACAGAAAATAATCATTAATCAAAAAATATTTGGACAACACCACTTAACCACGTACACAATTTTCAAAATGCTAACTGAGCATGTTGTTGGAAGCTCTGCGCTTGTGTCAATTCCTGATGCTATTTAAACTGTCAGTACAATTCACAGATGTTTACAGAGTTCAGGAATTAGTCTTCTCTCCAAGGTACCAAACCTAAAATTCACTTATACATTCAAACAGGCTAGTCAACATTGCACAAAACTTCCCAATCCAAAACTGTACCAAAAATACAAGTACCCAACTGAGCCACAAAAGAACCCACCAAAGTGTGCTACCACACCATCTATCTAGTACATTTTTATCCTGCTCTTCTTCCACAGAGCTCAGGGCAGCACATATATTCTCCTTTTCTTATTTTAACCTCATAACAACCCTGAGGGATGTGAGGCTGAGAGTGTGTTACTAGCCAATGGTCACCCAATAAGTTCCATAATAGAGTGAGCTGGATTTTTTGGATCAAAGTCTTGTACTGACTAATAAAGTACATGGGATACAGTATTTATCCTTTAAATTCAAACATATACCCCTTCACAAATCAACTACATCAAAGAAAGTTTCATCCCCCCCCCCCACTGTTAAGGTAAAGGTCCCCTGTGCAAGCACCGGGTCATTCCTGACCCATGGGGTGACGTCACATCCCAATGTTTACTGGGCAGACTTTGTTTACAGGGTAGTTTGCCATTGCCTTCCCCAGTCATCTACACTTCACCCCCAGCAAACTGGGTCCTCATTTTACCGACCTCGGAAGGATAGAAGGCTGCGTCAACCTTGAGCCGGCTACCTAAAACCAACTTCCGTTGGGATTGAACTCAGGTCATGAGCAGAGCTTGGCCTGCAGTACTGCAGCTTACCACTCTGCGCCCTGGGGCCATTCACAGGCCATTAGAGTAACATTATTTCTTACCTGTTACAGCAGTCAAAATTAAGCAGACACCACACTGACTTCTAAAATACCAATGCACTTACTTTTAAAATAGCAATGCAACAAATATACAGGAAATGTAAACTGTCCACTACCCTCAAACGATGGGAGCCATTGTAAAATACCCAAATGCATTAAATCTTAAGTACCGGTATATACCAGATTAAATGACAGTGTATCACTCAAACTTAAAGTCTCCTTAATTCCCATTTTTAAAAAATCCGCTTAGTGAATGTGCCATTTATTCATCCTCAAACTGTATATCAAAATAAAACTAAAATGACAGATGTTAAAGAGCACCAACATTATTGTTGAAAAGTGCCCAAGCAGATAATGTTGTGAATACAATTATTATGTACAAGCAGGTGACTCACAAGGATTTGTGGAAGGGAGATCTCATTCTGCCCCTTTATCCCCTTCCCCACATTCCTGTTTCCCCTCCCCCGGCAGCATCTGCAGTCCCACGTTTGTAGAAAAATCTGTTACTGGGGCCAGGTTCAGAATGAGATATATAGTTATGTTAATTACACTTATACCCCACTGGTTGGTATGACACATGCCTAAGGTGGCCTACAGAACACCAGTACATAAATACTAGTACAATAAAACAACAATAGCATAAATATTCATACATCAGAACAAAAACAAGCACTAAGAAACCAGAAAATAGAAATACCTGTTTTCCTTTAAACCAGTCTCATTTTGAACTTGAACCAATCTTGTTTTCAAGGTTTTCGAACAGCGGGCATGTCGAGAATGATGCACAGTATCAATGCCAGCAGACAAGCACACTATCGTATCATACAACATAAGGTTTTGGCCAATGCTTTCTGGTTTTTGACTATCCTATGTATACCTATATCATAAAACCAAGTAAGAAATGTTTACAATATTTATCAAGTGAACACATGAAGCCTGGCCTAACATCTCCATTTGTGTTTTAAGCATTCTGCAATAATGCTTCAGTAACAAGTTTCTAACAGCCACGACGGGCCTTCTCCTATAAAAAGGTGTACATTTCAGAAGCAAAGAGTTCCTCGTTATATGTACGCTTTTATCAATGTCAAATGTGCCTGCTGTTCCTCACTACCAACTTACCACCAGTTGCACACACAATGATGTTCCACAGACCAATCACCACAGAGTAGAATGGCACGGAGAAAGGCATGCCAATGGGGAGAAAATACCTACACGTAGCCAAAACAAAACCACTCACTCGCATGCTATGTTTTAAGTTGCGACACAGGATATAACAGAATGACGTAAAGCATGTGTACACAGACAAATAGCAGCTTCAGCACAGGTAGGTGTAACAGAAAAAACTGAATGGCACACTGCAGTGCAGAATCGCACCAGCCGAAGCCCACTAAAATCAATGGACTTCGACCGGAGTAATTCTGTTTATGATTGCGCAGAAGTGCTGATATAATCGATAACAGTGCCTTCAAGCATGTGCAGAGTTGCTTTTTCTCTGATGCCAAATAACCGTAGGGAAAAACATCTAATAAGAGGCTATAACTAGTAGGTGGGCTTGAGCCCTGGCAGCTCTCATCCGAGAAGCCAATTATTCACTCTACTTGACAAAAGAGATGAAGAACGAATAGAGGCCGTATGGATGAAACTCAAACTCTCTCTAAACATATCATCTGAAGAGGAAGCAGATGATGCTCATCTCACATCTGCCTGAGAACAGTCTCAGTTTATTGGAGCCACGGTAACAAAGTTACTAGGAACACAATCCTGAAACTGTAAAAAAAAGGATTCATTTGGTGCTGTTAGGCAGATTATAAGGGGTTCCATTTGTGTCTTTCATCTCATTAGAAGGTGAAATGCTGGATAGCAGGTAGACAGGGAACCTGTTTCCTACCTAAAAGGGTAACTGTAGAGGTTTCAAGGCTATGAGCCAATCACCTCCCTCTGTCAGCAGATTTGGGATGCTATTATAGGTTAAGAACTAGCCACATGATGGTAATATTACAGCAGCTGCACTGGCTGCTTGCTTCCATATCTAATTCAAGGTGCTGACTCTGACCTTTAAAGCCCTTTGCCGCCTGGATACCGGAAGGACTACCTCTCCCTATATGAGGCCAGATGAACCTTAAAGGAGGCAAGATCTTTGACTGCCAAGGCAAGATTATTTTCTGCAGTGGCCCTGTTGGCCAATTGAAGTAAGGGCTGCCTCTTTTCTCATCTTACAGTGTAAGGCTGTATTGTTCAGACAGGCCTTTTCCTGAATGGTTCTAAACATTGTTAACATAAAAGGATGGGCTTCCATTAACTAAGATGTTGTAACACTGGCAACCAAAAAGTATGAGGGCAACCTACAGCCTCATAGATTTCAGGTGACGAGTGCGGCACTGGAGCAACTCCAAAAGCCGCAACTGAAATCTGGATGTTCAGAGAGACTTGGACTGTATGGCTGGCTAGGAAGCAGATTTACAGAGGAACCCTTTTCTGTTGTACAGGCACAGTAACCTGGAACACAACATCGTGTGCTTCCGATAAAAGGCTGGTGCCACAAGATAGTGAAAACGGGTAAGTGTTTTTAAATACTTTAGGTGGCAGCTAACGCATACAGCAGTGGCACTGGTGCTTTTCTGTAACAGGAAACATTCCATAATTAGTTGAAAAGATGGCCTTTGGGGCTGATGTGTCTCCTTCACTTGCAATTTGCCTCATGCTTAAAAGAATCTGCATCTTTTCCTCTGTAGAATCCTCAGAAAAGTAATCTGAGGAATTGCAAAATGATGACACATAAATGCTGAATCAATTGATAAATTGGGTTAAAAATAATAAATTTGTTTTAAAAAATAAAACACAAATATAGTTTTCATCAGATACAGGCCAAAGCACACTTCTAAGTTTGCATGCACAAGATTGGGCTGATCATAGCATTAGTTCTGCATACTTTGACACTTTCTCTCTCTGACATAGCAAGTGGCAGTACAGAAGGAGAGTAGCACCCAGTTAGTAGCTGTGCAGTCCTGAGGGGGGTCCCAAGTCGGCTTAGGAGCTGACGTGACCCTGCAGCGGCTTAAGTGCTTGGTTATCCTGGGATAACAGGCACTTATGCCGCCACTGAGGGCATCTCCACTGGCCGCACGAAGCCACGCCACAACACAAGGGTTGGGTGCTGGTAGAGCCTTCTGCCAGTGTTCTCCCAGTGCAACTCCCTGCGCCGGTGTCCCAGGAGGCATTCCCGGGAGTGGAGCTGCCTTTAGGCAGCTTCCAAACCCCTTTTGTCCCAGGAACACCTCCCAGGATGCCGGCAGACCTGCGCCACCTTTTTAGGTGGCACAGGCCCGCTTTCCCCATGGGGAAAAAGCCTTTTTTCCTGTTTTTATTTTGGAAAAAAGGCTTTCCCCCCCTCTGCAGCGGCTGGGAAGCCTCTAAGGAGGCTTCTCAGCTGCGCCATCCTGGCCGCCGCAGTCCCCCCCACCCCAGGAGTGGGCTCTAAGGGTACAATATAATAGTTTCAATGTCAGTGCAACATAGTTCAAAAACCAGGAACTCCATAGTGGCTACTGATGTAATACCATTTTTCTTCATTACATCCACTCTGTATAATAACCAATATGCTATGCTCATTCAGATTTCGCCAGTCCTAGTACATTGCTCATTTGATGTCTCCTCATATTGATTGTACTGACCTACACCATGCTTAAAAGGCATCTCTTTGTATGGACTGTTTTCAACTTACATGGCATACGTAATCCACTTTGAATCTCATTGAGAAAGGCGGACTATAAATACAGTAAATAATTTTTTAAGTGTCAGGTTTTTGGTTAGTTTTAATGTGCTTGTTTTAATTGTTCTGAGCAGCAAGGAAATACACAGTAAAATAAAAAAAATACTTACAGTGCAATCCTAAGCAGAGTTACACCCTTCTAAAACAACTGAGTCAATGGGCTTAGAAAGAAGCAACTCTGCTTAGGATTTCACTGTGTTATTACTATGCAGGAAAGGTTAAATTTCAACTTCAGGTGCCAAAAAAAGCACTAACAGGTGGAAGAATGTTGATTTATTTTCAGTTTTGAAATGGGAAGCAGAAAACATTAGGAAGATAAAAGGACTGTCTTGAGGATACACCTTAAGCATAGGAAAATGCAAACTGTAACAGTCTCTGCCTTCCCACGTGCAGAAAGACTGTGGTGAGGACAGAGGTGCGATTACATGGCACTTTCTCTAGCATTCATGAAATCTGTTTTCACGTGCAGTCTTCCTTGCCTATCAGATGTCTGGGTACAACAATAGATAAATGGAAGGTGGTGTTGCCTAAACTGAAGCGGTGTAATTACTGGGTAGGGAGAATATTAAATGAGATGGCTAGACACACTCTTTCATTGACAGATGTGTGCCAGACAGAAGGGGAAGATTTCAATGAAGTGGTAGGAGAGCCTACACGTGTGTGTTATCTGTTTGGGATACCCCATTATTAGTTTTAAAAGGCAGGGAGCTGTCCAATGGAAAGTAGGGGACAACTCTGACTTGTCAGAGGGAAAAGCAGCACACTTGGGCAGAAAATCAGAGCATTTTCTTCACCTGACATATGTTATGGCATGGATCAATGAGGTGCCCAAGGGCCAAGGTAAATTATGCTCACTGCGGCATTGTTTACTATTTGTTTTGTCATCCCCCACCACCACACACAATCCAGTTACAGTACACCAATTACCATCACTTTATCTATATCTCAAATGCAACAAACTATTCTAAACGAAACAGAGGGAACATATGTAAATGAAAACTGACTACGTTAAAAGTTTCCCCCTCATTTTCTCACTCTTGTATACCAGTTACTATTGTATGAATATGTATAGTTTACTGTGTTCATATATTTATTGTATCTTTGGAAAACACTGAGTGTGCACATGTTTTAAAAGCAGTAAGCCATTCTTTTTTTGCAAACGTTTATTGCATCTATTAATTTCAGATATGAAAAACCAACTCTCACCTCTACTGTCACCTCTTAGCTCCTTCACCTTAAGCCAGCAGCCTGCCACCAAAATTATTCACCATCACATGATGGCTCTCTTTATATCTCACTACCAAGTTCCTATCCACTCACAGATCCAGCACTAACTTCTCATTCTTATCCTTCAAAGACACTATAGCCTTGTATCCCCACTCCATAGCTCTTACCTCTTATGTTCTGATACACTTGTGATGTTCACCTCTTCTGCCCCTCCTGTCCTGTTGTCTGAAGGTCACCTGTTCCCTCAAATGATTGACCTTTATGCCCATCATGCCCAGAACTGCCACCCAGAACAACTGTGTGATGCCACCTCTCTCGCTTCAATACCGTTCCCCCCCCCCCTTTGGTACATTGCTAAATCCTACTAAAACTAAGCCTAAGCACACGTAATGGGAAAGAGTGCATACTTTTCTCATTTATCCCTCTTCCTCTGTCCCCTTCCCCTCTCTGTTGCCTCCCTTGCATCCAATTTTGAACTTGTCTTCTTGCACAATGTAAAATGTCATCATGCACAGAAATGGTGCCACGTAAATTAGAAAAATTAAAGACAAAAAGTTAAAAATCTCAATATTAAAAATATTTTTAAACGACGGTGGGAAGAAATTCTGCATATATTTGCCATTTTATACAGCACTGCATTTCATTTATATTACTGAACTGATTATAATTATACAGCGTGTTTGTTGCATTTCATTCATATACATACAGAAAAAATGCAACTGAATTGATTATAATTACACGGTGTGTTTGTTGCATTTTATTTATATACATCCAGATAAAATGCAACTGAATTGATTATAATTACACAGCGTGTTCGTTGCATTTCATTCATATACATACAGATAAAATGCAACAGAATTGATTATAATTACATGGCGTGTTCGTTGCATTTCATTCATATACAGATAAAATGCAACTGAATTGATTATAATTATACGGCGTGTTCGTTGCATTTCATTCATATACATACAGATAAAATGCAACTGAATTGATTATAATTACACGGCGTGTTCGTTGCATTTCATTCATATACATACAGATAAAATGCAACTGAATTGATTATAATTACACGGCGTGTTCGTTGCTTTTCATTCATATACATACAGATAAAATGCAACTGAATTGATTACAATTATACAGCGTGTTTGTTGCATTTCATTCCTATACATACAGATAAAATGCAACTGAACTGATTATAATTCTACAGCGGGTTGGTTGCATTTCATTCCTATACTTACCGATAAAAGGCAATATCCATCGAAATGCAACATTCTATCAGTCTGCACACACTCGTTAATTGCACTATACGTTAAAATGCCAGAGTATATAAACTGCGTCAAGCTATGCAATTGTTAATTTCACACACAATCTTCAAAACAACAACAACATCCGAACCAGTATTAATGAGAACGTGACAAGTGGCTCGGAAAAGGGTGGGGGATGAGAGAGAGAGAGAGTCCATTTCTCTCCCAGGCAGGGCAGATTATGGAGAGGAGGCAGCAGACACATTCCTTTTGGGGGGGGGGCAGAAACCCAACCCTGCTCACCTGTCACACATAATGGGAGGGGGGGGCGTGTCGGGGTCAGGAGCAGGAGAAGCGCGGGGAGGGGGGGTGACGTTAAGGTAACGGCCTGCGTGGAGAAGGGGGTGGGGGGGGAGGGCTCGGCCCGTCTCTCACCTGTTCGGGGGGGGGGGGAGGGGCGGCGCAGCCCCACCTGCCGCCGGCCCAGTCCGCCCGCTTCCTCCTCGAGGCCACCCCGACGGCCGCGCCAGAACGGAGGGAGCCGGACGGGCGTCCCGTCGCCGCCGCCACGGCCGCGACCCACCGTCCCCCCCTCGGCGCCTCTGGGTCCGCGACGGCTCCGCCACCACAGAAGGCCGAGTTCGGCCGCAGGGCCCGGGGGGGGGGGAGGCGGCCGGCGAAGGGCTGCGAGGGAGACAACCGAAGAGCGCCACAGGCAGCGAAGACGGTTGGCGGCGGCGGCGGCGGCGGGGAGAACGACAACACCGCCGCGCCAATCCCCGCGCCCGCCTCGCCGGCGACGTCCAATGGGGGCCGGGGGTGGGCGGGGATACGCAAATGACGGCCGAATGCGCAGGAGCCGCAGCCTTCCCTCAGCCCTTGAAGGGAAAAGGTATGGGGGGGGGGATGAGGGGCAAGGGCAGTGCTGGATTTACATATAAACCAAAGAAAGCTATAGCTTAGGGCCCCACTCTCGTGTGTGCAAAATGCCTTCAAGTCGCAGCCGACTTATGGCGACCCCTTATGGGGTTTTCAAGGCAAGAGACTAGCAGAGGTGGTTTGCCAGTGCCTTCCTCTGCACAGCCACCCTGGACTTCCTTGGTGGTCTCCCATCCCAATACTAACCAAGGCTGACCCTGCTTAGCTTCTGAGATCTGACGAGATCAGGCTAGCCTGGGCCATCCAGGTCAGGGCACTCTTTTGGGCCTTACCCCCCACCCCCAAAAAAAATTTAAGGGAAAAAAAACTGGATTCACATTTCCAAAATATAAGATAAATAAACAAATAAAACCTACATACAGCAACAGTTGTTTGCCTTATTGTTTGTTATGAATAAAAAAATCATTTTTAGTTAGAGCTTAATGATTATTTCACTATTAATATAGAATCATAGAGTTGGAAGGGACCACTAGGGTCAAGTCCAACCCCCTGCACAATGCAGGAAATTCACAACTACCTCCCCCCCCCACACACACCCCTAGTGGCCAGAAGATAGCCAAGATGCCCTCCCTCTCATCATCTGCCCGAGGTCACAGAATCAGCATTGCTGACAAATGGCCATCTAACCTCTTCTTAAAAACCTCCAGGGAAGGAGAGCTTCTCCTCCATGGTGACGGCAGAAAGTGCCATTAAGACACAGCCGACATATACCAACCCCATAGGGTTTCTAAGGCAAGGGACGTTTAGAGGTGGTTTGCCATTGAAACTGACCATAAAGAGTTATTCAATGGTCTTCCAATATGCCGTTTCATTCTTCTTATTGCTAAGGGTAGCTTTGGTTGCAGTGTTGAGTGAAGTATTAAGAACTCAAACATTATGATTTTATTATGCTTCCTACACCATGTTTTGAACACACAGTCAAATTTTAAACTGTATGCCACCTGGCATACCTATTAAAATGGTTAACCTAGGGTCAGACCTTGGTGTGTGTTTGTGTGGGCACTTTCACAACATTATGTGTAAAATTCCCTTCTTTCTTTCATTTTATGGTTTTATATGACCCAACTGTCCTCCTTTACCAGGGCAGTCCTTGCTTTCTGGTAAATCATTGTGGCTATGCACCCATTTTTGCCCTTTGGGGAAGACTTGTTAAAATGTTGTTGATGTGAACTGGGAGCGTTGTCATCCTTCCATTCCCGTCCCAGTGTCTCGAAATTAAATATTGGAGGTGGGAGTGGTCGTATCATGTCACTAATATGCATGCGCATAAATCATGTCTATAAACATGAAGATGCCAGGTTGTGCACTGCGATTTTGCAACCTTTACCCACTGTTGAGGCACATTTTAAACTGCTGCTAATATCCTGTAGGGCAATTGTTCTTCTGGTGCATTGTTAACCAAAACAACTACCACGCTTTTGGCTTTTTAATGTGGAGATCATGCTACAGGGGAGTAAACTCATACAACAGTAAAACCTTTACAAATATCTAGTGGTATGAGGCTTGGACAGAATAAGGATGTTGCATCTCTCTGTATTTATCTGTTAAATATCGGTAGGTACAGTTTTAGCCCATGCAAGGGAAATCTGTATGAGTACATTAAATTACATTAACCATCTCGGACAGTCTCTTGCCTTGAAAACCCTACGGGGTCACCATAAGTCAGCTGTAACTTGACAGTAAAAAACAACACATTGAAATCAAGAGGCGTACAGTTAGATAAAAGATTAAGACACAGGGCAGGTGTGTTGCAGCTGCACAGAATCCCTCACCCTATAGACATCTCTTTGAAAATGTGCTTGCCTCCACGATGATGTGCGAGCTAGTGCACAGTCTTTTTTATGGAGCCTAAATGGGCAGAATGGGAACAAACCAGGTTTGGGGGCTGAGCCCCTGCTGGTGGTGGTGGGGAAGCACAGATCATGGGGCTGAAATTTGGCATAAATTTAGCCTCAGCAGCCTAAGGGCGAAAACACATGGTCACTTTATCCTCCTTTAATCCCTGTTTTAGCCAGGATTCAGCCAGGATCAAATGCATGCGTTTCGCCTAATGTGCGTTCGATCCTGGTTAAAACCGGGATTAAAGGAGGATAAAGCGACCATGCGTTTTTGCCCTAAGACTGTTTTTGTCGCTAATAATTGGCTGTCACAGTGTAGGTGTTTAGACTGCTGGGTTTAGACCACCCAGATTCAAATTACCACTCTGC
Source organism: Euleptes europaea (assembly GCF_029931775.1). Lineage (NCBI taxonomy): Eukaryota > Metazoa > Chordata > Lepidosauria > Squamata > Sphaerodactylidae > Euleptes > Euleptes europaea. The sequence continues at coordinate 41,465,775 of NC_079325.1, read as the reverse complement.
CCTAAACCTTACTAGGCGATCTTGGGCCAACAGTGCTTCCTGCCGTCCTGCTCTACCTCGCAAGGCTGTTGTGAAGATAAAAATGGAGGAGGGGGGAGAACGACGTTGCGATCTGCTTGGGATCCCCAGTGCAGAGAAGAGCAGACCTGTTTATTTTAAGCAACCTTTCCTAAGGGTCCTGGGAGGGAAGAGACCCGAGCGCACATGACCGGCTAGTGGCTAATTGCAAAGTTCTAAATCTAATCAAAAAAATTTTTTAAAATTAATAACAGCCCCCTGTGTCTTCTAAATCTCCCGACATCCCCCCTCTTTAATTCCCATCCCCCCATAGGCATAACAGGAGCCGCCACCTGCAAACGATCATCGCCCTTGCCCAGGGCCAGATTTAGGTTTGATGAGGCCCGAAGCTATTGAAGGTAATGGGGCCCTTTATATGTCCAGCTGTCCTTTGTCAACAACAAATTGTCGCTGTTTTTTGTGTTGAATATATGCTATATGGTAATTTATGGACCGAATAGGTATCTAAAGCCATTTGCACACAACAAAATATGTATTTTATCAAAGTAATTGTTGAACTGAAATACAATTAAGAAGAAATATAATCAAAAGAGTTGAAATTAAATCAAAAGAGTTTCCGTCTAGCCATTAGGAAGAATTTTCTAACAGTTAGAGCGGTTCCTCAGTGGAACAGGCTTCCTCGGGAGGTGGTAAGGGATGTTCTTTGGATTTCCTAATCCCAAGAGAAAAATAATATGCATATCCACACACAGAGAGAGATGAAATCAGGAGGGGAGTTTTATTTATTTAGTCAAAACATTTCTGTGCTGCCTTTTTTACCCAGATAAGGTTCCCAAAAGCAGCAACCGTTAAAACATTTCAGTGTTAAAACATTTGAGAAATTAAAACAGCATTTAAAATAAAGTATATATTAAATGTTTAAACAAATTCAATAAAACATATAAGCACACGTATCACCACAACTAGGGAAGGAGGACCAGCAACAGTTAGTGGGGGAAATACCAAACAAAAGGAAAAAAAGTTTTCACCCAGATTGACAATCTGGTGAAGCCCTCATCGTTCTGCCACAGTCCCGGTGAAAGAATGTTACTGACATACTAGAAAATTATTTTGCAACAAAGATCAGCTGAAGCACATGTGCAAACTTCCTTATTTGACTTCAGCCTGTAGCATGTAAATTGGTGGGATCAGGAAGGTGCAAATGTCATACTGGATGTTGACATGAAAGGCCATTATTTAGCCTAGTCAATAAAACAGGACCTTCGGCATCTCCTGGGAAAATAGCCAAGATTAGCTGTGTGTTGATGTGTTGCTCAGCTATGTGTATTTAATATAGTTTCAGAGGAGATAGCAGATGGCAGGCATACACTGGTTGACTTCTTTTGCATGTAGTTAGCTGTTGGGTATAAATAGATGGAAAGAGGATCCGTAAGGCAGCAAGGATCCCCATGCGAGACCTCTAAAACCCATAAAGGAAATCAAGTATGGAAAAGGCTGTGAACAACTAGAATGGGGGGGAGGGGAAAATAAATGGGTATATGGATCGAATTCCAAACAGAATTATTTGAGCCAAGAGGTGTAAAAAACAGTTTGTGGGTCTAGTTGTCTTTAACAGATTATTGAGAAAGGCAACTAGTGCCATAAAATAAGTATCCAGAATATATTTGGAAGTTGTTATATGTTTTCCCTCTCCTTATGAGTTCTCCATGTTAAAGGTCAGCATTGATTTTTTCTTGTTATCACAAAAACAAACAGGAAGCATTATAGGGAACTACAAAGAGGAACAGTTCAAACAACAACTCGCAACCAGAAGCCAGTGCTTCATCTACACACATACCTTCTCAACACAGTGACACAACTGCCATAGTGTAAATAACACTTCTGGTTATGTGCTTGTGAGAATCATGCTATTTACTGTTTCTAGCGCAACATCAGAAAATTAATTTCCAGTGTCTTCAAAGAGTCCCTTTTGATGTGTTTCAAAAACATTATCTTTAGAAAGAAAACAATATATTAAGAGCGTCTATTCTGATAACTTCATATGAACAGAATCCCCAAGGGATGTGTGGTGCTTCTATCAATATGCGATATTGTTGCAAATTCCAGGTTCAGGACTGTGCTTGCTACGTATAACTAATTGCTGCGTATAACTAATAGCTGTGGTTTCCTTTATAGAGTCAATCCGTCTCTTGTTGGGTCTTCCTCTTTTCCTGCTGCCTTCAACTTTTCCTAGCATGACTGTCTTTTCCAGTGACCCTTGTCTTCTCATGATGTGACCAAAATACGATAGCCTCAGTTTAGCCATTTTAGCTTCTAGGGTCAGTTCAAGCTTGATTTGATCTATAACCCACTGATTTGTTTTTGTTTTTTTAGCAGTCCATGGTATCCGTAACATTCTCCTCCACCACCACATTTCAAAGTAATCTTTCTTCCTTTCAGCTTTCTTCATTGTCCTGCTTTTACATCCATAAGGAATACGATGGAATGAATTAACTTGATCTTGGTTGCCAGTGACACATCCTTACACTTAAGAAGAAGTTGGTTTTTATATGCCAACTTTCTCTACAACTTAAAGGAGAATCAAACCGGCTTACAATCACCTTCCCTTCCCCTCCCCACAACAGACACCCTGTGAGGTAAGTGGGGCTGAGAGTGTGTGACTAACCCAAGGTCACCCAGCTGGCTTCATGTGTAGGAGTGGGGAAACAATTCCAGTTCACCAGATTAGTGTTCGTTTCTCATGTGGTGGAGTGGGGAATCGAACCCGGTTCTCCAGATCAGAGTCTACTGCTCCAAACCACTGCTCTTAACCACTACACCATGCTGGCTTTCTTTTCTAGAATATTTTCTAGCTCCTTCATGGCTGCCCTTCCCATTCTCAATCTCCTTCTGATTTCTTGGCTGCAGTCTCTCTTTTGGTTGATGATAGAGCCAAAGAATAGAAAGTCTAGAACAATTTCAATTTCCTCATTGTCAGCCTTAAAGTTGAGTAATTCTCCTGTAGTCATTACTGTTGTCTCCTTGATGTTCAGCAGTAGACCTGCTTTGGTATCTGGTTTAGGGCAGTGGTTTTTCAAGGTTTCTACCTTCTGGAAACACTTTCCACATTGACAGAGTGTGCGGGATGACAAGGGGGCTTACACTGTTCCTACAAAATACAGACTGGGCCTCCCAAGCATCCCCAGGTTTTTTCAAAACACAGTCTGGGAACCAGTGGTCTGGAACATGAGCTTCTGGGCATGAGAAACTACACACTTCATCAATCTGTATTTGAAACACTCCAGGAACAGGGAGTACTTTAGACCAGAAATAAATAAGAACTCAATGCACCTGCAAACCCGAGGTGAAAGTGTTCAAAAACTTCCTGATGCATGATGAATGTTAACACAGAGACTGACAGCTCGGCTGATCCTGTTGCTGCTTGCCTCAAGCAAGTCAGATCAGTGGGAGAGGGAAGTAACAAGGGCACCACCTAATTTACAGTCCTGTATCACAAGCGAGGCACTAAGCCTCCAAAACACTAGAGATTAGACACTGCCCTGTTTCACTGAGACAATGGGACAGGATGTTGATGTTCCCATGGGTTGGGTGGCACATGTTAGGGATCAGCAACTGGAGGCCACAGAGCCAAATCTGCCCCCACCCATTACTAAATGGAATCTCCATATGCAGAGGCAGCCAACCTTGGAATACCAATTCCAGAAGGCAGCATCCGGGGAAGGCCTCAGCCTCTATGCCATTTGTTTGGCCCTCCAGGAGTACTGGTTGGCCACTGTATGAAACAGGATGCTGGACTAAATGGACCACTGGTCTGATCCTGCAGGCTTTACTTGTGATCTTATAGCTTTCCTTTCCCTAGATATAACAGCCACTGGCTATCCATCAACCACTGCACACTTTAAAAGGGGGAAATGAAATTTAAATTTTTTTTTGACACTATAAGGAGAAAAGTTGCCACATCTCTCACACAATTGACCAATCTATTTTGACAGCAGCTTCTCAGAAAGTGTCTTTAGCAGTTTTATCCAGGGAGTGATATATTTAATTCATGCAATATTATTTTGCGGACATGCTAAAACAATGGGGGCTAGGGAGTCTATTGGGCATTTTTGTTCTTCTGCAATACTTTTATTGTATCATCCTTGTGTATCAGCTGAGTCTAGGGCATTACATCTCGCCAATAAGAAAGCTCATCTGAACTTATGAATTTCTAACCAGAGGAAATAGTCTGGCAAGGAGAAAGTTTTGTTGAAGGGTATCTGGAAGAAGCGAGGTGGTCTTATGTTAACAGCTCCATTGAGACAGAAGTAGTACATAGCAGATCTTGTTGCCTCTCTTCCACTTGGCAACCGGGGAAAGGGGCTAGACTCCCTCCCTCCAGCCCCTCCTCAAAGCAGTCCTCCCATTAAATGTACTGCTGACCATGGCTGTTGTAGCCTACCAAAGACACCCAGAAATCCTGGATCAAGTGGCGGCTCAAACCTCTGATGTGTGGAACAATTGCCTAAAAAAATGGAACCAGAAACTGATGAACTCTGAAAACTCAATTAGCAGCTCTCTCGTTTTAGCAGAGGCTCCGAAGATAGCTTACTGTGTTATGAGAAGAGTTACATTTATTTCAAGAACCACATAACACCTAAAATTGGTGCCTGGGTAAAGGCTGATGGGTGTGCGCTTTAAATGGGAGAGAGTTTCAGAGGTGATAACCTTGGTTCCCCATTTGTGGCAGGGTGGCAGCTAGGAACAAAAGGACCAAAGGAAAAAACATAATAGAATATTATGCTATTAAGATGAGCCTTGGACTATGGCAAACTCAGTCTTTGAAATGACTGCTTGGATAAGCCCAGAGTAAAATTGGTTGTTACAATTCTGAATCTTCAAGGGTTAGAGGCAGACTAACCATAGATCTTTACAGTGCAAGGAGACCAACTCCTTCCCATAATACTAGAACGCCGGGTCATCTGCTGAAGCTGGAGGGTGAGTGATTCAAAACAGATAAAAGGAAGTATTTTTTCACTCAACACATAGTTAAACTGTGGAACTCCCTGCCCCAGGATGTGGTGATGACTGCCAGCTTGGAGGGCTTTAAGAGGGGAGTTGACAGATTTTCATGGAGGAAAAGGCTATTCATGGCTATTAGTTAGAATGGATACTAGTCATGCTGCATACCTATTCTCTCTAGTATCAGAGGAGCATGCCTATTATATTAGGTGCTGTGGAACACAGGTAGGACAATGCTGCTGCAGTTGTCTTGTTTGTGGCTTCCTAGAGGCACCTGGTTGGCCACTGTGTGAACAGACTGCTGGATTTGATGGGCCTTGGTCTGATCCAGCAGGGCCTTTCTTATGTTCTTATGTAAACCATTAACCCCAATCTCTGAAGTGCTCCATTACTTCAAAATACAGCTATTAAAAACACCAGTAGGGTGCTATTATACCAGCCAGCCACAGAGTATTTATTAGCAGTCAAAGATTTGTGGGTGTGCATGTGTGTATCAGTTACCTATTGTGATCGTATTATATTGCAGAGGGCAGGTTTTGATTTGTACACCACACTCCTTTGAGATCTTCTGCTATAGTCTATCCCACAGTGATCCCTGCAGCCTAGAAGTGTCCCATGGTGGTGCACCGTACTGTCGGCACCATGTGCAAACTGCAAGGGAGGAGGTTATTTCTTACCTTTGGGACTTTCTTGTTCCGAGTAAAAAACAAGGTCAAGATATTTTCTGGAAACAATGCAAACTTTTAGCCAAGGCATTTCACGGCTGCAGATGATCTGGATGTTCCTTAGCCACCTTGGTGGTGGTGGGGAAGATATATAAAGGATTTTGATTGAGCGTTTCTGGATAACACCGGCTAAAAAAAATCCAAACATAATATACAGAAGGGGACACAAAGTGTCTGCTTTGTGTGCATAAGGTCACAGGTTCCATCTTCAGATTCTCCAGTAAAAACATCTTAGATAGTGGAGTTGTAGTAGACCTTTGCTTAAGCTTCTAGTGAGTAGTGCTGTGTAGAAATGCCCTCATTCATGGATGAAAAAACAGCTTCTGGAGAGAGGAGGGTCAGCAGAACAATGGATAGAGGGGAAAGGGAGTGATATTCAGGCACAGTAATGTCAAGCTAGGCTCTCAGGATACAGCACAGCAGCTTCATCATATACCCTAGATCGAAGAACGGTATACTCCTATCTGGGATGGTCGTCCTCTTCCACCGAGCGTGCAGCTTCGGGAGGGACGCACATGGAGCGGTGAGGGAGGTAGGGGACACCCGCCTAGCCAGCCAGATCAGCCGAATCAACCCTGGCGATCAATGGGGTGACAGATGTCGCAGCCAGATCGCCCTCACATCCATACAGCAGCTTCATGTACTCACCGTTAATTAAGTAAGCAGGACGTATGCCTCCAAAAATATACAGCACATAATGCATCTGGAAGGATTAAGGGACACAAAAACGCATTTGCAAAAAATGTTTACAGAGGCTTTCCTTAGACACTATGCCAGCCTGCCCCCGTTACCAAAATGGTATTCACCGTTTGTGCAGACTAGTGTCAATTACTAAGGGGCAGATAACAGTGTTCTAGTGTACAACTCAATATACTAAAGGAAAATTAGATCTCACTACACCCTCTAGTGGTTAAGAAAGAAAATGCATTCATATAGATGAACAATCTTATTTCAGGCTCGTTCTTACACAGCGTTTTCTTCTATGGGGCAGCATTCAGGTTGGTTCTTGTGTTCAAACGCAAGTAAAATATTCAGTGCTGTGAGATATTTAGTGCCACTGGCTTAGATATCAGTGAAAGGGTTTTTTTTATAACAGGCCACTGTGTTGGCAGAAAAGTTATCTGATTGTATAATTTTATGACAGCAGCTTTACAAACTGTTGCTGCTGTTGTGAAAGGTGGACGATTTTTATGATTTTATGGATTTTGATAAGGTAGCTTGATGACTTGCTTTATGTTCTATAATTGCTCTTTATTGATGTTCTATTCTTTATTTTATATTTGTATTGACATGATTCACCCCACCCCCTCCAATAATATGTATGAAAACTGCTTAGGTGAATACACTGGCAAAGTAGTAAAGAAATAAATTTAAATAAATACAAATCCATGGACAAAAGCTGCTGATAGAACACAAGGGCTAAAAGAGAATTAGCATGTTCACACAAACGTAAGAGTTTTCCACCAGGATCTCTCTACGTCTGCACTCTGAAAACACGTGTGTCGACTCATGGTATTCAGACGTTCAGGGTTATGCCCACGTGATCCACCGTTAATCTGTTACACTAAGTAGGGAATCTCCACTTTAGTTGGGGGAATTAGCTGGAGACAGAGAGCAAGAGGGGGTAACTGGGATCGATAACCTATGTATACCTGAGTGAAAACTCTCAAATGAGCAGGCTGTTGTACAATTAAAATATGGCTTTATTAAAGAATAAAATAGTAAAACAAGATATTTTAAGCAATGAAGTCACACACACAAAGCATACAAGAGCTGACTAAGAGAAAAGGGAGGAAGTTGGATAGATTTTCAGGAATGGCCGGTAGTTACCAGTCTTGAAGGGACATTCAGGGAAAGCAACGCTGAAGAGGAAAACGACCAGCATTTCCAGGAGCCAAGGAAAGAGCCTGCATTCAAGTGGGGATGCGTGGATGGTTCCAGACCACTATGAATGGCCAAAGGACCAATATTTGCACCCCAAAATGGGTCCTTAGGCAGTATGGGGTACATAAGAACGGCCATTCTGGATCAGACCAAGGTCCAGCAGTCTGTTCACACAGGTGTCAACCAGGTGTCTCTAGGAAGCCCACAAACAAGGCAACTGCTGCTGCATTATCCTGCCTGTGTTCCAAAGCACCTAATAGGCATGCTCCTCTCATCCTGGAGAGAATAGGTATGCATGATGACTAGAATCTATTTTTACTAGTAGCCATGAATAACCCTCTCCTCCATGAACATGTCTACTCCCCTCTCAAAGCCTTCCAAGGTAAGCTAGCAGGAAAGCCAGAGACAAAGAATTGATTGCTTTTCCGGGTTTCCAATTCCAACAATTAGATGGGAGAGGCTTGATGAGTCATCAGGACCCAACAGAATGCCTGGGGTATTCCCTTGAATATTGATTGATTGCATGGATGGGTGCAGATAGGGTAAGTAATGGTCTGCTCAGAGTGCTGATTAAATCACCTTATGGTGACACAATGGGGATTAGCTGGCCTCATTGTCCAGCCAGGCACACCTTAGGGCCATGGGAAAAGTTCAGCATCCAACTGCCTTGCTGCCCAGGCTTGACACACAAGATGGATCCCAAAACTCTCTAAGAGGCCTCCATTTTGGGGGGAACAGCGTCTTGCTCTTATGACAGTCTTTGGCCCCCCTGCATCCGTGGCACCCCTTAATGGGAGGAGGGGTCCGACTGCTTACAATTGGGAAGCAACATTTGTGGTTCTTAATTAGCATTGCATGTGTTCAGATTTTCTACTAATCTGGCATCAGATTTCAGGAACAACAACAAAAGAGCTTTCATTTTTAAAAAGGTGAAGTTTCTAGTCCCTATTGCTACAAAGACAAACCGGAGACCAGTCAACAGGGTGAACTGAGAAGCTGTACAGCAGCTGAGCAAGAATTACAGATAGGGTCCAGGTTCAGTGCTCTGTATTTTAGCCCTTCCCATTATGCAAACTACATGCAAATGTGTGCATGCATAATTTGGAACACAGAATTAAAAGTTTCACGGTGCAGAATTTCTGTTTTTAAAACCCCCAAAATGAGTGTGACATATTGCCTGCTGAGTTGCATGACATTCTGCCTGCAGAAGAAATTAAATGGAAGGATATGGATTTTTTTTTTTGTGCTCTTACCTGAACCACGTCTGCATTTGTCTCTTACATTTGGTCCAGTATTTGTTTAAAAAGTGCACTTTTTCTCAGTAACTGCTGATCTTCTTTTGCTACGGGAATAATATTGAACATATTGTGTCCTAATGAGCAAAGCAGTTCTGGGAAGAGTTCACAGGACTTTTAAGTAAGCTGAAAGTATATAAAGCTGCACCGTGAAAGGCAAACACAAATTCAAAGCAGCACCTGGGTTGAAGTCTAACTGCTGTAGTGCGATTGCAGCAAAAGCAAACAGGAATTCCCAAGGGCCAAGGTCTCCACTCAGAGTGAAGTTCACATTGCTTTTTTTTTTAGACAACATACTTCCATCTCAGTTTGAAAGCGTTAGAAAATTCTCACTCATGCAATTCATTACTCAGAGGGTGTTGATCATAAACAGGCAGATTACATAGATTAGAACTTGTCACCCGTGAAAGGTAGAACATCCCATCAATTGTTCTAGCAACAGAAAGCTTGCATAAACATGCAAGAATGGGCACATCAGAAATTCAGCAGCCATGTTTCACTAGTCAAAGTTACATTATTGTCATATGAAAAGCGCCATTTGGACCACCGAGAAGGGGGTGAACCCACTACACGCGTGTAAAGAGGGTCCACCCCCTTCTTGGCAGTCCGAACGGCACTTTTTAGTTGTTAACATTATGACGACTGGCATCCAGATCAAAAATGGCACTAAATTGGGCAAAGTGCTCTGGGCCCTAGGCTGGACACCCTTCCCCCAAGCCTTTCTCCATCAGAAAACTTATCTCCTTCAGAGGGATAATTTCTCCATCAGAAAGAGCCATTTTTCCATTGGAGGAAGTCTTAGCAACAGCATAGGATTCAACTTAATGGGAGGGAGTCACAGGATGCAACCCTGTGTGCCATAGTCAGTTGCAGCTGAACCCAGGAAAATTTAATCAGAGCTCTGCTAAGTAAAGTTGTGATCTCCCCTCACCCCAATAGCGGTTCTGCACCTTTAACTGTTATGCAACATACAAATTCAACAGACGCAACTTCCACATGGCCATGACCGCAACCATAGATGAAAGATCTTGGGCAAGCCACTGAGCATGTTACTGTTACTTGCAAAATAGCACGAGTGACCTACTTCACAAGGGTTTTATGTAATGTTTTACCCAGTAAAGCAGTACATAATTTACACAGAATATTCAACACATGGAGTGGGAGAAAGAAGAAGAGTTAGTTTTTATATGCTGACTTTCTCCACCACTTAAGGATCAAACCGGCTTACAATCACTTTCCCTTCCCCTCCCCACAACAGACACCCTGTGAGGTAGGTGGGGCAGGGAGAGCTCTAAGAGAGCTGTGACTAGCCCAAGGTCACCCAGCTGGCTTCATGTGGAGGAGTGGGGAAACAATTCCAGTTCACCAGATTAGCCTCCGCCGCTCATGTGGAGTGGGGAATCAAACCTGGTTCTCCAGATCAGAGTCCACCGTTCCAAACCACCGCTCTTAACCACTACACCATGCTGGTGTATGTGCATTTCTCCATATTTGCAAGCAGCACAGAGAATACCATTTATGGCTGCAACTGTGCTACTGTACTGCTGGCATAAACAGAGCTTTCTGCAAGCACAGACATTGGATAAAACCAATAGCTGCAAACACAAGCATATCTGAAAATATACTTTGTGTAGAACCAAGGCCAGCCTTACCACAAAGAGACATGAAGGCAGCAGATTCGAGTGTCAGTTGGGATTGTGAATTTTTCTCCAATATTTCTCTGTCTTGCAACATGGAATGGATCCAATGGCAGAAGAGGGGGGGACATCATTGTGAAATCCCTTTTCCAGGCACAAAAGCATTCAAAGCCAGCATTATACAGAACGTTACCTGATAGGAGGGAACCACCAACCAACACTGGCTTCCATTCAATGCTATTTCAAAACTTAATAAGGCTGCCTTCTCCTGCCAATACGAATAAGACAAACTGCTGCGGGCACAGTAGAAATGAATTGCCTTGTTAACCGCAATAAAAAGTGTTGCCCGCAAATGAACTTGTACCATATTTTGCCCATAGCATGGCAGAAGATCTTTCTCCTCTGCCATAGGATGAGGGCTCCACCTAGCAATTAGTTTCACACACATAATAGTAGATGGAGGCACTAAGTACTGTCTGTCAACCCAATACACGCAAACCTGAAAGCGGTCTCCTACTTATCATCATCAGACTTTATTATGGCCCACGGCCAGCACAAGTCTCCTACTTATCAGTTTCAATACCTTTATTGGCACACCATCAAGCAGTCGGTATCCCCTACTTATCAATCTATTTTGTATTGGGTTGGTCTAGATTAAAATTTTCCATCAGTGGGAAGGAACTTTCCCACTGCTCCATCTTGTAAGAAGTGCTCCTCTTGGTGGATGGGGGTCAGTATAAATTGCCAGTTTAGAGTGGATCCATCCCACTGAATACCACCACTGGTCCATCTAGCTCAGCACTGTCCATTCTGGCAGCACAACTCGAGTCCTTCTCGACCCCTGCTGTTTTAGATAATTTAAGTGAAGATATCAGGGAAGAGTCATGTACTTTACTCACAATCCCGCCTTGTGAAAACATGATTCAGTCAATTCTAAAACAATCGATTGGGCCAGTTAGGCAAGTTACTTGGAAGGCAGATCTCCTTCACAAAAGCTGTTTGTGGGTTTCCTAGAGGCACCTGGTTGGCCACTGTGTGAACAGACTGCTGGATTTGATGGGCCTGGGTCTGATCCAGCAGGGCTTTTCTTATGTTCTTATGTTAACAGCACTTCATTAAAAAAAAAATTTAGAGGGGAAAGTACAATTCTAAAAACCCAAAGGCCAGGGCCCTTGTCGATAATGTTTACAGCTGTATGTTGTGTGTTGATATTAGAATCAATGGGCGAAAACGCAGGGTCGCTTTATCCTCCTTTAATCCCTGTTTTAGCCAGGATCGAACGCACATTAGGCGAAACGCGTGTTCGATCCTGGCTGAATCCTGGCTGAAACAGGGATTAAAGGAGGATAAAGCGACCATGCGTTTTTGCCCAATGTTTGGTATCAGAATGTTTGAGTCTCTCTAATTCTTATTTGACAGATTTGTTTTTACAAGTACCTATGAGGACCTGTTTGGGCCAGACTGGGTGATTTATAAATGTGAGAAATAACTCCCAAAAGCTAGTTGGGCACACGGAAGTGGGATTTTTTTAAAACTGAAGACATTATCTGAACAGAAAATTAGTGTCATGTCAAGAACTCCTCTGTTTCGAGAACAGCACATGGGGCTGCTAGTCACACTTCACAGCTACAAAGGCCTTTGGGATACTGGACACAAGCACTCTCGCGGTTCTCTGGATGTTACAATAATACATCAAGTAACAAGGAGGTTAACATTACTCTTCTCCACAGGCGTAGCTACCTTATTTTGCTGTGGGGCATCTCACTCATCAAAATGCCGAAAGCAAGCTTAAGATAGCTATGAAGCAACTGCAGTTATTTAGTCACACAGTAACAAGACGATGCTTGCAGCCTTTTCTCAGGGCACCAGAAGTGTTGCCTGGCCTGTATATAAAAACCACCCATTGGCAAGGGATTTGTGGGAAGAATCATCCTACTTTCCTCATGAAACCAAGGTAGCCAATAGGCCTGTGTGCGGTTGTTGTACTCAGCCCATTACTCATGGTGGCTCCTCGTACCCCAGTTCGGACAACTTATAGTAGTGTGTGTTGGATAAGAAAGGAATTGGAAAGATCCTCAGCAGATAGGCAGCAAAGCCACATATGAACTGCATGTGGTTTGTATGTATTTGTTTGCAAGAAGCACCAGCCACATAGGAAAAATGTTGTGTTTGAAGCATCAAAAAATCCCATGTTCTGGACCCTTTTTGCACAGGTCTAGCTTTTGAGAGAGGTGGCTTATCTTGCTTCAACAGCCGTAAGGGAAACGTTCATGCCTTCCTTACCCTGGTACCATTATGTGGCAAATTACCTTCCATATTACTGAATTGCATAGCTTATGAGCTCTAATTTCACTCTTTGTGCTGTGCTAAGACTTGCCCCTGAAGCGTCTGTTTTTGTTGTTGTTGTTGAATTCATGTCTATATGTTCTAAGAGTAGACGATCTGGATCTTGTTCCTTTTTTATCTTCATTATATTTACAGCATTGGTGTGTTATTTAAACTCACCTTTATAATATATCTAACAAAATAAATTGTAAAAAAATATATCCATGTTGAAAAGCTTTCCAGGCAGGTTTTATGCCATTCCATTCTGAGTGTGCCAGTAAGCTACCCCAAAGTAATCAATCCGTGTAAACCCCTATACAACACCAACAAGGTCAGGGCAACTACTGAAAACCCCTCTCAGAAGCTCCAAGATGGAATTTTCCTTTGCTCATCTTAATAGACTGAACTGTTAACATACAAGGTTTTGGCTGACCATTGTTGTTTTTTTAAAGTGAAGTTTGGAGTACAGAAGGGGAGATGGAAATTCAGTGAAGCTTTCACACCCAAAAGATCAGAATTCAAAGACAGCATGTGTGCTTCAGAAGCATTTTAATTTATAAACGGCAATTCCCATTGACTTTATACCATAAAAAAGGCAATTTACAAGCAAGAAACAAGAAATCCATCAGAACAAAATAAAGCAGCACAGAAATATTCATGTCACAAATTCTAAAAAAAGAGAGTACAAGAGTAAAATATCATTTGAATAAATATTCTAAAATATTTCATGCTATAAAATAATCCTTAACGGCATTCCTTAGTTGCCTTAATAGCATCCGCTTTAGCTAGCTTCATTTACTTCATATGGTGATGAAGTGTGGAGTTTGTGAGGTTACCGGTTTAAATATTGCAAGATACTGACACTGAGGTAAGTCATTCAAAGTGTTCAAATATTTATCAAGGAATAAAAAAAGCTATCCATAAATGATAAGTTTGCTTAAAAATACCATTTTTTTCTGGTAAAGCAAATGCAGTCACAGCGTGCAAATCAGCCAAGAGGTTTTCTGCATCTGATCGAAAGATGTGTAAACAAGCCTCCTGAAAAGTCCAGAGACTAACTTCCAAACACACCAGTGGTTTCCAAGCTTGCTATCATCCATATTAAGCCTGTCAGCAGGAAAGTTCTGTCTGCTGAATTCTGGGGGAGGTCTTAGGTTGGATGTGTTCTCAAGATACAACACAGGCCAGGCCTACAGATCCTGCATTCACTGAGTATGAATTGGCTCACACCCAACACACTCTCCTCTGTGGCTGCACAATGCAGGGGAATATTAGGCTACATTTAGATGCCATAAGTAGTGGGTTGATCAAACACCAGTTCGTTGTAACATGTCTTTGCAAACAGTCCAAGAAAAAAAGAAAAGAAAATGGGTTTCTGGGTCAGCATCAAAAAGATTTCAAATTAAGAGTTGAAAACTGGTTTGTTAATGTACGAATATTTATCCTGCTCTTCCATCACGGATCTCAGGGAGGTATGGAAACCCCCCCCCAAAAAAAAATTTGTTATCCTCACAACAGCCCCATGAGGTAGGTTAGGCTGAGAAACAGTGACTGGGCCAAGGTCACCCAGCAAGTTCCATAGCAGAGAGGAGATATGAACCTGGATCTCCCAGATTCTTGTCCAACACTCACCACTGCTACACCACACTGGCTCTCATTTTGTAATAAGTGTGGTTGGCAGTGAGGACTGAATTTGCAAAACAATTTATTAAGGAGTACCATCTCTTGATGCTTCCTCTCTGCCAGGCGGCAGGAGAGGAAGCAAGAATTAGACCAACCAGGGCTCACACAAAAATGATTTTTCATCACTGATGAGACTAGCTAGAGTTTGCGGCACAAATCATGGTTAAAACAAACATTTCATCGTGGTGTCTAAATGCAGCCTTGGTGATGGTAAGCATCTTTTCTTGGTCAAAAGCTTCCAAGGAATCTGCATGTCCTGCAGAAAATCACAAGAGCACACCCAGAGACATGTCCCATGCCTTCAAAGGCATGTGTTTTTAGCGGCTAGAACCAGGGCCCTGCTGCTGAGATTTTGCTTCACATGAAAATAGAACAATACTCTCCCAGATCCAACTCCTATTTAGCCTTATTATATAAGCTTGCAAAAACATGCTGTTTCAGCCATGATTTAGCACAGTAGGGTGCATAGGGGAGTGGTGGTTGTGGAAAAGATAGACGCATGACTGTCAAACTCTGAACATTCTGAATGACTTCACTGAACTTTGGGTTCAGTTGCTGAGTATTACTGTTGCTTACAATTCATGAACTAAATAGATTCATATTTTATATATATGTATATATATATATATTTATAAATGATTTACACAATTCCCAAATACTTTAATATATAAAAATTTAATAAATAACCCTGACCATTCTAAAAGCACCATTCAAGGGTAAAATTCCCTTAGAAAATAGATTAGGTGTTGCATATTTGAGTCCCTTTTCAGTGGTGTCTGCATGAAACCCTTTCAGATGATGACCAAAGTAAGTAGTCACAGTAACCTAATAAAATTTTAAAGATACTTATTTGAAAAGGTAAAGCTCAGTTACACCAGCCTTTTCCCAGTCCTTGGTTAAAAAATCCTTCCAGTCCTTCTGTAGGTCAATCCACAACTGCTGCACTGGAAGAACTTAATTTTGGATAGAAATAAGTGAAATATTTCAGTACAAATTTAGTCAGCTTGCTTGGGAACTCTAAAATGATTTTTTTAATTTTAGTTCTTGTCAGGAGTACTCAGTCATGCAAATGGTTGTGTGTTGCCTTTAATTTCACCCTCAATGCACTGCCAAAGGCCTGTTACCTGTGTCAATATTGGCTGAAGCATACACAGGAAGCCAGATCTTAGCTACTGCTGGACTACAGGATTGTACCCTCCTCCACCAGACTTAACCATGGTTAAGCCTAACCACCAGAAAAAGAAGAGCTGGTTTTTATATGCCAACTTTCTCCACCACTTAAGGAAGAATCAAACCAGCTTACATTCGCCTTCCCTTCCCCTCCCCACAACAGACAACCTGTGAAGTAGGTGGGGCTGAGAGCTGTGACTAGTCCAAGGTCACTCAGTTGGCTTCAGGTGTAGGAGTGGGGAAACCAAGTCGGTTCACCAGATTAGTGTCTGCTGCTCATGTGGAGGAGTGGGGAATCAAACCCGGTTCTCCAGATTAGAGTCTACCGCTCCAAACCACCGCTCTTAACCACTACACCATGCTGGCTCTCTTAACCAGGTTACCAGCTCAACCATATTCCTTTGGCAGGTGTTAAATCTGATTAAGAACCATAGTTAAATTGGTTATCTTGAATCATTGCTGAAGGCGCATAACAAAGGTTAAAGCAAAAGAGGAAGGGGTATGGAATTCATTGGAAAGACACACAAACCTGCAGCTCCTGATTACTTTCCTGTGGTTAGATCAACAGTGCAATCCCATGCAAAATTACTCACTTACTTATTTCAATGGGCTTAGAACTGGAATAACTGCACAGAACTGTACTGCAAGCCAGTTACGTCATTTCTAGTAATTTCTCATGCCCTAAAGCACGCATCAGAGAAGGACTGAAAGGAGGCTGCTGCAAATTCACAATCCTCTCCTTAGGACAAACATCCCCAGTTTTGGCTTACAGTAAATTCTGCCAAACAGTGAACAGACAGTATCCTTCCTGCATTAAGAGCATTCACACTTGAATACAGAACCAACCGTGAGGCGCTCCGTTGCTAAAAGATGAACACTTATTTACAAAGCATTTTTTAGTCTTATGTACAACTTCAATAGAAATTATATGGAAGATAACATCAGTTAGGAAAAAATTAACAGCTGCTTAAAACCACGTACATTAGCAAAAAAGTATAAAATTTTATTTTTCACAGTCTGTAAATAGATTAACGTCTAGAGAAGAGAAAAAGGACGCTGTCACTGTTTTTTTTCACATTGTCTATATGTCACTTTAAAAGGTAGATTAAGAGACTCAATTATGAACCAGCCTGCACAAGTTCATATATTAAATCTGATGTTTCATATATCACTGGTTTTTCTTAACTTCTGCATTTATTGTTTAAGTGAAATGTATTAACAGTTCTGCACTACCCTAAAACTGTACAATATCAGCACTGTACAGCATCTAAACAATTCACTGCATGCTTTGCACCTTCAAAGACAAGAGATATGAACTTCAAATGGATAAAAAACATAGTTCCACGGTAATAGGGTACCATCATGTGACAAGGCACAATTTAGCTGATGCTGCCAGATCTAAGTTCACTGTCTGCCAGACTGTCTTGTTGTGACATGCGAACAAGGGGCTTGGATCCAGCGATGCACAAGAGGAACTATGAATGGACTTAGCCCAATTCCACTTGCACAAGACTTTGTGCAACAACAAGCGGTTTTCCTCCCTACATGTTATAGTGCCTGGAAACTGGCGGCACAAGATCTTGCGCAAGAGGAAAAGCAAGGGGAATGCAATAAGTCTGATTTAGTGCAAGCAACTAAAACAGTCTTTTTCTTGCATTCTTCAGCAAGAGCTTTAGAGCAAGCAGAAATTCTGCACTGGATCCAACCCAAGGACCCTAGGGCAAAATTCAATGGCCATAAAGGTGGCTTCACACAAGACATTTCGCTGCACACAGAAGTAGTATCCAGCTAGATTCAGTTTCATTTATTAATATGGCAAATGCCAGCTATACCCAAGCACCCGAGGGTGCACACAGACAACCATAATGTGTGAAATGGGTAACGGTGGATAAAGCCAGCAGCGAGTCCTTCTATCACATTTTTTAGCTGCCACACCCAATGCTGATAAGAGGCACAATTACACATGGAGACATAACTGCTGCCTAAAACATAACCCCCTTGCTGAATTCTGTTTTATTACATAACAATGTGAAGCAGGGGCAGGAAAACATGGTTCAACGGCAGGCCTATTTCTGCAGTTCCACCTTTTACCTGCGGTTGTCTTATTTGCATCTTATGTTATCCATGAGACTACATAGGCAGGGATAGGTGGTACATACAGGGAAATAGCTGGCATGAGCCATCCTTTAGGCACGCTTAAGCCTCACAGAAAAACCCACGGAACGTAAGCATGCAAACTTTCCTAAGACCAGACCACTAGAGTTGGTCTTCACATCCTGCAAAGCTTTGTGTTCTTTACAGTACTATATTATGGCTTGATAATTCTTAACCCCACCAGGCAGTGGGAAAGAACGAACATATTGACACAAGTGACTACACAGAATTCAAAATCTCTTAAATTAGGGTATTGTTGAGAAAGGTAACTCCTAGCCCATTAACAGTCCCACCGCAATGTTTTGAACCTGAAACCTGTACAATCAAAAAGGATGTATAATTTTGGATAAGTCACTCTTTGGTAAAACTCAAACCAGCTCAAACAAGCTTAACAGTTAAAATAACTATATTCGAAATAATATTTAAGACTGACACAGGAGCAAAAGTCAGGAAACAAAGTTAACCGTCTTCCCCACCTTTCCTTAATTCACTCTACTATGGAGTAAGCCAAGTGGCTTACAAAGGCACCACAGCATAGCTTCATGGCAAAAGGGTAAAAACTGAACTCTGCATGCCTGGCCTTTTGTTAGAGGGCCTTTCAAAATGCAACCAAATCCCACTTCATTAAGTCAGCAGAAAGTTTTATTCAACGGATAACGCACTGCCATGCGTCAAGAGGGTAAATGTACAGAGATGTAAACCTCCCTTTGGAGCGCCTATACAAGCAGAGAGTTGTGTGTGCAAGTGGAAATCACTGAAAAACACACATACATCCTACATGTGTGTTCAGCTCCTCCCCCCCCCCCCACACACATGCGTTGCATGCCACTCCAGAAAGTTCCTGACCTTCAGGAGAGGCTGGGGGTGGGGTGGAGGTTAGAAGAGCTGTGCACAGACAGCTCTTTGGATCTCAGTCCTAGCTTCTACTAATAGAAACTATATTTTTTTTAGTGTTGCTTGGGGGGGGGGCAGGAATCTCTTAGGCAGCTTTAGAAGGAAAAAGTTGATTACGTACCCAGTTTAACTTAAGGCCCCATTTATGGGGCAGACCTGATTCATGGTAATTTGTAGCAGGGTTAATCCTTATTACTAGCTTTCATAACAGTAATGAAAAACTTAGTCTAAAAATACTGCACAAGCTTACCCTCCGTAATGCTTATAATCATGAAAATCTCATACAAAGCCGTAAGCCCTCACAACCACTGCAAGGCAGTAAACTTAATTCTTTGCCAATAACTTGGAAAAGGAAAACAAAGTCGGGGATGGGGGGGTTAGCAAGCTACTTGCACGCCAGCTGAAATACTTTATACAATACTGTGATTTTCACACACCCCGGTGATAATATAGCAGTCATCCTAGCTGTGTTTACAGTGTTTACTCCAGAATATTCCTTAAATATATACGTAGTCTCAGCAGAATGAGAATTTTTGAGGGATAATTACACTTTGAAAAGGAAAAAAAGAGACATTTATCAGATTAAAACTTCACAGTTGGGAATCGTAAGAATTAAAAACAGAGGCTCAGATTCAAAAGTCATCACATTTAAAATATAAAAATAAGTCTCATTGAAATCAGCAAACCATTCACACACTCTCAAAATGTCAATTGGCACAGGTGCAACTATATTCCCACGCAGCATTCGTTATTCTATGGTTCTGTGTCTACAAAAGGAAGTGTCCAATTTGCAAAAGAGGCAAGAGCATGCTGCTGCCGGTAACTGAAAGCGCCTGCAACAGAAATCTGGGGCCTTAAGAACTACAGTTCACCTTTATGACTGGCCACCAGCCAAGCAAGCGCAATGGCTCTCAAGCCACCTTCCCTTAGGCCTCTGCCAATGCCTGCACCAGCCGCACCTTGGTTCTGAATTTCTGCTCTGCTCCCACCCTTCTCTCGCCCAGCTAGAATGCCCTAGCAGCAGAGCTGGTTCGATGGCATATGATGGAGAAATGGACTGAGTGTGTCAGGGGTGGAGGGGAGCAATCCCTTCCCCCTGAGCAAAGTTACCTATACCAGACAAGAGAGTTGCCAAAAAAATAATAATCTCATTCTGCTAAGCCTAAATATATCTAAGTGTCGTCTTATGCTTATATATCAATGGATAACAAGTTATATAGGCTTAGATGCTGTTCAGTATGAGCAGAGTGGGTCTCACAGGAGTGAACTTTCTAGCCTCCTCACCACCACTGAGGCCTGCTATGCCTTCCAAAATCATGCTTTCTGGGGACAAGCAGATCCCCAGAATAACATGGAGACAAAAGGGAAGACCTTCAGGGTGGGGGGGAGAACAGAGAAAAAAATTCCCCCTCCCCGGCCAGCAGACAGGCCTTCTGCTGTGGTAAAGCATAGTTAGGATCCAAGCCATAATCTGTTTATTTGATAGAATTTTTGATACAGTAAAGTTTGCCAGCTCACACTTTTGAGGTCTGTTTTCAAAATAAAAAGCTTAACTTGAAAGATTTATGATTTGACTACTACTAGGTTTCACATTTTAAAATGCTATACTGACCTAAGCAAAAAAGTTAGCACCGCATTATTACTTTTTTAAAAATCAAACATTTGGGGAGGGATTTTAAAAACTGTGAAAATGTTTGTTATTGGCTCTTTATGGAAAAATACTGAGTAGTCATTGAAACTGTGGGGAAGCCAAAAAGCCTCTCTAATACAATAAGACATATTGCTCATTATTCCCATATTAGCATTATTACAAAAAAGTAAAAACAAGTGCTTCAGCTTCACTTAAAAATGGTAAATAGGAAGTTACGGTGCACCTGAAGACAGCTCTCTGGAAGAGATCTGCTAAAACACTGTTCTGAAATATTGTAGATTCAACTACAACATCCCTAACACATTATTAAACCAACCTTAATTACACTGAATACGTGGTAAGATTGGTTTACCTGGTATGCTACAGTACAAGATGAAGGTAGATTCTGAGGACAGTAAAAACATTTAAAACCACAATGCTACTTTTGGGTTGGCTAATATAACAATACATGTCTATATTAAAAAAGGGTCAGCACCACACACTGTCCAGTTTATACGCTAGACAAAAAAGCCAAACAATCCCCATTGTAGGTTAATATGCTTATGGCATTTGGTTTGTATATGCTAATGGAGCAGAGGTATTTAAATAATAAACTTTGCTCGCTTTAGGACACAATATTTGAATGTGGAAAATGTCCAAAGCTTCATGACAGAAAACCCAGAAAAATTCAGCAAAATCCTAAACAGAGGAAAGTCTTGGAGAGAGAGAAAGATGCCCACCCCCATTTTAAGATACTCCTACATTCACCCCCAACCAGAAGAGAAAAAGTGAACATTTTATATAGTTTATATATATAATATATATTATTATATAAAATTCAAAAGCTATCAAAATAGTTATTACAAAAAGAAAAAAAATCAACAAAACCCCCACAACTCAATATGACACATGGATGGGATTCCGGGAGGCATTTCCATGCTCCTATGTAACGTGTTTGGTTAAGGCTGCAATCCTAGCACACAACCTGGGAGTAAGTCACATTGAATTCAGTGGGATTTACTTTTAAGTAAACATGCATAGGACTGGGCTGCGAGAAGCACAACGCAAGAGAACACACTCCCTGGGTGTATCAGCCAGCAAATCTCTCCCCCCCCCCCCCCAGCCATCTTTCACTGCTGGATGTCTCACCCCCATCCCAAATGCATTGCTTCTGTAACATTCAGCCCTTTTTTCCAAGGAGTAAATGTAACCTTTCTTCCTTCAAAGCAATGGGAAAAAAGAAACAGTAGCATTCCACCCAGGAACAATGTTGACAAGACTTGTAAAATAAGGAAAAGTTAAAACGCCGTTATACCTTTTATGAAAGCTACCAAAGCAACAAAAAGGAAATGCATTGATCAATGTGCTTTGTTTGGGTTGCACTGAGGGGGACACAGTCTTTTAATCAGACGTGTGGATGTCCATGCTGTAATCCAAAGTTTCGGAGGCTGATGCATCATCGTCTCTCTGCTCCATATAAGCTTCTGTTCTTTCTGGAGATTCGATTCTGCTTCTTACTTCAGCTACGCCAGGATGGTTCTTTCGCAGGTGCTGGTTTAGAGTTCCTTGAAAAGGAAAGCATTTCCCACAGACCTCACAGCGGAAAGGCTTGTCATCTGTGTGGCCGCGAATATGGTATTCGAGTTGGTCCTTGCGTGTGTACTTCTTCCCACAATACTTGCACACAAAGGGGGTTATTCCCATGTGTAACCTCATGTGTCGGTCAAGACTCCCTTTCTGATTGAAAGACTTTCCACAGTATATACAGATTAACCTTTCACTGTACGCACACAAGTGACCTCTCGAATTCCTTTCCCGTGGACTACTTTCGTAACCAAGGTGACTTCCTGCAGATTCACCGTCGGCTCCCTGTATCAGGCCCGGAACATCACTATGCAAGTGACTAGTAGATACCCGTTTCTGACGCCCACGACCGCGGAAAGAGCCTAGCATGGACCTTGATGAGCTTGAGTTTCTGAGGCTGCCGAAGCCCTCAAACACACCAGCGGGCTGGGATGCACCATGGGAATACGAATAAGCATTCTGCAGTACAGAGCCGTAGGAGCCAACGTTGACGGCCACTACTTGCTCCCCATCAACCATTTCAGTATGGTACCCATCATCGCCAAGCGAGGAGCTATCTGAGCAACTTGGCCGATCAGATTTTTCCATTTTCACTTTCACCTCGGCAGCCTGGCTCTCTCTTACTACCAAGTCCCCCTGATCGTTATCTCCTTCAATCTGAACTTCATATTCTGAAACGCTTCCGCTGCTTCCGCGATCTGATTGGCCTTCTTCTTGCAGACGGTTACGCAGAACCTTGGTTGGAGTCGTCTCCATTCTTAGATCGCTGCCTGACGTCGACTGCCGCACCTGAGAGCAATAGGGAGGAGAGATTTCGACTGGATTGGCAAAGTAGCTGCTGTCTTTAACCCCATTGTGGTTTTCAGCAGCATCTTCGGCACCGATGGTGACAGAGTCGACTTCACCGACGCTGATCTTTGAATGGATGCTTTCGAGTATTTGTGTGCACTTATCGATGACACATTGCATCTGTAGAAAACTAGCCGCGGTTAAAAAACTAACAACGTCCTTTAGCTGCAAGGACATCCTTCCAGTGTAACAAAAAGAAAGCAACTGTTCAAAGACGCTGGGATTTTTAATGACTGATATTGACAGGCCGCTCATGGTACTTAACGCTGAATGGTCACGAAAATAGGGAGAACTGGCAGCTAGAACAGCTTTGTGGGCTCTGAATGGCTGGCCCTGGATATGCACAATGATATCACACAGCTTCCCCTGCAGGCGGAGCTCATTCAGCTGGCTCAGTACGGTGCTGCTGTATTCAGGAACATCAAACTGGATGAAACTGCCGCTGTCCATGTCTTCTGGTGTCAACTGTAACCTGTAAATGGACAAACAGAGTACTTAGATAGGAACCTAAAAGGCACTAAGTGGTTTTCAAAATAGCAAGCAGTTCAATAACACACATGCTAATTTCATTTTAAATTTACACTGCATCTCATCTGCACGTTGATGAGATCAAAAACACAAGGCAATTCTTTTAAAAGCAGTGAGTCTCTCACTTTTAAAAGGAATTTTAAAAGGGAAGAACAGTTTAAAATTACGTGGGATGTGGCTGGTTTAGTGTTGCACGTACTGATCTTATAAATAACTGGCAGTTTCACCGGTTGCGATGGTTTAAGTTAGTGAAAATCTGTGGAGATGCAATTCTCAACTTGACAATCTGCGAGAACTCTCAGCTACTAATGCTTGTATTAATCAGGTATGCCAAGGCTCCTTTATTCTACTGACTTGCCCGTTAAACCATTAAAGAGGACACTGAAAATAATAATAAAAAATTGTCCATGCAAGAGAAGAGAATGAACTCTGAAAAAATGTTTTAAGCAGCACAGTTGAACCTAAGCACTGCTGATGCAAATTAGCATGCCATGCAATGTAAAACTACAGAAAGGTTTGCCACACACTGAAGTTCCTTCCTTTTGTGGTTCTAAGGCTGGGTTTCTCAACTGTTTTCCTAACTAGCCTCCTTAACAGAAATGCCTGGACCTACTCTCTTTATCCGCAAAGTTACTGTTGATAGACAAATAGTCAGCAGTCACCACTTAGTTACTGTCATGGTAACTATTTACTATCGTCAACGGTTAATATAAGAGGAGCCGCAAGGACTTCTTGGGGAAAGGAAATCCCATTTACTTCCCCCCTCTCTCTCCCTCTAGCTCTGCTTGCCCATACCTGATCTTCCCCCCACCCATCCACTCTTCTCTCCCCCCACTGTGTCTGCTGGTTCACCTCTGCAATCCTGTGGGCATGGCACAATGGGGGGCGGGCAGGCTATGGCAACCTACCATGCCACCAAAACTGAGAGGGGGCACACACAGACAGCTTTGATTTTTGGGAAGGCTTACCTCGCATTTTGTTTTTTAAACAATTTGCATTTTTCTGCAAACCTATATCCTAGCTGTGGTTGATGTTGCCACATGGATTTTAAAAATTTAACAAAAAAAAGTAAAGGTAGTTCCCTGTGCAAGCACCCGGTCATTACGGACCCATGGGGTGGCATCACATCCCGACGTTTACTAGGCAGAATATGTTTACGGGGTGGTTTGCCATTGCCTTCCCCAGTCACCTACACTTTAACATAGGTGGCAACCAATACAGCTATTAGCCATGAGGATGCTAAGTAGTTATGGCAAGAGGGGATCCATGAGCAAGAGGAAATATTTGGGGGCCACCTAAGGCCATGAAATAAAACTTAAAGGGATTATACACAGAGGTCCATAAATCTCAGCTGGCATAACCACCCAGCCCAAAATGCTCTTTCTATAACCCGATGTTCTCCACCAGAGGAAGGGGTCTTGGTTGATGTCACATGTCAGGCTGAAAGCGACTGCCCTCTTCCCCAGATCTGAACTGGAGCAGGGAGTGGACTCACCACCATTGCTCTCAGCCTCAGAGACTCTCAAAAGCCAGTTAAGATCTTTCAAAGTTTTCCAAGCTCTCGGTCAGACTAAAAAATGCACCTGCCAGTGTCAAGCTGGTGAATCCTAAGCAACCAAAATGATCAGGAGGCTAGAGCAACTGCCCTATGAAGAGTGGTTAAAATACTTAGGGCTGTTTAGCTTGGAAAGAAGGCGGTTAAGGGGAGACATGATAGAGGTCTATAAAATTATGTATGCTATGGAGAGATGGACAGGGAGAAGCTTTTCTCCCTCTCATATAATACTGGAATGCGGGGTCACCTGCTGAAGCTGGAGGGTGAGAGGTTCAAAACAGATAAAAGGAACTATTTCTTCACACAACGCATAGTTAAATTGTGGAACTCCCTGCCCCAGGATGTGGTGATGGCTGCCAACTTGGAAGGCTTTAAAGAGGGGAGTGGACATGTCAGTGGAGGAAAGGGCTATTCATGGCTACTAGTCATGATGCATACCTATTCTCTCAAGGATCAGAGGAGTATGCCTAATATATTAGGTGCTGTGGAACACAGGCAGGATAATGCTGCTCCAGTCGTCTTGTTGATGGGCTTCTTAGAGGCACCTGGTGAACAGACTGCTGGACTTGATGGGCCTTGGTCTGATCCAGCATGGCTTTTCTTATGTTCACGAGTGTTCATACATTATAAGCTAAGTACTCTGTGCTAAAGATTAAACAGCTTGTGACCCTCAAAGTCACATACAGGCCACCAACCATATATCACAGACTGACAGGTGCCTGCCTACTCCCTCTTGCAGTGTCAGGTAAGCAGGCAGCTGATATAGGTGGTTTATCAATCCCTGATAGGCTGCTCCACAAGGCTAGCAGTGTGCATTTAGCTCTATGGGTCATAAGCAGTTGTGCAAACATGTTTTACTACAACCATAACCTGCAAAATGCAGATTCAGGCTTCAAACTGAAAAAAATCTAAGAGTACATATTGTTAAGCTTTGGGGCATTCTCTTTTCTGGCAAAACAGTCATCTACACATTATTTCCTGCTTTATTTCTCAGAAACCGGAAAAAAAAAACGCAAGAAGCTTTTCATTATATCGCACTATAGAAAAATTTCAAAAACTACAGCAAGAGGCAAATAAGTACCTGTTACAATAAAAGATTATAGGGGGGGAAGCACAATGCTGCCATCTTGTCAAATTGTTTAACTAGGTCTCAGAAAAGCCTTTTCTATTGCAATTCAGTGTCTGAGGAGCTGTAAAGATAGTATTGCAAAGCCTACATTGCCAACTATAAAAGAAAGCTCTCAAATTTCAGTTCTTACTAATGAAAAAAAATCATCTGTTTGGGTCTAAGTTGGATCTTCCGAGAAAATAACAAAGCAGTAAAACCACATTTATGTTTCTTCATCATGGAAGGCATCACTAAACTGAAAACCTAAATCCTTAAATGGCTGACCACACACACAGACACTCCAAGGCACAGAAAGAATTCCAGAAAGCAAGTCAAACAGATTTAGAAAACAAAGCATATGTACCATCTTCCATATAACTACTGCCCCCCCACCCCCGTGTTGTGTCAGAGCTATCTGGTTGCCTAGGAATTAAAAGCATGTGTACACGATCCCCACAGGTATAGAACAGTTGCACAAATGATGCATTAAAACCGGAATTATTTGGGTTAGCGATAACAGCAAAAACACTCAACCGTTATAACCAAAAGGGCAGACACCCGGGGGGGGGGGGGAGAATCTGAACTGTATGCCAGAGAATCCCAGATTTGGGACCCTGAAAATGCCAGTTCTGCAGTCAGAGTAACATATGCAAATCATCTTCTGATTTTACATGAATACACTTAATAGGCTTGCTTTATCTACAGGATTTGTATTCATTCTGTAAGCAGTGTGATGAGATAGAAGGAAAAGATAATGATACTCTAAAGGGATGGGTGCTCTAGCCTCTACCACCAAAAAGCCATATAATAATAATTACCATAACTTCCATCACAGCAACCACCACCACCAAGGGAAGACTGGTTTGACCATGTGAATACAAACGCTCACTTCCTTTTTTTTACTTTATCATACCAAATCTCCTTCTCTTCATTTTCCCTTCACTCCCCTTTCCTTCTGTATCTTGCCTTTTTTAGATTGAGGGCAGGGCCACTTTGGGAGAGAATTGTCTTAGAAGTGAGACTTACAATATCAACCAACGCCAATGTAATAAAAATTGTAATAAAGTAAGGGCCATTGGGGAACATGACAAAAGAGCCATAAAGCAGAGGTTCACACCCATGCAGGGTACAAAATTTCAATCAACTCAGGGGTGTCAAACATATGCCCCACATGCCAAATCCAGCCCTTTGAGAGCTCTTATCCGGCCCACAAGTCAGCCAGCACACACACCCCGTCCCAATCTGGGCTGCTGAGGCCCGGCCCGGCCCAACCAAGTGACATTTATGTCATTGGTTCTTGTAGGTTATCCGGGCTGTGTGACCGTGGTCTTAGTATTTTCTTTCCTGACGTTTCGCCAGCAGCTGTGGCAGGCATCTTCAGAGGAGTAACACTGAAGGACAGTGTCTCTCAGTGTCAAGTATGTAGGAAGAGTAATATATAGTCAGAAAGGGGTTGGGTTTGAGCTGAATTCCTTTCTGACTATATATTACTCTTCCTACACACTTGACACTGAGAGACACTGTCCTTCAGTGTTACTCCTCTGAAGATGCCTGCCACAGCTGCTGGCGAAACGTCAGGAAAGAAAATACCAAGACCACGGTCACACAGCCCGGATAACCTACAAGAACCAATGAACTCTGACCGTGAAAGCCTTCGACGACATTTACGTCATGTCCGGCCCTCGTAACAAATGAGTTTGACACCCCTGCTCTAGCAGACACTTGTCTGTTTAGCTTCCAACAAGCCCCAGGCCATGCAGAAATATTTTTCATGCCAGTGGGAGAAAATCCAAATGGCAGAAAATCTCACAAATGAACAGTTCACTTGCACAAGGCTCACTGAAACAAACAGGTGCACTCTTGCACAGCTCCTGTCCCCTTCACTGTAAAGGAGAACCTCTGGCTAGACAGCACTCCAACGGTCAGGGAATTGTCTTACACTCAGCTGCCTTTGTGTCCTGAAACTGTTGCTTCCAGCAATTGCCTCACCTCATAGGAGGCCTAGCTCTGAACGAACCTTTACTGTTGTGAGAACTAGGAACTTATCCGTTCGTTTGGTTCTCATGATTCCATAGT
The DNA here is from genome assembly GCF_029931775.1 of Euleptes europaea. Lineage (NCBI taxonomy): Eukaryota > Metazoa > Chordata > Lepidosauria > Squamata > Sphaerodactylidae > Euleptes > Euleptes europaea. The sequence continues at coordinate 41,437,659 of NC_079325.1, read as the reverse complement.
AGACATCGGAACTGCATGAAAGGTTATGTTGTACTATGCATACCAAGTGCATGAGACAAACAAGCATAAACTAAAAAGTGGGACAACTTCTATGCTCTTTTAAAAAAAAGTCAGAACAACTGTGTTCCTCTGCTGTATGTTAAATTTACAAAGGAAGAATGCATAGACTTAACATTTACCTCCTGCAGGTTCACCTGCACAAGCCTATTTGCAAGAAACAGGATCCGTGTCCTAATTGGTGTTAAGTGATCCTGATTATGAACGCAGCTCCTTAAGAAGAGCCTGTGCAGTTCAGATTAAGGGCACCCAGTCCAGCACTCTTTGCAATAACCCCAGAATCCACCAGGTTCAAAGTGGCCCGTGGTAAACTGGCCAGCAGTACACCTTCTGCCTACCCCTGCTTTTGTTTACCCAATTCAATATTTACGTAGTACATTTTTATTCCTTCGAAGAGCTCAGGGTTACATATGTCGGTCTCCCTTATTCCAGTCTGAAGTAGCTTAGGCTAAGAGAAAATAACTGGGCCAAGGTCACCCAAAGGGCTTTATTATAGGTTCTAGTCCAACCCTCTGACCACGACACCGCACTGGTGCTCATATTGATTAGAGAGGCCATGATAACCAAAACAGCACAAAATGTATCAAACTTGGAATATATCTATGATGATGATTTAAAATAGCTGGCAGCTTGATGGTGGTTGAAAGTGCCATCAAGTCAGAGCCGACTTATGGTGACCCCAGAGGATTTTCAAGGCACAAGACATTTAGAGGTGGCTTGCCTCCTCTGTGTACCTGTGTCACGACCCTGGACTTCCTTGGTGGTCTCCCATCCAAATACTAACCAGAGCCGACCCTGCCTAGCTTCCAAGATCTGATGGGGTAAGCTTAACTGGCACCTCCCTTTAAGAGTATTAGCCTTACCTCCCACAATGTGCTGCATTTGTTTTAACAACGTCTGTATGGCTACATTCAAATGGAAGTCGTTTACTTGCAGAGTCCTTACTGTACTCTGTATAAATCAGACACTTGCATTTCCAGAAAAGATATTGAGGGGAAAATTAATATGGTTGGCTTATTTCTAAACGTTATCATGACCAAAAAGATAATTTCTGAGCCTAATTTAAATCATGAAGGATTAGGGAATTACTTTCTTGCAGTGCTCGACAGCATTACAGAACCTGGACTGTGGTAACAAACTTTGCACCAGTCCATTTTTAGCCACTAAATTAAAAGGAAACCTCTCGAGGGTCAAGATAGTTATGGGCTCCAAATCTTGCGGTGCAGATAATTAGGAGATAAAATAATTAGCTCCTTTTAATTTGCTTCAAAAAGGAATACAACAGGCAAGTCACTCTTAACTGTCTTCCATTTAAAATAGGAAGGAGAGATACCTATTTCCAAATCAGTTCTACAAAATCTGATGTTAAGTTTTTGTACTAGTTGATCATTAAACATAATTTACACTACATAGATGAGTTGACTGGATTTTAGAACGTCAGGTACCCATTTCACAGAGCTGCAAAACAGTTAACAAGCTTTTGGGGTGTCATGAAAGTCTCTTGGCAGGAAGTTGGTTAAAAAAACTGTGGGGGAGATGCTGTTGTACAGCATGTTAGATGCCTATTTGCAACATGCTCTTCTGATGGCAATTCAAGAGGCTCTTTTACTGCCCTCTTAACACTGTCATGCGATGCAGACTGGCCTCCATGTCCTGCACCAGCAACATCTTTTTCTTTTCCCTTCGCCACCCTTTAACATGCTCCCAGAAAAATTCCAAAGCCAGCTAGCTATTGCATGACTTGACAGTAGTCATAATAACGTACCATGCTACTGTCACTATGAATGTGTTGTCAGCTGCAATTTTGTTTGTTTGTCCTGAGCTGTTTGAGACAAGTGCAAGGTGCAGCCTTGGAGGGGCCGAACCTGATTCGCAGACTGCAGCATCTTTGGGTACTCAGTGGTCTAAGAAAGGCCATCCTGACCCACGTGGCACAATACACACAGGACCACCATGCAGGACACTTATTTGAATGGGCACCTGCATCTAGTCTCTGTGTGTGGTTCCCAGTTCATCAAGGAATCCCTTATGTGTCACCCTTGCTAGAGCTGTTTAACTACAGGTATTCCCATACACAAGCAAAATTCTCAAGACTCCTTAGTATAAGTTCTCCCATTATATTTATCACATCCTCCCCATTATCACTTGAATGCAATAAATTGCCATTTTGGGTTACTTTCACTTTGGGCGAAATCTGGGAGGCAAAGCAACAACAAAAGCTGGCTGTATGAACTCATCCTTGGAATAAAAATGTTCTCCTATCTACGGTGATGGAGGCCAACTGGTTACAGGCAGCCAGAACGGGCTTACTAGTGCAAAGAACAAAGTACATATTTTGGTTTCTTGCTACAAAGTACAACTGACATATTTTGGTTTCTTGCTGTCCACTCACTTCTAGAGCAGCTGAACATATAAATACATGGAGCTGCTTTATACGAAGTCATACCACTGATTTACCCAGCCTATTATTGTTTATTCCAGCTGGCACCAGCCTCCGACATTTCATGCAAGCTTTCCTAGCCCGGTAAACAACCCTGCTTTTAAGTGGAGATGCCAGGGACTGAACCATCGGCAAGCGAAGGATGTGCTCTACCACCAAGGTAAGTGTCCTCCTGTAAAAAGTGCTGAGATTTATATTTTTAACTCCAAAACAACAGTGAGTTTTATCTCCCTGGAACACATTGCAAAACTCCAATGGAGCAACATGGCAGAAGGACAGCGAGCACCCTTCCCCTCCACCACTCAGATAAAACTGTCCGTGTAACCAAAGGTCTCCACATAAACGACTGAACACAGAGAAGCCCAAGATGCATAACTCATTTCCCTCTAAGGAAAGCAAGAGGGAGGGGGAAAGCACACAAACAGGGTCGGAATCAGCTGCTCACTTGGGAAATCGCCAGACAAGCAGCTATATAGTTATGCAGAGCAGGGGCAGGATTGCTAATGTCCAGTGAACACATGAACGAGAGGCAGAGCATTTTAAGGTGCCTGGGTTCCTCCTCGCCAAGTCTCTCATCTTGCTTTTTGTGGGTGCAGTCACAAACTATCAGAACTGTTTAACCCCACATCATTTTGTCTACCTCCTTCACTAGAGCAACATTCGTTATAGAAGCCGACAGGCTCACGCCTCCATGATGTCCTGGTACAGCAACTCTCACAACTCTGGAGCAGATACTGACACTTTTCAAATATGTGTGTATTGACCTCACCGGGACAATAGGAAATAAATATACATAGTGGATAAAACTATGGATGGAGGCCCCCTGGTTTTGACTACACTTTTCTGACAAAGCTTCCTTCTAAATATGTTCTAAAAATCAGTAAACTTGACTTCTAAGTGTGTCTACAGATTAGAGACCCTTCTTAACATCTAGACATCAGAGCAGAGTGAAAGAGAGAGAGCTCCCCCATCAAGTAGCAACTTGCTCAGTCATTTGGAGCAGGTAAGAATTGGTTCTAAATGAATGACTAGAGGGGAGTATGGGTAAATTGTTCTTTTCTTTCAATACATCACAAACTTCTTCCAAAAAAAGCAGGAGGCTAAAATGCTAGGCTGGTCTTTCCTGTGGTGCTGGGCATTCAGTTCAAAAGGGAGAGTGTCTCTATGGCAGGGATAATCACATCAGGGAAAACATCAAACAAAACTGATTACATAGGCCCCTCCACCACTAATGGCACAGACATACTTATTCTTTGGATCATGGACTGTATCATGACACATTAAGATCCAAATAAACTGTGCCATAAAGATAGAATGTTAACAGCAAATGTTGTAAACATTGTAATCAAAATACAGGTACGTTGAATATTTTGTGTTACTATAAAAGTGCAATAAACCTTTGGGGCACCTTATGAAAATAACCCAACAGACTCTCTAAAAGATTTGCTATTTATAAATCAGTTTGGCTCATTTTTCACTCAACATCCTTTCCACTTCACAGGTTAAAATTAACACTAAGTATACAAAATGAAACTATAGACCAAATGTTTTAGGAGGGCAGAAAAAGATGCAGGTATGGATTTAGCACAAGAGAGGTCTCAATGGGTATCTGTGAGGTCACTAGCCATGGGAGTACAATTAATTGCACTGTGGCGAGAGCTGCCTTGCAGACTCATTTGCTAGTTCATTTGGCAGGCTCTGCCCAGGGATTTACATCTACCCTTGTTACTGACAAGCTCAACCTCTCACCCCATCCCCACCCTCCATTTACTGGGAAGAAAGTTTACTAACACAAGCGTAAAATCAAATAGCTGCAAAAGGTATACTTCACCCAACAGGCCTGGGAAGCCAAAAAGCAATGAGAACACTCACTTCCTGAGTACAGTTCACTACACAACTAGGCACAGCTTCACTAGGTCTGTTGATCATGCATTAATGGCCTGGGGAGAAAAAAAGTGCTTTATTACTTTTTAAAACATCGAGCTACAATAAATCCTCTTCTTCCCTGCTTCCTACCTACCTAAAAACTTGCTCCCTATAAATATATAAAGCTGCCCCATTTAATTCAGTATTGTGTGATCTGTTACAAGTTCTCCGACGTCTCCAGCTAGGATTTTCCACAGCACTGCTATCAGAGGTCCTTTAACTAAGAGCCAGATTTGCATAGTGGTAGCTACAGTGCTGTACCAGGACTAGACACACCCAGGTTCAAATCCAAATAAAACTCACCAGGTAAGTCTGGACCAGGCAGGGACTGAACCTGGGGCTTTATACACACAATATATATGATCAGACACTAAGATACGGTGATAACCATGATATTCTTCACTTGAAAGGAAGGGTCTTCAAGAAATTACAATTATGTTTAATCTCTACAATACAGCAGCTTGCAGGGCGGGGGGCATAGCACCCATTTGCCTCCAACGAGAATAAAACTGCTGATATCATACTGCCATTGTACAAATCTATGGTGAGACCACACTTGGAATACTGTGTACAGTTCTGGTCACCACACCTAAAAAAGGATATTACAGAGCTTGAGAAGGTGCAGAAAAGAGCAACCAATATTATTAGGGGACTAGAGCAACTGCCTTATGAGGAGCAGTTAAAACGCTTAGGGTTGTTTAGCTTGGAAAGAAGGCTGCTGAGGGGAGACATGACAGAGGTCTATAACATTATGAATGGTTTGGAGAGAGTGGACAGGGAGAAGTTTGCTCCCTCTCCCATAATACTAGAATGCGGGGTCATCTACTGAAGCTGGAGGATGAGAGATTCAAAACAGATAAAAAGAAGTATTTTTTCACACAACTCATAGTTAAATTGTGGAACTCCCTGCCCCAAAATGTGGTGATGGGGTGTCTTCTAGATTTTTATTAAGAGATTTTATTACGTTTATAATGGAATGTATTATTACAGAATCGGGAGGTGTTTTCTTTTTTAATTAATCATTTGTCAACCAGTCTGGGTAACTTACAGACAAAAGGAGGCCAAAAATGCCGCAAGTTAACAAAGATAAATAAATAGCACAGTTTATAGAGCATAGACATACATTTATGTATTTATTTAGAATATTTCTCTGCTGCTTCTTCAGAATCCAATTTAATTTATCTACTGCTTTAGCCTTCCGTTTTAAAGAAAATGCTCATTGAGGTATTAAGCTCAGTGAAGTCTATTCTGGTTTGCAGTGGTTCTCTAAGGTCTTAGGTGGAAAGGTCTTCTTCAATATCCACTATCCGAGACCCTTTACATCAGGGGTGTCAAACATAAGGCCCGAGGGCCAGATCTAGCCCCTTGAGAGATCTTGTCCGGCCCGCAAGCTAGCAGAGTCATCTGCTGATGCTGGAGGGTGAGAGATTCAAAACAGATAAAAGGAAGTATCTCTTCACACAACGCGTAGTTAAATTGTGGAGCTCCCTGCTTCAAAATGTGGTGATGGCTGCCAACTTGGAAGGCTTTAAGGGGAGTGGACATGTTAATGGAGGAAAGGGGTATTCATGGCTACTAGTTAAAATGGATACTGGTCATGATGCATACCTAGTCTCTCCAGGATCAGAGGAGCATGCCTATTATCTTGGGTGCTGTGGAACACAGGCAGGATGGTGCTGCTGTAGTCGTCTTGTTTGGGGGCTTCCTAGAGGCACCTGGTTGACCACTGTGTGAAAAGATTGCTGGACTTGATGGGCCTTGCTCTGATCCATCAGGGCTTTTCTTATGTTCTTATGCTTTTCTTATGTTCATATTTTCAGCTTTATTTTCTGTGCTCAAGGACTGGTGCTTACATTCAATTAAAACCTGGCTGAAAGGGATATGGAGGTTGCCTGGATTACAGCAGAAGCTTTATATTTAGTCAAAGGAAAGATGTGCTGCTGAGTGGTGATCCTTGAAGAACTTTACTGTTCGGGTACTAGTGCCTTTTATAGGGTCCAGTGCTCCCTCATATGCCAGTTGTGAATGAGGGAAGGGGTTGTATGAATGTACTGTGTGCTGCATTAGGTGAAAGGCTCTTCTCAATTCCTCTCCTAATTATGGCCAGCATGGAATTTGCCTTTTTTACAGCAGCCGCATCTATGAAGAAACCATGTAACATTCCTACACCATCAAAGTCACCACAGTCACCATATTTCAGGAAACAAAGTGGAGCAAAAGGTAGATGCTGCCAACCCTAGGCAGATTTTAGCCTCAGAGCACACATGTAAACCCATCTCCTCCTCCATTAAAACCCTCTTCTTTGATACAACCTTTAGCTTAGCTGCCTGAGTTCCTCAGCATCTATGGAAACACAACTCCAGCATGTGTAACTACATCTCTTCATATCTGTTCCTTCTTTCCCGTTGCTATTCTTCACTGTGGCTACAAAGCTCCCCTCCTACGCCAACATCTCTCTCAACATCGAAATGTAGATTGCAAATATGGAAAGGAAGCTCCCCCCGCAATCCTCTGAAAAGCACCATCTATATATACACAGAAGGTGTCGCGTAAGTGAAAAACACCTTACAGGTTTAACATTAAACTTTAGCAACCGAAAAGCAAAAAAGAGAATACAAGAAGCTGCCTTACACAAAATTGGATCATTGGTCTTTCTAGATCAGCACTCTTAACTCTGGCAGTAGCTCTACACTGTCCGCCTCTTAACTTAGATTCCAGAACCCAGGACCTTCTGCACAACATGTGCTAAGACTTAGCCCCTCTCAGGTAGTACTTTACATGCAACATGTACTAATGTTTCCCCCTCCCAATACAAAACCCCATACGCCTCTTTGAACCATTATGGGGTTTATCTGACAACCCTCTAACATTATACACTGGCAGCAAAGCTTCACCCTTTAAGTCCCGTCCCCCCACTCCAGTTGCTTTCACTCTCTGCCCAGCACCCCCACCCTAGCAACAAACATCTTGCTTCGTTGGCCTGCCATGAAAACAATTAGGAGTTTCCGTGACACACGTGTACAAAGGGGGGATCACACGCGAAACACCTCCCACCCGAGACGAGCCGTCACCGATAATAAGGAAATCCCAGTGGCACTTTGTGGACTAACCTTTCTGGGGCGATAATTCACAGTGGGTAGCCGTGTTAGTCTGTCTGCAGTAGTAGAAAAGAGCAAGAGTCCAGTAGCACCTTAAAGACTAACAGAAATGTTTTCTGGCAGGGTATGAGCTTTCGTGAGCCACAGCTCACTTCTTCAGATACTGGTATCTGAAGAAGTGAGCTGTGGCTCACGAAAGCTCATACCCTGCCAGAAAACATGTCTGTTAGTCTTTAAGGCGCTACTGGACCCTTGCTCTTTATCTGAAGAAGTGAGCTGCGGCTCACGAAAGCTCATACCCTGCCAGAAAATATTTCTGTTAGTCTTTAAGGCGCTACTGGACTCTTGCTCTTTTCTACTACTTTCTCGGGCGGTTTGCGCAGGCTGCTCTGCCAGAGGCCAGCGGGAGGGCTGTACGACCCGGGACCAGGGGAGCGACCCCTCGCCCGCGACCCACACCCACTTGGCCGGCCAAACTAGGCAGAGAGCCGCGCCAACGACCAAAAGAAACCTGCTCCAAGGGAAAGCCGCTCCCGAGGCGGCCCGAGAAGGCCCCCCCGCCTATCCTCTCCCCCTTTAGGACTGAGGGGGCTCCCCAAATCGGTCGGCAGCCGAAAACGTGGCCCCCCCACGCCCCCTCGCCCCGCTTCTCCGCCTTCCTTCCTCCCTTCCCTCACCTGAAGGGCGTCGGAGTCTCCTCACATGGCGGGTCCGCCGGAGGGAGCTGGGCCCGGCTGCCACCTTCCCCCCGGCGCCTCCGCCGCAGCCAGCAGCGCCCGGAAGCGACGCCTTCCCTTCCCACGAGCCACTTCCGCTACCGGGGCCATAGGCACTGGGCGGGGCGGGGAGGCCCTCCTTGGCCACGCCCACTCGGCACGCCCGGCCACGCCCACGCCTTCTCCTCTCCTGCGTCGCTCCAGCCGGCCTGGCGGGAGGGGCGCGCGCCCCTCCCTCCCTCCAACGGGCAATGACAGTTCGTTTTTTTTTTATAATTTTTTTTAATTTTCTTCATTTAACATTATTAACAATATCCAGCACTAGAAATAATAATAATAAAAAGAGAAAACAAGTAGCATCACTAATTTAACAATAAAATGACTCCCCCCCTCTCCCATCTAAAAATAAATTGTATAAACTTTTGCTAACGGAACTAATCCCAATATTATTTTTAATTAACCTGTTCTTATTTTATTCAAGGGCAATGACAGTTTGAAGAAAAAGAGTTGGGTTTTTTTTTGTGTAATATGCCGACTTTCTCTACCACTTAAGGAAGAATCAAACCGGTTTACAGCCTCCTTCCCTTCCCCTCCCCACAACAGACGCTTTCAGTGCATTCCTAAGGAGAGTTACTCCAGTCTAAACCCATTCTTTGCAATGTGCTCAAACTGGAGTAACTCTCCTTAGGAATGCACTGTTTTCATTCATTCTCCCTAGGAGTGCACTGTTTTCATGCATTTAGGAATGCATTCTTTGCAATGGGCTTTGACTGGAGTAACTCTCCTAAGGAATGCACTGTTTGTGAGGTAGGTGGGGCTGAGAGTGTGACTAGCCCAAGGTCACCCAGCTGGCTTCATGTGGAGGAGTGGGGAAACCAACCCGGTTCACCAGATTAGCCTCCACCACTCATGTGGAGGAGTTGGGGAACTGAACCCGGTTCTCCAGATCAGAGTCCACCACTCTTAACCACACCACCACGCTGGCTCTCTTTGCCGCCTCCTTTCCTCACCTTTTAATCTCCTTTCAGGCCAGATGGACTAAGGGAGGCTATTAAATCTTTTTTTTAAAGCAGTACAGTTGTTAATAATGTAAAAAGGTAGTATAAATAAATGGCAATGGGTAGCCATATTAGTCTGTCAATAGCAGAAGAAAAGAGCAAGAGTCCAGGAGCACCTTAAAGACTAGCAAAATTTCTGGCAGGGTATGAGCTTTCATGAGCCACAGCTCACTTCTTCAGTATTTGAAGAAGTGAGCAGTGGCTCACGAAAGCTCACACCCTGGAAGAAATTTTGCTAGTCTTTAAGGGGCTACTGGACTCTCGCTCTTTTGTACTGTAGCATAAATAATGATGTGATTGATGAAACAATAATGAATTCAAAGAGATAAAACAACAGTATAATTAGGACATAAAATAGTTTTACAAAGGTCCACTTAAGTAGTTTTACAAATAAGATACTGCTAATTATAAAAAGATGAATAATATCTTTTAATCGTAATAACATAAGAAACAGTGAGAGCTGGGGACCCTACAGCAACTGCCTTGAGCTCCCTGGTGAAAATATAAATGGATTATAAATAAAAATCAATAATAAATAAACAAAAATGCCTACCTAGCAATATCAAATGAACACAAGCCAATCTCAATGAAATTAAATTAGTAAATATTTTTGAAGGACTGCAGCCACAGTTCCTTGGGAACAGACTTGCCAGAGGTTGTGAAAAGAAGTGGTACACTATTGTCCTAGTCATACTTTGACACTGACCAAATGCAAGAAAATATGCATAAAGTCAGTTTTAAACAAAGGTTGCAATCTGTGTACTTACTTGGAAGTAAATCCTATTGGCCTTACAGCCAAGTAAACATGAACAGGATTACACTGTAGGTACATTTTAACTCACCCCACGTGCAGGGCTGCCAGCCTCCAAGTGGGGCCTAGAGTTCACTGCAATTGCTCTTCAGACTAAGATCAGTTCTCCTGGAGAAAACGGCTGCTTGGGAGGGTGGATTATAGCCTGCTGAGGTCCCTCCCCAGGCTCCACCCCCAAATCTCCAAGAATTTCCCAAGCCAGAGTTGGCAACCTTATCTAGTTGCTCTGGCCACCACACATCAGCAGGGGGGGGGGGCACATCTCCAGTTAAATGGAGCTGAAAATAGGTTAGGGTGAAATGCAGCTTTATATGAGCAGAAGGAGGTCATGGAGAGCAGCTGCCAGTCAGAGTAGGCAATGCTGATACTGATAGACCAAGGGTATTTATAATTGGTGTTGCCATGTTAAACTGTGTTTCTTCTCCCTCTCTACAAATGGTTTCTACTGACTAGGTCAAAAGTTTATGAACTGATTCAGCACAGCATCAAATTCTTATCATAAACTCATCATGACTCAATAGTTTCTCAGGGGACATGAGGTTAGTAAGGATCACCACTCATTCTGGCTTGATGTGTACTTAACAATTAATACATCTGTAGGTGTTTACATTGTGGCTCTCAAAGGAACCTTTGGGAATTAGTAATAAAATACACTGCCTTCCTATTGCAGCTGGCATGAAAGGTAAAATACGTCCTTCCAAGTTTTAGAAATGCCTCTATTTTAAAAACTGTGAATTGTATATAAATAATTTTCACAGCTGCTGAATATGGTAAAGTGCCAGAAACAGTCCAAATCACATCAGTTACAAACATTATTATGGGGTGTAAAGCTAGCATTTCACACTGTTTAGCGTTAACCATCTAGCAACAATAAGAAAGCCAGCGTTTCTAAACACATCACATGCCCTTTGCTAACCAAGTTAGAAAGGTCAGGAAAGCAACTATAAGAATATGAGGGGGTTACTTGCATTTCATGTAGATAGTCATGTAACTGGGAAACTTCTACATCAAATGTTTACTGCCAGTAATAATGTGGCACATAACCACAAAGCGATGCATTTATCTTGCCCTTCAGGGTTCCACATTCGAGTGAATTGAATCAGAAGTGCCTAGGAGAAGGTCAGGAAGGCTCCCGCAGTGCTAACATTCCGTAAAATGTGCGAAACAGAAATTTTAAGGGGGGCATCCTTGTAATGGAATTAGATCTATAGTGGGTCAAAACGGTCCAGAAGGCTGCCTTCATATAGGAGTGGGGAATGGATACCGCATTGCCTGGTACCTTTGTAATCCCACATTCTGCATTGCTAGCACTCCGCCTGCCTGGGCACTTTGCTAGTTCACGCTGTCATTTAAATTTGTATTCCTAGTGCTGTTGCATTGTTCTTTGTATACTGCATGATCCCATTGTTGCTCACGTGGTCTTTCAGTTTTGTATTCCTAGTCCTATTGCACGGTTCGTTCAACATCCCATACTGCGATTACATTTCTTTCTTAAACTACCTGAGTCTCAGTAAACTAACTAAATAATTGTAAGGCTGACCAATATCATCATCCTCTTACTGCAAATGGAGGATGGAGAAAGCAGTGGCTTCCATAAGACCTTTTACAATGCATTTCTAAACAGCTACAAGTTTCCAAGTCCATCATCGTCAACAGATTTGGAAGAGGGTTAACTAGGGGCTATGGCTCAGTGGTAGAGCCTCTGCTTGGCATGCAGAAGGTCCCAGGTTCAATCCCCAGCATCTCCAGTTAAAGGGACTAGGCAAGGAGGTGATGTGAAAGACCTCTGCCTGAGACCCTGGAGAGCCGCTGCCGACCAGAGTAGACAATACTGACTCTGATGGACCAAGGGTCTGATTCAGTAGAAGGCAGCTTCGTGTGTTAATGTGTACAATTAACAGTTAAGGTACAATTAGTTAGTTTACTGAGACTCAAGGTAGTTTGCCTTAAGTCCTTAAGAAAGGACTGTACTGGTAGTGGCTCAGCTGAGACATAGCAGTAAACCAATTAGTAGTTCCATGAGTCGAAGGGGGCTCCCTCATAGGAGATAATAAAGTTGTAGTTATTGCTTTTGAATAAAAAATTGACTGGTTGTTCAAACTAGGATCCCAAAACAGAGTTTAACTCTGCCTTTGAGGGAAGAGACAAATCTTAATTGGCGCTTGACCTGTAATGGCAAGTTTTCCACAAAAGCAGTAGTGTTTCATTGGTGGTAGAAAGTAGCGTAAAGGTACACCTAACTTATGGCGACACTAGGGTTTTAAAGGCAAGAGATGTTCAGAAGTAGTTTGCCATTGCCTGCCTCCACATGGGCTGAGTTCTGAGAGAACTGTGACTGGCCCAAGGTCACCCAGCAGGCTACATGTGGAGGAGTGGGGAATCGAACCCGGTTCTCCAGATTAGAGCCCACTGCTCTTGACCTCTACACCATGCCAGCTCATAGTGTTTCGTTATGCAAGCTCAAGAGCCCCCCCCCCCGACTCTTTCACATAATGACAAACCAAACCAGTGAGTACAGGGGTGAGGTGTAGAGTTGCCACATCTGGGTTTGGAAATTCCAGGAGATTTGGGGGTGGAGTCTGGGGAGGGACCTCAGGGGGCTATGTCAGAGGCCACCCTCCAAAGCAGCCATTTTCTCCAGGGGAACTGATCTGTTGTCTGGAGATCTGTTGTAATTCTGGGAAACCTCCAGGCCCCCCTGGAGGTTGGCAACTTCTGAGTATAGCGCGCACTTACATTAATAGCTATGTCACATCAGAAGAAACCCAGATCAATACTCTAACAGATATTAGTAAATTCAGCCACAAACTTTCAGATAACAGCCAAATCGTATGCTTTAACTCTCCCTGCCCCTGAAATCTGGCACATTAACGGGGCAATGCAGTGAAACAAAGCATGATATGTCATAGATAGGTCAAAGATGCAGAAAAGAAGAGAAGCCAAGCATTTAATAATAGTGATTTGAATGTGCATAATCTCAACAATAGTCACACTTCAACCCATTCTGGAGTTTGATCTATGTTGGTCTGAATGGTTTGACACGAGTCCAGCATTTACTGTCTTCCACTTCTGAATAAGCTACTGTTTAATCTGTGTTCATTATTAGTCAATCAGATATTAAAACTAGCTGAAAAACACATTGAGAAAAGCTGTAATCAGCACAGCTAATATAGGTGGAGTGGTTGGGGAAGGGAGGGGGATCTTGTGTGTGAATATTTTTCTGGGGATTTAGCAAAATGACCTGATTTATAAGTGAAGCATATTTAACTCTTTGTTTGGAAAGCAAACAAGCTCTCAGGTCTGGAGCAACAAGTGTCAGTTGTGACAGCTGTACAGAGGGCAAATATGTTGAAGCCGGATCAGATTTTTTGTTTGTTTTCAGAAGAAATGGTTGAATTTGAATACCTCAGTTAAAAGGGGGCCATTGAATTCCATCTGTTGTGATTACAGGCTTAAATTACTTGTCTTTTACACTCGTGTAATAACATGCTGAATCCTACCGAGCCTAATGTTTTTTTCCATGTAAAAATCTGAGTGCAATTAGATGGAAACAGCAGTGTGATGCGGTAGCTAAAAGGGAAAATGTGATCTTGGGCTGCATCAACAACAATATAGTGCCCAGATCACGTGAAGTGATGGTATCTCTTCACTCTGCTCTGGTTAGACCTCACCTAGAGTATTGTGTTCAGTTTTGGGCACCACAATTTAAGAAAGATGTAGACAAGCTGGAACGTGTCCAGAGGAGGGCATCAAAGATGGTGAGGGGTCTGGAGACCAAGTCCTATGAGTAAAGGTTGAAGGAGCTGGGTATGTTTAGCCTGAAGAGAAGACTGAGAGGGGATATGATAACCATCTTCAAGTACTTGAAGGGCTGTCATATAGAAGTTGGTGCCGAGTTGTTTTCTGTTGCCCCAGAAGGTCGGACCAGAACCAACGGGTTAAAATTAAATCAAAAGAGTTTCCATCTAGACATTAGGAAGAATTTTCTAAGTTAGAGTGGTTCCTCAGTGAAACAGGCTTCCTTGGGAGGTGGTAAGTGCTCCTTCCTTGGAGGTTTTAAGCAGAGGCTAGATGACCATCTGCCAGCAATGCTGATTCTATGACCATAGGCAGTTCATGAGAGGGAGGGCATCTTGGCCATCTTCTGGGCATGGAGTAGAGGGTCACTGGGGGTGTGTGGGGGAGGTAGTTGTGAAATTCCTACATTGTGCAGGGGGTTGGACCAGATGACCCTGGTGGTCCCTTCCAACTCTATGATTCTATGATCTGTAGAGCTGGCTTCCATGCTATTCACAGTAATGTTATCAGACAGCATTCCTTGTGCTCATGGAACGCAGATCTCGTTTTCTTCCTCCCTGCTTTATTTTGTACAAGCTGATTTGCCCGCATCCTGTTTCCACTACCCTCAGCTATCCACAGTTGTCTTGATTCCAACTCCACCCTTTCTCCTATGCCTCTCATGTTGCTTGGAAGATAGCAACCTTTCTCACACACTCCCTTTAAACCCCTTCTCAAAACCTGCCTTGTGTATCATGCCTTCAGAACATTCCCTTCTATCCTAAAACTATACTTGAGAAAGTTTAATTGGAATGAACACATTTGTTCCCATTTATCTGCACCTCCCCCACATCGTCTCCCAGGTCTGATATTTCAGACTGTAAGCTCCTCAGAGCTGGGACCCATTTTCTTGCGCTATATAAAGCACCACGCTTATTAATAGACAAATGGGAAAAGGCTGGTGCCTTTTTTTTTAAAGCATAAAGAATGCTCCAGTTAGTAAGTTTTGTTAATGTAAGTTTCATTAGCAAATGTGAACATTTCATAGTAATTGAACCTTACCCCTTGCAGGATTTTTTTTTAGGACAGTTTCTCTAATGACAACACATTGCTGTGCACCTAGAAGACAAAACCGTAACGGCGTAACCGGTTGGGATTGCATAAAAGTTTGCTGTCAGGAAATACATCTAGGGTCCTCCAGGTGAGGGCTAAACTTCTCCCAGAATTATAACTGATCTCCAGGCTATAGAGATTGGTTCCCTTGGAGAAAATGGCAGCTTTGAAGGGTGGGCTTTATGGCATCACATCCCCACTGAGCTCCCCCACTCCCCACATTCTGCGCTCCCCTGGTTCTGCCCTCAAATCGCCAGGAATTTCCCAGAGTTGGCAAGCCAAATCTAGTTTGTTGCCATCCAGAACTCTTCCATATTGCCCCTCCTGCTTCCTGTACTCCATGCCACTAATGCAAGTGGAGTTTTCCAGTGACACCATAACTTGCTTCCAACCACAGCCAGACATCACATACCCTCTATGACCTTGCACTCTCGAAAAAATTAGTAATCTGATATACCAACAGCAAGGAAGAACTTACTCACTGGAGCACTGTTGATGCTTAATTAGCATCAGCTTTTATCCATTTCCAGCAATCCCATGGAGACAATATACGCGGCACGATGAATACACTTTGTCTAGGGGAACTGCACTGCCCTCAAGGCACTCCTAATATGTTTAAATTAATAGAGGTATCTTTCCATGATCATTCTCTACTTGTTATATAGAAGCACCATTGATTTTAGTAGACCTTAGTCTGAATTATGGATGCAACCTTAAATCACCCAGAGACTGCAACCTTATGGACAAGTACTTGGCAGTATTTCCCACTGAAATCAACGGGACTAAGAAAATGTGTCTGATCAGGCTCCCCCCTACTTGGTAAATTCCCTGAAGAGTCAGCTGAGCTTTTGGCAAAGAAGCTCCTATTAGGAGAAGACCCTCAGCTTATGCTCCAAACTGCCAAATTCTGCCCCATTGCTATTAAAATACGCAGAACTTTATTAGAAAATGATTGTTAGAATATTTTACAGTTTTATCAATTTTAAGATGATAATTTTAACCAGGGGTTGGTTTTATTGATCTTATACCTTTATATGTACGGGTAGTCTGTGATTCTGCAGGGCAAAACTATTGAGTCTGGAAATTTTGATGTATTGGCACGATTGGTCAGTCAACCGTATTAATAAATTTGAAATTGGTGTCTGATCAGGCTGTGAGGATACTGATAATCAGCAGGTCCTGAATGCGACATGTTGAGAGTACCGTAACTGGAAATGCTTGCTCTTAGGTGGACATAATAAAGACTGCGTTCAGCTTGACAATTTATTTTACATTTCTACCCTGCCTTTTCTTCATAATGGGGACTTGATGCAGCTTATTCTCCTGTTTTGTCCTCACAACCATCCTGTGGCCTAGATTAGGCTGAAAGCATGTGTGTCTGGCCCAAGGACACCCAGCAAGCTTCCATGGCAGAGTGGGTATTCGAATCTGGGTCTCTCAGATGCTAGTCTAACATTTGAGGGAAACCCAATTTTCCTGGTAAGAATCCCTCACTGCTCCCCAACTCTTAAAGAGTTTTTAGGGGGGGGGTTCTCTATTGATAGCCACCACCTCTTGGCGCACACCCCCTCTCATTGCTTTGATGCCTAGAGGACCATCAAACAGGGCTGATAACACAAGAACTGCAGGTAAGAATCAAGGCAGTCCCTCTACCAACTCTGTAGAAGTTCACAGGCTACAGCAACGAGGGTGCAGGTTCTAAGAAAGAAAATAAAAACAGAGAAAGATTCCTAACCTAACTTGGAAAACTGCAGCTACCTGTTATTTGCTCCCCTGGCTGGAGCAACCAGGTATATGCACAGAGGGAGCTCTCTGGCTACCCCCCCCCCACACACACAGAATAGCTGTTTTTCACCTTCCCCTCCCCAGGTGCATCAAAGTTTGTGGGCCAATCTGGGTGCTGAAATCCTGACTGCTGGAGCCTGCCAGAAAGCAGCAGCCAGTGGTCAGAGGCTACTCACATTAGAGGGATTGTTTTCCCTGCAAGATGTGAAAACATATTGATCTGGGACTGACTGAGATTTTCACAGCCTAGCTGTCTCCGCCCAACCAGTTTATCTCCATAAATGCCAACCCTTGCTAAGGCAAAGCCGTTTTCCCTGCTCTTGTCCACAACACTAACCACTACACCACACTGGCTCCAATTAATGCATGTACACTAAGCAAACAGGTAGGGAAAATCTGCCCTTGGGATGGAATTACATGCACACATATACAAAGAAATGCAGCAGTTCTCACACAATAATCCCATGAATTGATGTAGCAACAGACAGATGGGGCAAATGATGAGCATAAGTTGTGGAGGAAATTTGAGAACATTGCTGCATAGGTGAACTGGCTCTATGAGCTTTTTAAACCATCCCTACAGGGCATTCCTGAATTTAAGGGTAAATACAAGGAGATAGTTTATTTAAAAATTTCCCTCCTGCTGTTTGGCACACAATGCTCCCCAAATTATACACAATATAAAAAACAAATTACTATACACATACACTGCAAAACAGCAGCTTAACAGCTGGGGAGAGGCAGCATCACTAAATCAGCCTTAAAGCTTGGTGAAACAAGTATGTTTTAGCAGCCTTCCTTAAAACTACAGGGGAAAGTATTCCATAATCGCTGTGTCACCACCAAAAAAGCACCACCGAGCGTTGCAGCCCGCCAAACTTCCAATCCTGGTGGGCACACAAAGGAGGACCTCTCCAGACAATTCGACTCAAGTGAACCAAGTGGAGTCTAAAAATAGCACGTCTGCATTTGCCTGAGAGCTTGCATTCTTTCCACCCAACCTTAGAGCTAGTAAAAGAGAAGGAAATGGTAGCTATAGCACCTTAGGAGTACCTGTGCCTTTTTGGTACAATTTTGTCAGGTGAACTTTGGAAGGGGGGGTTGTTTTTTGGAATGAGACATCAAATGCACTGTCATTTTCAGTGAACAACAACAAAAAAAAATCCAGAAAAAAGTGACAGGTAACATTTATTAAAACATGTCATACAAAAGATCATGGGACTCTTCTATAAGAAGAAAAGGATGAGATCTTAACATCACATTAAACCAGGCTGTACATAATTGCGGCAGCAATCTTAATAGTGCTAAGAATTTGTTCAACCTTTGCAATATAGGCATAACACCTCACAGCAGGTCAATAAGATATGAATGGTAATATGAATGAGACAATGCTTATTTCGGACAACTTTGTGGTGGGAGAAAGAACGTTCACCTGACGCGCATAAACTGATTGCATTTATGGAAGGAATGCAATGGATCTCAAAAGAGGGGAAAGGCGCGACCATTGACTGAGGCTGCAGGCATCAAGCGTCACCACAGCAAGATACATGAAATGGACTTTTCCAGTTTTCCCCTTTCAGGGGTTCCAATAACTAGATCTGAAATATTATATCCAAAGTAAGTGGTATTGAAGTATCTGGGGTGGGTGGGTGGGAGAGATTCCGGATGGTTGTGAATTGCTAATATTCTATTCCCTAGCTGTGACAAATATTTAGAAAAACAGAATCTCAGGGGTAGGAAAACATATAGAGTCTGAAACCCCGTTTGGCAGGGACCCATGTTTTCACATTTAAAACACAAAAGGTGCCAAGTGAAGACCTTACAGTGAAATTAAATGGGTCAGAACCAGCCAGCTTTTGTGCTCAGCCCTCTCCACTTCTCCTTACTAAGATTTCTGTCCCACATGGCTTTTGTTCACGCAGGCCCCATGATTCCCAGCTTAGCCATTTTGGATGGTCAAAGGGATCCATTCCTTAATTTTTCACCAGCCCCAAGGCTGGTTAGAGCCAACTTAATGTTTTGACTCATGGAGCATTCTGTGTTAACCACACGCCAGTTGCTTGCTGAACACTCATAGGTCTGTGAACACCACCTCTGAAATCCCTGAAGGTTTGGAAATGAGAATGGAGTTTCCAAAATCAACAGTTGTGTCTCCACAGATCGGTATGAATGTAGCACCAGACAGCAATGGAAAGAAAGCAGGGATGGGGCTTAGTTGTAGAGCATCTTCTTGGCATACGGAAGGCCCCAAGTTCAATCCCTGTCCTCTCTAGTTTTTTAAAACAGGACCATGTAGTACATGATCTTTGCCCATGACCCTGGTGAGCCACTGCCAGAGTAGAAGTGTCATCCTTGATAGACCAACAGTCTGATTCCATATAAGGCAGCCTGATGTGAAGCATCACCCCAGTCACAGAAATGGCCAGCATCCAGGTTTGGACATATCCAGTGAGATGTTGAACCACTTCTGCTATGAACAGCAAATCCCTAGGCCATACCACAATATGCAACTGAAGATCCCTTGAACTTCAAAAATAGTTTGATGTATGGCATGAGGGGTAGTTTTACAATTGTTTCTTTTAACTTCCTCTTGGGCTCACAGAATGAATTGACTGGTTCTTTGGTTCCTGGCTGCTGACATTAGCAAATCAGATGCGTCCCAACTGTAATAATTTATACAGTGTGACTGTAAACCTATTAAGGTCTGGAGGAGACATCTAAAAACCAGTTACAATGAGGAGGTTTAGTCCTACTGAACGGAAGCAGTTTGAGATACCAGAGAAGAAATGTTGAAAAGCTAGCACCTCCTTCCATAGCATATACAATGACTTGGGAATGCAACACTAGAATGAGTGGTAGGAATGGTAAAATACAATGCAGTTTTTAATAGGGTCTCCTGAACCAAAAGAAAACTCAAGCAAGGAGACATTTTATCAATCTTCACAACCGAACAGCTTCTTTCTCTTCACCTTAGAGTAACTTTTGGCTACATACACTTGGGTGAGTTGGCCTTGTACAACAGCCAGCACCCACTTCTCCGTGCTTTAGCTGAGTCGGAGGTAGTACAGTCCCAGGAAGGCTGTTTCATCTACTCTCAAAGCCAAGTTTTAGAGAAGAATATGGTGTCACACCAAGTCATTCACTGTGGATTTAAGATCAAAATACATTTTTTAAAGTCACCCCTGCATCATGAAATAATGACAAATCTAAGTGCACACAGAGTAGGAAGTGTTACAAGCACACCAATAGATGTGACACTGTGTTTTAAGCAAGTCCTCTGATGGATTGTTCTCCAGCAGTCTGCAAAAACTGCCAGGAGTCAGACTTGTAAATTGCCACTTGCCGGTATAACAAGTCCAAAGTGCCTTCATGTACCCAGTGGTTGAAAACTTTGCAGAAGATGGTTTTTGCAGACCACAGATACGTATGGATCAGTGGCCGATCCATCTAGTAAAAAATCCTGGCTAGCAACTTTTGCAGACTGGTTTCACAAGGCAGCTTTACTGAGCGCTCCCTTATTGATAAATGGAAACCAAGCATAACATGGCCATTACTTACAATGGTCTCACCAAAAAGCTCCCCCAATGCTAGGCCCCAGGGCAGAAGCCCAGAAGCCAGGGCTCAGTATTTCACAGTAGTGCCAGATGACTTATTCACACAAGACAACGAAATTCTTCAGGCCTGGTGATCAAGGACAAGGAAGCCTGCTTGGAAGCGCTGCTACAGAATACAGGATATGAGAGCTGCCAAAAGATGTAAGATTGTGGTGCGAGCGTCCATATTCAAGAGTGGGTTTTTTTGGGGGGGGGGTCACCACAATGGAAAATGGCAGCAATTCTTGTGTATCTTTCTAATCCTGTGAAATACCCTTACCTCCTTAGCTACACTTTCAAGTTCTGTGGTCAGGGTTATTCAACGAGGACTTTTACACATCCTTACCAAAGAGAGCACCAAGCTGGTAGAGAAGAGGGACCCCACAGAGCAAGAACTTCTCCTGCCCAAGTACAGCTGAACTGAACGGGGCTTGGCCAACCCAGCGTTGCTCCCAAGGACTTCAGAGGCAGGCTTGGCGGAACTGCTGCTTAAGACAAGAGTGTTGCTACTGGCTCTGCTCCTTTACCTTTGACAGATGCCCGACATGCTGGATTTAAAGAACTGAAATTCCCCCCCACCCTTCCCAAGTCATCCCCACTTCCTGGCAAGAAAAAAAGCTTCAGCTGCTTAAATTCGACATTCCTGCCAGCTGTTAAAAGGCACAAGTGCAGAGATAGTTTGGTTGTTGTTTTTTAAAGCTGGCAATCAGAATAGGGTGAGATGAACCTCTTTTTTGTTATAGGTCGTTTATGCATGGGTACTTTCACTCACGTTCGCCCCCATCTGTCTCTGTTGTTCCTTAGAGTTATGCATGGGTTTTTTGTCCATTAGAGATGACCTCGCTGCCAGCCCTCATAAATCCCGGGACTTCCCGTTCCTCTGTTAACCCAATTCTTCCCTCTCTCCTGAGTTCAGCCCATGTGAAATCCCCGTGCATAAGGCAAAGCGCGGGACAACCAAGATTGTCACAGCCAATTACAAAGCAGCGTGTAAAGAGAGGGGGATTCAAATGCTTCCTGCTTCCTGGGAGCTCTTTCTGAGCAGAAGAAAGGCTTTTTAAAACCGAGGCTTGGATTGCTTCCCCCCCTTTCGGATTGCTCCATTTGTTTTGTTTTTTTGTTCTTAAAATGCTTTTTTTTAATGCAGCGATTGGGTCAGGGGGCAGAATTTTCTCACAGTAAGCTGTACAAAGTAAGCCAATTACAAATAAGCATTTAAAGGGGCGGGGACTTGATTTGAGCTTGGAGACTGCTGGTGCATAGATTCCCAACAGGAAGGTGTGGGTCCAGCGAGCAACGAACCTCAGGTAAAACTCCCACGCATAAACAACCATAGTTAGATAGGCAGTACAGAACAGGTCACAGTTGGGAATTACTGCAGAGATAAGAAGCCCCTTCCCTCTCCTCCCCCTCCCTATAACAGAGCCCAAAGTTTGCCAAAAACAGCTTCTTGGACACTAAGGCAGGCAGGGATTTTAAAAATCAGGCATTATCCCTTGTGAGCACAGCTCTCCCCATCCCAACGCACATGTAAACCAAAAACCCCTTATAAAATTTCCAAGATTCAAAACAAAACTTGAGCAGACAACAAGAACAAGACAAGCCAGAGGGAATATATATAGATAGAGCTTTTTTTTTACATCTAAAAAAACATTTATAAAGGTTCTTTGTTGTTTGTTTTTAAATACAAAGTGCTTCTATACATTTAGCAGGTTACAGTGTTAGCAAGTACATCCCTGGGCTGAGCAACCCTCTTTGCTAGGGCCGAGTCAGCAATTGCCACTTCCTCCTTGGCAGAGTGCTGAGTTCAAATGGGGTGGGGAAAGTACTGTGCTGCTGACTAACTGCGTGCGAGTCCCCATTGCCAGCAACAGATTCGTCGTGCGAAGGAAGTAGGCAAATTAAGAGAACTGCCTTTCGATGGGCAGGAACATATCTTCAGCATTGGAACACTGGCCAATTTGGAGGAGCTTTTAAGACTGGCAAAATTTAAAAGCTGTAAGCGAAGCGCCAAAAGGAAAGCTGCAGCGTCTTGCCCCACAAACCCGTACTTGTGTCAGGCGTTCAACCGTCTAGACACAGCATGTTTGAAAAACATAGTTAAAACCTGGGGAGTTGAGGCAAAAAAAGATAATGACCTTAGAAACATTTCTTTTCCTTGGTGTATGCACATAGCTTTAAAATGCAAACGACCCCTGAATTTCTCCCATTCACAATCTACAAGCTGCAGCTTGGTAAAACAAGACATGCTTGGCACCAGCCGTTCCCTTTGGCACTGGCTAATTATTCTGCAAAGGAAGCACCTGCACCTCTCTGCCAGGTAAAGTACACAGCTGATGCCATCTAGGGCACTTCTGTCCACCGCAAATGCCAGAGAGGAAGGAGATTTCTTCCCATCAAATAGCAGCATAAAAGCTTTAACCATATCAGCTTGTGAATTCAGCCTATAATTGGGGCAAAGAGAAGGGGGAAGGGGGGGAAGCCTCTGCAGTTCTCAAAAAGAAAGATTTGCAACCATATCTGGTTACATAAAGAATCCAGTGTTTAAAATCTATCCCCTGCGGAGGATAAGCGTCAAGCTCAGAAAATGCTTGCAGGGTCGGAGATGTCTGCACAGCACCGCCAAGGAGAATCCGGCAAAAGCCAATCTGATTTCTGATCACCAGTTAGTTTCCCTAAAGCTGGCAAAGAGACCACTTGTGGCTCCAAGTCTGAGGAAAGAGCAAGGCATTTAGTTCTAGCTCAGGGGTCCCCAACCTTTTCGAGCCTGCGGGCACATTTGGAATTCTGACACGGTGCGGTGGACACCGCTACAAAACGGCTGCTGAAAGATGGCTGCCACAGGAGGCGGAGCCAGCCACAAAATGATGACCACAGCCTAGCTTCAGTAATACAGTACAGATCCTTGTGCTGTGGTGGCAGCTGCTGCCAAAGCAACATTGAAAAAAAAATCTGCACAGCCAACCAGACTTCCCAGTAGTCAGTTAGAAGCCTCGCTGAGCAAAAGCCCTGCCTGGTCCTGCCCACTTCCTAAAAACACTTGGCGGGTGCCAGAAAAAGTGTCGGCCTGCCAAAGGCACCATGCTGGGGATCCCTGCTTTAGCTTATCTAAAGTTTCCCTTCTCTTAGCAGACTTCTCTTGGGAGATAACCATTCAAGTAGCCAAATTCTGCTTCCGGTCTAGTAGGATTCGTAAACTGCTAACTGAAAACGTTCCCCAGTAGAAGATCTTTCTTCCTCCTCTTCAAATAATCCTTCCAGAATCATCAACTTTTATTATTTTATTTTCTTATTTGAACCTAACTTTGTTTTTTTACCTAGAGCTGATATTGTATGGAAATAAAACTTGACTGACTGGCTTTAGCTTATCTTGCAAACCCAGGAGAGCAATCAGTAGACAGATTCTCTTTTTGAAGTACTGGCAAATTAACAATCGCTTAGCAGATTTCTTAAGCAGCATGAAAATCGAAACCAGATAAATATGTGCTTTAATCCTCAAGTGCCAGAAAAGAACATTTGTGCCTATACGGGAACAACCATGATACCTGCTATTGTAGCAGCCCAAAGCAAAGGCTAAGCATGACTGACTGTTGCATTAGGCACTACGGGGGGGGGGGGGGAGAGGGCGTGGAGGTGAATTATGAGCATACATTTTATTCCATCTCTAGTGTTCAACCCAATATAGCCCAAGTGCTACACAAAAAGGGAGGGAAAGCATGAAGCAGACATACTCTGCCAAAACAAACCGAGATGGTCAATGGAACTCAAAGTACAAATGATCAAAGAGCAGCTACTCATTAAAGCTGTCTGAAAGTCGCTCAACGGCTCATGTTTTAGATATCTACTTGGCCTTTTGGTTCTAGACAGGTACCTGTTCACACACCTATTTTGCCAACTCAATGCAAGCATCGTGGATGGCTAAGCCACGCAGCACAATTAACTGAACGTTTCCGCCTAGCTGTGAAATTCCGGGGGTTCAACGTATCTGCACGCACATCCCCCCTGCGAACCTTCAATGTCCAAAGCGTCCCTTCAAGGAGAGCGCCCAAGTGCTGTTGAAACACAAACAATAAATAGCAACAATTATAACCACAATAAAGTACCATTGCTCCTACTGGCTTCACAATTTGCAGTCTCGGCAGAGGACTCTATAAGCATGCCTCGGGGACTGACATCCTCTCTCATCCTTACAGGTGTTCCCACCTATGCCACAGAAATGACTTTCAACCAGATCACTTCGAACAGCAAGTCCTGGGCGCACGCTGCGCAATGCATCCCTTCTGCTGACTCTACTGAACAGCTATGCGCACTCTCTCCCTTTCAGTTCATCTCAGTAGTGTTCTGTTCCACCTTACAGGCCTGATACGACTTGGTACAAGATGTTACGTGCCGATGAAAACTGTCCCTCCACATAAACCTTTTCCCACATATGTTACACTCGTAAGGCTTGATGCCTGTGTGGATTTTCATGTGGCCAACCAGGTGATGCTTCATTTTGAACTTCTTACCGCACACGCCACACCCGTAAGGCCGGAGGCCTAGGTGCATGCTCATATGGCGGTCCCTCTGGCTCTTGTGCGTGAAACTTTTGCCGCACTGACAAGGGTACAGCTTATCAGCCGTAGAAAACCCAGAAAGGGCATTTTCTTCTTTGATTCCTGAGGGCACATCAAGGCTTTCCCCATAACCTGCAGCAACTGCGCCTTCCTGCCTGTGGATGCTTAGGTTTCCGTCGGCTCTTTCCCCAGAGAACTCTTCCATGGAAGAGCCATAGAAGTCAACTTGCTCATCGTAATTGCTTTCATCGGCTTGCTCAAACTCTGTTTCCATTTTTTTCACAGCGACATGGAAGTCTCCAGAGCTGGAAGTCTGGATTGAGGGGTCCACCCGTACAGCATTCATGGACTCGGAGACCTGCTGCTCATCATAAGCAGTGTGTGCCTCCGCCCCTTCACAGTCCTGCACAAACCTCTCGGGTTTCACATGGACCCACCGTTTGTGAGACATTATGCTGGGCTTGCTATAGATGGGCCTGTTGTACTGGTATTCAGCACCATCACTAGCTCCTTCTTCCCCATCTTGGCTGGTCATCCCTGTGCTCAGCCGGTCATGTTCCGTAGAAGAGTTGCTGGGAAGATACTCGTGTTCCGTCAGCTGAGATGACAGCTCGTCTTTAGAGCTTTCCTCTTCATTATCACCGTCCCGCAGTTCCTGGGCTTTATGAAAGTCTGTTTGTCCTGCAGTTCCCAACTCAAAGCTCTCAACAAGGCCATTGTAACTACTACTGCTTGGAGACTGGTGGTCATTACTGCGATTCAGCTTTTGACAAAGGATGGATGGATTCCCCTCCAACACCTCTGTGCATTTGTCCACTACGTGCCACATCTGAAGGAAGCTCGCCGCTGTCAGATAGCTGACAATCTCTGGAGCAGGCATCACCAGCTTCCCAGTGTAAGATGATAAAAGGATGTTCTCAAATACTCTAGGATTCATGACATCGGGCAGGACAATTCGGCGGCTGTTTTTCAAGAGTACTTGGTCACAGAAGTAAGGGGAGCTGGCTGCCAGGACAGCTTTATGAGCTCGGAAGAGATGACCCTGGACTACAATAGAAACATCACAGAGCTGCCCTTGCTGGCGCTGCTGATTCAGTTTCTGCAGAATGGTGCTAGAGAAATCGGGGAACTCCACTCGGAAAGAATTTGTCCCGGGCTCCATTTCATCACAGCTTTAGCAGTGCACTGCAAGAGAAGATAACACAGCATATCATGGCATGAAAACAGGCCAGCTTCGCAAACAAATCCTCACAAGAATGGGACCCTGAAAGACCTACGTGCCCCAAGGAAGAAGACACTCACGCCAGAAAGCTCATGCGATCAGCTCCTGAAGAGTCGAATGGCCTCAACATTTCTACCGTTTATTGCTTTAGAACTGAAAACTAGGCTGCTTTGAGTGCCTCAATAAAAAAGGGGAAACATAAGTGCAGAAAATAAAAAAGTAGAAGTTACTAACTTGCAAAAAATTGTATTCATCCCCTAACTTGCTGTATTCGGCACACAGTAAACAAGTGGTCACGATGGGTAGCCGTGCTACTTAGTCAACAGCAGTAGAAAAGAGCAAGAGTCCAGTAGCACCTTAAAGACTAACAAAATTTCTGGCAGGGTGTGAGCTTTCATGAGCCACAGCTCACTTCTTCAGAAAGCTCATACACTGCCAGAAATTTTGTTAATCTTTAAGGTGCTACTGGACTCTTGCTCTTTTCTACAGTAAGTGAGCAGGAAGGGGGAAGGAGCAACTCTGTACCAGCATATAAAGGATTCCTTGCCTGCTTGCCCAGAGGCCATTATGGCTTGTCACAGGCAAGGGGCTACTTGCATATCTGAAGCAGATTTCGGATCAGGTGATACATCTGCAAGTCTTCTGTATGTTTGTCAGTTTAATAAAAAATATATTATCCAAATATATACATAAACTCTAAACAGCATATCTATAATCTAAACATGCATAGTACTAGTTAGAAACAGAATAGTAACACACAGTTCATAGATCTCAATTCCCTAGAACAGACAGAACGCCCAAAAAAAGTCAGTCATTAAGTCTGCTGATGAAGGCACCTTCCTAACCTCCTCTGGAAGGCTGTTCCACAGGGATGGCGCCGCTGCTGAAAATGCCCATGTTTGGGCTATGACTGATCAGATGGTTTTGGGTGGGGAACAGGCAGGTGAAATCTCTGGGAGGCTTGAAGGTGGCACCTCTTGCAGCTCCGCTTACTGAACCTATCACAAAGAGAGATGGGAAAAAGGTCAGCACATTATTTTCGCTACTGTTCATCTTGGGAAACCTCTAATTCATTTGTCAACCCATTAGTCTGTGCTCCGACTGGCTTGGCTCTTTCATCCGTTTCCTGTTGCATGTTGAGGCCCTTAGTTGCAGTCACTAGCAAGTTGATGACACTTAAGAAGCTTCAGATGGTACAAAAATACTGCAGTTCCCTTTCTAATAGGCTGGGTCATCAGGTAACATTCTACACATACGCAGGTGCCCTGCAACCTCCAAGACTGCCATCCAAAGTATTGGTGGAAACTTACAAAGCCCTAAACAGACCAAGTCCAAGATATTTCCTCCACCATAGCCATTAAGGCTGACTGCCACTTCGACAGAATTCAAAGGTGCCTACAGGCTCAAAAAGGTTGGGGACCCCTGTTGTAGTGAGATGTAGATTTCTCAACCAAATGTTCAAGAAGATCTAGAGAAACAGCTTTTAGTCAGCACTGGAAGATAATTTCATATTCTTAAGTACCCACATCACATTTGTTGATAGTTGGGAGGGCCAGGCAGGTAAGGATTCTTCCAGCTCTGATCTGGGCCCCCATGAATAACAGAAGGATACAAATAACCCTGTACCAGAACATCATAAAACATACGTAGAATGAAAGCTGTTCTACTCTCCAGTTCCCGTTTCTTAAGAAAAGTGACCCAACAACATCATTACTTTTGACCTATGAAGCATTAATGATATTTACAAAGCAGTATAGTACAGTATAATGGGTGTGAGTCACATGCACTACAAGAATCTCAGGCCAGTCAGACTAGGATACAACCAACAACTGATTTCAGCTATGGGTTGAGGAGCATGACCCAATCTGAAATGGCTCACAGCACAAAAAAGTAAAATCCCAGTTTTGGTTCTCTCAATAAAGCCAGGATTGCACCTAAGGCACAGATCCAAAAACAGCATACCTTCTCCTCCACCCACATGCCCCCCATGAGGGCACCCATTAAAAATGCTATTGATGCATCAGGATCAAACAGCAGGGACATGAGTGGAGATGCAGTGGCTAGCTGTCTCCACCCCAAATTATGAACAAATGCCCCACTACAGATTTGCCATAGTTCAAGACTGAGCAGTTTCTGGAAGCCTAACCCTGTTTCAGCAGCCTCTGCAGCTCAGGGTTGTGTTGGGAAAGGATGACTGAACATAACTGCCTCCACTGTCTGTGTTGCTCTCGTTAACTCTCTCTCGCTCCTGAGCTTTTGGGGTGGAGCAGAATGCAAATCCACATAAAAGAAACAATATCCACAGCATTTCCTATGGAAAGAGACTTAGGTCAGGGTGGAGATAAAAAGTTTGTATTATCATTGCATTTAAATTGTGCCTCATGATCTACCCAGAACTCCCATCCAAGCCAGGGCCAAACCCTGACCTGCATAAAGGGGGAGCAAAAACAGTGGCCAATGATTGAGAAGCCGCTGAAAAGACAACTATCTAAAATGGGCACCTGCAACACAGAGCCAGAGGACTGTTCTTTCTAATAACACATAAGAGTTAACATCTCAGACTGTACTAATAAAAGTAAGTCTCTGCTTAGCACCTTTTTGATTCAGTGCTTCTCGTTTGAAATAAGAGATCGTCTGAGTGCAAACGCTTCTGCAAGAACTTTTCAAGCATTAATAATAATTAAATGCCCTCACAAGGAACAAAACACAGAGATCTAATTAAGAGTTCTAAAAGTGATTTTCAGGAGTGTTAGGTTAGAGCCCTCTGCTTGTCTAAACTGATAAATATGTAAAGCCTCCGAAGAGAACAGTAAAGAACAATTAGTCAGAGATTTAAGCGTGGAAAAGGCAAGCTTTAGGGTCTGCTATCTCTACCCATTGCAATACCATGGGGGACTTTCCTCCCCTAATGTTTTCTAGCTTATTGGACTCTATACTGTCTCTTAAACAGAGCAGCAACACCATCCACAATATGTCTGTCCCTGTCCCCTCTACAGAGTTTATATCCAGGGATAACCATGTCCCATTGATTTCCCCCATTCCATCAGGTTCCTCAAATGCCCACTATACCTACATTGTCATTTAGCACCAAGCATTCCACTGTCCTGACCTTGGCTTGGAGACGTCTAACACTGGCATACAGGCACCTATACCTCATTCCCCTCTCTAAGGATCTCTGCCTCCCTCAGTGCTCAGGTCTCCTCACATGGCACTCTTTTACTGCCCTCCTCTGATGCTCAAGTTCTAGCAATCTCCTACTGATTTCCCCACAAGAATTTACCATACCACTGCTCTGGGATCTGAACCAAAGGCTCTCCAGCTGCTGTCGGCTTTCCACCAGAAGTTAGTTTAAAAGATGCTCTACCAATTTTTTGATATTGAGTGTCAGCACCGTTTTCCTTTCCGTTTAAGTGGAGCCTGTCTCTTGTACATTGGTTCGGCTTGTCCCTGAAAGTCTCCCAGTGCCCTAACAAATCTATACCTTTCCTCAGAACCACTAGCTCATCCTTGTATTGAGACCCACTAATCTGTGTCTGCTTAACTGGCCCTGCGCATGGAACCAGCAGGATTTCTGGGACCACTACCTTGGAGATCCTGGCTTTTAACTATCTGCCTAGTAAGCTGATTTTGTCCGCCAGGAAAGTATTACACTTTCTTATGTCATTGGTGTCAACATACTCCACAATCACTGACTCCTCCCTCAGTGCTACCTACCAACCTATCTAGACAGCAAGTTATGTCTGCAACCTTCACAGAAGGAGGGCAAGTCACCATGCGGCCAAAATACCTGTCACAGACCCTGCTCTTTATGTTCCTAATGATCCAGTCTCCCAATATCAAAAACCCACCACCCTCAAAACCCAGAGAGATATTCTCAGTTTAAGAGGACATTGGTTCCCCACGCAAGAGAGGGGTCCCATCTAAGGGATCCTTCCCCCTTCCTCAGCCTGATGCCCTCCAACTTCAAGACCCTCACTCTCCATGACATAATACTGGATCACTGGAAGTGAACAAGGGCAGGGCAATTTTGATTTTCAGATTCAACTGACTTGGCAGGCAAATGACCCTCACGACAACAGCCATCAACAGGAATTGTGAGATAGCTTCCAGACCCAGCAGAAGGGAGATGTTAATCTAGTTAGTACCATGCTACAACAAACAGGACACACATCTGGAAGAGACAGCCCATCCTTCAAAAACTGCTACAAATATACTGCTTATGGTTGGGGGGGGGGGAGAAGAACAAGAAAAGCCCAGTCGCCAAAAGATGCATGAAAAGGTGGCAACCCTTTGGAAATGGGGAGCTTGGCCCACAATATTGCATCCCCTCCTAGGATTCCTATAGAGCCCTCCCATAAAACTTGTTGCCGACTCTAGCCCCCAATACCACTAGTTTGAATTTTTAAAAGCTTCTGCCAGACTTCTGCCTGAGAGGACAGACCTGCCACATAATGGCTAGAGTCAAACTAGCACTGGAGACTCAGGTTCAAGTCCCCATCCTGTTATGAATCTTATTGGGTGACCTTGGGCCAGTCACTTTGACAGCTCAATCTAGTATAAAACTGGAGTGAGTGGGGAGGGAGGGCCCATGTATGCCACCCAAGACAGAATCAATTGAGTGCTACACATTTAACAGAAAGCTCTGTTCATGCTTTTCTTCCCTATAAAATCCCCACACACCCCTAACTGCCCAACTACCCAGGATGGTTTGGTGGTGACGCCACAGCTAGGCCTCCCTACCAGATCAATGAATATTTCAGTGTGAGAGTCTTAGCGGCTATTCCAGCCACAATATAGTTTGATTCCTTGGGACAGGCAGCCAAACTATTTCAATCTACAAGCGACATCTCCAAGACAGAATAGGTCTGTTTGAAGAAATTCCCATTAAGACAATGGCAACATGGCAGATTTTCTAAAGGCTTCTCTATGGCAAAAGGGCAACAACATATTTTTAAAGTTCCACACAAAGTGGTAACAGGAAGATTAAAAATCAAGATTTTGTAAGGGGGTGGTCCTGTTAAAAATTACAGGGTTTTAAAAATGAAGCTTGCAGAGGAGCTGTGCAGAGAGAGATCAAAAAGTTAACAACTGTGCATTTTCAGCAAAACCTATATGAAGTTGGATGCTCCGTGTTTTCTAGGCGGGGGTGGGGGGAATGGGAATCACAGGGGTGCTCTTCAGGAAAGCTCCATAAGTGGGTATAAGAACAGTAAAGAAGCCAAAAGGATATATGGAAGGTACATGAAGTAAAGCAACTCTGATCAGCACCTGAATGACAGGCCACTTGGGAGTACTGCGTATGTCACCAAGTTACAGAATCAGTGCATTCAATAAACAGAGGGAGATCAATGCAGAACAGCAATCACAACATGCCCCATTATCTCCATCCTTCCCCCACCAAATGGGATCTACAAGTCAAAAGATCTGAAACATCAAGCTGGGGTTTCCTCCTAAATTAACATGCTACCACAGCATAGCAGGTAACAGGCCGAGCTGGGAACCAGAAGTCCCTTGACAAATTCTCCTTTCTACCATGAACCCAGCAAAACATTTTCCCTCGTTCTCTCTCTCACACACACAACCAATACAAAAAGGGCAAGAGTCCAGTAGCACCTTAAAGACTAACAAAAATATTTTCTGGTAGGGTATGAGCTTTCGTGAGCCACAGCTCACTTCTTCAGATACCAACCAATACAGATATAGTAGTTCTATATCTAGATGCAATATAGACTAGTAATTCTGACCTACCTTACAGGATCATAGTAGGATCAATCAAGATACACATATACACATAAAGGATACAGAACTTTTGAAATAAGCTCTATGAAAACTACTTATCGTTGTAACATAAGAACCTCACTGGGTGAAACAAAGATCTACATAGCACAGCATCCTGTTTTGTTTTTTAACAGTGGATAAAAATAAAGGAGAGGGTAAGCACCAG
Organism: Euleptes europaea; assembly: GCF_029931775.1. Classification (NCBI taxonomy): domain Eukaryota; kingdom Metazoa; phylum Chordata; class Lepidosauria; order Squamata; family Sphaerodactylidae; genus Euleptes; species Euleptes europaea. The sequence continues at coordinate 41,405,563 of NC_079325.1, read as the reverse complement.
AGACAGAACAATATCGAGGCTATATTTAATTATCACCACTAATAACTTACCACCCTACCTTCTCTCCCCTTTTTCTCCCCCACCAAACTAGAACCCACTCAAGAAAAGCCTGGCTGAATCAGACCAAGGGTCTGTCTAGTGTAGCATCGTGCCAACCAGATGATTCCACAAGCAGGGCATGAAAGCAACACTTGTCTATACCTAACACCTTGAACTCAGGGGTAAACTGTCTCTGTGCATGAAGGCTCCATTCTTAGTGCTCATGATTAACATATGCTGACAAACAAGTTTTCCAGGAAAATATCTCAACCTTTATAATAAGATAAGAACCACATCACTGGATCAGGCCAAGGTCCGTCTAGTCCCCCACCCTGTTTTTAACAGAGGCCAACCAGAAGTTTCCAGGAAGTCCACAGAGCATGAAAGCAGCCTGTATCCAGTAACCCAACCTAATATTCAAATCTGCCCTGCCTTGGCACACAGACATCCCATTCTAAAGACTCACAGCTAATAGCTTCTGCCCACACATTACAGGTATTTTATCTACCCTTTATAAGAACCATGTTGCTACATTAGGATAAAGGTCCATCTAGCCTAGCAGCTTATAGCAGCTCAGATGCTTCAGGGAAACTCACAAAGAAGGCATGAAGGCAACACCTCTACCTGCCATGCATCTCCCTTCCCACATCAGCAATTCACATTCAGAGGTAAACTTTCTCTACAGATGGACTTTCCATTTAAGTACCAGAGTTGACAATTTTTGATAAGGCCTGCCTTACCTAGGGATGCCAACCTCCAGGAGGGACCTGGGATCCCCCGGAATTACAGTTCACCTCCAGACTGCAGAGATTAATTCCCCTGGATAAAACAGACGCTTTGGATGCATTGCACCTTACAGAGCTCCCTGTCCTCCCCAGGCTCCATCCCCAAATCTCTAGGAATTTCCCAAACTACATCCTTCAATCCCCTGCCAGTGGCCCGGGGGGCGGGGGAGAACACCTGACAACCCTAGCCTTAGCAGAGCAGCCAGTTGCTTCCAGAAAGCAACAGGGCATAAAAGCAACAGCTCTCCTCTGTTGTTTCCCCGGGCCAATCTAGAATTCAGAGGTAGACTGCCTTTGTACATGGAACCTCCACACAGCCAGCGTTAACTTGCCTCCCAGAAACCCTACACAGGCCTAGTGGGCAGGAAGACTAGCAATCTGGAATTCAGAGGTAGACTGCCTTTGTACATGGAACCTCCACACAGCCAGCGTTAACTTGCCTCCCAGACCAAGAAACCCTGCACAGGGCTAGTGGGCAGGAAGACTAGCAATCTGGAATTCAGAGGTAGACTGCCTTTGTACATGGAACCTCCACACAGCCAGCGTTAACTTGCCTCCCAGACCAAGAAACCCTGCACAGGGCTAGTGGGCAGGAAGACTAGCAATCTGGAATTCAGAGGTAGACTGCCTTTGTACATGGAACCTCCACACAGCCAGCGTTAACTTGCCTCCTAGACCAAGAAACCCTGCACAGGCCTAGTGGGCAGGAAGACTAGCCAGGGCGGCCCCTCACCTGATGAGGGAGAAGGAGCAGCGAGGGGACCCCTCCTTCACATGGTGGGCAAAGCCCCAGCCCAATGCATCGGCGTCGCCCGCAATCACAGCCCCAAACCCGCTCCTGAAGCAGCCAGCAAACAAGCAGGAGGCGGAAATGTGAGCCCTTCCTCCTTCCGCCTCCGCCGCGCTTCCGTTTCCAGGTCACGTGTGCGCCAATAGAGTACGAGGCCGAGCGAGCGAACGGAGCGCCTTGAACGGCGACGCTTGGAAGAGGAGGAGCATAGAGTCGGTCGAAGCCAGAGCGCCCGCACCATCGCGGGAGGTCCTCCGAAGCAGCCGAACCTTCTCCTTTGGAGGGGGACTTGCTGTTGTTTTTATTTCTTCCTTTACAGTGTCAAATCTGTTAAAGAAAGCTGCATTTTTGTTTATTTTAGGGCATGTGAAATTTCTTCCTCCCAAAGTAAAAAAAGTTGTATTGGCATACTGTTAATTAGTTTAAGTACTTTTAATGTTAGGGTGCGTTGTAGAGAACGTTGGGGGGGTGGGTTTGGGTTTGTGCCTTATTTTTCCCGCAAATTGCAAAGCATTTTAAAATCTGTATTTTTTTAAAATCTATATTTTGTTAACATTAGTACTTTTAATTTACGAGGAACTTCGATTGCACCATATTTTCCCCCTTTTAATATAGAAATCCAATGCCTCTGTGATTGACATAATGCCTTTTTTACTAAGCGATAGGGACCCCAAGGCTACATTGTCAGTGGCAAGATTTGTTTCAGTCCTTATATCCCTCCAACACTAGATATATGCTGCTCAAGATCAATTGATCAAGGAGCTTCTAAGGGATAAAAGGTAAAAGTACTTTTAATTTGGGGATATTGTATTAAGTGTACGGATTCACATTCTGATGAAGTGAAACCGGAGTAAGGCTCATTGAGTAGAGTGAATGTGTTCACTTAAGAACAGGCCTGTGGGGATTAAACCCCCCCCCCAACCCTGTGTAGGCTTTCATGCATATATTCGGTTGCTGTCGCCTGAGCCACTATAAAGAAAAAAACTTAGGGCGACTTTAAGAAGTAAAATTGTTGGGCTAAAAGAATATGCAAAGAAAGTGGAAAGATGTGTTTGTAACTTTAAAGTTTCCTTTTCTCTCTTGTAATACTTGAACTTGAGGTTATCTGATGCAATTTACAGGCAACACAATCAGAAGAGAAAAATACTTCATAAGCAAGACACATAGAGGACACTTCCATAAGATCTGGTTATGGCTACTAGCTCAGGGGAGCAATCCTACACAGATCCACTATGAACTAAATCCCATGTTATTCAATTGGGCTTACTCTAGGAACGTATTCTCAGGATTGCAGCTCTGATAGTTTAAATGGGACTCGAAAAGTGCAGGAGAGATCTATCAGTGGCTGTTATCTCTGATGGGTAAAAAAGCACACAGCAAGGGTACTCTTACACTGTGTAAAACATGCAATTAAAGGTTTTCATCATAGGGATGACAGTTACGAAAATGTTTAAACCTGACATTTAGTACAAATCTGACTAAATTAAAATGCTATGTTAAGGTAATAGCAACTTTGTTGAAGCTGTGCAAGTCAAATGCCTATTGTCATATATGTCCGTGATTTTCATGGAAGAATGGGACTATATAATAAGTAATTAAATATAGTGCCTTGTAGAAACTGAGAACTGAATAGAAACCTTGAAACTGCTGGTGAGTCAATTCCAGTTACTTACATGCTGAAATATGAGTATCCTCCCTCTGTCCAACAGTAGCACTATGTTGGAAAAGGAGACTGGGCAGTTCTAAGCAGGGAAGGAGCTCACTGTATTGAATTGGATCAACAGTTTGTAGAGGCAGAAGCAGTGTAGCCCGTCTGTATGAGTTCTCTATGTTCTATGTGTACAGCAATAAGAAAATTACTAGCTTCAGAGCAACTTTGAAGAGGATGTGAGATAAGGGTCTTTCTGTGTCCATATTCAAACTGCAACATCCCTCCCAAACATCTTCCATCTGTGTCTTGGCCCCTCCCAAATCGCATGGATTTTGCAGTTTGAATATGGACACAGAAAGACCCTTATCTAACATCCTCTTCAAAGTTGCTCTGAAGCTAGTAATTTTCTAGGAGGACCTCTCCCGCCTCCCTCTCCAAGCTGCAAGCCAGATTGGAGAGGGAGGCTAGGGAGAGATTGTGGGTCATTAAAGACCATTTAGCTTCTTCTTTTTTAACCCACTTATCAAGTTTATCATGCAATTGGCCCATTCACCTGGAGAAAGTGGACGCTTTGGCAATGGAACACTATGGCATTGGAGTCCCACCCCTCCCCAAACCCCACCCCTCCCCAGGTTCCGCCCCAAAAATCTCCAGATATTCCCCAACCTGAAGCTGGCAACCCTAGGTGTGCAGCAGGACTAGGAGGAATGTTCCTGCCTCCCTCTCCAATCTGGCTTACAGCTTGGAGAGGGAGGCGGGAGCGGTCCTCCTAGCCCCGCTGTGTGTGTGCTCTGACTCCACGGAGTGCACAGATGGGGGGGGGGCAGGAACCCAGCAGTAACAGTATCACACCGAGAGTGTAGATCACTCTCCCCTTCCTGCTTCCACCTACTGACCATCAGCTGGTGTGCAGGCAGCCTGGTTGATTGGCAGGCAATTTCCCATCACAACCGGGCAGTTGGGAACCCTAACTAGAGACAGGGCATTTTCTGTGGTATCACCTTCCCTTTATTTTATCTTATTAAATTTATATCCTGCCCTCTCTGCCCACCCTTTCCTGCACCAACTTTACTTTCTTGGAAAGGTCTGATTTAAAAGATGTTTATGTCCAATGGGTTCCTTATATATTGTTAAAGGTAAAGGTAGTCCCCTGTGCAAGCAGTGGGTCATTACTAGCCCCTGGGTTGACGTTACATCCCAATGTTTTCTAGGCAGACTATGTTTACGGGGTGGTTTGTCATTGCCTTCCCCAGTCGTCTACACTTTAACCCCAGCAAGCTGGGTACTCTTTTTACCGACCCTGGAAGGATGGCAGGCTGAGTCAATCTTGAGCCGGCCACTTGAAATCGACTTCCATTTGGATTGAACTCAGGTCAATCCTCAGAGCAGCGCTTTTGACTGCAGTACTGCAGCTTACCACTCTGTGCCACGGGGCTCTCTTTATATATTCTTACATTGTCTTAATAGCAAGCTGCCTTGAGAAGGATTCTGAAGCAGCAGCATAGAAATATCCTAAACAAACAAATGCAAGCAGTAAAACTATGTTTTATCAAGTACGCGGTACTGAAATCTCAGATCCTGTAAAAATCCAAATTCTGCTATAACCTGACAGGTTGTGTGTGCTAGCTCAGCCCCTAAACTGTTAAGTCCCACATACAGTAAGTATCCTATCCTTGAAAGGAAACATGTCTTGTAAACCCTCCCCCCACAATATTCTGGAATTCTCTATCGTGCAGAGAAATGGCATTTATGCATTTCACATTTTTGTGTCTTACAGCTGTGTTGGCTTTGACTTCCCTAAGGACAGGAGCTGTTTGCAGCAACTCCGCTGGAATCCAGCTTGACTGATCCTTGCACACAAATGTGATCAAGGAATGCCACAGGCTTGTTTTGGAGAGTTCAAAGCAAGACTTTGATCTATTTTCGGCCCATAAATAGTGCCTGTGTGATCCTGTGCACATGTAAGAGTTTGCTCTCCTGCTCACTTTCTGCGAGGCCAAATCAGTGGTCTCACAAGAACGTGTTTTGTTATCTTGGGTGCGAGGAGGAACAATCCACAAAAGAGCCCTTCCTTTGTCCGTCCATTCTTGCCACTGTGTGCAGACTGCACTTATCCACACTCACGTGCGCATGCAAGTGTCTCTGGATGAAAGAGGCCTGGCAACTCATTAAAGGCATCTTTAGCTTATTACAGAACGGCAGTGGCACCTCTACAGTGTACATTTTCGTAAGAACAGCCCTGCTGGGTCAAACTAGTGGCCCATCTAGTCCAGCACCTTATTTCCCAAAGTGACCAACCAGGAAGCCCATCAGTTGGATGAAGAAGGTAGTACCCCACCCAGCAATTGGTATTCAAAGGCACACTGTGTCTCTGGGGGTTCTCTTTAACCATCATAACTGTTGGTAGACCTCTCCTCCATGAACTTGTCTCCTCTTGCAGCCACAAGTTAGTAGCTATCCTGACATGAACACATGAAACTGCCTTATACTGAATCAGACCCTTGGTCCATCAAAGCCAGTACTGTCTACTCAGGCCAGCAGCGGCTCTCCAGGATCTCAGGCAGGGGTCTTTCACCCTTTCACTACCTGCCTAGTCCCTTTAACTAGAGATGCCAGAGATTGAACCTGGGACCTTCTGCATGTCAAGCAGATGCTCTACCACTGAGCCACAGCCCCTCCCCACATCTTGTGGTAGTGAGTTCCATCTGCAGACTATAGATCATGTGAAGAAGTACTTCCTTTTGTTAGTCCTGAATCTACTGCTCATCATTTTCATTAGGAGACCCCTTCCAAATATTATGGGAGAGAAAGGAAAAGTTCTCTCTACCTGTTTTCTCCCCCCTTGCATAATTTTATAAACCTCAATCATGATCCCCTTTAGTTGTCTTTTTCTAAGTCAATATGCCTCCAATCTTTTTAGCCCTTCCTCATAAGGAAGATGCTGTGGTCGCTGGATATTTCTGCCTTATTTTAATGGTACCTTTTGCAACTTTTTGAGATGAGATGACCACAACTGTACACATTTAAATGTTCCGTCATGATTATTCTATTTCTTATAAAGGTGGTATGGTTTATTCTAGCAATGTGAAAGTGAATGTGGAAAATCTCATTGGTGAGGTACACAAGGTGCCCAAACTTCAGAGAAATCAAATGGAAAATGGCTAAGTTACAGGAGGTCAAATATTCTGGCTTGGATGTTTCTTAGCATGTTCCCTTTTGTTTCTTAGCATTTTTTTTGCCAGCACTAACAAATTAATCTTACGTTGCTACATAATCAATCACCTTAAAAAAAGTTTCAATCACGTATGCACTGTTAGATCGGAGTAAAAATTCCTGCTAGTCTGTTGACCAGCCGAATGCCACTGGGACCCCTCGCTCAGGATATGAGGATAATAACTTACCCCTTATGGTTATCCCCAGTACTTCAAACCCAGAAGCAGAGGTTGTCTGTGAGGTTGGGGTTCTATTTAGCCATCGTTGCTAAGAGCTGCTGATAGATTTCTCAATTTTTTTAAAAAAAAAAAGACTTCTAAGCTAGCTCTAAATCCTAAATGGTTTGGGTCCAAAGTACCCGAAGAAATTCCTACTCCAGTATGGAGTTCTCCTGCTCTTTAAGATATGCCAATGAGGTCTTGTTCCAGGTTCTTTCTTGGGTGGAAGCGAGGTTGTAATATACCAGGAGCAGAGCCTTTTTGATCATTTCCCCATTGTCATGTGATTTGCTTATCTGTGATGTTCACCTCGCCTTCCTACTTGGCTCTTTTCAGAGTCAGCTTAAGACCACCAAGCATATATGATGTGTAGGGTTGCCATCCTCCAGGTAATAGCTGGAGATCTCCTGCTATTACAACTGATCTCTAGCCGATAGAGATCAGTTCACCTGGAGAAAATGGCTGCTTTGGCGATTGGACTCTCTGGCATTGAAGTCCCTCCCCAAATCCCGCCCTCCTCAGGCTCCGCCCCAAAAACCTCCTGCTGGTGGCGAAGAGGGACCTGGCAACCCTAATGATGTGGGATATTGTGATCTAGGCTGTTTTGCTGCTGATTTCTGTGCTGTTGGTCCTTGTGATGCTGATTTTATGATTTGTAAATTGCTATGAAAACACAATTATATAAATTCTGCAAAGAAATCCAAAATAATCTTGCACTTACTTTATAGATTACATGGAAATGCATTTCTAAATTACTGAAACGTCTGTGATTTTTTTTTGAGCTACAGAAGAGTATGATAACTTGCAAATTTAATTAAAAGTTGCCAGCAGCAAAGGCTTTCCAAATTGCTACCTGTGAATGAGTTATGAATGTGTAGATCTCGTCTTCTGAGCTGCATTTGCAATGATCCAAGTCGCTACCTGCTCAAATGATTTTTCCCTGATGTTATCAAAGTCTTTTGGATAAATTAGAGTATTGAATCAATACCCTTATCTCCCAGTTCCTGGCATCTTTGTCCTTTGATCCTCTTAATTTGGCATGAATTTTTTTTCAAAGCCAATGAAACATATTACCAAACGTGGATTTAATACTGGATGCCAATACCTTAAAAAACCACTTATGTCTCTTCTTTCTTACAAGGGCGACAGAACCTTAAAGTGTGTGTGGGGAAGTAAACATGGCATTGCTTGGAGATGAACGTGGCATACTCTTCAACATTTCACAGATGAAAATAAGGACCCACAGTTTTAACACCTCTGTTTTTATACCATGGTTCTACGTCCAAACTCTACCACTATTGCAGAGAGCTGGTAAGGTGTTGCAGTTAGAAAAGTGGTACTTACTCTGTGGGTTCCAGAGATTCACATTTGCAATGACCATGAACCAAAAGAGACACATTTACTTCCATTCCCAGGAAGAGGTCTGCATCTCAGTCTCGTGGCTTTTATATTTCTTTGGAAGCAGCTGTTTCATGGTGGGAACCAATAACCACAGTCCCCACTTGGAAAGGGCCTTGCCCACTTTCCTGAAATACAAGGGAGGTGCCACATTGGGGAACATGCTCAGAACAACCACAGATGGTATGTCAAACAACAACATGTTGTTCCTGAGCCATTGAGTATGTGGGCTAGGATCTTGGAGGGCCAAGATCAAGTTCAGACTCTGCCACAGAAGATCACTGGGCAATTTTGAGCTAATCCCTCTTTCTCACCCACAGGATTGGTGTGAGGATAAAATGAGGCACATGTAAGACACCCTGAACTCCTTAGAAGGAGGGTAGATATATTGCTGAAGGCTCCACTCCTTTGGCAGTCTTTGTGATTCTTTTTTCTATGAAATAATTTTTGATGCACTATATATAGTTCATAATGTTCTTTGACAGCTGCAGGGCATGAAATGGCAGGTTGCACATTGCCCAGTGCCTTAATATTCATGCATGTGCCAGATGCATCTGTTCCCCACTCTGAGACCTAACTTTTGGAGACTCTGGAGAAGGAGTTAAATTCTGAAGAATAACACCTGGCGGGACCCCCAAAAGCTACCTTTGTGATACAATAGGGACTGTAATTTCAGCAGGGACAGTGTCAGGGACTCTAGTAAATAGGGAGAGTTGCAGCATATTGGTCCATGTCAAATCCAGGCTTCTTCTGATATACAACAAAAGCCCATTCTCTGGGCTTTAGATAAGCTTTATTCCACTTAGGTGTCTTTCAGCTAAGAGCAGCTGATAGATCAATACTTTGGGAATACCAACTCCTGATAACTGGAGAAGGACAAGGTTTTCCAAACCGAAGCATTCTTCAACATTTACTTAATGTTAAGCTTTTTATGTTTTGACAAAGGGAATGACAAAAAAATGCCATGTCTAAAACTTTCAAGCCAGAGAGAGTTGTGGTGGACTTGTTCTAGTGACTTGAGAAGAGGAGGGTGGAACTGTGGGTGGGTGTTAATCTTTCTCTCAACAGTAGATGGTGCTGAAGTCTAAGGCAGTTTGAACCCAGCTGATCACCCGCATTTACCAATAAAGCCCTCCCTATAACCCCAGCAAGGGCTCCCTGTCTTCAGCGCAGAGTAGTAGCATGTACCTTATTTAATGGGTAAGTAATAATTGAACAAAACCAGAAATGATGCCATAGCATTTTAAAAATCCCACAAAATCATGTTTGTTTTGTATAATCTGCATTTACCAGTCCCTTTGCTGTTCAGGGTTTAATGGCCATTCTAGCAATGACACAAAGTTTATTATACTACAACTTGTGACACTAAAAATTAGGGGGATAGTCTTAATACAGGGAGGTAAGGCAGCAAGGTATAGTCTGTTCTCATCAGATCTTGGAAGCTAAGCATGATTGGTACCTGCAGAGGAAGGCAACGGCAAACCACCTCTGTTTCTCACTTTCCTTGGAAGTACCTTGCTGGGGTTACCATTTGTGACTTGATGGCATGCATGCGTGTAGTCTTAATACTAGAGAAATGCTCACTAAAGTATCGTTTTTAGTTCTGAATTTGATAAATTGATCTTTTTACTTTCTGCCTCTGATTCGCATGTAACCCTCAGAATGTCACAATTTGCTATTGCAGCCAGGAAGATTAGAGCTCTTGAAGTTATTAAGAAAAATTCTGCACAGGAGATCAAATAATGTTTTAATAGAGACTGTGCGTGAAATTGATTTTACCAGGGCAATGCATGCCGTTGTAATTTTATCTTTTTCTGATATCATTTTAAGTTTTCTGTATATATGTAAGGACGTTTTGTAATGGCCTATGGCTAAACAAATAAACGAATACTCACTAAAGTATAGGAGTGGAATGCTTGAACTCTGCACCTCAGCCCAGCTTATGATATAGGGCTTGGAAGCTTCCAACATGCAAATAGGGAGAGAGGGCACTGGGAGAGGATTGGTCTCTTGACTGCTGATGTCACAATGGCCAGGGCCTTTTCTTTACTGCTGTTCCTAAAGTAGGGTTGCCAACTGCCAGGTACTAGCTGGAGATCTCTGCTATTACAACTGATCTCCAGCTAATAGAGATCAGTTCCCCTGGAGAAAATGGCCGCTTTGGCAATTGGACTCTGGCATTGAAATCCCTCCCCTCCCCAAACCCCGCCTTCCTCAGGCTCCGTCCCAAAAACCTCCCGCCAGTGGCAAAGAAGGACCTGGCAACCCTGTCCTAAAGGGATGAGGCACTTCAGGGTTTTTCTTCCCAAATAAAATGTTGCAGATTTCTTATACACAACCCATTATATACATCCCCTTTAGCTTTCTGTTGGCACCATTCCCACCTAAAACATAGGGTTGCCAGATCCCTCTTCGCCACCAGTGGGAGGTTTTTGAAGCAGAACCTGAGGAGGGTGGGGTTTGGGAAGGGAGGGACTTCAATGCCATAGAGTCCTATTGCCAAAGCTACCATTTTCTCCAGGTGAACTGATCTCTATCGGCTGGAGATCAGTTGTAACAGCAGAAGATCTCCAGCTAGTACCTGGTGGTTGGCAACCCTACTAAAACAGCTGCATTTTAAGAGTTCGAAGGGGATAGATATTTGTATGTATATAACATAGGGGTCCCGCCCTGAGGAGCTTACAATTTAGACCAGTGAGAGAATACAAAGCAACAAGAAGCAGAAGAAAATTTAAGTGTGGGGAAAAAAAACAGCCTAAAGGGGTAGGAATTGGAGCCTTCCTTCCTTCCTTCCTTCCTTCCTTCCTTCCTTCCTTCCTTCCTTCCTTCCTTCCTTCCTTCAGCAAGGGAGCCATGAAGCCTCCCAGAATCGCAGTGTGACCTCTTTGTAGTGCCATGTAAAATATGAAATAGGAGTTTTAATTACAAAATTGGAGCGTATCATATTTGTTTAATATTTAATGGGCCTTGGCTATTTGCATTTTGAATACTGCTGTGCAAAAATTCTTCGCTCAGTGACCTGATTTTGCAAGTTCTTCCTAGCCCAGGATGTTGCAGCTCCTGGAAAAGCACTGAATGTACAAAGTGCTGGCCATTTTCATGGACAAAGCTCTCTGGCAGTGCATTCCTAATAAAGTTATCAGAAAGTTACATGGAAGCTCAAAGCAATCTCAGATAAGGATGAATCATCAGCACCTTCTTAACTTCCAAAGAATGGAAAATGTGGGCCTTATGTTCATCAGGTGCTGGCCCCACATGGGTTCCCCTCATGTCCACCTTCTGGGGCTAAATGGCATATTGGGATCTCCAGTCACAGAACTACAATATCAGACAACTAGTTAGGGTTGCCAGCCTGCAGGTATTAGCTGGAGATCTGCTATTACAACTAGGGTTGCCAGGTCCCTCTTCTCAACTGGCAGGATATTTTGGGGGCGGAGCCTGAAGAGGGCAGGGTTTGGGGAGGGGAGGGACTTCAATGCCATAGAGTCCAATTGCCAAAGCGACCATTTTTCTCCAGGTGATCTGATCTCTATCGGCTGGAGATCAGTTGAATTAGCAGGAGATCTCCTGCTACTACCTGGCAGTTGGGAACCCTAATTACAACAGATCTCCACCCGATAGAGATCAGTTCCCCTGGATAAAATGGCCGCTTTGGCCATTGGACTCTATGGCATTGAAGTCCCTCCCCTCCCCAAACCCCGCCCTCCTCAGGCTTTGCCCCAAAAACCTCCTGCCGGTGGCGAAGAGGGACCTGGCAACCCTACAACTAGTCCTTAGCTATAAGTATTCAGGCCTCAGGCTCAGTCTTGAAAGAAGTGTCATCCTGTCCTTCTGCCCTTACTGTGCCTTAAATTCTTACCTAACGTGTGCTTGTGTAACTTTACCGCCCTAAACTGCTCTCAAATCTCCTGCCTCTTGTGCCTCCAAGATCACCTTTGTGATGATCAGCTGTTTCTCTTTCCTCCTTCAAGTCCCTGCTCAAAACTCACCTTTTCTCTTAACCTTTTCAGCTTAAAGATATAGGTCAGAATTCCACAATTGGAATTTCAGGATGTAATTTGGCCCTTAGACAGGATTGCCATCTCTGGGTTGGGAAATGCCTGGAGATTTTGGGGGTGGCATTTGAGGAAGGCAGGGTTTGGATGGTTTTCAGTGCCATAGAGTCCAATTGCCAAAGCAGCCATTTTCTCCAGGGGAATTGATTTATATTGCCTGGAGAACAATTGTAATAGCGGGAGATATCCAGCCACCACCTGGAGGTTGGCAACCATACCCTTAGAAAGCACCCAAAGAGGGGGTCTGGTCTGGATTTAGGCTGTAGTCCTACTTAGATAGGGAAAGAAGGCAAGTATGGGTGCCTGTCTTTCCCCCCACTTACTGGTACTTGAAGCATAAAGGGGCCATTTTTAAACGGGAACAGCACAGTAGGGGGAAACATTCAACCCCCATTCACAGTGCTGCAGTCCCAATCCAGACAGGGTTCCCTCATGCCTCCCTTTTAGGGCTAAATGGCACACTGGGAGTTCCAGTTCGGGTTGCCAGGTCCCTAACCCACTTTGCCACCGGCGGGAGGTTTTTGGGGTGGAGCCTGCGGAGGGCGGGGTTTGGGGAGGGGAGGGACTTCGATGCCATACAATCCAATTGCCAAAGCGGCCATTTTCCCCAGGTGAACTGATTTCTATCGCCTGGAGATCAGTTGTAATAGCAGGAGATCGCCAGCTACTACCTGGAGGTTGGCAACCCTAATACCTAGTTCCAGTCATGGAACTCCAATATCAGGCATCATTTGGCATTGAGTTTTATTTCCCAACTGAAATGAAGCCGACTCATCTTTGCAAAGTACCACTGGATGAATATCACCAATTCTGCCCAGCTGCCAGGCTGCTGCATGCAATACAGGCTGCTGCTTTTTGGTGAGGTTCCTGGTATCCTACAACAAAGCTGCCAAGAATACCATTTCAGATTTATTTTTGCAAGAGAGGGAAGCAAAAAAGATTTTAGTAGTGGGGCCAGACTCCTAGCAAGTCCCATCCTACTGGATCTATTCAATATTGAACCCTAATTTATTTTAAGAACCTGCAATATGCTTCTTTCCTTTATTTTTTTAACTAAAAGTAATTCTAACAATATTATTCACGCAAGGCAGTCTCTCTCTCTCTCTCTCTCTTTTACTTTCACACACACGTTTTTTAAACAAAGGAATGTCTTTGTCGTCATGGTTTGTCCATCTCTAGTGTCGAACCAGAGAACTGGTTATACAACGGCAGTTCCAATGAATAAACGTATCTGGTCAGGATCTAAACAGGAAAAGACTGGAGAAAGCTGTGCTTGTCCACTGTAAAAATCCAAACACCAACAGAGGTGCAATACATTTGTCACAAAACAGTGATAACTTTTGAGTTTTCCACCACGCTTCTTCAGGGTGGATGTTCAGAACAAAAATAGAAAAGGGAGTAGAGATGTGAAGGCCTAGGCATTTTTTGAGGGGTTTTTTTTTTGCCTTTTTTCTCAATAATGTTTTCCCCCCAGTTTTTCTGGCAGAAATTTTAAGGAGCACTGAAAAAACACTCATGAAATATTTTATTTTTGCTTTCTTTTTTAAAGTAACTCCCCCTTGTCTTAACAAACATTCCACTCATCCTAAATGTACAGCATGAAAAAGTCCTCAGTCTTTTCCCATTTTTCCAATGGGAAACTTGGAAAATGTAGGGGGAAAACTGTTTTTTTCCCCTTTTGGAATGAGTGAAAGTATGAAAGTAGCATGAATGTTTTAACGTGAGACAATCTATTGCATTAGGTAAAGAAATTTTTTAGGATTACTGCAAACGTACATTTTCAAGCTTTTTTTGGCTTAAATGTAAATAATGTTGGCAACAATTACTATGCTATGTGTTTACTAATAATACATTATTAAACAGTTCAGTGTTTTCAATGCTGTGAACATAATATCCAAATATGCTGGGGTCTAATGTTCAGATGCCCTGACCTGGATGGCCCAGGCTAGTCTGATCTTGTCAGATCTCAGAAGCTAAGCAGGGTCAGCCTTGGTTAGTATTTGGATGGGAGACCACCAAGGAATACCGGGTTGCTGTGCAGAGGAAGGCACTGGCAAACCACCTCTGTTAGTCTCTTGCCATGAAAACCCCCAAAGGGGACACCATAAGTCAGCTGCGACTTGACGGCACTTTACACACACAATGTTCAAATATGCTCCTACCTATTGTGACTGGATGACAGCATTTCTGTTGAAACAGTACTCTTTAGTTGACTGTGGCATTTGTTTCCTACCTTCAGCTCCCCCCCGCGTGTCTCAGATTGCAGAAATAAAGACTCATGTACTGTGATAGCACAGGTGCAGAATTTTGGAACTCTTTCTCAAGTTTTGGATAGACATGCCATTTTTCTTATAGAAAACAAAGACATTAAAATTCCATACATATGCCAAAATAGTACAATTCTATATATTAAGTTATACATGATGTTGTTAAATAAGTAAAAGAAGTTTGGGACTGATAGGAAAGTACTGCGTATATTTCAATTTCCCCCCGACCTTTACAGCTCTCATGGAGAGAGAAGGAAGTTTCAGTGTACGGTGGAAAAGGCCAGCGTCTGCAGCTTTGTAGGTTTCTTGAAATGGAGACCAGGTGATGTTGCAGACATTAAAGTGCAATCCTAAGAAAAGTTACACCCTTCATCAATGGACTTCAGTGGACATAGATGGCTATAACTCTGCTTAGGGTTGCATTGTTAATTAGCTCAGGGTGTTTCCTGACTCCTCCTTGCTTCTAGAATCTTTGGGATGAACTCCAAAGGAACAGAATAACACCGAGGGCTAAAGGTTGCTTAGGGTTGCCAACGTTGAAATTCCTGAAGATTTGAAGGTGATGCCTGGGGAGGACAGGGTTTGGGGAGAGGGCTCAGTGGGGATGTGATGTCATAATGTTCACTCTCCGAAGCAGTCATTTCCTCCAGGGAAAGTGATCTCTATAGTCTGGAGATCTGTTGCAATTCTTGGAGGGTCAGTGGCTCAGTGGCAGAGCATCTGCTTGGCATGCAGACGGTCCCAGGTTCAATCCCTGGCATCTCCAGTTAAAAGGCTCTGGTAGGAGGGTATGTGAAAGACTTCTGTCTAAGACCCTGGAGAGCTGCTGCCAGTCTGAGTAGACAACACCTCAATGGACCAATGAGTATAAGGCAGCTTCACGTGTCCACGTGACAACTCCAGTTTCCACACTGAGAACCCTCAAGCTGCTTTAGCTGCCTGACTAGCAAAGCACTGAACACATCACACCCGTGTACTCTCAGCTTGACAATAAACACAGACTTTCTTCTGTCTCTGGTCTTGTTAACGTCTCCCTGTGGCTGTGTAGAAGCAAAAGCACCCTACTGTTTGGCAACTGAAGCAGAATAATTTATCCAAAGCAAAGAGCTGAGTCCTGGCTTTCTTCTGGTTCCTTATTGCTGAAAGTGCTTCACAAGTAGGGTTTTCAGTTCTGGATTGGGAAATACCTGAAGATTTTTGGGGTGGAGCCTGAGGAGGGTGAGGTTTGGGGAGGGGAGAGACTTCAATGCCACTGAGTCCAATTGCCAAAGCGGCCATCTTCTCCAGGGGAACTGATTTCTATCGCCTGGAGATCAATTGTAATAGCAGGAGATCTCCAGTCACCACCTGGAGGTTGGCAAAGATCGGGCATGAGGGAGGTCTTGTAAAAGATGTGTGTGGGGAGATCTTGTAAAGCAGAAGAAAAACATGGTAGTCCTTATACGAACAGAGATGGGGATTAATTTTGGCAGCCATTTTGTGTCCACTACCATCTTTCAAAATTCCCAAAATGTCCATGGGCTCAATAGGGTTGGGGCTCCCTCGATTAAGTGCTGCTGAGTGCAAATCAGATTTTCAAAACACACCCAAGGCTGCAGAGACAGAGAAGCAAAATGTGGTCGCTCTCCATCTGAAGATGCAGAAGACAGTAGTTGAGCAACTATCCCTTCCCAGCACTAACTGGAAGATGGGTAAGCTTTCCAGCTCCAGGTTGGGAAATACCTGGAGATTTTTGGGGAAGAGCCTGAGAAGGGTGGGGTTTGGGGAGGGGAGGGACTTCAATGCCATAGAGTCCAATTGCCAAAGCAGCCATTGTCTCCAGGTGAACTATCAGCTGGAGATCACTTGTAATAGCAGGAGATCTCCAGCTAGTACTTGGAGGTTGGCAAAGATGGGGGAGGGGGGAGGTCTTGTAAAAGATGGGGGTGGGGAGGTCTTGTAAAGCAGAAGAAAAACATGGTAGTCCTTATACGAACAGGGGGGTTAATTTTGGGTGGAAATGTTTAGCTTAGGGAACGGAACCACTGGTGACTTTTTCCCTAGGGCTGCCACCACTGGGTTAGGAAATACCTGGAGATTTTTTTTTTTGGGGGGGTGGATACTAAGGAGGGCAGGGTTTGGGGAGAGGAGGGCCTTCAATGGGGTATAATGCCATAGACTCCACCTTCCAAAGTGGCCATTTCCCCCCCCCCTCCCGGAGATCAGCTGTAATCCCTGGAGATCTCCAACTACCACCTGGAGGTTGGCAACCCTAGATCCCTCCCATAAATGGAATCCCTCATTTTCCTTTCCTTTATCCCTTAGAAGCTCCTTGATCCATTGATATTGAGCAGCATAAATCTAATGTTTGAGGGATATAAGGACTGAAACAAATCTTGCCACTGACAATGTAGCCTTGGGATCCCTGTCACTTAATAAAAAAGGCATTATGTTGAGATAGAGGCCTTATATGTTAAAAGGGGAGAGATATAACGTGATCGAAGTTCCTCATAAAAGCGGCATTCCAAGAGGGCATGAGCTAATGAATCAATAGATCCAGAAGAGCAAGGACAGGTCCTGTCTGGGTATGGTATATTCAAAATCCTGCCCTGCATAACCATAGAGGGGTTAGCATTCAGTCTAGCTAAACAGAAGGCTCTAGAAAGACAAGGAGTTCCCTCATTTTCAAACAAGGGCTCATACCAAACTTTCAAAAGTCAGCAGATACGTAGCCTTGTCTCTGCCCTGAAGCTGAGTTTTGGATAGGCTCCTCTGTGCAAGTGATACATCATGCACTGCTAGAGAGCAACACCTACCTTTTAATCCTGTCCAAAGGTGTGAATGGGGGGTTCGCTTTTCGTGGGAGCCTTTGCGTGTTGACTCCTCTTATCACAGCGGCACACAACAACGACAGCCCTTGAGGATCTGAACAAGCCTTCCCACCAGTGAATAAAAGCAATAAAGGCATCCAAGATCTCCATCTCATCTCTGTGACAACCTGTAATTATACGAAGGCATAACTTGTAGGTGCTTATCAAACTGTTTCAAATCTGCATTCATTACTCTCTTCAACGAGGCATTTTTTTCAAGTGAACTTCAAAGGTCAGGTGCGGTTGCTTGTGCTGTCTGCTTTCTCTCCTCACCTCCGCCCCCCTCCCCACGAGTTTCATTTGTCTGCATTTTCTGGAAAGCAACATCTCCAGCTGGCGTTGTCCTTATTTCAACGAAGCGCTTCCTTGCGTGCTGCAGAATCTTGGGATTTGTGTGTGTGTGTGTGTGCAAACGCTGTAGGTGTTCCACTTAACTTGGAGATGCTCTCCTTTTCACACAGGAGCAGCAGACTACCAGTTAATACAAGGGTTTTTGAAATATATTCAGGAAGCTTGTGAGGGGGGAAGACAAATGGGAAGCTTGGCTAGGAAATGTATAGATACTGAGTTGTGTCACAGTGGGTGAAAATGCATGGTTGCTTTGGTCTCCTTTATTCCCTGTTTCAGCCAGGACTCAGCCAGGATCGAATGCATGCGTATTCGCCGAACGTGCGTTCGATCCTGGCTTAATCCGGCCTGAAACAGGGAATAAAGGAGGCTAAAGCGACCGTGCGTTTTCGCCCAATGTTCCCGGAGACCAGGAGCTGCAGCAGTAGAGAAGGAATGACACGACAGAGCCGCAATTCTCAACTTGTGTGCCGTGAGAGAACTGTTAGGTGAGGGGAAAAAATCAGTTGAATTATTAAAGGCTCAGCCCTCTCCAAGCTCATAGAAGAGGTTTTCTGCTGCATCTCTGCATGATTCTGAGATATGGCTGTTCTTCTTTCCAAAGGAAGCCTAACTAGGAAGGGCCCAGATATCTGTGGCTATGATTTTCCATTTAAAAAAATACACACAACCCCCCCCCCCTGAAAGCAGCTGTGGACACCCTTCCCCAGGGTTGCCAGGTCACTCTTCACCACCAGCAGGAGGTTTTGGGGGCGGAGTCTGAGGAAGGCGGGGTTTGGAGAGGGGAGAGTCTTCAATGTGAGTCCAATTGCCAACATGTCCAGGTTAACTGATCTCTATCCGCTGGAGATCAGTTGTAACAGCAGGAGATCTCCAGCTAGTACCTGGAGGTTAAATGAAAAACTCACTAATACTGTAAAAGAATATTGCAACAAAATGACAGTAGTAGGCTACAATAAGCAAACAAGACGATGGTATAGAATATGAAAAGTCAATGGACTGTGAATATATCGCAACTATAGAAAAATACACAGTTGCAGACAAAGCTAAGCAACAAGGGTTACAAAGCAAAGAAGAACGACATCAAAGTAGAACATATACAAAAGTGATACACAGCTAACAACCAAAACAGTCTATTTCACAAGTTTTGCAAAGCAAACTGTTCAAATGAATGGCTTGGTTTGTTGCTGGTCAATTTCACTTCAGGCGAAGATGGAAATGGAAAGGCTGCTCCGGATATTTTCCAGTGCTTTCGCTACTAAAAAGTAGCTTCATCAGCCATAAAGGCTTTTTAAAGTTTTCCAAAATGCAAGTGGTAGGTAACGCGTTAAGCTCCCAGCCCGGGCTGCTATTCTTACAAATTCTTTCTGTGCTGGGGGGGGGGGGGGTCGGTCCATTTCCTTGTGCTGTTTTCCTAATGCTACTGATACACACACACACCTGGACACTTCTATTTGCTGGCTGCCTGTATGGTCCTCTCCATATGCAAGCCAAATGGCAAATGAGGATAAGGCTGCCAATTTCCATGCGGGGCCGGGAGTTCTCCCAGAATTACAACCCATCATCAGACTATATTCCCAGGGAGGAACCGGCAGCTTTGGATGAACTCCATGGCTCTGTACCCTGCTGAACTCCCTAAACTCCACCCCCTTAGGCTCTCCCCCTAAACCTTCAGGAATTTCCCAACCTGTAACTGGGAATGCTTGGCGAGAAGGTGGAGGCTGATATCAGTTCTACATCTCTAAATCAGGTTTTCTCCCTGAACCGAATCTAGATTTTTCGCAAACTGTGGGAGATCTTGGGAGGGAAGGCGGCATAGTATAGCCTGATCTGATCATATGTTGGAAACTAAGTTGGGTCCGTACTTGGAGGGCAGCCCACCAAGGAAGACTGTGCAGAGGAAGGCAATGGCAAACTACCTCTGCTTCTCACTTGCCTTGAAATCTCCTTGCTGGGTTTGCCATAAGTCAGCTGTGACTTGACAGCCCTTTACACACGCATATACTATTTTACACACATGCTAGCTACATCTTACTGCTGGGGTGGCACATACAGGAGAGCCTAATCAGAGATCTCATGAGTCACACAAACACACACATGAAGCTGCCTTATACTGAATCAGACCCTTGGTCCATCAAAGTCAGTATTGTCTACTCTGACTGGCAGCGGCTCTCCAGGGTCTCAGGCAGAGGTCTTTCACATCACCTACTTGCCTAGTCCCTTTAACTGGAGATGCTGGGGATTGAACCTGGGACCTTCTGCATGCCAAGCAGATGCTCTACACACTGAGCCACAGCCCCACCCACACACCTCATTTGGTTTTCAATCTCCACTTGGGGCAGGTAACTCTCTGAATTGTGTGACTAGATCATTCCTTCTCTCCTGCTCCAATCAGAGATGCAAAATTTCTGGAAAAAAGGGGTGGGGGGAGAAATGTTGGACAAAAGTGAACTATTTGGAATTATTATTTCGTTCTTTTTAAAATCTAAACTTACTACTTTGAGAAAACGAACTGTATTATCTTTATTTATTATACTATACATGAAAATGGTACTCTATGAGTATAAATGCCTGTGTTTTATAGAAACAACCATTACTAATAGACCCAGCTGGGCTTATGCAGTTCCCCCGATGCTGCTGCAGAAGAGCTACCACATCTGAAGGTACATTGGTTTTTTTTTTTTTTTAGGTTTCTGTAAACGGAAAAACCAGTAAGGCCATGAATAAAGTTAGAAAACAGAAACCATATACACTGCAATTAAAAAAAGGAAAATTAAATCATCTGGGCTTAGAAACCATAGGTAAAGCTGCAGCCTGCCCAAGCTGAAAAAATGTATATGTTGATTGTATTTTGGTTAGGCTTAAGAATTGTAAAGGGGGAAGAGGATGACTTCATGAGACTATGGTGGGTATCAGATTGCTAGGATAGGAAGTGATGTTCACAGAAAGGGACAGGTAAATGTAAAGATATCCTGCCATTAGAAGTCTCCAGGCAATACTAGATTTTATGAGAAGTCTAGGCCGTTTATGCCTGGTAATTAGCAGCGTGTTCCAGGCTGAAGTGTCCCGCAAATTTTTTTGATTTCTTCACGCTGAACCGTCATTTCAGACGTCACTGTGAAGCCGGCATACACCAGCTCCGCATTTCTTAAGAGCCCATTTAACGCGACCTTTTGTGCTTGCTCCACCCCCGCATTGAAGCATTCACTGAAGGAAGCATGCAAATGACTATTGCTAATGGCTATGCAAATGAAAGAATGAAGGAGCAGGTGAGTGTGTGTGTAATTTGTTTGACTTTCTCCTCTTGCATCAGGACCATGAATAGTCATTTTAAAGGTCGGATTTAAAAAGTCAGCATTGAGCGAGGAGCAGAATTAACCCTGCGTAAATGGCCTATCTGTCTCATTTTTATCCTGTCTTTTCTCGACTGAACTCAGAGTGTCATACACGGTTCTCCAGTGCCAATTTTATCCTCAGAACAATACTCTGTGTGTGAGAGAGGGATGGAGGTTCTTCAGTGATATTCCTGGCTGAGCAAGTAGTCTAATGTGGGTCTCTCCCGTCCTAGTCCAACATGCTAACTCTTGCACCAAACTTTATGGCAGCCATGAGTCCACTTTTCCTCCTCTCCCTCAGGAATATGAAGAGAAACAAAACATGTGACTTGATGCTGAAGTGCTTTGTGAGAGCCAGCGTGGTGTAGTGGATAAGAACGGTGCTTTGGAGCGGTGGAGTCTGATCTGGAGAACCCAGTTTGATTCCCCACTCCTCCACATGAGCAGTGGAGTCTGAACTGGATTTGTTTCCCCACTCCTCCACACGAAGCCAGCTGGGTGACCTTGGGCAAGTTACAGCTCTGTAGAGCTCTCTCAGCCCCACCTACCTCACAGAGTGTCTGTTGTGGGGAGGGGAAGGTGGTTGTAAGCCAGTTTGAGTCTCCCTTAAGTGGTAGAGAAAGTCGGCATATAAAAACCAACTCTTCTTTTTCTTCTTTGTGTTTTCCCACCCTCACTGAAGGCAGCCAATGAAATGGAGAGGAGGCGGGGAAACTTGGGACGTGACTACATCACGTCACGTATTAGTTTCTCTAAAACTACTGAGAAGGCGATAAAGAGGAGATGCGGAACTGCTGCTTTTCCTGGCAGCCATGAGTCTGTCTCATTCTGGCCTGAGGCCATGTAGCCAGTGCTGGATAATGCAGATTTCCCCCCCAGTATTGAAATGTGGAAAGTTCATCCATTTCATTATATTCCTCGGGAGCGTGAGCTCTATGATGTGCAGTTTGTTCATTCCTCCTTTCTCTCTTTCCTTCTACATTGGATTGTTTCATGATTTAGCATCAAGAAATGAAACCCACAACCGTTTCCAGGCATTGAGGGGGGGCAGGGGGAGAGCGGAGCCGGCAAAGCAATAGAGAGAGTCAAGTATCCGTGCTCTTGATCATTAAATTGATTTCTCTGTATTCCTCTCCTTTGCTCCTATCCCTCTGAGAACAGTAGATTGAGAACATTACGGCTTTTTCATTTTGTTTTGACACTGCACCTTTAAAATTTCATGCCCGTGCGGGAGAGCTCGTCAAAGTGACAGATAAAAGTTGACATTAATCTCTGCTGTGTCACTTTGGTGACTGGCTGTGTTTGATTTTCCCATTACCCTATGGGATCATCACTGACAATACAAGAATACAATTCAAGAGAATTTGGTTACCTTGCACAGGGTGCTGTCGAGATGCAGCTCCCCCGAGTGATATTGTTTCATTTCCTGCAAATTAAGTCAAAAACATGCCTTGGAATCCTGCCGCTTGGTTGTTTCCCTCCTTTAAATGACTGTAAAAATTAGTGCGGTTAGATTTTTTGCAGAGCGGAGCTTACAGATGCAGAGGTTGAGGCAACAATGGATTTTTTTTGCAAAGGGATGATTTTTTTTGCTGTGTATTTCTATTTATTTGCCCAAGATTCCCACATCTGGCTGGCCTTAGATGTGTTAGGATTAAACTCTTGAAGGAGGACAATAGCAAGGGTGATCCAACAGATGCCCTGCTCTAACTGCAGTGCTGATTTGGTTCATCCTTTTATTTTATTTTTAATAACAGGCTTATAAATGTGTAATATTTCCATTTAAGGATTTTTTTTTTTTTTTAAGAATAGGACGTTCCTGGCTAAAGAAATCCATGACATTTCCAAAGTCCACCTTCCTCTTTAAGTGATCTTGATTTCCCCCTTTAGCTACTAGGACTCCAAGCATGGCATGGTCCTTACAAAGTATACAGCAGAAATTTAAAAACATGTTTATTTAAAGCAGCTATTCATTATAAGTGGGCAAAAGCCTCTGAACTTTAAAACCCTTTTCTTAATGTGTTTTTGATGCTAACAATTCAGCAAGGCTAAAATATACACCAGTTCACAGGCTTGGCAAGAGGGGTCCAGAGGTTTCATTGGTCATGACAAAAGCACTGGTCTCCCATTTATTTCTTTGGAAGCCCCAGCTGGAAACAAGGTGGGTCTCGCCTGAAAAGGAAGGCTGGATACCAACACTGCATTGAATTATCTGTATTTGACAGATTGGGATAATTGTCATAGCTGGCTTCTGTCTTGACTCAGTGGTAAAGCATCTGCTTGGCATGCAGAAGGTCCCTGGTTCAATCCCTGACATCTCCAGTTAAAGAGACTAGGCAGGTAGGTGATGTGAAAGACCCCTGCCTGAGAACCTAGAGAGCCGCTGCCAGTCTGAGTAGACAATACTGACTTTTATTTTATTATATTTTTTATTATTTTTCAAAAATACAGGAAAGAAAGGGAATAGTAGATAAAAGGGTAACATAGCATGATATGATAACATTTTGTGTGTACCCTGTGACCCTGTCATTAAACTCATTTTTGTAATCAAATATTTTCTTTGTCATTTATAGGTCATTATATCACTATAATTCTTCTGAATAAAGAATTACTTTTCATCCATTACTATATTTCTACTGTTAATTCTACACCGTGTTTCAGTATATAATTCTCATGTACGCGGGTCTTGTTAATTACCAAATTAAAATAAAATCACCTAAATATAAACAATTTTAACCATATTTATTATAAAAGGGTTGCCATTTCAGACAATACTGACTTTGATGGACCAAGAGTCTGATTCAGCCTCAGGCAGCTTCATGTGTTTATGCGTACCTGGGGTGGTGGGGGAATCTATCATTTAGATCCATAAGTATCTTGGATCTGAACACAGTAAAAGCACATGTGAATGGGAGGATTGAAATGCCCCATCTTGCTTACTGGCCTCATCCTCCTCTGTACACACTTTTGGCATGGCTTTGGAGAGTGCCAACATGTGTATGAATTGTGTAGGTTGGGTCCTACCAGTTTTTCCACAGCACAACGGGGAGGGGGGACCCCTTCTGATCCCCAAGGGGCCATGCTGAAGATTTGAGACCTGCATGGACCAAATAAAATGGCAACGTTAAACCAGATTGAACCTGGTTGGAGATAGGAATAGGATGTCCCAGTGCCAGCTCCTGAGGGGCAGATAGCGGGCATGTTGCTACCATGCCCTGCTGGTGGGCTTCTCAGAAACAACTGGCCAGTTGTTGTGGGAAACAGGACACCGGATGAAGAAGGAGGAGGAGTTGGAGTTGTTTTTTATATGCCAATTTTCTCTACCTTTTAAGGAGAATCAAACTGCTTACAATCTCCTTCCCTTCCTCTCTCCACAAGAGACACCTTGTGAGGTAGGTGGGGCTGAGAGAGCTCAAAGAGAACTGTGACTAACCCACGGTCACCCAGCTGGCTTCATGTGTAGGAGTGGGGAAACCTACCTGGCTCACCAGATTAGCATCCACTGCTCATGTGGAGGAGTGGGGAATCGAACCTGGTTCTCCAGATTAGAGTCCACCGCTCTTAACGACACCATGCTGGCTCTCCAAAGTGAACCTTTGGGTCTGATCCAGCTGGGAAGATCTTATAGTCTTTGTTCAGTGCATTTAACAAAGCCTCTGCATCAATAAAGTTGCAACATTTATGCAATCTTTTTTTAAAAAAAAGAATGAAAAGAAACATTAAATTGGGACAAAATCGTTAAAATGGAAAGTAGTGATTCTGCAGCTAGCTTGATCTAGGTCACATGTTCCTGTGGTTCTTTCCATTATTTTTTTAAAAAAGACTTTTTAATTAACTTGTCACATCACATGCTGGAAGGTTACCTGTCTGCAGCTGACAAGCTGGCGAGCCCTACGGAATATCGGCATTCACCTGAAAAGACAGGTGGGCAGTCAGGGTCCAAAAGTGGGCGTGACATCTCCTTTGCATGCTTCTGAAGTCCAGGCCCAATATGCTGAAATGGTTCTTTCCATCCCCTGCATAGAGAATTGGCTTCAGGGAGGCAGCAACCAGATGGGAAGGGGGGGAATTGCTTCCTTGACCTTCGACAGGCGATTCAGGGTATTGATAAATATTTCAAACAGCTTTCTAATCAAAGGCTGGCTTTTCATCACTTGTAATCTTTTCTGAAGGTGGCCTTTGTTCCTTGCTGAGCAACTGTTGGCTTGACAAGAGAAAAACAGATTCTTTCCTACTAATCTAATGGGGTTGATTATCTCAGGACGGTCAGGAGAACATGGTTTGGGCTTTTGCCCCAGTGCAGATTTCAAAAGGCTGCTGATGCCTCTGCCATGGGCAACAATAGTCTTTCTTTCTTTCTTTCTTTCTTTCTTTCTTTCTTTCTTTCTTTCTTTCTTTCTTTCTTTCTTTCTTTCTTTCTTTCTTTCCCCTCCCTCTCTCTCTCTCTCTCTCTCTCTCTCTCTCTCTCTCTCTCTCTCTCTCTCTTGTGTGTGTGTTAAGTGCCATCAAGTTCCTTCTGACTCATGGCGACCCTATGAATGAAAGTCCTCCAAAATGTCCTATCTTTGACAGCCTTGCTCAGATCTTTCTTAGGGCATACAAAAATGCTTTCTAGCTTGCTGGCATCAGCTGTTGGAGCAGGCAGCTGGACTATTTGTTATACGCAACTGCGTCTTCTACTCCAAGAAGGGGGAAAGATTTGAGGCTTTTGTGAGTGGGGAGGCATTCTCCAGCAAAGAAGCATATTAAGAACAACGGGGGAATGCTTAAATGAAGGGCAGGGCTGCATCTACTGAAGGAATGAAATGGCAAACAGCTGTGTGGAGACTCTGGGTTTTGGCCCGAAAGGGTGTGTGTATTGTGTGTGTTTTTGCCATGTGATTTCCCAAATGGGGTCATGAATCATTTCTCACAAGAAGTGTTTTCAGCACAGGAGGGAGTAGCCCATTGGTCAAAGCAGGGAGGCTTTCTTTGGGATAACCCATCAGAGAATAGCCAGTGTTGTCATAGGCATTCCTTGAAATTTGCCAGCACTGGAATGGGGGGATTTGGCAGGCCTGCTGGTGTGCCCGAGAGTCATTAAAATCCTTCTTGTTGTACAAGGGAGATCTTGAGAGTCTCCGTTTGCCAAGGGTAGCCTGCAAACTATTACTGTCATGGCTGATTATGATCATATTTGTTTTTAAAAGTGCCTAAGATTGCTTTAAATAAATGGAATGAAAATGCTGCGACATTTTTGTGCATCCGTCTCCCTTGCACCACCCCTTCATTTCACAAATGACGCAATCCTATATAGAGTTACTCCTAAACCCCCCAAAGTCCATCCATTTAGACAGGAGTAGCTCTACCCTGTGAGGCAGGTGGGGCTGAGAGAGCTGTGACTAGCCCAAGGTCACCCAGCAGGCTTCATGTGTACGAGTGGGGAAACCAACCCGGTTCACCGGATGAGCTTCCACCGCTCATGTGGAGTGGGGAATCAAACTCGGTTCTCCAGATCAGAGTCCAGAGATCAGAGATAGATTATATTGTCATGGCATTATACTGATATGTCAATAGCCAATTTTTTAAGCCTAAAAATGTCCTACAGTGGTATGGAGAAATGGCAACTTGGGGGGGGGGGCTGCAAAGAAATGGCACCACGGTGTGGGTGGGAAGTGTTAAAATGCATACTTTCCGTTCCACACAGCACACAAAACATGTTTTGACTGCAGTCATCCCAAAGAGGGTTGTACTAAACCAAGTTTGGGAAAGATTATGGTAAAGTGGATGGTTAAAGGACAATGTTTTATGGGTGCTTCAAAGAAACCTGCTCTGGATGCCAAACCAGAGTAAAAGCTCCATGTGGAAGCAGCCTTAAGGTATTTTCACAGGCAAACTAGAATTGAAGAGGAGTAGAACACGAACCAGAGGAAACAGAACTGGTAGAAACGGTTTATCTTTGCTCACCACATTTTGTTTTTTTAAGACAAACTTTTAATTTGAACCAGTAACTTGATTTTTTAATAGGGTTGCCAACCTCCATGAAGTTCCATCAATTGTTACTAGAAGTATCTATGATACAAAGCACCAGTTCTCATGGCAGCATCCTCAAAGCTTTGGGATAGACAAAAATCTACTCAGTGTGAGAGGCAACCCAGTTTTCATGAAATCGCCCCTTCTTCTTTTTTTCTGTCAAGGCACTGCTGACCTGTGGCGAGCCTATACGGTTTTCAAGGCAAGAGACATTCAGAGGTGTTTTGCTATTGCCTGCCTCCACGTCATGACCCTGGTATTTGTTGGAGGTCTCCCATCCAAATACTAACCAGGGCTGACCTGCTTAGCTTCTGAGATCTGAGAAGATCGGGATAGCCTGGAGCTATCCCCTTACTCACTTTCAAGAGCTGTATCCCACAGGTGGACAAATCTCAGAGTTTCAACTAACACTTGATAGGTTTAACCTCCTTCTGATAGTTCCTAGACAGGGGGAGTAAGATCTCTGGGTGAGGGCACACAAGCAAGGACCACGTTATTTTCTTCTTGGCTTGGCAAAGGTCTTTTGGCTATTAGCCTCCATGTCCATCGGACTCCACCCCTGAGCCATCAGGCTCCACCACTAATCTAGCTGGCTGAAGCCATCTTCAGTCCTTCCCAGGTGTAGGGTTGCAAACCTCCAGGTAGTAGATGGAGATCTCCTGCTATTACAACTGATCTCCAGCCGATAGAGATCAGTACACCTGGACAAAATGGCCGCTTTGGCCATTGGACTCTGTGGCATTGAAGTCCCTCCCCTCCCCAAACCCTGCCCTCCTCAGGCTCCACCCCCAAAATCTCCTGCCGGTGGCAAAGAGGGACCTGGCATGCCTACTTTTTAAGGGTTCTGCTTCAATTCAAGTTCAGCAGAGATTTTCAAAGGTTGAGTCTATTCCAGTTCGGGGGGTGGGGGGACTGGTACAGTGTTTTGATCAGTTTCAGTCAATTCCTGGCTTATATCTCTTGAAAGGTTATCTCCTTTGGAATGCTTTGCTTTTTTGCCTCCGTTTTTAATAAAGGGGTGTGGGTGGAGAAGTGTGTATAGCATTGATCAGCTTCTTTTCTTCTTCTTTTACTACTGGAAAACAGCAGTGTCGTTTCTGCGCCAGCGGAAATAGTTTTGAAGCACGATCCCCACGGTGTCTGCAGCCAAATGCTTGACATGTTCCTTTCGTGTGGCATGGCTGCCTACCACATCGTCCTTTCAAGGAAGTGTTCTCATTAAAATGCTCTCATTACGCCATCCGATCGCTGAGACGTATCCCTTACAACTAATGAAAAAAGAAGCGGGTGGGAGGGAGGAGCAGGGAGTGGGAAATAAAGGAACACTAAACCACCCCAGCGGGGAAAGTTTGAGTCAAAACCCTTCAGACGCTTGCTTGGCACACATTGCTGGCAGCAGCAAGGGTGTTCAATGAAGCTGGATTTCGAGCTGGCATGCAGTCCAGGAAAGGTTGTTTCATGTGGTTGAGTTGAACGGCTTTGCAGCAAGGTGCTAAAAAATCACCACGGCCAGCGGGTAGCATGTTCAACAGGATGTGCTCCAAACGCTTTAGTGAGCGGCCTTTCCAATGCAATAGCTTTGACCTGGCTCCCGAAAGAGGGCAGACACTTCAGAGGAGTGCTTTCTAGACAGCACCCCCTTCCCATTAAGCTACATCCACAGTAGGTCTGCGCTAGGGTTGCCAGGCAGGTTTGCCAATCTCCAGGAGGTCAAACAAAAAGGTTAGCCTGCTGTAACGTATGTTCAACCAATTAACAGCAGTAACGGAACGTGCCAACACATAAAGAAAATATCAGATGTAATCAATCACATTCGATTAACAGGACATATATAACACATTCCATAAAGACATATCAATATAGCAATTTGTACACAATCATAAGGTAAGTCCAATAGTCCAAAAACTCCTGAGGTTAAAGTCCAAAACAGTAGTTCTCCCCGGAGCAATGATAGAAATGGATTTTTCAAGCCATGCAATGACTGTGCGGTAGAAACGTGATTTCCACATGTCTTCCAGGATTCAGCCTGGATCGAACGCATGCGTTTTGCCTAATGTGCGGTCGATCCTGGCTAAAACAGAGATTAAAGGAGGATAAAGCGACCATGCGTTTTTGCCCTTTGTCAGGATTCAACATAGACTGCTGAGTCTTCGTCAGGATTCAACATAGAGTGCTGCGTAGCTTGTTCATATGTTGATAGGAACTCTTGCGTTCCTATCAACACAACAGGATACACAATTATATCAGTCTTCATTTATACATATATTTGCTCATTGTACCATTTATGCCACTTGATTCCATAAGAAGATGGGCTTCTGGTATTTAAACTCATTTCACCTATTCGGGCTTCATCAATCCAAGAAATCCTTGGGTGGCTGCAGGACAAGGAGCTTTATCCAAACACGAGGAGTATACCTCACATATTCAAATGGATGGCATTGTGAGTCATCTCACCATTACTGGTTCTTTCCACTACCTGGAGGTTGGCAACCCTAAGGGTAACCCCAGGTCCCACCTGGATGCTGGCATTCCTAGTTGTGTGCAGGTGCTTCTTGGTGGGAAGCAGGGTTTCCAGCTCCAGATTGGGAAATATCTGAAGATTATTAGGGTGGCGCCTAATGAGGGTGAGGTTTGGGGAAGGAAGGGACTTTAATGGGGTATAATGCCAAAAAGTCCACCTTTCACAGCAGCCATTTTCTCCAGGTGAACTGATCTCTGTCACCTGGCGATCAATTGTAATCCCAGGAGAACTCCAACCACCACGTGGAGGTTGGCCACCCAACACCTGAGCCTACCAAAAGGAGGGAGATGTAGTGTCTTACCTGATTTTCCCAATGGCATACTTTATGGCAGGTTTACAACAGTTTTGCTGCACTGGGATTCAGCAGAAGACAGGTGGCTTTTAACTGTAGCAAGTTTGGTGTTCTCATGCAAGAAGAGGAGCTAGTTGTAACTTGCTTGTACAAACTGAATTTTGTAAATAGTAGTTAATCAGAGAATTGTTTTGTTTTGTTCTGTTTTCACAATTCTTTCTTTCTTTCTCTCTTTCTCTCTTTCTCTCTCCCTCTTTCTTTCATCAGAGAGGTATGTGCAAAACAGCTGGAGTGGGCAAGTTCACAGCTGTCAAATAACTGGACTATTTTCTTCTTTCTGCAAAAAGTAAATGGACCAACGCTCTGATTCCATACAAGGCAACTCCTTGTATTTCTCCCTCCTTCCTCTGCCAATTTCAGAGGGGTTACAGAGTGTCACTTGCCACAGGGGTGAACTTTGGGGTAGTGGCAACGATGGGAATGGTAGTGGCTTTTATGTACCTGAGAAATGCTACCAATTCCTCAGATGTAATTTCCTGTGTCGGTCATGGAAATAACCGTTTCTTGGTATCCATGGGCGACCACTGAAATTGTAGCTCTCTGGAGCCAGAATGAGTCCCATATTGGTCCGTAAGCATCTCTACGCATTTAGCACTTGGCAACAGACTCACTAGTCGGTCTTCCTTTGTGCTTAGCGAGGCTCACTCCACAGTTCCAGTTGCTCGGATTCTTTATTTAAAGACACAAAACAACACCAAGCCGGAGGGATGGTTCAGATTGTGGGAAGTTTGCAAGATGTAAATATTTGGGGGGGGGGGGTGGAGACCCAGGATGGATGGTTGGAAGAAGAGGCGTCAGGACTGGAACTGGTTAATAAAATTGCATGTGGTACCACAAACACCCACCCCTGCAGTTTGGTGCTAGCCCAGTGGTTTATGCTGCAAAACCCCTTTCAGGCATTCTAAGGGTGAGGGATAATGAGTGTGTGTTTGATTCAGATTTAGTTTAATACGGTCCAAGACCAACAATAAAAACTTTTGCATAATAAAAGAATAATAGCTATATACATCAGTAAATACTTGTCAAACATAATCACACACTCATAAGAGAACCATTACAAACTAAGCTTAAATAAAACACAGTTACAGTCCATATGCAAATATAAAAACGCTCATCCATTAGGTTCGACCCATGCTCGCCTAGTCTTCATAACTTGCCATCCAAATTTGGCCATTTTAAAGGTTAGCTCGGTGTCCTTATCTGAGAGCATGTTAGAAAGATTAGTCGCTCTAGTTCTCCCTGGGTAGCCAGCTATTACAAAGGAAATGTCTTCTCTTATTTTATTATAAATTTTGCAGTCAAAAATGACATGTTCAAGGGTCTCTACACTCCCATCAGAACAAAGGCATAAACTTTCACCATAGGGTATCTTTTTATATCTCCCTTCTAGTATAGCTGAAGGGAGAGCATTACAACGTAACAAGGTAAAGGCCCTCCTATAATCAGGGTTATCCAAATGAATAAGATAAGGCATCGAGGCCACATTAGTAAGGTTGCTTCGATTGAAACACAAGTTTTTAAGTCTATTTAGATCATGCTGTCTTTCTACATTTAGTACTCTTTGCCTTATCAAGGAACCTGGCCTGCAAATAATCCATAGATAAAAGTAGTTGTTGAGAGAGACCATAGAAGCCTAATTTATTCTTCAAACTCCTCAACCAGGGAGAGGCAAAAGTATCATACAAGGTCAAATTAACAAGTCCTTTAGGACAAAGTGCTATTTTAAGCCAACAGGAAATTGCAGCTATCCATATCCTTGCTTCAATCGTAACCTCCGCAGTCTCTATTCGAACTGCAGCATTAGAGACACTGGAAGGGACTTGTAAAACAGATCTCAAAAGTTTAGATTGAATCTTCTCCATCTTGGAGTAATTTGCCGTGAATGTGTGTTTGGGGAGGGATCATGGTAGCAAACGCTGCCCAAACCTATGTGCGTGCATTGGAATGTCTGTACAGAGCTGTCTGTGTGTGGCTTTGTTTTTGCAGTTAGGAACCCTGGGGGGAACACAATTGCTCAGGGAGAACTCTACATGCATATATGGGTAGGGTTCTATATGCCAATGATTGGGGTGAAGCTGGCTGCTGGAGGACTTCTCCCCCGACCCCACCGCTATTGTTCATAATTTCCCCTTAGAATGTCTGAAACGGGTTCAACAGTCCACATTTTCTTGGGATGGTCCTTATTTTCTGGCACCTGTCTCTGGAAGAAACATCAAAGCATCAAGTGGCATTTAAAAAACTGATTAATGGAGATTTCAGCGGAGGCACGAGTGATTGCAGCAGAATGGCTGGACTGCCTACCAGCCTTCGTCGCCACTGTTAAGTCCGCATGGGGCGGACACACGAGGTCAGAGACGGAGTTCCAACAACAACGCTTTAATCTGAACGAGAACACAACTGGAGAACTGAGTGACCCGACCTCTGCTTATATGCCCCCCTGGCCACCTGTGGCCACTCCCCCCCAGGTCCGTGATTGGGAGGGGGGGAACTAACCAATGGTCCATGAGGGTTTAGGAGCCTTGGGGAAAACCTCAAGCTCCGCAGGGTTCCTCCTGCTTATTCCCCCAGGTCAATATCCAATCCATACATTACAGAGATGCCTCTGGAAATCTGTGCAAAAAGCATTAGATCTGGACAGCAATTCTAAGGAAGTCTATGCAAAGGGAAGTCTCACTTTGGCCATTTATGCATGGGAGGTTTTGCCTTGGATTTACTGGTCTCTAGATGCACATTTCCCCCATCTGAATTATCAAAATTCAGAAATAAGCCCCCCATGCAGAGTTTTGAGAATTCGGATGGGGAAAATGTGCAACTAGAAAGCAGCAAATCCAAGGCAAAACCTCCCATGCATAAATGACCTTTGTTAACTGAGGCCTACTCCCTCCTAGGATTGCAGCCATAGTCTTGTTACTAGTTCCACAATGAGCCATCCCAAGCCATTAGCGGCCCATCTGTTCAAGTTTTTTATGAAATGTGGACAAGAATCTCCACAGCTTTTGTAGTTTCCCCAGTTGGTTGCCTGTAAGCATCCCTTATTTCTCTTGACCAAGGCCTTTTATGACCAAGGCCTTTTATGCAGGGACATTTCCCCATGGTCACCCCCACTGACTGCTTGGGGCTTCCTTTTGATTATGCATGCCTTTCCCGACCATCAGAGGATGCCCCGCTCCCCATGCGTTTTGCCCATGTTTTCCAGATTCTGGCTAATTGAGCATCTGGAAAACATGGGCAAAACGCGTGGGGAGAGCAAGGCGATCTCTGACAGGTAGAAAAGGCATGCATAATCAAAAGGAAGCCCCAAAGCAGTTGGCAGGGGTGACTGCGGGGATTCTTCCCTGCATAAAAGGCCCAATTAAGCAGCTACTCACATGCTTGATGTAATATGTTCAAAGATCCCTTATTAATTCGTTTGCATAAAATAACATTTCATTCTAACACAAAAGGTGATAAGCAATGTATTTAATTTTATTGAAACTATTTATCTCCTACCTGTCCACTAAAAACCACTACAAGTAGCTAACAAAACCAGTGCTGAATAATAAGACAGAATTAAGTACTCAAATGTCAAGGGGAAAAAAAAAATCAACATTCAAGGCCAAAAGTTATACAATATAAAGGTTATGTCAATGCAAATATATGTATTTATTCATTACAGGTTAAAATCAATAGCATGCAATAGCCTACCAAACCAACATGCTCATGTAAACATACAACACAAATAGACGTAAAATCACAAAATTAAACTTTGACTATAAGACAGTCATACACACATCCACACAGAGCAAGTCAGCCAATAATAAAAGTAAAAAACAACAACCTCGTAATGATGATTTGATTATATGGGTGGGGGGGGGGAGAGGAAGGACTAACCTCCCCTGGGGTTGCCAGCTCCAGCATGGGAAATTCCCAGAGATTCATTTGGGGGGTGGTACCCTAGGGAGGGCAGAGTTTGAGGAGGAGAGGGAGCTGCAGGGATGGGATGCCATAGAGCAGTTTGCTGTTTCCTGGTCTGTGGGTCCTGACCCAAAAGTGGGTTGTGAAGCCTGCTCTCGCAGTTTTATTGATTTATGCATGCTCTTTTTTTAAAAAAAGGTTAGTTACCATACCACAGAAAATTTGGATTTGTGGGTCACTGTACAAAAAGGTTGGGAACCACTGCCATACAGACCCCCCCAGAGCTGCCACTTACCACAGGGGAACGGATCTTTCCAGTCCAGAGACCAGTTGTAATTCCGGACATCACCTTGACATTGGTAACTCTAACTCCCATTCATAAAAATCCCATTAAAAAAGGTAAAGGTCCCCTGTGCAAGCACCGGGTCATTCCTGACCCATGGGGTGACTCCACATCCTGACGTTTACTAGGCAGACTTTGTTTATGGGGTGGTTTGCCAGCGCTTTCCCTAGTCATCTTCCCTTTATCCCCAGCAAGCTGTACTCAGTTTACCGACCTCAGAAGGATGGAAGGCTGAATCAACCTTGAGCCGGCTACCTGAAACCGACTTCCGTCGGGATCGAACTCAGGTCATGAGCAGAGCTTGGACTGCAGTACTGCAGCTTACCACTCTGCGCCATTTAATAACCTCATTAATAAGGTTGTCATTTAAAACCTATTCAGATGGCCTTTCTGATGGATCCAACAACTCAAACTGGTACCCAAAAAGAAAGAAAAAGGCACACAGCAGGAGGGGGGGATGGGGAAGTCTCAAAGGAAGGAGAGCTGCTGGAGGGAAGAACCGGTGGTTGGGTGGGGAGATGGGGAGAGCAAAAGACCAGGGATTTGGGTGAGTGGGGGGTTGGAAGCAGAGATGGAGTGCAGGGAAGGTAAATGGAGCTGGAGTAAAAGCAGGTGAAGGGGTGGCATTTCCTTTCCTCCACAAATCTTTGCAGATCCCCTCCTCCCACCCCTCCTCCTCGTTTTTTGTTGTTATGGCGGCATCCAGGTCCAATGAAGCTTTCTAGACAACATGACTGCCGTCTCTGACAAGGCTACTGTAAAAATTACCGAGGTGTTTGGAACAACTTGAAGTGCACTGTGTAAATGGCAGATATTATTGACCCCTGCGTGTGCAAGACAGGCCCAGAGGGATACAGAAACATCTTGGAGCAGAGCTGCCGAAGGGCTGAACAGTACTTGGCCCTGTGAGGATGCTAAAGGATTTCAAATTTCGCATCCCTGCTGTTTCAGCCAGAAAATTCCCATTTCAGTTTTGTTTCTTCCTTGTCTAAATCAAGGGGGACTACAGAAACGATCTGGTGTGCGTGTGTGTGAAAGTCTTTTAGATGTAACTGCAGATCACCTAACTGCTTGTGCTCTATACCATTCGTGACCTGCCTCACCCACCATTCACTGTCACATTTTTTGAAAAACAGTAAATTTAGGATTCCAGGGGGCAAATGCCCCCCTTGCCCCCTGTGGAAACCCACAGAGTGATTCTTGCAATTTTTCCTTTTTGTACTATTTTCTGTTGGCCATAATTCAGGCATCAAAGGGTTTTTCCACTTCAAGAATCTTCCCACTGTAAGAATCTTCCCATTAAAAGCAAACAAGATTTCTGCACCAACAAATCCATATTCTACATATTATACATAATACAGGTATATTACATGGATTACACATATGTATAAATGATATGTACTGTGTGTATAAATCATATATAAAAAACATACGTGTACGCAATACACACGAATCTACAAAACCAGCAGCGAAAAGCAGAGAACCAGCACTGCTGACAAAAATATAGCTGAACACAAAAAAGAAGCAAACAGGGAGTGTTCGCTCCTCCCTAGATGATATGCAACCAGAGACTCTGATGAACAAAATGTCTTGCATTGTGCTAGTCGAATCAGCCTTTTTTGCTCTCTTGAAAGAAGCAGAGGCAGCGCAAAGCCGACCAAGCATGGCCCTAACTCAGACATCAAAGCGTCCCTGAAAGCTTCCCACTGCAAGAAGGAAACCCAGAAGAAACAGGGGTCAGAGATGAGTAGGGTGGGGTGGAGGGGAAAATAAAAACCAGAGAGGAACTGAGCAGAACGATGCTCAAGGACGAGCCGACACAATTAAGATAAATAACCGGAAAAGAAGGGCCTGGCGGAGTCCGTGCTGGTGCTTCCACCAGAAACGATGTCTCTGCTCGATGCACGTTAACACCTCATAACAGCCACCCACCAACAAAAGGAACAAAGTTTAAAGAAGATATCAAAGGGAGGGCATTAAAAAAAATGCCCCCAATGGGAAACAGACCCCGCATCCTGCTCCAATCCGTGGGGGAGGAAAGGGGGGGGAAGAGGCACGGTGGAGATTCTTGAACCAAGATGACAGAAGGCAAAGAAAGCTGCCGTTTGACTGGAGGCGCTTCTGGTCACAGCGTTGGGCCAAGAGATGCATAAACACCAGAACTCCCTAGGGACAAACTAGGTCAAGAATGTGGTACCTCAGGGGAATCCATATGCACCAGATGTTCAAATATGCAGCTTTACTGCTAGGCTGTTGGTTTGCAGACTGCAGGCCAGCCCCCACCCTCGGAGAAGCACGGAACATCTGGAAAGGGGGGCACAACGTTCCAGGGAGTTTCAGGGTCCTAAGGCAGGTGGGGTCTCCCTACCCACCTATCCTCTCAATGCCCTTGAGCGGGGGATCCTAATGGAGCCATACTGGATTTCTGTCCCTCTGTGTGTGGTTTGGGGATTGGCTCTTCAACTCGCCACATCAGCCAACGATTTGGGAAGAGCTGACATTGTTCTGTTGGTGTTTTCTCTGTGTAGTTTTATGAAGTGAGGTCAGAAAGAGAACATATGCCGTCTGTGCTGCCTTATTTCAGGATCATGGAAGGACAGGGAAGGGGGAGAGCTGGGGATGAGGTCACAGTATAGGGGTTGCGTGAGCTGGATGACATGGGAGAGATCAGAGGGTTGAGAAGGAAGCCCCTGGGTGCCCTGAGAGGGGATTGATTAGGGTTGCCAGGTCCCTCTTCAACACCGGCGGGAGATTTTGGGGGCGGAGCCTGAGGAGGGCATGGTTTGGGGAGGGGAGGGACTTCAATGCCATAGAGCCCAATTGCCAAAGCGGCCATTTTTCTCCAGGTGAATTGATCTCTATCGGCTGGAGATCAGTTGTAATAGCAGATCTCCAGCTAGTACCTGGAGGTTCTCAAATCACAAATAACCTGTTCTGAAAACAACGTAGTTACAAATAACAGCAGCACGAAGACTCACAATGGAAAGTTCATTTACTGGCACACAATATTCTGCAATTAGTTAACATATAGTTTCTATGAGTACATCAACAAAAATATCAACAAAAATATATTCAAAGGACGACAATACTTAGTTACTCCCTGCAAGAAACTGTAAGTCCAGTCCAAGGTAAGTGGAAACCGTAGCGAGGAAGTTCAATTTCCTTTCAGTTTCACCCTTATAAATAATGCTGGGTTACATTACCCAACAAATAGCTTTCAAAGAAACCAATGATGATATTGCAAAAGTGAGTCAACAACAAGACGACACCTCTAGATCGGTAATCGTTTCGCATAAATGTTGCTTCTTCAGTTGGTCTTCTTGTTTGATACTTCATTGCGTTTCTGGGCAAATTGCCTCACTGTAGTATAAGTAGACCCAAAAAGGTTCTTAGACCCAAAAAGGTTCTCCTTTCCTTCTGAGAGGTTGAAGCGTTGTCAACATGGAGGTTGGCAACCCTAGGATTGATAATGGTGGCAGTAGTGACAAAATGGGTTAGACTGAGTCTCTTCCATTCTGACACTTGGCTGTATGGACCACAAGAAGAGCTACCTTCCCCCCCCCCCACGCACACAAGCAGTTAAATAAATAAATAAAACAATGGGAGATTTGTTAGTATATTTATTCATGCTCCAGGTTTCCTGCTGTGATTCATTTTCATAATTTATTCCAAAGGAACACAAATATAGACTATGCTTCCAGGTTAAGATGAGAAAGCAAAATTGTTTGAATAAATTCATAGAGAAGTCGGCTGCTTCCTCTTATAATGTGGGAGATTAAATATTACTGTAGGGGAGGATTGCTTCAGAGAGGGTGTGGTAGGTATATTGTGATGGAGAAAAACTGTCCGTTTTAAATCCTGAGCTTAGTAACCCCAAAATTGGTACAACAAGTACTGATCACAATATGTAATACATATGACTCACTGGCTAGCCGATGGAAAGGTACCTTGGACGAAATGGGCTGTATTCCATGAAAGCTTCTGCCATAAAAAAATTTGGTAGCCTTTTAGGTGGTACAAGACTTTTTGTTGTTTGGGCTTCAACCATCTAAGACAGCTGCCAGCCTGGGATTAATTTGCCTGGAAAAACAACATTAATTTTCAGTTTTCTTAAAGTGGCGTCACCACGAGGAAGCATGTTCAGTTATGTATTTATTTCCCACTTTTCAGACAGTTGCCTCCCCAAAGCAACGTACGGCAGCCTAGTGACACACTGGACTCTGCCTTCAGGCCTACAAATGAAAAAGCAAGGATGTCCAAGGGAAGGGAGTAGAGGTAAATTTAAGAATTGGTTTTCATACTCCGCTTTTCTCTACCTTTAGGAGTCTCAAAGCAGCTTACAATCTCCTTCCCTTTCCCTCCCCAAAACAGACACTTTGTGAGATAGGTGGGTCTGAGACAGTTCGGAGAGAACTGTGACTGTCCCAAGGTCATCCAGCAGGGCTCATGTGGAGGAGTGGGGAAACCAACCCGGTTCACCAGATTAGAGGAGGGAGATTTGTGTAGTGGTTGGGGTGTTGGACTAGAACCTGAGAGACCCACATTCAAAGCCTCACTCAGCCATGAAGCTCAGGAGATGGTCTTAGGCAAGTCAGTCTGTATCAGCCTAGCCTATCTTAAACGGTGCTGTGAAGATAAAATGAGGAAGGGAAAACAATGTACATCACTCTGAGCTCCTTTGGGAAAAGCGGGATAAAAGCATACTAAACACATAGCTTGACGGCATCTGAACCAAGTTCGACTTCATATTCAGTTGGAACCAGGCTGATCTTCCCTTGCTGTGTTTATGCTTGGATGGAGATGGTAAAACTTCTCCGGACATTTGATGGTGGCACAGACCAGAGCCTAATCGGCTGAGAAAGTTCATGGTACAGTGGTAGAGCATCTGCTCTGCATGCAGAAGATCCCAGGTTCAATCTCTGGCAACTCCAGTTAAAAAGGAGCAGGGCACAGGTGATACGAAAAAGCTCTATCCAAGAACCACTGCCCGTCAGAGCAGGCAATAGTGACTTTGATACACCAGTGGTCTGACTCAGCATGAGGCAGCTTCACATGTTCACGTGTCCTCATTTCTGCATTCTCACTTCAACTGGTACTTGGGGCGAAATTCTTTCTGATTGTCCCTTCTCTGGCCAATGGCTGATCTTCCCTTTGCCATGGTATTCTTCTTCAGGTGGAGGGGATGCAACCTCCCAATGATCCTTGGTCCTCTTGTCAGTTACAAAGGCCAGAATGAACTTTTTCTCACTTCTGCAGTCCCTGGACAAATGGGCAACTGATCCAAACTTTATAAGGTTAAGCAACTACAAGGTATGAATGTACAAATTGTGGGCTCCACCAAGCCAACAAACAAGTATGGCAGCTCCCCAGAGGCTCGATGAACCTTGTTAATTTCTTAGTGCTTTTACATTTTGCCATGGTGAGGCTTTTCATCCTGATTATTTATTTCCTTTTTCTTAGCCATTTTTGTGTCACCTCTGTTATGACATGGATAGCTCCAGGCTAGCCTGATCTCGTCAGATCTCAGAAGCTAAGCAGGGTCAGCCCTGGTAAGTAATGAGGAGGCAGGCAGTGGCAAACCACCTTCAAACGTCTCTTGCCTTGAAAACCCTACCGGTCAACAAAAGTCAGCTGTGACTTGACGGCACACACAATAAATGTTATGCACCATTTTGATGCAGTTGACACAAAAAGAATGTCAAAGTAACGTAAATTTAATAGAGAAGTTCAGGAAATGGAGAATAGCATGCAAATAAAGAGGCACCAGTTCAGTTTGCACAAGGGAGTAGCAAAAATGAAATGTGAATTTGGATGTGGCAGAATTCTCTCTCCCTCATATTGGATATCCACTTTTCCAAATGTATCCAAAACATCTAAAAACAAAACATAAGTACGTTATAATATATGACAGCCAATAAAAGCAATAAATGTGTTAGAAATTAGAGAAGACAGCAGCATAAAACATATTACAACAGTTCAGTAAGCAACAGTCAATATAGTTACTTAGAACAATTTATAAGCAATGCAGAGTTCCACAATGCAAAGCTCCACAAAAAGGAAGCCCAAAATATATGTTTGACTTGGTGGATGATCCAGTACCCCCCCCCCCATGAAAAACCCAGTTGACTGCTTTGATGCAGAGATCCATGCACCATCAGATGCATCTCTCTCACATTGTGTCCTTGCATTGGTGGGATGAACTTGAGCACAGCCATGTATACAAGAACAAATCACTGAAAAGACTTGTTTTAGGAGACATCTAGTAAACCAGGAACTGAATCCAGCTTTCCTGGTTGTAGTGACCTATCAGAGAGGCTGTGGTATACCAAGGTGGATAAGAAATACCACTGGGATGCAGGCAGTTGCCGTTTCAATTCTGTTCTCAACCCCAAACACACAATATGGTATTAAACAAGCCACCCTCTCTCAGCCTCAGTCCTCCATCTGCAATATGGGGGGGGATGCTGGTATCAGCCTACCTTACAGGGCTGTTCTAAAGATCATCATGATAACATCCGTGACGTGCTTTGCATATTGAAAGCGCCAGCGAAGGCTGGAAAGAGGTCAAGCAGGGATGGCCAGTTGAAATAAAGCTTGGTCTGTGTCTGTTGCTCAGACTGAGAAGCCAAACCATACTCACCTTTTAATTGGCCAGTCTGGAACCATCTTATTCCTTTGCATCCCCTGCTAAGTTGGTGGCGTCTCCTGCCAAGTTGGTAGCTGCAGTACCACCCACCGGCCATCTGCAGCAATGTTGCTGAAGAAGAACGGTATGTTGGATAGCAGTCTTACAGTGGGACAGAGAGTTAACTGCAGTTGCCAGTTCTCAAGACCTCTGGTGCCTTACACACCGAAAAATCCCAATTGTCAATCACTGGGACGGAATGATAAGCAGTTACTGCAGCCTTAAAAGATATTTTAGTACACGCTGCTGCCCTGGCGGCTTCCCACTAATGCTAGTTGTATTTCATCTTACTTTAATAAAAAAAAAATTGTATTGCGGTGCTGATTCAAGACCACACAACAAATAATTGTGTATATATCAAATATTTATCGCAGGCCTCATAAAAGAAGGAGAAAACCACAACAGCAAGATAGAAACATTTTACTGTGCTGCAAAGTTTATATAGCTATTGGAATCTGTGAACCCTTTCGAATTTTACAGGAAGCCCCGATGCACAAAATGCTTCAGGATAAGCTTAAATGTATTGTTATGCAGGTAGAAAACGTCATTTGCTGACCCCTGAAATATGTTCGCTAGTATAATGGATCCCAAGGGTTGAGCCAGGAACCCCTTGATTTTCAGCTGGAAACTAAGTAGGGATTATTTTGAATGTCTCATTCTCGCTGTTTCACCTGACCAATCCCCATTTTGATTTCACTTTTCCTTTGTATGAATCAAACCTGCTGTTCCTTATTTCTGTGCCATTTTCTAATTCCTTACATTGAATCCCCTGCCCTATAAAAGACCACATTTTTCAACATTATACGCGCACCAATAAATTGACATTATGAATGCTGGGTATCGAATGACATACAATGTGCTAAATGCGTCGCACATAAAAACCGTACGTCAGGCGCACACGATGCAAACGGAGCTTCAAGATCACCGGTGAAAGTTGAGAACGGAAACCGTTGACACGAAGATAAACACCTGTAAGAAGAAATAGGGAGCGAGAGAGCTACTCTGGATTGTGTCTGCACTTGGTCCTCAGTTTGTGCTCAAGACTCTGATATGGGGGTGGGATGGTAGTGAGGGACTGGAAAGGAAACCCAGGTTACTCCTGCATGCACCCTTTCCCCCTCCTCACAGAGCACCACAAGAAGCCAGAATCACTAGGAATTGCCTTGCAGGATTGTGGCTGATTTGCCGGAACAGCTTGCAAAAACCCACAGCCTTGTCAAATCCACTTTTTCAGTGATGCTGACAGAGGGAATTGCTCACAGCTTTCCTAGTTAAATTGTTTCAAGGGGGGTAGAGACAATGTCATGTAGTGGTTCAAGCGACGGACTAGGCCAGAGAAGCTAACACCGAAATCTGCACCCTGCCAGTGAAGATTGCTGGGGGGCCTTGGGCCAATCACTCTCTCTCAACTTCACTGACCTCACAGGGTTGTTGTGAGGATAAAACGGGGAGGGGAGAACTGTGTATGATACTGTGAACTCTTTAGAGGAAGAGCAGGATAAAATCATAACAGATAGATCAACGGGGGCTCCTTTGCTCAACAAATAGGGTTGCCAGCTCTGGATTGGGAAATACCTGGAGATTTTTGGGATGGAGCCTGAGGAGGGTGGGGTTTGAGGAGGGGAGGGACTTCAATGGGGTATAATGCTATAGAGTCCACCTTCCAAAGTGGCCATTTTCTCCAGGTGACCTGATCTCTGTCGTCTGAAGATCAGTTGTCAAAGTGGGAGA
The DNA here is from genome assembly GCF_029931775.1 of Euleptes europaea. Taxonomy (NCBI): domain Eukaryota; kingdom Metazoa; phylum Chordata; class Lepidosauria; order Squamata; family Sphaerodactylidae; genus Euleptes; species Euleptes europaea. The sequence goes on along the minus strand of NC_079325.1, from coordinate 41,363,077 downwards.
TCTCCAGCCCACCACCTGAAGATTGGCAACCCTATCAACAAACCACTTGTGTTCACAGCAGAAAAAAACCCAATGGCTTCAGTGAATGACAGGGTGTGTGAAATCTCTGGAATGGCGAGGCTCGGTATGAGATTTGGGGAGCCAGTGTGGTGTCATGTTTAGGGTGCTGGACAAGGACATAGAAGACCTGGGTTCAAGTCTCTAATCAGCCATGAATCGATGGGGGTTACCGCACTTTGTATTCTCAGCAATGTATTAAGAGTTTGAAACTGTTGTAAAAAACATCGCTTTAAAAGGGTTTTTTGATACCTCGGCTTATAAGTGGTTGGAAGATGTCTTCACAGCTAAAGGGGCCAAACAAAGTGCGAACAGTATTTTTTATAACGTTTTCAAACTCTTAATACATTGGTGGGAATACATAGAAAGTGCAAACAGTATTTTTTATAACATTTTCAAACTCTTAATACATCGCTGGGAATACAAGTGCGGTAACCCCCTCACTGTCTCTCATCATCCATTATGTGTAACAACTAATTCCATTTCAGTCCCTTGTTGAGAGGATCACATTTAGGGTTGCCAACCTCCAGGTAGTAGCTGGAGTTCTCCTGCTATTACAACTGATCTCCAGCTGTTAGAGATCAGTTTACCTGGAGAAAATGGCTGCTTTGGCAATTGGACTCTATGGCATTGAAGTCCCTCCCCACCCCAAACCCCGCCCTTCTCAGGCTCTGCCCCCCAAAACCTCCTGCTGGTGGTGAAGAGGGACTTGGCAACCCTAATCACATTTGATAGATGTATGACAGGATTCCCAAGAAGCCTCTCTCTACCTCAACTTCTCTTCCTCCCCTTCTGTAATTTTCCCTATAAGAATTCCTGCAGCGATTTCCACACATCTGACGAAGTGAGCCCTGACTCACAAAATCTCACATTGAAATAAAAGTTGCTAATTTGTAAGGTGCCGCTGGACTTCTGTTTTATTTTGCTACAACAAACTAACATGCCTACCCCTATGCACCTGACCTTGGGCTATTCACTCTCTCTTAACCTACCATCAAGGGTTGTTGTCAGAATAAACAGAGGGAGGAGGGGACCACACGCAGCTGTGAGCTCCTCAGAGGAAGGGTGAAATATGTTAAAGAGATTCTAGCAACCAGTCCCTTGCATTTTGGCTTGGTCTACAAAGCAGGATTTTCTGCCCCCTCCATACTGGCTTCAGCTGCTAACCTGGGGGATGCTGGGTTTGTTTTGGATACAGCCCTTCTTGAGCCTGATCCTGGGCAGAGCAAGCAAGTTTGCAGGAATGCTGGCCAAGCCCACAAGAGTGCAATGGATCAAGTAAGAAAGAGAACCTGGAAACACAAAACCACCCCCCCTCCTTTTCCACAACCTATTTATGATCCAGCTATAGACTTATTTTTTATTGTCCCTTATAAAATATACATAGCGTTTTATTGAATTGTCCGCTGTCGAAATCTGCAAGGATTTTATTGCTTTTTACTGTCCTGCAGAGGAATAAAAACAGCACTTTCCATGTAATTTTGTAAGAAACCAAGACAGTAAATCTAATTTGACCGGATATAGGATCGATGATGGAAAATCACACGCTGAACTGGAAATTAGCTGTACCGGTGACAAGCAGGTTGGGAACATGTTCCACCTGCATCTGACTTCACTACATTTGGGATTCTTTAGGTGGTGTTATTCTTTTTTGGGTAGGGGCTCTTCAGTCTTGGGGGGGGGGGGAAGGAAACACTATAAAGATGTGCAGGCTATCTAAAGCTTCACATTATTTCTCCACCTACCACCCTCCCTTCATATTTAAAATTCCTCACAACTCCCAGCCATAGGCGAGTTTTTATGCTCGCCAGACTGAATGTCCTTCCAACGGCTGAATTGAGTGGTCGGTTTGATAAAACCCCATTTTCAGATAGGCTACGTTTCTGTGCGTCAGGAGCAATTGAGACAATAGATCATTTTCTGTTATTCTGTGATCTATGAGCTACACCCAGGGCCACCTGGATTACACCAATTTTAGCAAGGCATCCTTTTCCTGCTGACTCTTGGGTGGTCCCATTTCTGTTGGGTGATGTTGACCCAGATATAACCAAATGTGTGGTGAAATATCTGGTGACAGTAGTTTCCTTAAAGGCACAACAGGGTTGGGCTGTTGTTAACTAGTGATATTAATATTGTGGGGGCTGCTGTTGCGCTTGTAAAGTGGCTCAATTTTTAGTGATTGTGATTTTGATTTTAATGTCTTTCAAGCATTTTAAGAATTTGTTGTACATTTTAATAATCTATCATGGTGAAAGTATTTTATCCAATGCACATTGTGCTCAAGACCTCTGGTCAGATGAGCCTGAAATAAAAGGAAAGGAAAGCTTCACATCTGCAGGTTTTTAGAATTGCAGATCCGAACTGACATCAAGGATCATCTAGTGCAATATATAGTTTGGTTACATTCAGACATAACAATAAACGATGGTTTATAAAAAGTGGTTGGATCAAACTTGGGTAGTTGGGCTACTGAATTCAGATGACTTCACAAAACATGGTTGGCACAAACCAGGGTTAGTTTGCTCACCACATGTTGGATCCACTTTAAATTTCCCAACGGCTGAATAGAATGGAAGATTCCTGCCTCCGCCCTCCCACTGCAGCCCACTGATCTCTGCAAAATGCTACTCCTGGGGGATAGGGTACCCCCAGGAATGGCATGAGGGGGTCTGCAGCAGAAAGGGGGAATTGGTGGAAATTGCCAATTTAGTCTGGATCTAGCCCCACAGTTTGTATTAACTGACAGGAGAGGATATTGAGCACAGCTCTGCTCTGTGCCAAGATGATAAGAGATAGAGATCCGTAAGCAGTGTGGTAAATGGCAAAGTAGGCCATTTGAATTCTCAAAGGTTATCGACTACCATGTGCACTTGTGGAACTCCCTGCCCCAGGATGTGGTGATGGCTGCCAACTTGGAAGGCTTTAAGAGGGGAGTGGACATGTTCATTGAGGAGAGGGTTCTCTATGGTTACTAGTCAAAATGAATACTAGTCATGATTCTCTACAGTACCAGAGGAGCATGCCTATTACATTAGGTGCTGTGGAACACAGGCAGCACAATGCTGCTGCAGTTGTCTTGTTTGTGGGCTTCCTAGAGGTACCTGGTTGGCCATTGTGTGAACAGGCTGCTGGACTTGATGGGCCTTGGTCTGATCCGGCATGGTTTTTCTTACGTTCTTATGATGTTCCTAATGGCAGCCAGCATGTCCATCCTGGATGCCATGTTTCCATCCTCACTACCTTAGGGAAAAGTGATGGCCAGGACTGGGATTCCAGCAGTCACTGGGAACAGCAGAGAAAAGTCTCAAGGATCTGTGGGAGCAGGAAAAGTCGTAGAGGGATAATTGAAACAGTTCTCAGGATCTTCTTGGCTCTGGAGCAATTTTTGTGCTCTTATGTTGTGTTTTAGTGCCCTGGGTGATATCGATGAAGGATTTAGACAAAGACAGTGTTCTGAAATGCCAAAGAAATGAGAAGAAAGAGAACTGAGAGTCAGGAAGGCTCTCTCTCTCTCTCTGTGTGTGTGTGTGTGTTGTGTGAAAGATGGTCACACTGTCAGAGATGGGAGATAGAAGCAGATAGTTCCAATCTCCATCTTAAATACAACCAGACATGGAATCTGTCTCTGGTCATATCAAAAGTCTGGGAGAGCAAGAGGTAGGATCCGCTGCCAACAAAAGAAGCCCTTAGGCCTTGCCGAGACCCAACAGTGACCTGTAAAATGGTTGCAATTGTGGAATGTTGGAAACCTTGACTCATCTCTTATCCAAATTATGTTTCATAAAAAATCCATTAAAGTTGGACTTTGCAAAGCACCGTGGTGGGGTTGGGGGTGATGGTGGGGGGGTGGTAGATTGAAAAGTACCTTTCATTAAGAGCTTATCTGGCTGAGATACACTGCTTTGGAACGCTGGCACAGAGGCCTTGGAAACCCAAATGGTTGTAATATGAAACATGAAAATGCAATTAGGTGAACTTAACCGGCGGAACCGAATCTAGGTATGTTACTGAGCGGCGCTGGCGCTTATATCTGATAAAGGGAGGGGGGGAAAGCAGGCTGTTGCTTTGGATAACCCTGAAATAAAACAAGGAATGTTGTCTGGCAAATAATTACACACATTTTCCCATTACCTTACAAGCCATCGCATTAGCTTCTGCTTTATTACTAAAACAAAACCTATTTTCCCAGCATTAGCTTGCTAAGCTGAGCCAATGATCTCCCCTTGTTTTTCACTACTGTGCTGTATGCAATTATCCTTATTATTGAGGAACTGGTTCGGCTGCAGGTCGTTGGCTGATCCGGGACATGGTGCAATCGTTGCGTGTAAACAGAGGAAGAACACAAAAACGGCCTCGTATGGTGTAGAGAGATTGGGGAAGGGGAGAAGAGTTTCTCCCTCTCCCAAAATATTAGAACTCGCCAGCAACCACTGATGTTGATGAGCAGGAGGTTCAAGACTGACTTTGTTGCACGACATGCAGCTAACTTGTGAGCTCAGATGGCTTTAAACAGGGAATTGGACAAATTTATGATGGTGTAATGGAACCTCCATGTCCAGAGGCAGAATACCAGAGCGGCCATTTTCTCCAGGGAAACTGATCTCTATTGGTTGGAGATCAGTCGTAATAGCAGGAGATCTCCAGCTACTACCTGGAGGTTACAATCCGAAATGGAGGGCACCTCTGTGCCTATACCAATATGGTTAGGAAAACAGCACTGGAGATAAAAGTGTACAAAGGTAACAAAGTTCTTATATTGTGCTTAAATGACAATAACATACAAAAGAATCCGTCCTTGCACGCTCGCCGGTGTGGAGTGTAGCTTAGACACTCTATGTAAGGAACTTGCTCAGTGTATCAAGGAGAGGAGGGGAGTGATGTCTGGAACCTGATAAACACCGGATTGATGTGGCCGTCCAACACACCTGTGGAGGGGCAGCTGCGCTTTCGGTCCCAACAACGGCTGTGCTCAGATACTGACAAACTTGTTCCAGCACCTGTTTATGGCCAAGCATCAAAGGAATCATTCAGAAACAACTGATCGTAAGACTCACCTCCCACCCCCTTTCCATTATGCCACATTCCGAATTCCAAAGATCCTCATTCAATTGTTCCTTGATTTCCCCTTTGCTTTATGGAAATCTTAAACACACACACACACACACACTCACAAACCACAGATCACAATGCCCTCTCTAAATGTGGAAGCTAAAATAAAACTGAAAGGTTACTGAGCCAATTTAAAGTTCTGCTACATACCAAACTTCGCTAGCCTCCGGTTCGTATCCAAAAGTTTTGTGACGGTGAGTGGGCTTAAAAATATTCATGGGAACCATTGTGATTGATCTGAAGCAACAGGAACTGGAAAAAACCCAAATTGTGTTTAAGGTTATTGAATGCATTTGCCATTTTTTTCTACAAAAATATATATTTAATTTAACCTCTTTTTAAAAGTGCAGTGTATTTGTCAGTCACCTCAATATGGCAGGGGCACTAATTAGGCACAAAATTTTAACGTCTTGCTGTACAATTGGTAGTGGGCAATTGCCATTCAGCGTGGTGTAGTGGTTAAGAGCGGTGTTTTGGAGCAGCAAACTCTAATCTGGAGAACAGGGTTTGATTCCCCACTCCTCCATGTGAGCGGCGGACACTAATCTGGTGAACTGGGTTGGTTTCCCCACTCCTACTCATGAAGCCAGCTGGGTGAAGCCAGCTTGGGCTAGTCACAGCTCTTTAGAGCTCTCTCAGCCCCACCTACCTCACAAGGCGTCCCTTGTGGGGAAGGGAAGGTGATTGTAAGCCAGTTTGATTCTTCCTTAAGTGGTAGAGAAAGTTGGCATATCAAAACCAAGTCTTCTTCTTCTTCTTTTATGCCTTGCAGAGATAAGTATTATGTAGAAAGCTTAGATTTCCCAAAGTAAACGATCTGAAAACTTTCTGTTTAATACATTACATTAAAGTTAACCTTTTTAATGTAAATTAACCCATCAGCAGAATCATGTATTAAGGTTTTCCTTGACGCCTTCGGCTGTGACTGGGGGAATCTTATGTTTGAAAGCATTCCCACGATTTGCATTTCTCCTGAAAATCAGGGTTGTTTCCACACTGAGGTTTCTCTCCACCTTGGCATCCAAATTTGAGCATGTTTGTTTACTTACTTACTTCACTTATGCCCTGCCATTTTCCCCAACGGGGACCCAAAGCAGCTTACGTTGTTCTCCTCTCCTCCATTTTATCCTCACAACAATCCTGTGAGGTAGGCCAGGTTGAGAGTGTGTGACTGGCCCAAAGTCACTCTGCAAGCTTCCATGGCACAGTGGGGATCTGAACCTGGGTCTCCCAGATCCTAAATTGACACTCCAATCACTACACTGTGCTGGCTCTCTTTTTGAGCATCCTTATAACACTGCTCTATTCATCCTCTTCCTAGGTTTTTCCCATTCACAATATGCTCTTCCCCAAAGCCGCTTTGCTCCAGTCTTCTTGGAAAGAATATAGTTCAAGCACATTTGCACCAGGCTTCCAAACTAGGATTAAACCACAGTTAGCTGGTTTGGATGTAACAGCAAACTATTGTTTGCTGCAAAAGAAGAAGAGTTGGTTTTTATACCTCACTTTTCTCTACCTTTAAGGCGACTCAAGCGGCTTACAATCACCTTCCCTTCCCCTCCCCACAAGAGACACCTTGTGAGGTAGGTGGGGCTGAGAGAGTTCAGATGTTATCTAATTAGATTGCTGTGCATGAGGGCAGGAAGGAGTGCATGAGTCTGAGGATCCCCTAGGCTCATTCATATACAGGCAAATCATCATTAGCCAATATATCTGAACCAAGCAACTATTTTTTTTTTACACTATTGATTGCAGGTAGTATTGGCTATTTTGCCTGCAAGGTATGAGATTGATTAACCTGGTAAGTTAATTGAACTTTTCTATTTTTTTTAAAGCTAGGTGACAATAATTTGTGCCTGCGTGGCAAGTAGTCCAGGGGCGTTACACAGGTGCGCTGTCAGAACAACGGGTAACCCTTACCAGCAGATAACTGCAGCTTCTGCCTGCTGATTATCGCCGTCCATCACTCTCCAAGCACTGGAATCAATGACGGGGTGGTTAAAGGTCTGTCTTGTTGGCCGTTTCCCCATTAATGAGTTTACAACAAAGCCTGCCACCATAGAGTTTAGTGTTGTGTTTCCCCCTTTTTTATTGATTTCAATAAAAAGGGTAATTTGGAGACGGACAGGGGGTGCCATACTTGGGAGATGAGTGCTTAACATAACGGATGGTTGCACAGGAGAACAAACGGGGTGGGGGGGGGACACAGGATGTAAAAAGGGCAAGTACAGGGCACACCAAAGGAAAACGAGGGTTGCAACCTGTTCATAATTTTTATGAAGTGTTCATATTTCTTTTTCTTTTAAATAGTGTTTATTATTTTTTAGGAAATACAAAAGGAAAAAAGGGAAAGGGGAAAGTTTGGCATCCGTTTGCAATAAACAATGTTATCTCAGTCAATAATAAACGTATTTAATACAGAGATTTGCTGCTACTAATTCAATATATTAATTTCTGATCTTATTTTTACTCGATAAAAAGATAATCAAATATATATTTTAAAAGGTGGTGCCATTAAAGATAAACTATAGTGTGTTTCTCTTAAGGTAATCATCATTAAGGAAAACCAAATATGTGTATACGTATAAGAAACATCTACTCATATAGAAAGGAAAAAATTAACTGAAATCAAGTGTTTAAAGACATATACATATACCAAGGTAACCATTTTTCATTAAACTGTTCAGCACTTTGCATGTCATCTAAATTCATCAGATAAGTCATTTTGGCCATATTTGCGTATTCCAACAATATGTTCATATTTCGAGCGCTTTGTCTCTTAATAAACAGAAGACCCATTATGGCCAGAGTTTGCCCATATTTTCTGTGAAGGTGGAGTTGTGTCAGAACACATTTTAATTGGTGAGTCAGCATAGCATGCAATAGGGGATAGGGTTGGATGTAGAATAGGAAGACCTAGATTTGGTTCTCTTTCAGTGGGCCTTGGGCTGGTCACTGTTTCGTAATCTTCTTCACTGCCTTGTGGCCTAGGGTTGCCAACTTCTAGTTGGGGCCTGGAGATCCTCAAAAGTACAAGTGTTTCCTAGATGACAGAGATCAGTTCCCTTGGAGAAAATAGCTGCTTTGGAGAGTAGACTCTCTGGCATTATACCCTGCTGACATCCCTCCCCTCCCCAAACCTTACCGTTTTTCTAGGGTTGCCAGCCTCCAGATGGCTGGAGATCTCCCGCTATTACAACTGATCTCCAGGCAACAAAAATCAGATCACCTGGAGAAAATGGCCATTTTGGAAGGTGGACTCTAAGTCATTATATAGCATTCAAGCCCCTCCCCTCCTCAGGCGCCAAACCTAGGGTTGCCAACCTCCAGGTACCAGCTGAAGATCTCCTGCTATTACAACTGATCTCCAGCCAATAAGCGATCAGTTCACCTGGAGAAAATGGCCACTTTGGCAATTGGACTTTATGGCATTGAACACCCTCCCCAAACCCTGCCCTCCTCAGGCTCTGCCCCAAAAACCTCCTGCCGGTGGCGAAGAGGGACCTGCCAATCCTACAAATTCAGCCCCTGGATACTTGGGAATGCCACAGCCATTCAGAACACTACTGATGTTGATAAACAAATGATCTGACTGGGTATAAGGTAGCTTCATGTGTTGTGTGTACCTTCTCTGCCTCCTCCCCGCTATTCCTTGCTTGAGGTCACAGCCTCCCAAGTTTGCTTTTTATTTTTAAAAACGTTGGAAGAAAGTAATATGCATTGGCATGTAACATCCACCTTGACCCTAAGCAAAAGGGATTCTGGAGGGAGAAAAAGCAAGCATGCTTTTCATTTAAGCAGATGAATAAAGACGGAGTTGTTTTGCGGCAGATGAATAAAGACGGAGTTGTTTTGCGGCAATAGCTTGCATAGTGCAGCTGTTTGATCTGTTGCCTCTCTTCTGAAAACAGGAATTATTGTGTTGCATAAGAACAGGCTATTATAACCTTTAGGTATTTATGCTTGTGTTCCAATTCTGTATCTAATAACTAAAAATAGAACCATATTACTTGGTTGCAATAAATATTTAAAATGTTGTATTTGTTTACCGCTGGCCCAGTTAACCATAAATTGCCAAGTGGGGGTTATCCAAGAAACACTTGGGTTGGCTGAGCTCCAGATTGTTGTATACATTTGGAGATTGGGGCATGAACTGGCAGTAGGGTTGCCAACCTCCAGGTAGTAGCTGGAGGTTTCCTGCTATTACAACTGATCTCCAGTCGATAGAGATCAGTTCACCTGGAGAAAATTCATGTACTCTACTACTCATGTATCCATCTACTCCCAATATATGAACTTTTGGGATTGTTTGAATGCGTACCTTTTGGACCATTTAAAGACATATTGGCTACAAATATATACCAAGAAAATTGCATTATTCTGTTGCACAGAGACTGCATCAAACATGTATTGTATATATTGCATACATTGGTGATGTGTTAGTGTTTATGTATTCCACTTTTGTATGTTATTGTCATTTAAGCACAATATAAGAACTTTGTTACCTTTGTACACTTTTATCTCCAGTGCTGTTTTCCTAACCATATTGGTATAGGCACAGAGGTGCCCTCCATTTCGGATTGTAACCTCCAGGTAGTAGCTGGAGATCTCCTGCTATTACGACTGATCTCCAACCAATAGAGATCAGTTTCCCTGGAGAAAATGGCCGCTCTGGCAATTGGACTCTATGGCATTGAAGTCCGTCCCCTCCCCAAACCCCACCCTCCTCAGGCTCCATCCCCAAAATCTCCCTCCGGTGGCGAAGAGGGACCTGAAGAGGGGGCACAGAAATATTCTAAATAAACAAGCAATAATAATAAATACTGATTTATCCTTGAGGAATTTTTACAGTTTCAGCCTCCTGTTCTGCCCCATACAACGGAATGAAGGGTTTGCAATTAACATATCCATGGGGAGGGGGACGTGAGGTCTTTGGGGTATCTGAGCAAGAGGCTAGGGACGAATTGTGTTTCTCCCTCCTAAACCCCCTTTTTCTGTGCCTACCCGAGTGACTGGAGTAATTGCGGGGAGACACAACTGACCCTTACCTCAGACCCTATAGTTCAAAGGATGTGGGGCGGGGGGGTGTACAGGTATATATGTGAAATTGTGGCCCACTAGAGGATTTTCCTGAGTACCTGAGAGCCTCTGGAGTTCAGACACCCCAGGAAGTTCCACTAATTGGGCTGGGCCAACCCTGGTCAAGGCAGACCTATAGCAAGGCTCCTGTTTCAGGTTTCACTGGACAAGGATGGGGAAAGAGGGGAGATGAGATTCATGTTAAGCTTCAAAGACACGCTTTTGATTTTATGTTTTATCTTAGATTTTCTTGGTTAGATTTTATGTTAGATCTTGTGTGATAAGTGTTTTTGTTTGCTAATGTTATGCATAATTTTAATTAAAACATTTAATTAAAAAAGACAAGCTTTTGCATGCATTCCAGATTAAAATGCACATTGGAGAGAAAAGTGGGGTATAAAAAATAAAATATACTTTAGGGGATGAGTTAATAGTGCCCCCTGAGAAAATCTAGCCTCTTCAGCGATGATGCTTCCTTCCAATTCTCACCTTTGCCCTGCTCTGCCCAACATTTCAGATCCTATAGCACCAAGTATCCCACAGTAACAAAAAAAGAGCTCTGCTTGATAGACTGATTGGCCCTTCTAGTTCAGCATCTTATCTCTCGCAGTGGCGGCATAGATGCTGAAGAATGCCCACAAGCAAAGCACACAGGATAAATCCTCCCTCTTTTGCTGTCCTCCAGCAATTGCTGATATGAGGTAGGCTGCATCTGAATATGAAGGCTCCATTCAGTCATCATGACTAATAGCTGTTGATGGATGTATCCTCTATGAATATGTCTTATCCATTTTAAAAAACACCTATGCTGGTGGCCATCACCAGTTCCCGTGGCTGTAGGTTCTATAAGTTAACTACATATTGTGTGAAAAAGTATCTATAATAGGAATTCACACTGACATCTAGGTAATATGTCTGGTCTGGTGGTCAGCAGACAGTCAAACTATGATGGGTTATCCAAGAGCATCTCAGTCTCAAGCTAAACAAGGCTGCTGTTCTATGAGAACATCTGGAATCCTACTGGCCTCTTTGGTCATCTGACCTCTATTGTTGCAGTTGCTGTAATACCGCTCTATTGCCACCTGCAGTGCTGATGTTGCATTTAAACAGGTGGCAAGTCAGCTGCTCCCTCTTCTGGCCAACTACCATAATAACACAGGGTGTAAGGTGGTTTCCTCACTAAAAGAAGAGTCCCTAGTTTGAGACCGCTACTATCTTATGCAGTGTCTCCCAATATCCAGGTTGCTGACTGGAAGAACAGTATACAATCTTGTATTTTTTTAGAGGTTCTCTATAATCTTGTGACATTCCTCCTGCCCACATTTCCATTTTTTAACTCCTCATTGTTGTATGTAGCATTTCACAAAAGTTTGTCATGGGGGAAAAAGCAAGGTATTTTTAGAGTTCTGCATAGCATGTATTCTTAAATAAAAATATCTGTGCAAGAATTTTTTTCTCATTTTAAAATATGGATCTTGGAAAAGTATTCTTGTTAGACTTTGTGGTATGTGGCTCTCGGCCATGGGAGATTGTATCCTTAGCTCCTTAAAGTATTCTGGCTTTTGGAAATATTAGCCTAAGCAGTTCTGAGTAATATTTCGGGAAAGTATTATATTGGCTTTAGCTACTATAAGCCTAGCATTAGTAACAAAACTCCAGTCATGTACCTGATGAAAACAAGACCTTCTTAAAAGTCTGAGTATGTTTAAAAGCAACATACCCTGGGGCTGTATTAAAGATTCCCTGATTTCAAAAGACAGGATTAGAAAGAAATCTAATTTTAAGAGAGCTCCCCCACCCCATTTTTTTTTTAAAAGAAAGCTTGACAATTAAACCCCCTCTGTCCTATGGTATGATTGGTTATGATTATTTTTTAACCTAATTTATTTATTTATAAAACATAGATAAGGCACAATCCAGCCAAAGTCCCGTCAGCTTCAATGGAAGACTTAAAATAGGCCTGAACAAATTTCCCCAATCCTGTCCCACTATTGACCTGGATTTTCCTCTGTGTCTTATTTCACTCCCTGCAAATCCAGGGTAACTAGAATTTCTAAATTAATTCAGGAATTAGATCACACAGTTTTTTGTTCTTTGTATCTTTGAGTATATATACATTGATAAAACACCGCAAAGCAGTACTATTTCATCCAGATCCTTTGAGGTGCAGTGTTTTACTGATAGGTCGCCCTGTTAAACTATCACACAAGGGTTCTTTGTTGTTGTTTCAAATAAAACTGCACCTACCATTGCGAAGAGATCCTCTTTTTGGCAGGGTTTTTATCCATGCACATCTCGTAACATGGAGAGAAAAACAGATGCCCATGAAGGAACCAAAGGCAAACCTGCATGTTTAAAAATCAGAGATAAAAGTGGAACAATGGAGGATTCCTGATGCATCATTCTCCCAAAGTGCAGTCTCCTCTCATTCTGGCATCTTGTAGGCCTTTAATTAGTTAATGAACAAACCAGACTGGTGAAGCATGCTGGTGTACTCTGCAAGGTAGAGAACTGTCAATCCCTTTCCTAGGGTTGCCAACCTCCAGGTAGTAAGCGAATATAGACACGTCTGTGTACAATATAGTTACAACCAAAAAAACACAGAGTCAGATTTAAATATTCACCCCAATTTTCAAGATAACATACAGAAACAATTTCTACATAAGTAGAACAAAAAACACCAACAATAGTAAAAGACTCCTATTTCCTATTACAGGTAAGTATTGTATAACAGTTCAGGTAAGTAGTACAATATTAATTTCATGTAATTCTTAACAAAGGTATGTTCTTAAATATGTCTTTTGCTTTCTTTCAGATGTCAGGCAGAAGAGGAAGATGATCGTTTCAGTTCTTCTTCAGTTCCTCCTCTGACACCTTATATCTCCAATTAGTATTATTTCTTTATAATCTATTTTTCATAGACTCCCCATGGATAGTAACAGTTACATCTTATTTGCCATCCAAAGGCTAGTCAGGCTTCATGAGACTTTAAGGTTCCCCTTAGGGATACAGAAGCAAGCAAAAAGCAGCTAGTAAGGCAATTTTGGAACTTATCCCCAGGTAGGGTTGCTAACCACCAGGTCCTAGCTGGAGATCTCCTGCTATTACAACTGATCTCCAACCGACAGAGATCAGTTCACCTTAGGGTTGCCAACTGCCAGGTAGTAGTAGGAGATCTCCTGCTAATTCAACTGATCTCCAGTCGATAGAGATCAGATTACCTGGAGAAAAATGGTCGCTTTGGCAATTGAACTCTATGGCATTGAAGTCCCTCCCCCTCCCCAAACCCCACCCTCTTCAGGCTCCACCTCCAAAATCTCCCGCCAGTTGCGAAGCGGGACCTGGCAACCCTAGTTCACCTGGAGAAAATGGCCACTTTGGCAATTGGACTCTATGGCATTGAAGTCCTTCCCCATCCCAAATCCTGCCCTCCTCAGGCTCCGCCCCAAAAACCTCCCGCCAGTGGCGAAGAGGGACCTGGCAACCCTACCCTCTCCCTCCCTATGCTTGGAATTGCTTGATGGATGAGGGATATTTGGCTGCTCCATGTGTTCGGAAGATGAAGGCATAACTAGATGCTAGGATGGTAAGAAGCTCAGCTTCACACACACACATCCCTGCTGCCCCGGTCCTGTATAATCGCTAACTGATTTTTGGCTTGGGGGTAGAGTTGCCAGCTCCGGGTTGGGAAATACATTGAGATTTTGAGGTGGAGCCTGAGGAGGGCAAGGTTTGGAGAGGGGAGGGACTTCAATGCCATAGAGTCCAATTGCCAAAGCGGCCATTTTCTCCAGGTGAACTGATCTCTGTTGGCTGGAGATCAGTTGTCTCTCTCTGTCAAACAAACCACTGATAATTGCCAGCTCTGGGTTGGGAAATACCTGGAGATTTGGGAGGTGGGGCTTGAGGAGGTTTGGGGAGGGGATGTTTGGGGAAGGGAGAAACTTCAATGGGGTATGAGTCCACTTTCTCCAGGTGAACTGATCTCTGTCGCCTGGAAATCAGTTGTAATATCAGGACATCTCCAGCCACCACCTGGAAGTTAATCAAAAACTGGCTCCAAGTGCACAAAGAGCATAAGTCACTTTAGACGCTTTACCAAAGCTGTCAATATTTAATTGCAAGCTTATAAGCTTCTTTTCCCATAAGGGTTATTGGCACACGGATACATTTGAAGCTTGAAAAAAGAATATGAAATGGGGACTTTACCGGAAGCCCATTGCGGTTTATAACTACTCCGTTGCCTGTGCATACTTACCAGTTGGATGTTTGAACTTTTTGCTTATTATACCTCTATTTACCTTTTAGAGAAATTGTATACTTACATTTACCTTTGGGATATTGTAACTGTGAATATTGATTGGTTTTTGTCTTTTGCTCCTTGAGCACGTATTTATTCTTATCATTGAGGTTGTTCTTTTGAATAGACCTAATTGCATTCCAGTTTGAGTCTGTGCTTTTATTGTTAGCTTTACCACCTGGAAGTTGGCAACCCCACTTATATAGGTAGTTTCCCAGCATTACAATGTTCCTATAAATCTCTCTCTTTCAAACAAGGCACCCTTATATGGGTTGTCCCATATTACAATGTTCCCAGAAGTCTCCAGTGTTTTGTCACTGCTCCAAACCCAGCCAGCTCTGTGTAGATTGACCCAGTTAGGCAAGGATTGTGAAAATTAGTCCACGATCTACAGTACTACTAGTGTACCTTGAGGCTTTAAGATGAGGGTAATTGTGTAGGAACTGATTTGTTCCCTCTCTTTTACACATGCTGAAAACCAACAAGGACATTTTTGCACTTTTATCTCAAGCGTCCATGTAAGGTCCTAGACTCCTTTGTCCTAGTTTAAAGATAAAATTGAGGGAAATCACCGTGCCCTTTTGCACAAAGCAAGTCAAGTGAGGCAGCTTCGAGACACTGTTTTTCTGTACCCCAGGCATCAGCAAGGAAGCGGAATCAGTGGATTCCGCTTGTGCTTTTCCTTCTCCTTTTCACAAGGAGAGCACATAATTAAAGTTTAAAAACAAATAAAAACCTGTGCTTAAAGATCTGGGTGTCTGTGTGTGTGGGGAGGTATAGGGTTGCCAGGTCCCTCTTTGCCACCGGCAGGAGGTTTGCGGCCCTAGCCCGATGGTGGGGGGGGGAAGGGCGGAGGGGAGGGCTCCGATGCCCCCGAATCCGCCCCCGTCCTGGTGTTTGAGGGCTTGAGCTTACCAAGAATGACCAGTACACGAGGCTGGGATAAACAGGCCACAACTTTATTGATTACAGCGTTAGGCATTGGCAAGCATGCTGGGCGGGATCCAGGGATCAGCTGACCCGTCTGTCAGCTGATCTTACCCTGCGCCCAACCCGCCTGCTGGGCGCAGCCTGGGATGGCAGTATGTTGGGACCCGTGTCGGCAGCCGCCAACTGTGTGGTCCGCTGCCACTTGTGAGGAGGCCAAACCGCAGCCCCCGAGACAGGCTTAACTGTTCCTGGCCTCCCCCCAAAAACCCCTTATTAGGGTCCCCAGAAGGGAAACGGGGCACGCAGGCCTTCTTTTCCCCCAAACTGGATCCGGCCCCATGCCCAAACCGCCACCTTAGTTGTGACGATGCTTCCCCTAACCCCATAACCAAGGGGAGGGTGGGCGGGACAAGCGTGCGGTGAAGCGGGAATGGCCGCGACCGGGGGCGGGGCCTGGCTTTATCCCCCCCCTCGGCAAGCCGGCCGGCCCAGACCCCATTGGGTCGGGAGGGTCCCGTGACCCCCGCGTGGAGCCCGCCAAGCTGCGGAGGAGGCGGAGGCGGCGACTGCGGGGCCAGCTGGGAGCCTGCCCGGCCATGATCCTACCTGACCGCCTCACGTAGGGTCTGGGCCCGCCCCTCTGGCTCCCGGCGAGCCGGCCCACCCACACCTGGCCCAGCTGGCTGCGGCCCCGCCGCTCGGGAATGGCGCCGCCCCCGCCTCGGCCGCGGCCCAGGTAAGAGCGACCAGCTGCCTGTCCCTCTGCTCCTCTCCCCCCCCAGCAGGTCCGCAAACCCGGATCCCCCCGAGCGGGATCCGTTGCTTGCGGCCCTAGCCCGATGGTGGGGGGGGGGAAGGGCGGAGGGGAGGGCTCCGATGCCCCCGAATCCGCCCCCGTCCTGGTGTTTGAGGGCTTGAGCTTACCAAGAATGACCAGTACACGAGGCTGGGATAAACAGGCCACAACTTTATTGATTACAGCGTTAGGCATTGGCAAGCATGCTGGGCGGGATCCAGGGATCAGCTGACCCGTCTGTCAGCTGATCTTACCCTGCGCCCAACCCGCCTGCTGGGCGCAGCCTGGGATGGCAGTATGTTGGGACCCGTGTCGGCAGCCGCCAACTGTGTGGTCCGCTGCCACTTGTGAGGAGGCCAAACCGCAGCCCCCGAGACAGGCTTAACTGTTCCTGGCCTCCCCCCAAAAACCCCTTATTAGGGTCCCCAGAAGGGAAACGGGGCACGCAGGCCTTCTTTTCCCCCAAACTGGATCCGGCCCCATGCCCAAACCGCCACAAGAGGTGACCGGAGCTGCCTGCTCAAACTCTCCGGGCATCTCCCGCCAACGCCCAACGCTGCAACCCCATATGGAGGTGCTTCCGTGTGCCTGGTAGCAATGACCAGCTGAGACAGTGCGCTGTCAGCCCCCGCGCTCTGCCCGGTCGCCTGCCTTGACGGCTCCCCAGGTCGCCCTTCGCCAGTGTCAGCCGAGCCGCTTAGGCCCCCGCCGAGTCTCCTCAGCCGCTGCCTACGGTTGCGGCCCTCCCATTCCGCCGTGAGGTGTTCCCCGGCTGTGTGGTTTCAACAGTCCCCGCTCCCCCGGACATGCCGCAGTCTGCCCGGTGACTGCCGCGAACTTCGACCGGCAGTTCTACCCCCTTCCTCCAGCGCCCAGGTGCCATCTTGTTCCAGGGCTGCACTGAAACTCAAATAAAACGTTAGAAAGTGTCCCCCAGCGGGCGGACATACACTTTGTAGGTGGGGGAACGCCATCGCCCGATGGCCTTGATCGCCTCCTCCGACAGACCGCTGGCTGCCGCCGTGGAGGCTGCCCCAATCCTGAAGGAATGAGAGGCGAAGTCCCTGGGATTGAGCCCCAACCAAGCCAACCCCTTGCGCATGACGCTGATGAATTGGTACCTGGTGAGTGGAGCGCCGTCGGCATGCCTCAGGAAAACGCCGCCCCCGACAGGTCGGATTGCCCGGAAGGCTTTGGTGGCCCTGACCGGACAAGGCGCGTGGCGGGGAGCGCGTCCGAGCCTAAGCACGCACCCTTTGCCTGCCTGGTCGGTCTTGGAGCGGGCCACCCTGATGCGCACCTCCCGCTTATGGACAGTTACACCCTGTGCCTGCAGGGCACGGCCAGATGTGTCCCTGGCGGACCCCGCCACCAGCTCCCCCACCCGGAGGGCCCCATAGAATGATAGTGTGAAGGCGGCTCTGAACAGGACGGCCTCGTGCGCAGACCAGCAGATCTGTGACAAAGATTCGATCAGGCCAGACAGCAAGGCAAGGGTGATGGGTTTCCTCCCGTCAGCTGCCCGTGGGGTCGCCCGTCTCCAACCCTCGACTGCCTTCCTAGCGATGAAGGAATCGCAGGGGTCCGAGTGGCCGTGTGCCTTGCTGAAAAATGAAATGGCCGCCATGTGACCAGCTATGGTCCTGGGTGCCAACCCCCGCTCTTTTAGCTCGGCTAGATAATGTAAGACCAGGTCTTCTGAGGCCGGCCAGCCGCCCGACCCTCCGTTACCAGTGGAGAAGGTGAGGAAGGAATCGGCCGCCGCCGAGTATGACCGCAAGGTAGATGGCGCGACGGAGTTGCACACCCCCTCCATTATGGCTCTGCGCCAAGGGACCAGAGCTCCTCCGGGAACCTGTCTGGACCCGGCTTCGCCATCGGGGCCAGGGTGCGGAACTTCTCGACCTGGAAGCGAGACAGCGCATCTGCTAGTTTGTTGTCCACCCCTGACACGTGTCTAGCTGTAAAGGAAATGTTGGAGACAAGGCATGTCAAAACGAAACGGCGTACCAGCCGCATGACCCTTTCGGAGCGAGAGGACTGTTTGTTAATGATCTTCACCACAGCCTCGTTGTCGCACCAGAACACCACCCGCTTGTCCTGGAAGCGACCAGACCACAAGGTGACTGCCACGAGTATTGGAAAAAACTCGAGGAACGTGAGGTCCCTGGTGACGCCCTGTGCCGCCCAATGTTGTGGCCACCGCTGGGCGCACCACCGCCCATTGAAATAGACGCCGAACCCAAACCCGCCAGCTGCATCTGACTGCACCTGCAGAGAGTCCCTTATGTCCCACCGTTCCTGCCAAAAGGAGATCCCGTTGAAGGCATTCAGAAACAGCTCCCACACCTTCAGATCTGCCCGCATGCCCTTGGTGATCCGGACCCGGTGGTGAGGGAGCGACCCGTGCTTGGTGGCCCGGGCGAGGCGAGCGCAGAAGGCCCTGCCCGGCGCCACGACCCTGCATGCGAAGTTGAGGTGGCCCACCAGTGACTGCAGCTGTTTGAGGGTGCATTTCTTGAGAACCCCGAAGGAGGACAACAAGGCCCGCAATGCCATGACCTTGTCGGCCGGGAGGCGGGACGTACCCGCCACGGAATCAAGTTCGATACCCAGGTAGGTTAACCTGGTGGCGGGCCCCTCCGTCTTCTCCTGGGCTAATGGGACCCCCAGCTCGTCCGCCAGCTCGTGAAAGGAAAGCAAGAGGTTGGCGCAGCCCGGTGAGTTCGCTGCGCCCATGAACAGAAAATCGTCCAGATAGTGGGTCACAAGATGTGTCCCAGATTTTGCCATGACCGCCCATTCCAGGAATGTGCTGAAAGCTTCGAACGCAGCGCAGGCGACGGAGCACCCCATGGGCATGGCCTTGTCCACGTACCACTCCCCCTCGAAATGGAAACCCAGTAGGCTGAAATCCTCAGGGTGCACTGGCAGCAGCCTGAATGCAGATTTTATATCGCATTTGGCCATGAGGGCCCCTAGACCGCAAGCCCTGACCAGTTGCACTGCATGGTCAAAAGAGGCGTAACGGACCGAACAGAACTCGGGCGGGATGGCCTCGTTTACCGAGGCTCCCTTTGGGAAAGACAAGTGGTGTATGAGCCGGTATTCCCCGGGAGCCTTCTTAGGAACGACACCCAGTGGGGACACCCGGAGGTTGGGTAATGGTGGGCGTTGGAAGGGGCCCGCTACCCGTCCCGCGCCAACCTCTTTGCGGATCTTGTCTGCAACCACGCCTGGCAGTGCGCTGGCTGACTTGAGGTTGCCGGAGAGCATGGCTACCCTGGGGCCCTGGAACGGGATGTGGAAACCCTCAGTGAAACCCGCCCCCAGGAACCGGGCCGCCTCCCTGTTTGGGTACCCCGCCAGCCATCGCTGCAGTGCGTCCACCTTTACTGGTGTCTTGGCGAGCCCCCCCAACATGGAGGCCTCATTTGCTTCCGCCCGCGGTGCTGCCGGCTCCCCCATCTCTGCGGGCAGGGAGTCGGCCCCCTCGAAAGGGCAGGTGGCCGGTGGGCCCTTTGGTGCAGCTGCTCTTGGAGTGGGACCCGCCGCACGACTCGCACACATGCTCGAATTAGCACTTGGTCCGGTTGCAACGCCCCTGGCTGAAGTCCCAGCACACGCGCCGAGAGGGGTCCTTGCGGGTGCCCCACCTGCCGGGTCTCCCGGCGTCGGGCCTGCCCTTGGCATGGGGGTTCACCAGTGTCGTCCACAAGTGACTGTCTATCAGGTCCCAGCGCCAAGCGTCATTGTGGGAAGCTCGCTTGCGAAACTCCTCATCATACTCCAAGGCTGCTGCGTCCCCCGCCAAGGCGCGGGCCTTTAGCACGCAGCTGTGGTGATTGAGTAGATGCCACGCCCGCTTGGGGTAGGAAGCGGCCACCACCCCCATGTAGACGTCGAAACCCACTAGCCAGTTGTCGAAGGTGCGATCCCGTGGGTCTACCCGGGGCTTTTTCGACTCCCGCTTCACCGCCCGCGAGCTCCTGCCCTCAGAAGCCTCAGGCTTGATGAGGGTGAAAACATCGATGTAAAACCCGTCCAGAATCAGTTCTCTAAGGTCCCTGGGCAGGTGCATCCCTGGGGGGTTATCCCCTGACCCACAAGTTGATTTGAATGAGTTCCTGGTGCCCTGCTCCCAAACGCCTCGGGAGACATCGGCCTGGTCAAGGCCGCCCTTGTCCGCCCTCCTGCGGTGGACCCAACCAGGTAAGCCGGGCGTGTCCTCCGCTGCCTGCCAGTACCTGGCCGATGCCCCGTCGGACTCACCCCCATCAGAAGACTCACCGGAGTCACCCTCCCCGTCAGTCTCGTCCCTGTGCGACCTTCTGCCTTTCCGCGTGGGCCCAGATAAACGACTCTTCTTCCGGCGGTGACGACCTCGTTCTTCCCTTGCCCCACTGGATACTGAACCCCCGGAGGTGGAGGGCGAGGGCGAGGACCTGCCCCTTACCCGCCTGGAGGGGCGGCCTGCTGTCCGTCCCCGCGGAGGGGAGGCCCGCCCTCCCGGCGGAGTCGAGCCTCGTGCTGCCGCCTTCAGTCCCGCCTCGACGAGTTGCCCTACGAGCTGGGCCAGGCCCTGCAAGGAGGCGCCATCCGCTCCCAGGGTCCCAGATGGGCTCTCCCCCCCCGAAGTGGGTCTCCCGCTTCCGGCTGCCTTGGCTCCATGTTGTGGGGTGTCCGCCTTCTTAAGAGCCACGGCTGCCCCACCATGTGCCCGTCCCGGGGGCCGCGCGGTGCCAGCAGGTTTCCGCGCGCTCCCTTTCTCGCCCGGCGCCGAAGCCTGCGAGCCGCTTGCCCTCGCAGCCGGTGCAGCTGCAGGTGCCCCGTCCTGAGCCACCCGCCTAGGCTCCCCCCTTCTTGCCGGTGCCAGTGCCACCCAAGACCTCCGGACGCCACTCGCCTGGCTGCGAGTACTGGGGCGCGCCGGGTCGCGTCCGCCCCCTTCTGCAGCCCCAGGCGTGTGAGTCTTCCGCTCGCCGCGGCGCGAGGACAAGGTGCTCCGCGCCGGCTCAGTCCCTTGTTGCCGGCCGCCTCCTATCCCCTGGCCGCCAATCCTCTCCCGCTTACCGGCCTCTGGCCGCCGTGTGCGCCGCCCAGCCATCGCCTCGTTCCGGGTGCTCCCGAGAGAGGGGAGTTGATGCGGCGTCGCCCGGCTCCGCCGCTGCTCCTCTTGGGGGGGGGTAATCAGCTGGCAGGCGGCCGGAGGAAACCAGGGCCAGAGGCAACAAGCGTGCGGTGAAGCGGGAATGGCCGCGACCGGGGGCGGGGCCTGGCTTTATCCCCCCCCTCGGCAAGCCGGCCGGCCCAGACCCCATTGGGTCGGGAGGGTCCCGTGACCCCCGCGTGGAGCCCGCCAAGCTGCGGAGGAGGCGGAGGCGGCGACTGCGGGGCCAGCTGGGAGCCTGCCCGGCCATGATCCTACCTGACCGCCTCACGTAGGGTCTGGGCCCGCCCCTCTGGCTCCCGGCGAGCCGGCCCACCCACACCTGGCCCAGCTGGCTGCGGCCCCGCCGCTCGGGAATGGCGCCGCCCCCGCCTCGGCCGCGGCCCAGGTAAGAGCGACCAGCTGCCTGTCCCTCTGCTCCTCTCCCCCCCCCAGCAGGTCCGCAAACCCGGATCCCCCCGAGCGGGATCCGTTGCTTCTGGGGCGGAGCCTGAGGAGGGAGAAGTTTGGGGAGGGACTTCAGTGCCATAGAATCCAATTGCCAAGGCAGCCCATTTTCTCCAGGTGAACTGATCTCTATCGGCTGGAGATCAGTTGTAATAGCAGGAGATCTCCAGCTAGTACCTGGAGGTTGGCAACCCTAGGGAGGTAGTTGTGAATTTCCTGCATTGTGCAGGGGGTTGGTCTAGATGACCATGGCGGCCCCTTCCAACTCTAATGATTCTATGCCAAACCACTGTACTTTAAAATAGAAAAGAAAGGGGGGGGGACCCATACCCTCGCAACGAAAGCTTTGTGGCCACATTTTTATACGGACATAAAGATGTGGCATCCTACGAAGACAGGGAGGGGGGTACCAAAAGGCATGGGTGCTTCTTTTTTTAAAAAATGAGCACTCCGCTCAGCTGAGCAGGGATCAAGCCAAAGTTCACATTATCGGCTCGAGTGCCTCACCCGGGGGCTTGGTTATTGATAACTCTGTCATCCCTCCTAATATTGGAGGAGTAATGGCACTTGCTGATTAGCCCACGCTCGAGCTATTAACTGCATTTCTTATCCCTTTTATAAGAGGGTCTTAGTCAGCTGAGGGAACAATGGGGGCCTTCAGCCGGGCCCGGGATCGGAGGCCTGAAAGACACAACTGTTACACTTGCAGGAGCCTCCAAAGTCAGAGAGGAGAGAAATGTCAAAGGTTGCCTGCCCGCGTTATCTGAAATGAGCGGGGCGACGAGTCCCTCCCCGCGATGACAGAAGGTTGCAGGGGAAATTACAGAAAATTGTCTGTTTTGGCAACATTTTTTCGGGAGGTTTAGAGAGAGAAAGAAGGGCATCCAGTTTCAGAGAGTTAAAGGAGCTCAGTCATCCAGGAATTGACTGACAAACACCCTATTATTCAGCTATGTAAAAAAGTGATATTTTATATCATTTCTTTGAGCGATTGTTAAGTGACTGGAGAGCGACTTTGACATACAAGATAATCCTGGTAATATTCCCAGTTTCTAGAGAGGCATTCCCCTCTTCTAACTTACTTAAGAAAAATAATAATAATAATAATTTCTCACACACATTTTCAAAATCTGGAAGGGTGTGAGAGGTGAAGCATGATTAGGGTTGCCAACCTCCAGGTACTAGCTGGAGATCACCTGCTATTACAACTGATCTCCAGCCAATAGAGATCAGTTCGCCTGGAGAAAATGGACGCTTTGGCAATTGGACTCTATGGCATTGAAGTCCCTCCCCTCCCGAAATCCCGGTCTCCTCAGGCTCCACCCCCAAAACCTCCCGCTGGTAGCGAAGAGGGACCTGGCAACCCTAAGCATGATAGCGATGATGGTGATCATGAAGGAACAACTGGAAGATCCAAAAGTGAAAGCAAGATCAGATCTAGATGCAGTTCTAGCGATTGGAATAAACTGGAACAGTGGTCAAGATAACAGAAGCATTGTTCAGTGGGTTCTAAAGCAGTTTATATCAAATCAATGAGGACTAGAAGCATGGATATATGGGCTTTTTGTGACAGAATGGTGGAATGGCCACTGTGGTTTAAAAACAAAACAAAACCATCACCTCTGCTATTAGGGTTGTCAACTGTGCCTTAGGGCGAAAGCGCATGGTCACTTTAGGGCGAAAACGCATGGTTGCTTTATAAAGGTAAAGGTCCCCTGTGCAAACACCGGGTCATTCCTGACCCATGGGGTGACGTCACATCCTGACATTTCCAAGGCAGACTTTGTTTGCGGGGTGGTTTGCCAGTGCCTTCCCCAGTCATCTTCCCTTTACCCCCAGCAAGCTGGGTACTCATTTTACCGACCTCAGAAGGATGGAAGGCTGAGTCAACCTTGAGCCAGCTACCTGAAACCAACTTCCGTCGGGATCGAACTCAGGTCGTGAGCAGAGCTTTTGACTGCAGTACTGCAGCTTAACACTCTGCGAGCTTCCTTTAGTCCCTGTTTCAGCCAGGATTCAGCCAGGATCGAACACACGTTCAGTGAAACGCATGCGTTTGATCCTGGCTGAATCCTGGCTGAAACAGGGAATAAAGGAGGTTAAAGCGACCATCCTCCTTAAAGGAGGTTAAAGCGTTTTCGTCCTTAGGAAATTTCTGGAGATTTGGGGGAGCAGTAAAAGGGGAAGGCAGAGTTTGAGGAGGGAAGGGGATATGATGTCATTCTAGGTCGTTTCTCCTAGACTCTATAGTATAGAGTTAAACCCCCACCCCCTAAAATGCCATTTCTTCTAGGGGAATTGATGTCTGTAGTCAGAATATTGTAATTCCAGGAGTACTCAACCCCCCACCTTAATTTTAACGACTACTTCTCTGCCATAAAGCTTGGTGGATAATTGCCCTAGTTATGAATACTGTACAGTTTCAGCCTTACCAGCCAGCCCAGCAGATGCCTTCAGGAATTTTAGGTTTGGCTCTGGAATAATATGAATTCTTGGGATCCTTGATGGATTGCAACATGGTGGAATTGCATAGAATCATCAAAGTTCCCAAAACCTGGAAATTATATGATGCCTGGTGAAATCTACATGGAGTTCTGGGCTGTCATCTATTACTCACTCAAATCTAGCTGTTCTACCGCAGACCAACACGGCTACTCTCTGAAACATCACACATCCCCTGTTGCACTGGGAGGGTTGCCAGGTCGCTCTTCGCCACCAGCGGGAGGTTTTTGGGGTGGAGCCTGAGGAAGGCAGGGTTTGGGGAGGGGAGGGACTTCAATGCCATAGAGTCCAATTGCCAAAGCGGCCATTTTATCCAGGTGAACTGATCTGTATCAGCTGGAGATCAGTTGTAATAGCAGGAGATCTCTAGCCAACCATCACCTGGAGGTTGGCAACCGTAAGGCTGGAGTCGAGGTACCAAAACAAAAGCTGCAGGAAGAAAAGACTTCTGACACAACCATCTTTTCTTTGCCAGTTCTCTCCTGCTGCATCTGATGTCTGGCACTCCCTCCCCAAATTCCTATATAATGACATTTCTCTCTAACTTACTTCTTAAAACGTGTCAATTCTTTGAGGCTTTAAAATTAACCTCTCAGTGCTCATTTATAAAAAATGAAGCTTATGTACAAATAACTGCATCTACTCATATTTTTCCTTTTTTGCATCCTGCGTTGTCTCTTCCTACAATCCTAATTTACACTGTCAGCTCTTAGGGGCCAGGACCCTGTTTTTTTTGTAGTGGTTGCTGTTCTTGAGCTACAGGATACCACAAATGCTCAAGGAATGATGATGATGATGATGATGATATTAGATCACTGCCAAGGCCTTTGAAGACTCCTCCAAAACTTTCAACCCACCCAAAATAGTACAATGTTGTATTTGGCATTGGGAGATGTTGCTGTGTTCATATCTCCCATGTACTACAAGGTTGACATTGGCCAAAAAAGCATGGTCCCTTAGCCCACTTTATTCCCCGTTTCAGCCAGGATCAAATTGACCCGGGCTGGGGGGAAACTGTACGCATTACCTTGAAAAGCAGGGACGAAACTGTGTGCACATCGATCAATGTAAACAGAAAATGCGGGAGATGTGCACAGATCCTGTTTAGCTTGCAACTCCCCCGCCCCCGGTGATTGGTCGTTTCCAGGGTCAGGGAAGGCCCTCATTGGTCAATGTGAAACGACCAATCACCGGGGGCGTGGGGTGTGTGCCAAACTAAACAGGAACTTCATGTCTCCCACATTTTCTGTTTACATGGATCGACTGGCACAGTTTCGTCCCTGCTTTTCAAGCTAATGTGTACAGTGTCCCCCCCCAGCCTGGGTAAATTTGATCCTGGCTGAAATGGGGAATAAAGTGAGTTAAGGGACCATGTGTTTTTGGCCATTGGCTCTCGTTTGTTTCAGGACAAAATTCAAAGCAATGGATTTGTTGGTTTGTTTAGAATATTTATATCCTACACTTTTGGCGTGGTTGCTCCTGAGGTGTCTTCCAAGAATAAATGTCAGAGCGATAATCAATCATTAACAATGAAACCACACTGATTAACGAAACAATACAATCAGCCAGGGTTACAGCGCTACACATTGTTGGATACCACACCCTTTTTGATTTGTAGCAATCGTTTGGAACAGGATTTTCCTGTCTGGAGAAGACAATCCAACTGCAGCTGACTGCTATAGTACAATGACAGTGTAATATCTTGTGATGTATGGATGAAGCCCAGCAGCTTTCCATCCCTGCCAGCTTGCTTCTGGCATATACTGAGCTGCATGTATACATCGCTGCAAGCAGGTCAGAGATTGGATGGTCCCATGGATTGCAATTTTGGGGGGCAGGGATCTTTTTCATTTTTTGCTTATGTTACTCTGAAAACCACCATGTACATGGAAGACACTCTGTCAGTAAACCAGTCAATAAAATGGTATCGAAACCTACCCACTTCTGGATGCTTTTGTCGAATCTCCTTCGATTGGGCTGAGGCAGGATTTGTTATCCTCATAATGAAGCTTGACTTGCTAACTTTTGCCATCTCTGCTGATCACCTTGTTTTCAAGAAATGGATGGCTCCTCTCCAGGCTGTAGGCAAAAAAACGAGGCATTTTTCTCTCGGAGAAAGGCAGCCTGTTCAAGCCAAACATTCAAAGAGAGCTGACTATTACAACTCATTTAGAACAGTGGTGATTTGTGTATGACGGGATGTCAGCCTGACATGTTCGAAAACGTGATACCCTGCCCATGTGATCTGCAGGTTCGTTTCATTCGCTGACTGCGCAACTCACCCTGTGACCTCTGCAGCAACATAACTTGGCTCTTTCTGAGCTCCAGATGTCATTTTCATTAGCCTCAACCATGCTGTTTTGCTAGCATTACAGTTCTGAGTTACACCAAATTGCTCCTTAAAAAGAAAAAGGAGAGCTTTTTCCAAACTCCCTTACTATCATTTAATCCTTTAAGGTTGTCAATACCAGCATTCTCCTCCAAGGTTCACCTCGGCCATTGTCAGACATCAGGCTCTGGAATTTCCTTCTACTAGGCATTGTTTAAAAAGTGGATTTATTTTTGCCTGTATTGTTTTGCTTGCAAAGTGCAGTGTATATTGTGTCCTCTCAGCTGGTCACTAGTGACAGGAGGCCTCTGTTCTAAAGTGTATGTTGCTGAGAGCCCCCGCTCGACCAAGATTCTCCTTGGTCTTCCCTCTGACCACTCAGATACACTCCAAACATAGTATTAAAAACCACACCTAACAGCAGGAATAGGCTAATAATAATCCATTTCTCACAATGATATTCTATCCTTCCTCCAAGAAGTTCAGGGCAGTGTATATGCCCTCCCTAGTTTATCCTCACAACAGCCCTGTGAAGTAGGCTCAACTGTGAGACTAACTGGACCAAAGTCACATTCCACTCACAGACCCCAAGCAGGGGATGCAGCATTTAAACCAGCACACTTACAATGTCTTGCTTGGGTCCCCAGGGTGATCAGATCCCCCACAATGTTATCCACCTAGTTCCCCCATCTTGGCAGACCCGATCAGTAGGTTTTGGGGGAAACTGCACAGATAGCTTGATTTAATCTTCTGACCTGAAGAGTTCACCTAGGGTGCACAATCCGTTGATATGGTATTCTGGCAGGCCTACTCATCTCTGCGCTGCATGAACTGGTGCTTGAATTGCACATGATGTTTATTTACTGAAGTATTTCTATCCCTCCATCCCTTATGGCTCAAGGCCACAAATCATGGTTAAAAGCATCATAAAAACAAAATAAAATCTCAAAAGATCCCCTTCCAAGATACTTGCAGTGTATACCCCATTAAAAGACTTGGCAAATAAAATAGCCTGGCAGCACTCCCTGAGAATGTCTAACAACGGCACCCCTTCTCACCTCCTCAGGGTGCCCATTCCACAAACTGGGAGCTGAAATGGAGAAGGGTTGGGCTCTAGATGAGGCCAGGTGGTCTGATAGTGTGGTGTAGTGGTTAAGAGCAGTGGACTCTAATCTGGAGAACCGGGTTTGATTCCCCACTCCTCCACACAAACGGCGGACTAATCTGGTGAACCAGGTTGGTTTGCCAACCCCTACACATGAAGCCTGCTGGGTGACCTTGGGCTAGTCACAGTTCTCTCCAAAATCTTTCAGCCTCACCTACCTCACAAAGTGTCTGTTGTGGGGAGAGGAAGGGAAGGTGATTGTAAGCAGGTTTGAGACTCCTTAAAGGCAGAGAGAATTGGGGTATAAAAACCAACTCTTCTTCTTCTACCTTAAGTGGAGGAATAGCTGGTAAGTAGCAGCCTGAGGACCACACTTGGCACACTGGGATATATGGGAAGAAAGGGTTCTTTAGAAATGTGGGTCCTAGGCACTGAATAGGATGCATTTAAACAAACCAACTTAGCCAATGTAACTGTATTAGGATAGACAAGTTAAGTTCCCATTGGCTAACCCCTGGCAATAAATGGGCTGCCACATTATGAACCTGCTGAAGTTTCCAGACTGTCTTCAAGGGTAGCCCAACGTGGAGCACAGTACAGAAGTTGAACTGTGAGGTTACAAAGGCATGGGTCAGCATGACCAGATCAGCTGAGTCTAAGAAGGGTGAAAGTTGGAAGACCAGGATGCAAGTTGATAGTGAAGTGCTCCCCCCATTATCGTAGAGTCCAATGAGATCAATGAGGGCAGGAGGTTGGTTTGAGCTTACGGCTTGCTTTATTGGCCAAGGAGTCATAACCGGGTGAGTCAGGATCCAGACAAACAGCTCCGCGATCCTGTCACACTGAAGCAGGGCAAATGCAAGAGGTTTTATAGACATTTGACATTCCAATACAACAATGATACATTTTCTTAACGTCCGATGTTAGCTTGTCAACGCAACGTCATTAATTTCTACAGCGCCTGTGTGAGCCTTGCTACATTAGTGAATGGAGCCTGTTTCCTTGAGAAAGCTCAGAGTATTCTTTTGCAGAGCGAAGCGAAAGTATCAAAAAGGAGGAATAGGTGGGAGGGAGGCTGTTGGTTCCAGCCTTTGGAATGTGTGTGTGCCTACGTTCTTGGTGCTAAAGGAAAGGGGGGGCACTGGGGAGCGGCTTCTGTGGTTCTGTTTGTAAGCAGCTTATGCGTGTAGCTTGCGTGTATATCTGAAGCAGGTATGATTACTCAGGCACAACAAGGGTGAAAGTTGGAAGACCAGGATGCAAGTTGATAGAAGGCTAACCAACCAACCAATGAGATTTGGTCCAGGAGCACTTCCAAGCTCTAAATCTGCTCTGCATGTGCCAACTTCACTCCATCCATGACAAGTGGCTCTGAGTGGATGCTCAGTGGCACCGCTTTCTCTCCCCAACTGTTTTTTTTTTAAATTAAAATGGCTATGGAGCAGATCAGTGGCCCAGAAGAAAGGCCATCTAACTCCCCTCCAGCCATTTGCATGGTGTGTGTGTGTGTTAAGTGCCGTCAAGTCGCTTCCGGCTCATGGCGACCCTATGAATGAAAGTCCTCCAAAATGTCCTATCTTTGACAGCCTTGCTCAGGTCTTGCAAATTGAAGACTGTAGTTTCCTTTATTGAGTCAACCCATCTCTTGTTGGGTCTTCCTCTTTTCCTGCTGCCCTCAACTTTTCCTAGCATGACTGTCTTTTCCAGTGACTCTTGTCGTCTCATGATTTGCATGGTGAGCACTGGTAGTTTACAGCGGTTCAGAGGATGAGCTAGGGTTGCCAACTCTGGATTGGGAAATTGCTGGAGATTTTGGGAATGGAGCCTGGGGAAGGTGGGGTTTGGGAGGGGAGGGACCTCAGCTGGTTATAATGCCACAGAATCCTCCCTCCAAAGCACACATTTGATCCAGGCAAATGGATCTCTGTAATCTGGAGATGTAATTCTGAGAGATCTCCAGGCCCCACCTGGAGTTTGGCAACCCTATGAGTTGTGATTAAAGAAGTCCTCAGTTCAGTTCTCTCATTTTCCACGAACTCAATAGGTGGTTGTTGGCAAGTCACTGTCTCATAGTCCTCTGAACAATACTGAGACAATAATACTGGCTTACTTTACTCTTGTAAGAATCACAACTGGGAAAAGGGTGTGAAGCGCTTTGAATAATGATCACAGTATACAAATTAAGTAGTAGTGGTATTCTGCGAAGCCCTTGCTTTTCTTTCTACTCCAGGCACGGGGTGCAGAAGAAACAAATTCACCTTTCTTTCTCCCCATATGTGGAAAGGCTCCCTGCATTCCTTGTAGGAAGGGCAGGATTAAAATGTACTAGACAGACAGACCTTTCATATGCACTAAATCAGGGGAAACAGGTGAAAGCTTGAGGTGGAATTTAGTCCATGGAGGGCAAACCGTCTGCTCACAATCATACTGACCTAGGATTTACCAAGAGCATCTCACTTCAGAAATTAACTAGTGAATCTCCCTGGCCCCAAATTATGATTTTTCTACCACAAAAGTAGCTTACAGATCAACACGCAGCCTATCGGCATATACTGCTTTTTGGCACAACACCTGTGTTCCTTCCTCAATTAAGCTTCCAGGAGCTTAATGATATGCATTCTCCAGTTGCTGAACATAGCTAACTTGTCATTCATTTGTCAAATCAATGTGCTGGCATGGCCTTCATCTCTTGTGTATCCTGCAACAGGATTCCTGTTGAAAGTCATGGCATTTTTTTTTTTAAACTTTCTGATGCATGACAGTTAGATGCTCTGATAAAAGGTGCCCTGCAGCGTTTAACTGAGGAATCACCATTTCTCATGTGTCTCAAAAGACTTTTGGCTGCACGAAGGCTCCAGCAAGGCAAAAATCAAAGGGGAAAGCTGTGCATTCGTGCTTTAAAGAAACAAGATTCCAGCAGTGGTCTTGCTAGAAAACAAACCATCCAGATTAAAGAGATCCAGCACAGAGGCTGGCCTGAAACACAATTTCATATTTAAAGATGATAGCAGATTTTCAGAATTTTAAAAAGAACATGCTTGAAATGTGTGTGTGGGTGGGTGGGTGGGATTAATGATCTGCCATTGGAATTTCAGAAATTGTATCCTTTGGCTAACAGTCAAGAATTTTCTATGTTCTTATTATACATACATAAAATCTCTGTAATGTTACAATGAGACAGAAAGTAAAAAGAAAACCTATTCTTTACCTTTTGTGGGGGGACTTTAAAATACACTTGAAAGGGAGCTGTAAAGCTTGAAATGAATTGGGTAATCTTTGAGAATAAAATGACTTTACTGCATTTTTAGGTAGTATCATGGGAAGGAGAAGAAGAAAAGAGAGTCTAGGCAGGCCAGTTGGAGTAGTGGAGGATGAAGATAGGCATAAAATGAATACTGCAGGAGGGCTGATATGGCAGTAGTTTGCCTTACTCAGTTGAAAGTATCTTTTATTCCCTTAGGGCCAATGTCTTAAAGAGAAGAAAAAACTCTGAATGTTTGCAGCAAAAACTGGCTGTGGACAGTGCTGATTGGCTGGCACTTGAGTCGTCACCAGGACACTGCTCCAATCCCTGGAGAAATTTTACTGCTATTTAAAAAAAAATTCTGCTTAAAAACACACACACACATAAGTGATGGATAGAAATGAATAAATGTATGCGGGATTCTTTAAGAAAGGAACCCATTTATCTGAATCACAAAACAGTACACTCAACATGTAGGCTTATAACTGCTGTTACATCTCTTTAAAAGCTGTCTTTAACTTCAGTGGGTCTGATGTGCTGGACAGAAAGTTTTCCAGTAGTATAGGTCTGTAAACTCTGTAATATACAACTTAGTTTGCAGAGCTTACAAGTTAGTAGGAGATTCATTCCATAGTGCTAAAGATCCCTGAAACACTATGATAACTAGACGAGGTTTCTTGCATTCCTCCCACCAGGCCATTAATGAGTAGATCTTTTTCTTTCCTTTACTTAAAAAAATTGATTCTGGTTCCCACCTTAAGAAAGATGCTCGAGTCATTATAGAAAGAGACTGCACATTATATATTGGGTTCCTCCCAGAACCATCCAGGCAAGTCTCAAACGAGCATGCAATAACCTCAGGATTTGGGCTGCAGCAGATGGTATTTCAAAAGTCAGAGCCACTTTCGTAAGCCCTTGCTGGTTCCTTTCTCCATCTCTGAACTCAGGGTTGCTTTTTTTCTCAGCATGTAATGTCCAAGTGAGAGGGATATGATACAGGGCTAAGCGCTGGGAAATATCATGTCGTAGGTCTCTCAAGATGCCCCAGAGGAGCCGAAAGGCGCACGAGCTCCACTTAAGGGAAGCAGCTTTGGAAGCAGGAATAAATCAGCGGTCCATCGTGATGTGAGAGGAGCCGAGGCTTAATAGCTTTCCCATCCCCTCCCTGGCTGTTGCGGGAAACATGATGCGGCTGTAGGTGCATTACTCGTTGTTCTGGTGTCAGAAGGAGATTAGGGGGATTTGTTACCACATCCTGCATGAAGCCAACAAGGGTAGTAACTCTGAAGAAAGAGGGGGGGGGGAGAATCAACAAGACTCACAGAGAGATGGAGACTTTGCCTTTTATGTATGCTTGGGACTCTTCCATGCCTACCACCCAAAGATCTGTTCTCTGGAACTACTCTGCCTGTTTCCCCCATGTTTTCCTCTATACTCGGAACTCTCTCCCAGAATACCAGCTACATATGCTAGGAAACGAGACAGCGTGAATGAATTATATTCTTGCTGGTGGTCCCTGGCCCTAAGAGGGCGCAGCTGTCTTCAACAAGAGCCAGGGCCTTTTTGGCCTTGGCTCCATCCTGGTGGAACGCTCTGCCAAGGAACATCAGGGCCCTGCGGGACCTAAGCAAGTTCTGCAGGGCCTGTAAGACAGAGCTTTTCCACCAGGCCTACAACTGAGGGCAGCAGCAGAATACCATCTGTACTGGCCTCCCTAGGGTTGCCAACCTCCAGGTCCTAGCTGGAGATCTCCTGCTATTACAACTGATCTCCAGCCGATAGAGGTCAGTTCACCTGGAGAAAATGGCCGCTTTGGCAATAGGACTCTATGGCATTGAAGTCCCCTCCCCTCCCCAAACTCCGCCCTCCTCAGGCAACCCTAGGCCTCCCCCACCCCTAGGGTTGGCAGGTCCCTCTTCGCTATCAGCAGGAGATTTTTGGGGCGGAGCCTGAGGAGGGGAGGGTTTGGAGAGGGGAGGGACTTCAATGCCATAGAGTCCAATTGCTAAAGTGGCCATTTTCTCCAGGTGAACTGATCATGCTGAAGATCAGTTGTAATAGCAGGAGATCTTCCGCTATTACCTGGAGGTTGGCAACCCTACCCACCCCTCCTCCTTCACGTATTTGAAATGGTTTGGTTGAGAGGCAGTGTACTGTGTGGGCTCTTGCACTAGAGCGGGATTTGTACGCCATCTTTGATTATTGTTTTAAGGTTTAATTTTATCCACAGTTTTATTGTTATTATTATATGTTTGTAAAGTTTTTAAAATGGTGTTATCCGCCCTGAGCCAGCTTGCTGGGGAGGGTGGACTACAAATATGAAAAATAAATAAATAAATATTGTGTCATACTGCAAGTGAAGCAGTCACACTTTTATTGATGTTCTACATACTAAGAATATTCCCTTCAAGCTGATAACTAGCTCAGCAGGGTGAGGGCTACTCTAGAACCTCTCTTACTGACGTGCTGCTTTCAAAAATAGCATTCCCCACCTGCAATCTGGAGCAGTATAGTCCACTCTGTCCTCTTAGGACTCTACCACTTCCTCCAGGCTACTGCATGGCCATCTTTATTTGGTAGCGTCCACAGTGGAAGAACACATGCTTGGAGTGCAGATGGTAACAGGCATGCTCCCCAGCCTCTCCAGGGAAAAGGACATCAAAGAGAAGCAATAGGAAATGTTGGTTACCTGTTACCATCCCAGTACTGGCCTAGAGGAACCGATGGTCTGGCTTGATATAAGTCAGTTTTATATGTTCACAAACAGTGCATCTACCTACACAATCCCATCATTTAAGGGGCATTTTGCTAGCTATAAATTATGAGAGGGACTATGGCTCAGTGGTAGATTGGGGCTGATACAGAAGGTCCCAGGTTCAAACCCCAGCATCTCCAGTTAAAAAGATCAAGTAGTAGTTGATGTGGGCGGCCTCTACCTGGGACTCTGGAGAGCTGCTGCCGGTCAGAGCAGACAATACTGACTTTGATAGGTCAGTATATCTGGGTGAGTATCAGGCAGCTTCCAAAACACAGAGGAGGTTGGTTATGTAAAGATTTATAAATGAACTTCATCCCAAATTGTAGCAAAGGTAGCATCAGCAGGTAGAAGGTGATCATCCGGTGATGTCTTGGACCATGAAACAAAGATCTACAGGAGGATCACCCCGTCTCCTCGACAAATTTGCAGGAGCACGACAGTGCTTGATTCATGTAATGCCACATGATGCATGTAACCATAAAATTTTATAATCCATTTGATTATAATTATTGACTTCCTCATCATTATCACGATCACCAGCCAGGTGTTCATAATTCAGGCTCCTTGCCAGGCAGTGACTGCAGCTACCTGTTTTGCACAAGGGCAGCGAAGGAACAAAGCAGGCTTGATCCTCTTACAGAACCCACAACTAGGGGCCCCACAGCAGCTGTACAAGCTGGCTGTTGTGCAGCAGCAAAGCTGATTGCCGATAATGACGCCCCATTAGCGAAACGAGGCTCACGGAAACAACGCGCTCTTCGAGAAGCTCTGCAAATCTTTCCTCGCGTCGAGTGCTCCTTTGGTTCCAGATCAAATAGAGCCGTCTATCACCACAGCCAAGGCTTTAGGGCAGCCACCTGGTGCTGAACCCCTCACAGTACACAGAAGATTGGATTGAGGCAATAACAACAAAAAATTATTAGTTACCCAACTAGTTATATCAACATGTCGTCCCTATAGCCACGAGCTTCAGGCAACCATCCTCGGCTCCCCCACATCTGCAATATGGAGATGTACTCTTGCAAGCATCTGGATTTCCAATCTTGAAAACAGGATGCTGGTCTAGAAGGACCTTTGATTGGATTCAGCAAGGCACATCTCAGGCAGGCACCCAAGTGGTGTACCATGATGTGCGTGAATGGAACACTCCAAAGGCACTGCATAAGTGCTTTCATAATCATTGATGATTATGATAAATAACTAATTGCCCCCACCTAAAGCAGGTTTGTGTACACTATTAATCTTCCTTTGTGAATTCATCATCGGCTGTGAATGATCCACACCCATTCTGATAGGATCATTCCCTCTTTTGATGACTCTTGTTTTCATGTCTGCTCAGTATCGTAATGTGGCATGCCGATCTCTTGGATTGCCTGATCTTCTGGCCTCATGCAATCAAAACTTCCACTGAAGCAGAAGTTTCCAAATGCCTAATTTTAACCTATCCTTTTTGAATAATCTGCTGAAGAACTCTTGAACATCTACCACAGAACATCTGCATGCTGCAGTGAATCCCAGGTAATTTTGTTTAGGGTGCAAACAGCACGGGGTCCTATATCCCCATCCCATAAGCCACAGTTTCTCCTACAGTGGGTATTAATAATGAGGCTCCTGCTTCTTTGTGCTGCTGCTTCCCTCCATTGAAGTGGATGGAGAAGACCCTTGAGATAAAGGAGCTCCACTTATGCTTCAGAGTTTTCTTATGGGTAGGAAATTGCTGCTTTGAGGTAAAAGCATACATCTGATGAAGGCCTTCGATTGGGACTTTAAAAAGTATTTACAGCACATTCCTGAAAGGAATGCCTGCGCTGGGCTTAGGAGACAAACTGGAAGCATTGCCTCCTAAAGAGCTCTGCCCGGCACCAAAAAGGGGTGTTTCCAAGTGCTCGGGAGGCCGACTGATGTCGGCCCCGCCCCGCGGCCCGATGCCATCACGCCCCGGGAACACCTCCCGGGGCGCTGGAACGCCTCCTGGCTTGCCACCGCAGCTTGTGCCGGAGTCCAGAGGCCGGTGGGAGTCAACGGCAGTCGGGGAGTGGCGCCCGGCCCTGAACGCTGGCGATGGGGCCACTCATGCCGGCGTGCACCTTCTGGGTGCCGGCGGTGTGGGCCCCTGTGCCGGTGGAGGCCATAGTCGGCCTCCTAAGGGCTTTGGGCCCATTTTTCAGGAATGGGCCCTTAATGTCCCATTTGAATGATGCAAAAGTTGCACACAGTTGTAGGTTGCGTATTTTTGTTTTTCAGTGGGGGAAGTCATTAAAACAAAATTAAATGTGGATGTTTTAGAAATTAAAACAACCATATGCATCCTTGCCGAGATCATATTGCTTGTTTCGGACCACCCTCTGCACCAATTTAGCTTCGCTTCTTCTCCATAAAACAGGTTGTTAATGAATCCCTAAGGGTCTTTGAAAATAACAACATAAAATTTAAAAAGTGCAAACATCATGGAAAACATTGGGACCCAGGATGTTACAGCTTCCTGTCTCTGCCTCCTTCTGTGAAATGTTAAGAGGGTATGAGGCAGGTAATCCACCACTGAGCTGTGCATTGTGTAGGGTTGCCAACCTCCAGGTAGTAGCTGGAAATCTCCCGCTACTACAACTGATCTCCAGCCGATAGAGACCAGTTCACCTGGAGAAAATAGCTGCTTTGGCAATTGGACTCCATGGCATTGAAGTCCCTCCCCTCTCCAAACCCTGCCATCCTCAAAATCTCAACCAAGCCACAACAGCACAATTTGTACCTGATCCCTTACTACATCTCCCTGCCTGTTTGACTGCTCTCATCAGTTTCACCTGGTTTTTGTAATTTAGTATCTTTTCAACTATACTAGTCTATGCATTTTCACACTGACTTGATTCTAAGCCCTTCAGGCAGCTGAAAACTGCACCTATTATGGTGATGATACATATGTATTATAGTTGTTGAGGTGAGTTATTAATTAATTATTAATTTTGTATGGGTAGCATATTCTCTTGTTTTCCAGGTTGATCATTGTTATCTTTTTAAAAGACCTTTATTATTAATTAAGATTAATAAAACACATAAGAATTTTTATATAAAATATTTTTATTGTGTATAGAAATTGTTCAGCTGATGAAGCCTTGGCGAAATGTGGACAGTGATCTAGACAACACGTCCATCATCTTCCGGCTGTTTTTCACTGTGGAACTCTTCTTAATTTATGTCTGAAAATATTATACTATACTTACCTGGAACTCTGTGGAAAAGGAAAATATTATTATTAATAATATTT
Organism: Euleptes europaea; assembly: GCF_029931775.1. Lineage (NCBI taxonomy): Eukaryota > Metazoa > Chordata > Lepidosauria > Squamata > Sphaerodactylidae > Euleptes > Euleptes europaea. The sequence continues at coordinate 41,325,992 of NC_079325.1, read as the reverse complement.
ACTAGTACTTACCTTGATTGATAGTTATAATTTGTTAGTTTTGAATTTGTATTGTGTATTGTTTGTCTTTTATGTATTCACATTACACCTCTTGCACTTAATATATGTTTTTGCATTGAAAAAAATTGTGCTGTTGTTGCTTGGTTGCTATACTTCACAGCACAGAGCTTCCCTTCTTCTGATCCTCAAAATCTCAAGCATGGTGTAGAGGTTAAGAGCGGTGGTTTGGTTTGGAGCGGTGGAATCCGATCTGGAGACCAGGTTCAATTCCCCACTGCTCCACATGAGCGGTGGAGGCTAATCTGGTGAACTGGATTTGTTTCTCCACTCCTACACACGAAGCCAGCTGGGTGACTTTGGGCTAGTCACAGCTCTCTTAGAGCTCTCTCAGCCTCACCTACCTCACAGGGTGTCTGTTGTGGGGAGGGGAAGGGAAGGTGATTGTAAGCCTGTTTGAATCTCCCTTAAGTGGAAGAGAAAGTCGGCATATAAAAACCAACTCTTCTTCACAAAGCTGAACCTGATGTTGTCATGCTACATATATGAGCACATAAAGCTGCCCTATACCCAGCCAGATCATTGATCCCATCCGTTCAGTATTGTCTACTGAAATTGACAGTGGCTCTGCAGCTCTGATATTTTCTATCTGAGATCCTTCTAGGGGAGAAGTCAAATATTGAACCTGGGACTTTCTGCACCCAGAACAGGTGCTCTATCACTGAGCCACACTCCCTTTCCAAAATTTGGAGCCTCTACACCCCAATCAGAGTTTGGGGTACAGAGCACTGCAAGCATCAGCCAGGAATGTGTGATATTCCTAGAGTGCAAGCTGAATCTACTAGTAATGTCTGCAATGCAGAGTTACACTGTATAATTCTGTCAAAGCCAATGGATATGGAAGAGTATAACGTCTTACAATTCCACTGCAAACGACATTACTAACATTTCATTAGCTTTGCTTTCCAGTGAAAGGCTCCAAAGATCGTACTTAATATACTGACATACTGCACTCTCCCAAAAGTTTGCCCAAGGTACTTTCCAACGAAAACCTCAAAAATGTGTTGCTATGTGATGGAGTGGTTGGTTGGAATGGCAGATCTCAGGTCTGGATGCAGGAGATTGTCAGAGTCAGCTAGGAGCAAGTTTGACTAAACCAATTACACCAGGCCAGAAACAAGCCCCATGGTCAAAGGCCAGAGGACAATTCCAACCTGGCAAAGGAGGAGCCAACTAGAAGAGCTTATATAGCCTCAACTCTGCCCTGACTGGCTCCCTGAAGTCTAGGGTTGCCAACCTCCAGCGGGAGGTTTTTAGGGTGGACTCTGAGGAGGGTGGGGTTTGGGGAAGGGAGGGGCTTCAATGCCATAGAGTCCAATTGCCAAAGTGGCCATTTTCTCCAGTGGAACTGGCTGGAGATCAGTTGTAATAGCAGGAGATCTCCAGCTACTACCTGGAGGTTGGCAACCCTATGCAGATCAGCTGTAAAGCTGAAAATGAATGTTTTTGTTGAATTTTGCATGAAATGAAATTTCAGGAAGGAGTTTGGAGTCTGCATCTCGTTTTTCCTCAAAGGAACTTAGAGTGCGGTAGATAGGGTTCTTCCTTCTCCTATTTATTCTCAAAATAACCCATTGAGGAAGGTTAGGCTGAAAGAGAGACAAACTGCACAGAGACTGGTCCAAGGTCCACATGCAAACTTCATGGCTGAATGTGGATCTGAACTCAGGTCTCCCTACTAAGCTACCTTATCTTAAGTCTCAGTGAGAAATGCAGACAATAAATAAAATAAATTTAAAAAACTCCAGGACTAGTAGAATATCTTGGGGAGGGTTCTGCACAGTTTTTACTACCGTGATATTGTGAAGTGATCGTAATTTTTAGAAGACTTGCCAACTTTCTGGTGGGGGGAGGAGTTTGATACAATTGTAATTTGAGTTCCTTGGAGAGGAAGTGGGGAGGATAAATATGTAATTAACAAATGCTCTTGGGGAAGGGCAGATAAGCTTGGTTAATGGCTCCTTGAGTACAGAGGTTCCTTTAAAGCCCCTCCCCTCATTTCCCCTCCTCTGTCCTTTCCTCTCTGGATGGAAGGAGGAGGCCTTCCGAGCTGCCCTTAATACCAAGGGAAAATGTCCTCGTTATTTGTCCCGGAGCGGATTAGGTTACCAGAGATTCTTATTCAATAAGGTTGAAAAATGGGCAATTTGCAAAACTTTTATTACTCCCAACGCAGGGAATGGCTGGCTGAAACTCAATACTGCTTGGGCAGGCTGGAGGAAAAAAAAAAAAAGCAGCGGCAATTTCACCCCATCTCCCGATTATACAGGAAGTGAAGATTGAGCCACAGAACACAGCTTTAAAAAGTAAGGATGCCCCCGGGACTAGGGAGAAGATGACTCAGTGATGTCACGAGTGCTAGCCAATCAGCTTGAGATGCAAGCTTGCAGAATCAGGGTGTCCCCCCCCCCCCGCCACAGAGCAGCCTTGCAGAGAAAGGTGTGTCCGTACTGAACATGGCGAGGGTGCTTCCAGACTAGCCTCCCCGTTCTACACATGTGATGTTTGTCTGCACCTGGCAAGCAACTTAATCTCACCAGAGCTTCTTAGGAGCTGGCAGAATCCCAAAGAAGCATTCGTGGAAGAGATTTAATGTGGCTTTGGCTGAGGCGGCTGTAAACTGCAGACGAGCATGCTAACGTAGGCAGCGACAAGGAGGAAAAAGTTGTTGAAAGCCCGGATTGTAATTACAGTGAACTCGTTGCAAACTCCTCTGCCGTGATTTATTTTTGCTGAGAAAGTTATCATTGTGTGCCGAGCTGCAGTGCCGAATTGTGGGGTAGGGCTGCCAGGTCCCCCTTCTCCTCCGGCAGGAGCTTTTGGGGCATGAGAGCGGTAAAAGGCCCCTTGCAATGCGTTTACGCCCGGAAGTGCCGCATCGCAAGTGACCCTTTACCACTCAGACTAAGAGTTTGAGTGGCATAAGGCTCCTCGCGAGGCGGCACTTTCGGTTGCAAACCTCAGGTGGTCGGCGGGCAGAGGGGCAAATTATCGGGGGTTTGCCCACCACCACTGGGCACCTGGCAACCCTATTGTGGGGCCAGACAATGGGGGGGGGAGTAGGGTTAGCAAAACAACAAAAAAAGGGGGGGAAACCATATGGAATTCAACCAAAATGCTGATTCTAAACCGAAGAGGCTGAGCTGAAAAATGCTAAAATTACAAATATATACATTTTAATCAGGTGCACAGTCAAGTTAAAAACATAAGGCCTCTAACACAGGCAAGTCCTTCACATTCAGTATATAGATACAAACGTATACACATGTGATGTACAAACTTACATTGACCAAAGTAGGACCCAATAGGAATATAAGAAATACAGCTTGACAACTACTTATGTACTCCACCAGAGACTTTTTAAGACAATTTCTCTTGAACTTTTTCACCTTGGATGGTGATTTTTGATGTCATATTGTAGGTTTCACCTGTTGTTGTTTGTTTGTTATTTATGTACATAGTTGTAATTAGTTTAGCAGCCTTTAGATAAAATTATTCTGCACATGGTTACCTTTTTCGTTCCTGTACTGATTTCCTAATCTCTTTGATACTAGTACAGTGGTGTCTATTTTTCTTTCCAGTACCTAGAGGTTGGCAACCTTATGAAGAGGTGACTGTTGTGTTTCGGAAAAGCAAGCAGGAGGGAGGGGAGGAAGAAGGCTTGGTGATGTCAGCATGGTGGCAAGGGGCAACATCCATAGATGACGGTCTTTATTTAGAAAATCTTAATGTTGCCTCTCCAGGGAACCTGCCCAGGCAGCTTACAAAATGAAACGTCATAAAAAACATAACACCATAAACATCCTGAACGTTTGTAATTAAAACTCAGCACTGAAAACCCAGCCATGGCATAAAAATATAAAACATTGAGCAGCTTAATGTGAGTTTCACAGTTCCGAGGGCAAAAGCAGACTATTAAAATGCTGATGAGATATCTACCTTTTAATTAAAAGCCTGGATGGACAGAAACATTTTGGCCTGGCACCTAAAAGAGAAGTGTCGGCGCCAGATGAGCCCCTAGAGCAGTGGTTCCCAACCATTTTTGGGCCATGCCCCACCTAAGCATCTCTAAAATCCTGATCCCCCCTGTAACATATAATTCTTATTATTCAAAAAGTGAACTCATATTCACCACTCCTCCTTGCCACCCATCTCACCTTTGAAGGTGAGGTAGGGTTGCCAACCTCCAGGTACTAGCTGGAGATCTGCTATTACAACTGATCTCCTGCTGATAGAGATCAGATCACCTGGAGAAAATTGCCGTTTTGGCAATTGGACTCTATGGCATTGAAGTCCCTCCCCTCCCCAAACTGCATCCTCCGCAAGTTCTGCCCCCAAAACCTCCCACCGGTGGTAAAGAGGGACCTGGGAACCCTAAGGTGGGGGCACAGAGGGAAGGGCTTGTGATGAGGATCCTACCTGGCAGGCTGGACAGCCTCTTCACCTCTTCATAAGGTTGCCAACCTCTAGGTACTGGAAAGAAAAATAGACACCACTGTACTAGTATCAAAGAGATTAGGAAATCAGTACAGGAGTGAAAAGGTAACCATGTGCAGAATAATTTTATCTAAAGGCTACTAAACTAATAGGAGAAGGCCGTCCTTCAAGTACCAGGGCACCAAGTCACTTAGGGTCTCAAACTCAAGAAAACAAAGTTGCACTTACCTGTAACTGTGGTTCATCGAGGTTTTTGTGCAGACACACATTGGGGACTGCGCCTGCCGCTGGAAAGACTTTTAGCTAAAAGCCACTGAGGGGTCGCCTCTCCTGACGGAGCGCGTCGGAGGCTTCCCACCTAAACTGTCAGGTGCTCCGCAGAGACACCCCCCCTTTCCCTCAGTTCCTAGCTGCCAGCACTTTGAAGTATGCCCAGAAACAGGTGGACATCCAGGGCAAATTTAGATGCAAATAGACAGGACCATTTCTTTCTTCTACTCAGTGTGGCTCAGACTATCCTATATGAAAAAAATAAAAGTAGGTTCTTCTACTCTGCTTTTCCTTACCTTAAGGAGACTCAAAGCGGCTTACAGTCACATTCCTTTCCTCTCCCCACAACCGGCGCCTTGTGAGGTAGGTGGGGCTCAGAGAGTTCTCAGAAAACTGTGACTGGCCCAAGGACACCCAGCAGGCTTCATGTGGAGAAGCGGGGAATTAAACCTGGTTCTCTAGATTAGGGTCCGCTGCTCTTAACCACTATACCATGCTGACTGCTTCTTAATGGGTGTGATATCCCCCTCAGTGGGCCTTAATGACTTGTCAAGTAGCTCTTCCAGGCTTGGGGAAGGAACCTCCTTCTATCGTCTAAAAGGTGTAGACAGGTTTGTGTGTGTGAAAAGGAAGCATAGTTTTAGATAATGGCGAGGTGAGAAGCAGACAAACTGCTGTGAGTTGCTGAAACTCCTTGACAGTGTAGGATTTCTCTCTCTCTCTCTCTTTCTCTCTCTCTTAGGGTTGCCAACCTCTAGGTACTAGCTGGAGATCTGCTATTACAACTGATCTCCAGCCAATAGAGATCAGTTCACCTGGAGAAAATGGCTGCTTTGGCAATTGGACTCTATGGTATTGAAGTCCCTCCCCTCCCCAAACCCTGCCCTCCTCAGGCTCCGCCCCAAAAACCTCCCACCAGTGGCAAAGAGGGACCTGGCAACCTACTCTCTCTCTTTAGGGATCTGATGGGGGGTAACAGATCTGTTGCCCCGTAGGGGTGCCTTTTGTGCCTCCACTTGTGTGCTATCTGTATATTTATTTTTATATATTTGTTCACATCGTTTATATACCATCTTTTCCAGCAATGGGAACCCAAAGCAGCTTACATCATTCTCCTCTCCTCCACTTTATCGTCACAACAGGTAGGGTGAGAGGTAGGTTAGGCTGAGAGTGTGTGACTGGCCCAGGATCACCCATCAGGCTTCCCAAGCCCAGTGGGGATTCAAATCGGAGGCCTCCCAGCTCCTAGTCTGACTTTCTAACCACTACACCACACTGGCTGTTATCTTTGTAAATAAAGCAAGTACTACAAAAATACAACACGTCTCCAGTGGTCTCTCCTCTGAAGCAAACAGCCTAGCCCCTGGAACTTGTCATCACTTGAAGAAGTGGGGCATGAGTAACAGAATGTATTTCTGTACTGAGTGGGTAATTCCCATAAATGGTTTATTGAATCAACTGATACCTACCCTTTCCAGATATCCAAGACTGCCATTATTGCAACTAGAATATTCTCTACAGCAGAGTGAAGCAAAGCAACAGTTTTACTTGGTGATGGTTACACAACTGACCAACACCCTCAATGCATTACAATACGCCGTACTGCTATTCAGTTACCTCTAATGCACTTTGCTTTAACTCCTGGGTGACAGGAGTTTGCTACAGGATGTGCTAAGGACTCTACACAGGGTGAAATAGTTGCTAAACTGGAACTTTCATGACTTGCACATGTTTTGCATACAGAGTTTCCCCCCTCCCCCAAAAGTTAACTGGTCGTGAGCCCCTCGCCAATATTTATCTGGCTTTCATCGCCATGAAAAGAATTGTCAGAACTTGGGCCTCTAAAGAGAGCCCCTAAACTTGAAAAGGTTGCAAAAAAATATGCAGAGTTTGGCAATTCACTCATCCCTTTAAATCCTTCACAGCAAAGAGCCTGCAAACTTCTCTGGACCAGTGGAATATATTTTCAAAAACATGCCTTTGAGGCCTTGAAATTAGCCATGACGGAGAATCTGGTGGCGTTCAAGACCAACATGTCTACATTTATGTGCATGAAGAATGCAAAAAGTTTTTTTTTTAAAAAAAGACCCCTAAACACAGATATCTTGGACACACTATCAATGTCTACCGAGCGCAGAGTCTTTGAACCGCCTGCCAAGTCCTGGTAACTAGCTGAAGTTTTATGGCTTCTGCTTAGTAATGGTTGCCTTCTAGAACTGTCATGTTTTGTTTTATTTGCATCAGAATCTGTAATTATATTCATGCAAAACTTTTTCCGCTTTCCCTTGTCCTTAAAAGCTGAGAATGGCTCATGATTTATGCTCCTGATCAAGCAAATCCTTTTCTCTTTTGTGTTAATGCAACATGTCAAAAGAAGCAAAGAGAAAGGGAGGGGACCCAGACAACCAAAACAAAAAGCCAGCACGGTGCTCCCTGCCTCCAGGGCACTGCAGATCTATTGTCCAATGAGAGCATGTTCCAGCTCTCTTGCACTCTTTTCCTCTGTGGGTGACATCTGAAGATATTTTTGTGCTTCTGAATGTTTCTTGCTTGGAAGGCAAGTGATGGGCCCTTAGAAAAGCTGCAAAATGTTTATCGGGATGCATCTCCTCCATAACTTTTCCAAAGACATTGTTTAGAGTAAAACCTATGAGGAAGACTAGCCTCATAGGGGGGGGGGTGTGACTCACTCCCAAACTGGGAATGGGGCATGCAATGAAGAATGGCCCAGGGATGTCAAGATGAGGAATTGCATGTGGAGGAATGCTGTGGCTTGGGAGATATGGTTTAATGCAATTTTTAAAAAATCCTCCACAATCTGAATTTACACACTGTTGATTAGGAAATCTCACTACAAAGTGAATTACAGAAGAGTTTTTGCCTCATTGGGGTATTCTTCACGGAGATTTGCTGCTGTTTCGACGCTGATTTGCGTCGGAGTCAAATTTTGGTTATTCACTGCAGATCTGTGTTTCCCCCCCCTGAGCAAAATAAGCCGGGTTAAAAGAGAGGCAATCCAAACCACTTTTGAGATGATCTTTCCTGTGGACACGTGTTTTGTTGCACGGATGCCCGTGAAAAAATGTTTGCTTCGCTCCCCGGGACGTCTCCTTTCTCCTCCCCCAAGAACGGTGATTGGCTGGGGGAGTTTCGCGCTCGGACAATAATATCGCCCCTTTTGCTGCCTGCCTGCCTGCCTAGAATCCTGGCACTTTTCTCCCTCCGTCCCCGCACGCCTTCCCCGCCCCTCGCCCGGGATGGGCCTTGGAGCTGGGCCCACACCTCCAAGCCCAGGGGGATGTCGGACGGATGGCTCCAGGGGGAGACCGGTGGGGCCACGCCATGTGCTCCTTTCGAGCTGGGTGGTGGTGGCAGCTCAGTCTAGGGCAGCTGGACCCATGGGGGGGATGTTCAAGGGAAGGGGCTGTTGGCCCCTCTGCCCCAGAGGGGAGGTGGGATTTTTGAGAAATCGGATAAGAAAAATGTGCATCCTGAGAGCGGAAAATCCAAGGCGAAACTCCCTACCATCACTCTTCTGAAGAGGGGCGGCCAGCCTGCTCTTATCTCCCTCCTCTCTCTCAATGCACTGTGGCCGGATCATGGCCAGCGTGCAATCCAGGGGCCTTCTTTCCTCTCCCCCCCCGCCATGCACACTGGCTGGATCAGGGCTGGTGCGCAAGCTAGGAGCCCTTCTGTCTCTCACGATGCAATGTGGCCGGATCATGGCCAGAGCACAATCCAGGGGCCTTCTTTCCTCTCCCCCCCATTCCCACTTTCAGCTAAACACTTTTCTGGGCACATGCCCCCCCCCCCCACAATCCTGTCTATCATTAAAGGGCAATGGGTTCCACACCTATAGAAAATAGAGGGACGCTTTGAGGAAAGCGCTGCCTTGCCCCCCCCCCCAAATTTGGAAACTGACTGTTCCAAAAGCAGAACAGAGCGAGGGTGGAAGAAAAATGGAGGAGACCAGAGGGACTGGTGCTTGTTTTTTGTTCTAGGGCTGCTGAACCACACAAGGTAATCTGCTGGGCGGAGTTGGGGCGGAGCTGGGGGCAGGCATAAACAATGAGCCTGTTGCCTCCTGCAAAAGGGACAGACCAAACCGATGTCAAATACAGCGTGCTTTGTTCCCATGAAAAACCAAAACTACAGATAATTGACAAGGATAAATCGCGGCCATGAAAAAAACATTTAAATCGTGGTTTTTTTTTAGTCCGTGGCAAAACAGAAGCAAAATCTACCGTGAAAAATGCCCCATTGTGTTTTTCCACATGTCTTATTTTTGTCGCTTGTGTGCCCATATTGCTTCAGGCTCCCCACATTTTCTGCATGTGCTTTGCTCCTTCTAGTGGTTGCTTTGATATTTCATTGCTTTATCTCCAGCTTTTTAGTGCTTGTAAGTAAACTGGAAATACAGCGATGGAATATTGAAGTGACCACTGGAGGGAGCAAAACAAACGCAAAAAAGGAAAAAAACCTGATGCAATTTGGCCCGCAAGTGAGGAAATAACACATGTGGAAAAGACTGTTGTTACCTGTGGCTTCCTGGCAACTTTCCCCCTCCAACCAAGCTCATCTTGTACTTCTCACACAGCAGCTGCATTGATTTAAATATTCCATATTCTATTATTTAAATATACCTCTTCAGAAATTAGAATGTTTGTGAACGTTCCATGATATCGCTGAAGCTTACGCCATGGGAAGGGAGGGGGGTCACCACTGGATAAATGTCAATCTATTAGTCCACTATCTATGTCTGACTTAATGAATGGACTCTGGAGGTATCTTCTATTTTTCATGGTTACAGTCTTATTTGCTGCCCTATATAAATTGTTAAAGAGCCCCGTGGCACAGAGTGGTAAGCTGCAGTACTGCAATCAAAAGCTCTGCTCTCGACCTGAGTTCGAGCCTGACGGAAGTTGGTTTCAGGTAGCTGGCTCAAGGTTGACTCAGCCTTCCATCCTTCCGAAGTCGGTGAAATGAGTACCCAGCTTGCTGGGGGTAAAGGGAAGATGACTGGGGAAGGCACTGGCAAACCACCCGCAAACAAAATCTTCCTTAGAAACGTCGGGATGTGACATCACCCCATGGGTCAGGAATGACTCGGTGCTTGCACAGGGACCTTTACCTTTTTATATAAATTGTTAAAGTATCCTATGAGACTGAAATCTTCTTGTTGTCCTTAAATATCAGAGCATGTGTCCTTAAATATCAGAGCATGGGATGTGACGTCACCCCATGGGTCAGGAATGACCCGATGCTTGCACAGGGAACTTTTACCTTTTTATATAAATTGTTAAAGTATCCTATGAGACTGAAATCTTCTTGTTATCCTTAAATATCAGAGCAACAAAAGCACCCACTTCCATGTCACGAACCCAGGTGTTTCCTTGCATCAAAGTCTTTTGAGTTTAACCAACAGTGGTTTGCAAATGATTAAATACACTGAACTTGGATAACATGCAGCCCCTGGATCCAGATGAGATGCGGCAAAGGCTCTAGAGAGTTTTTAAGGGGTAAAGCTCTGGAGAGCAAACTTTGTAGGGAATGTTCCTAATAACTTCAGGAGCAATTTGCTTCACAGTCATCTTTTGGCTACCAGCTCTGGCTTTCCCACGAAAGTTTCATTTCCTATTAAATCAAAGCTTGCAATGATCGTGCGGAATGGACTGCTCAGGAATTCTGATAATTGCTGTTCTGTCTCTGCTTGCTTAGAAAGGTAACTGTTCATTTTCATCTGCAAATGCTCAACTGATCGTTAGTGATATGCTTGCGAGATACCCGTGAAATTTCATGGAATGGGTGGGAGTATAGCGATGGTGCCAGCCACTTTCCTCATCTTTTTTTTACCCTTTTTATTCTCCCTTCATTCCTCTCTTTTGCCTCGTTTCTGACATGTTGCCAGAATATCACCACAATAAAGTTTGAGAACACTTGTTCCAGGGCCCTTTCCATTTTCGTAACAGTGAGGAGATGTTTTATACAAAGGACTGTTTTTTCCCACAGTGAAGACAATCGATGTAAGAAGGCCATGTGGTCAAAACCCACAAATGTTGTTCGTTTTATTTGATGTATTTTCAATATGTCTCCATTGTTATTTTGTTGAAAATATTTATATCACATCCTTCCAAGTATGGTTAGGGTGGCTTACTCTTCATTTTAAAGTTCATTAAAAACAAGCAAAGTTTAACCACAGAATATATCTATATATCTATGAGAACACAAGGCTCATTGGAAAAGTCAATAATGCTAGGAAAAGTTGAAGGCATTAGGAAAAGAGGAAGGCCCAATATGAAATGACTCAGTAAGGGAAGCCACAGCCTTCAGTTTGCAAGACCTGAGCAAGGCTGTTAATGATTGGGCATTTTGGAGGTCATTAATTCATAGGTCAATTATGCACTCAAAAAATTGCTGCTCTCTTGAGGCGGAGCTAAAAAAAACCAGAACTTAAAAGGTTATTCATGGAATTGAATCTAATTCATAAAGCCCGATGTAGCTTGGATTACTCATGAGAAAAAGGCTGCAGCATTTGACAGTGGTTGTGTCTGCCCCTGACCTTTCAGCCCTCCTCCTGCCGACAAGCTCACTGTTGAGACCCACCCCCACCTCCATCACAACTCCACCCATCACAGCTCCGTAGAGGGGAGGCATTCGAAGGAGAGGGGGAAGGAGAAGTCCTTTCGGGCTCCAAACTGCTTGACTCCATTTTTATGCAACTGAATGCATGGGGAGTTCTGCCTTGGATTTGCCGCTCTCTGGATGCACATTTTCCCCATCCGACTTCTCAAAACTCAACAATAAGCCCCCAATGCAGAGTTTTGAGAATTTGGATGGGGAAAATGTGCATCTAGAGAGAGCGGCAAATCCAAGGCAAAACCTCCCCGGCGTAAACGGCCCTTGTCTCCCTTTCTGCTTTGACTCGGAACAGTTTCCCCCCCTTCCCTTTCAGCTTTGGATTTGTTTTCCCGTTGACTTCTGCTTCTGTCCGCTTTCCTTGTTTTTCTTTTAGTTCCCTCCCCCTTTTTGATGGTGTGTCCTGACTTGTTGCTTCGTCCCCCTTTGGAATAGTTCTTTTCACTTCTCCCCTCATGATTTACGCTCGAGCATCTTTTTTTTCTTCACCCCCCCTCTTTGTTTCCCCCTTATTTTTTCTTTCTTCATTAGTGCAGCAGCCAAAGCGCCCAGGGCCATTTATGCATGGGAGGCCACACATCTCTTGTAATCTTGCCGTAGAGATTTGGATTTGGTACGGCACTCAAGCGCGGATCTAGTGGCCGCGCAAAGCGCACGAAAAGGGGCGGGCTTCTGGTCGGAACAAAAAAGAACCCTTGGCCAATAGCCGCCCCTGTGGGTGGGGAGATGTAGGAGAGGGAGGAGACATTTGCCGGGATGGGCGGGGAGAAGAAATCCGACTCTAGGGAGTTTTTCATGGGACCCTCCGGCAGAAAGGGCAGGGCAAAGGGAAAGATCGTAGCAACACAGGTTTGAGTTGCTGCTGGAATGCTGCGAATTTTATGGGCCAATTCGCAGCAGCTGTGAAAAATCAAAAATAAGGGGAGGAGCAACAAAGCATGGAAGCCGCAGCAAAAAGCCATGAATAAATGACCATAGAGTTGCCATACGTTGGAATTCACTTGATAGCACACAGCACACACACAATTATATATTTCAGCTGGAAAAGTAACACAAGCAATAAGGGAACCCAACTCCAAAGGGTAATAGGAAAGCAAAAGAATAATCCAATAATCCAAGGTAAGGAGTAGTAATGAAATAATCAATACCACAATTTAACCCAAATCCAACTGAAACAAAAGTGTCTTCCCCGGCATCAAAATGACAGCAAATATGGTCAATTGCCAAATGGGAGGCTATCCTGCTCTTGGGGGAAGGCTGTACAGCTTTCCCAAAAGCTCAAAGGTGTTTAACAAGAAAAAAAAGAACAAAATCATGAAAAGAACAATTAATAAAACAAGCAATAACATTAATAAAATATCAAAAAACATAAATCAGATAAATTGAACCAAGGAGACGCTACAAATACAGATCAGCTTGGGTGTGTGGGGGAAGAAAACTTATCAACTGAATGTCATTATTTTCAAAAATTCAGAAGTGAGGTGGGTTTTTGAACTCAGGGCTGAAATACCAAGTTGGTTAATCAGTTCAGGATGACACTTCAAAACCTTTTGCTTGTTTAAAAGAAAGCTCTGCTGAACTGGGCAGCAGATTTTAATGTTTGTGTAGTATTCTCTAGAAATGCAAGTATTTTTGCAAAAACTCCAGAGAACAGGCATCTTCAATAGGGTTGCCAACCTCCAGGTAGTAGCTGGAGATCTCCCACTATTACAACTGATCTCCAGCCAATAAAGATCAATTCACCTGGAGAAAATGGCCGCTTTGGCAATTGGAGTCTATGGCAATGAAGTCCCTCCCCAAACCCTGCCCTGCTCAGGCTCCAGCCCCCAAAATCCCCAGGTATTTCCCAACCCGGAGCTGGCAATCCTAATCTTCGAAGAGGCATCCCTCCTTCTTTCACAGACAGGGAATGCCCCTTCTAAGATAGCACTTGCTAAATAACAGACGTATGCGTGGATCACATAAAGAATCCACAAATCTGAGCTAGCCTCCAAGTGGTGTCTGGAAACTTCTGGGAATTACAACTGATTTCCAGACAGTGTGTATGTTTTAGGCCGTCAAGTCACAGCTGAATTATGGCAACCCTGAGATCAAATCCTCTAGAGAAAATGGGTGCTTTGGAGGGAGGGTGGACTCTATGGCATTATACCCTGCTGAGGTCCCTCCTGTCCCCAAACTCCACCCTTTCCCAGGGTCTTCCCTAGGGTTGCCAGGTCCCTCTTCGCCACCGGTGGGAGATTTTTGGGGCAGAGCCTGAGGAGGGTGGGGTTTGGGGAGGGGAGGGATTTCAATGCCATAGAGTTCAATTGCCAAAGCGGCCATTTTTCTCCAGGTGATCTGATCTCTATCGGCTAGAGATCAGTTGTATTAGCAGGAGATCTCCAGCTAGCACCTGGAGGTTGGCAACCCTAGTCTACCCCCAAATCTCCAGGAATTTACCAGCCCAGATGTGGCAACTCTAATCTGAACATTCACAACACTAGTTCTAACACCCTTCCTTCTCCATGTGCAACTATTGAAGCAGGCAGATTGTATTGAATTACATCATGAAAAAATAGGTATGTAACAGCATTGGATAGGGAGAAGATAAGAAAGCCAAGTAAGAGGTAGGAGTTGGAGCATAGCGCTGTGGGAAGTGGTGTTTAGCCACTGACAGATTTAATCAACACTCTCCAAATCAGCCAATATTGTACTTTGGAACAATTGTGGGACTCTGGATTTTCTGGCCTGGCTCCAAGAGGATGGGATCTCCCTTCCAAAAGCTTGGCTCTTCCTCCTCAGTTTTTCAGCTGTCCTCCTGAACCTTCCAGAAATATGACGGGTGCATTCCTTATAGTGCAGTTTTGAGAGCTCCATCCGAAGAGCTTAGAAGGGTGCAACTCTGTTTAGGGTTGTACTGTTAGAAACTGAAGTGTACCTCTTGAAAGCAGTGGTATTGAAGGACCTGGTTACATGCTAAACACAGGCACATAGCATTAAATACTGGCAACTTCCCCCCCTCATAGGCAAAGGAGCTGCAGGAAGTGGGGGATTCAGAAAGGAGAAGCAGCATACAGGAAGAGTGCTTAGCCTCTTACGGGGTCTTCCTCCCCAAGAGAGAAGTATAGGCGCCAGATGAGCCTCTAGAGCACTGGTTCCCAACCGGGGGTCCACGGACCCCCAGGGGTCCGCGAGAACTAAATTAAGGTCCGCGAAACAAAGTTATAAACCCATAATAAATTAATATTTTCAATTAAAAGTTCTCTATTATAAAAATATATATTCAAATATTATTCTAAGTTTAATGTTTAACTAACAGTTATGATTAAAGTTTATTTTCAAATTCTCGGAATTTATATTTTGAACCTTGGGGTCCCTGCACCAAACAAAAAAGTCCTAGTGGTCCCTGGTGAAAAAAAGGTTGGGAACCACTGCTCTAGAGGAAGGGCATACCACTTCCTCTAGATTCTCTAAGAGGAAGAGAAAATTGGCGTATAAAAACCAACTCTTCTCCGTCTCCTCCTTCTCCTTCTCATTGCTTGTTCCTTCTGTCCCACATTAGCTTGTGAAGGAAGAGAAACACAGAACATGATGACATCAGAACACACAGTAAGTTTTATGATACATTACAATGAATTTGAGGGAACTCTCAGCACCTCTGGAGGGGTTTGATATAATTCCTGGGGACTGTGATGAGCAGTGGGAGGCGGTGACTTGTCCTTTGGTTGGAAGGATGGAGCGCGCGTGTCTGTGTGAAGTTGGTGCTGCTGCTGCTGTCCCTGCTAGGGGAAAGCATTAAAGGGAGCCAACCGGTTCTGCAACAACTGCATTTGAGCACTGGATGCCAACCTCCAGGCACAGGGGAAGGAATAGACAACGCCACGCTCTGTGACTTGACCCGCACAAGACAATGGCCATTTCTGCACACTCATAAACAAATGTATCTAAAACACAACACTTTATATCCACTTACCATTTTGAATACCTTTCCATTTAATCTCCAGCTCACTGAGGTGAGCTCCTATAAGGGAAGACTTATTTCATTTCCATGAAATGTTTATTTTTTCTGGGAAGTTTCTCTCTCACCTCCTTAAATTTTACGGCGCTTGGCGTTCGGCTGGCTACAGAGTTCTCTTGAGGAAGCTGGTGAGGTTCAAGAGGGACCATAAATTTCAAATTCTCTGAGTTAGAATAATGTAAGTGCACCGAGATCTTAACCTTACAGGATCAATACAAACTTGTGTGGGGTTCCCCCCCCCCCAACTCCTCCCCCTTCTTCGGTACTGCCATAAAATTTAAACTCGGGAGAAAGAAAGGGGGTGGGGAGATCCCAGCAGTTTAAAAGATTGTATGCAAAGCGGCGACTGATCCCATAAAAAAAATCCCTGTGTGAGTCATTGTGTGTGGGAGCTTCTTGTTTAGCTATGTCACATTGTACGATTTTTTGCTTTAAAAGCCACCTAGCTACACATGACTGCCAAACACGTATAGTCTGTGAGTGAAGTCCAAACATGTATAGTCTATGAGTAGGACTGCCATGTCCCTCTTCGCCACCAGTGGGAGGTTTTTGGGGTGGAGCTTGAGGAAGGCGGGGTGTGGGGAGGGGAGGGACTTCAATGCCATAGAGTCTAATTGCCAAAGCGGCCATGTTCTCCAGGCGAACTGATCTCTATCGGCTGGAGATCAGTTGTAATAGCAGAAGATCTCTAGCTAGTACCTGGAGGTTGGCAACCATATCTACAAATGAAGAAAAAGATGAAGGAACATGAACAGTGGGAATAAAATTTCACCTTATTCCTTATTGACAGTGGATGCAATACTGACTAGAAGCAGGACCTTTTCAGTTGAGGCACCCCAAACTTTGGAATGCTCTCTCATCAGCTGTTCTCCTGACACCAGATTTGATGACCTTCTGGCGGCAGGCAGAGGCATTTCTGTTTACTGCGGCTTTTTAAAAATGGGGTTACTTGGTTGGTTGGGAGAGAAGGCAGCATGGTATAGCTGGATCTCATCAGATCTCGGAAGCTAAACAGGATTGGTACTTGGAAGGAAGACCTCCAAGGAAGGCTCTGCAGAGGCAGGTGATGGTAAACCACCTCTGCTGAAGCATTTGCCTTGAAAACCCCTTGCTGGGGTCGCCATAAGTCAGCTGTGACTTGATGGAACTTTATACACACACACATTTGGTTGGTTGTGGTCAGCTTGGGCTTTGCAAATTTTTACTGTTTTCTGCTCATGTGTAAACTCCTAAGTGCAGCTATGATTATTTTATATATGACGGTCAGTTGTTTTTGCTGCTTTAATTTGGATAGGTGCAGTTCTTTGTTGGGGTTGGGATGAGATTATGGTTTGGGTGTTTTTATATTGTTTGGCATTTTGTTGCACTTTGATTTTTTTATTGCATTTCTGGCATTTTATGATGTTATTAGCCATGCCAGGAAACTTCAGGCTGAATGGCAGGATGCAAAGGAGTTGACAAACTGCCTTTGACATTTCTGAAATGGTACATCTGCCTCCTCCCTAAGATTGCCTCTTCACCCATTGGATCCTCTACTGAGATATCTGGTATAGACCAAGGATCATATAAAACAAGAGAGACATTCCTGAAGAGGCATCACCAGTTGATAGGGGAGTCTCTGAAACACTTCCTGGTCACCCCCTCATTTCAGTCGGTCTTTTGAGCATTGAACAGGAGGATACGAACTTGATCCTTGTCTCTGATCTCCTAGCTGTTATAACCAGGGCTTAATTTGTCAAAGCGCCCCAGAGCTACTCATCAAAGGAAGTTGAATGCCTGGGCTCAGCCCTAGAACCTGGGAAGAAAACAGTGGACCCATTCCAGCTATAGCTGTGGCAAGCTACTACACAACAACCAGTGGCTTTGATAATCTGTTGGGTGTGTATGCGAGCGTGTGAGAGAGATAAGGATTGAATCCACCAGCAATGCCTTGAAAAGGCATTCCTCTTACTTCAAAACTTTTGTCAAAGGCCACCTTTCATACTAAGTTGTTGGCACAATCTCTTATAGTGCATTCCTAAAGAGAGTTACTCCAGGTCTAAACCCATTCATTTCAATGGGCTTAGACTGGAGTAACTCTCTTTAGGAATGCACTGTTAATCTCCCTGCTTTACCGAATCCAGCTAAGCCTGTTTAAAAAGGTAATGGTAGTCCCCTGTGCAAGCACCGGGTCATTACTGGCTAGGGTTGCCAGCCTCCAGGTACTACCTGGAGATCTCCTGCTATTACAACTGATCTCCAGCCAACAGAGATCAGTTCACCTGGAGAGAATGGCTGCTTTGGCAATTGGACTCTATGGCATTGAAGTCCCTCCCCTCCCCAAACCCCACCCTCCTCAGGCTCCTCCCCAAAAACCTTCCACTGGTGGCGAAGAGGGACCTGGCAACCCTAATCCTGTCATGAAATTCAAAGGTGCCTGTAGGGGCAAAAAGATTAGGACCCCTGGTCTACAGTATCTGCAGGAATTACTGCTGTAGATTGTCTGCATAATAAAACCTTATCTTGAATATAATTTCATTCTTTTATCATTGATATATATTTTCACCCACAATTTCAGATTTCTTCTTTTCTTTGTTGGATTTGTAGATTTTGTTGGTTCAGTGCAAGATAAACTGCATAGAGAAAACCTACAAGGGGTATGTTGTGTACACCTCTTGTACATTTTTTCTACGTGTTATATATGGTACTTATGCATATAGAGTACATAGCTATAAAATGCTAATTTATTTGATGTTGAACGACACATTTATTTTACAGGAAATACTGGGATGAGGAAACAGAAAATGGCAAAATGTAAAGATTCATTGAGTTGATTTACACAAGATGTGAAATCAAGATGGGGGTTTTGGGGTCAAAACAGCAGGGATGAGATATCTGAAATAATCACTAATGAATCTGCACCCCAGAAATTCATTCTCTGTGAATACTGTCAAGTATTAGATATTCAACACCTGCATTTTGATATTTCATGATACTCGATTTCAGTATTTGCAATTGATTTACAGTTCAGATTTGAGTCTTTGAGAGCCGGCATACAATGGCTTCTTGTAGGAGCAGTCAAACAGCTGTGCATATCTAACTTACAACACTGTATAAACATCAGCTCCATCCTATCCATTTTTACCCAGAAGCAGGTCCAGGTAAGTTTATATACAAGTTAAACCTTGATATTAGCATAGTCACACCTGTCCCTTCCTACATTTCACAGAGTATGAATTCATATCAGGAAATAAAGTGACATTGTCGTGTTAAAATTTCACCTCTTCAAATTATCAGGATTCATGTGAAGATGTGTAGGCATCCTCTGCACACACAAGTGTGCACATTAGGATTCCCTCCAGCCCCCCATTCGGAAACCCTGCTTTTCCAGGTCCTGATCAGGTCGAAAATCTCGACAGGTACTTTTCATTGAATTTGCTGACAGGTCTGACACCACAGTTCTGCTTCCTCGTCCTGTCTGAGTCCAATCTTTCTAAAATGTGGTCCAGAAAGGACTTCTCTACCACCTAACCAACCTTAAACCGCTGTTGAAAGGACTAAAATGGTGTGTGTGGGGGCACTGTGAAGTGTGAAAACCATCTGAGCTCTTCTGAGGAAGGGTAGGATAAAAATGTAAGGTCACAAAATAAATTAAAATTTAACCCATCAGAGAACTTCCTATAGAGTAGGTGACAAAACCTCAGCTGTCCAAATATTTATTTCAAAAGGCAAATTTTGGGGTTAAATTTTTAAAATTGTGAAAATTTGCCAAAATTCTATTTAAAAAATGGTTCCAGCTATAGTCAGAATCATGGGGCGGGGCAGGGGGTCTCCTCCTCTCCACTTGGCTGTTTTTGCAGGATTCTCTTAGTTGTTTGGTCTTCTTCACTGGGCATACATTTGCATCTTGACACTGCAAATCCATGCGCATACACCGCAGCCTGACTTACCGCACATGTGCAGAATTTCATTCCGAGCCAGACAGGAAACTCTTGGGGAAAAGCTGCTCAATTAATAATATGCCAGAGTATTACAAGCTGAACAAATTCACATCATGGAACAGGTGATTATGCATTTCAACAGAATTATTCATTACCTGTAGAGGAATAGGCAGCTACATCTGGCCAAACACACACTCTGAACAGATGTTCAGATGGACGGACCTTGTCATAACCCATTTGGTCCCCTCTCTCTGTAGTGAGGGGCCTAAATGAGCCCCTCGGGTTAGAAATGAAATTCTAGTTGAGTTCCTGGGGCTGGACCAATGGAAGCAGAGTGATTTGCTTCTTTGATATCCTCAGACAGAAAGGTAAAATTGCCGAGTCCCATACTGCAAAAAACATTATTGTAACAGTACACAGATAGCGCTATTAAAGGATAAATTTTTAATTTGCAGGAAAAGTGGATAATAAATCTTAGAAGTTCCTTTTTTTAAGGCACTTTATTGGGAAAAAAAGAATTAAAACCCACATTATTGACACATTATATATTGACAAAAACAGGGGGGAAAAAGTTACACAGAAGACTAGAAAAGTAACTTAAACAGGTGGTGTTCCGTGCCTGGTCATGAACAGCTGAAAGTAAGCGAAATCTATTCTTCCCAAAGCACCCAGCGACGGCACATGTGCGCTTGCCTGATTCAATATGGCAGCATCCAGATGTTGGTGCAGGAGTCACACAGTAGCTGATCCCCCAAACAGGAAGTATCCTCATTAAAGACACTCTTCCTGTTGTGAGGTTCTTCAGCTACTGTGTCAGACACAAGTCTTGCTCTTTCTCCCCTACCCCATTTTGAATATGAGCAACTGGAATGCGGATCGAGCCCTACTCCCTCCCGCCCTCCTCAGTCTGAACATGTGGTATAGGAACGATCAGTATTTTGATCACTTGCAAACCTGTAGGTGATTGGCATAGACAGGAGAGACACAGCAGGAGCAATTGCTGCTCTTGTTGTTATCCTCATAGTTATTAAGAATCTGTTGTCATGAATGAACTTGGTGTTTTGTAGCATGCATGCGTGCATAAATCGACTAGCTTTCTTGCATCCAGATTTTTGTTTGTTTGTTTGTATTACACTGGTTTTATTGCATTGTCCAGCATGGTGTAGTGGTTAAGAGAGGTGGTTTGGAGTGGTGGACTCTAATCTGGAGAACCGGGTTTGATTCCCCACTCCTCCACATGAGCGGTGGGCGCCAACCTGGTGAACTGGGTTGGTTTCCCTACTCTTATACATGAAGCCATCTGGGTGACCTTGGGCTAGTCACAGCTCTTTAGAGTTCTCTCAGCCCCACCTACCTCACAGGGTGTCTGTTACAAGGAGGGGAAGGGAAGGTGATTGTAAGCTGGTTTGATTCTTCCTTAAGTGGTAGAGAAAGTCAGCATATAAAAACCAACTCTTCTTCTCCTTCTCCTTCTCCTTCTTCATCTTGTAAGCCAGTTTGATTCTTCCTTAAGTGGTAGAGAAAGTCAGCATATAAAAACCAACTCTTCTTCTCCTTCTCCTTCATCTTTTTCTCATTTTGTAATCTGCCTTGAGTCTCAGTGAGAAAGGCAGACTATGAAGCAAGTAAGTAAATAAAAAAATAAGCTACTTCTGCATTTTTTTTTGGTAATGGTTGTTATTGTTATTATTGTTATTTAGTATTATGACAATTGGCCTGCACCTGAGGTTTGGCATGATGAATTCCAACTCATACAAGCCTCCCTTCCTCTCCTAACTATCCAGTCTGCAGACCACCAGAACATCTCTCCTTCCCTGAAGAAGCTGCCAATCACCTTCCACCTGATCCTTTTAGCTGGAGATGCCGGGGAATGAACCTGGGACCTTCTGCATGGCAAGCATATGCTCTATCACTGAGCCACAGCTCCTCAGCTGTCAGTTTTAATTCTGCCATTAATAAGTTCAGTAAATAAATAACAAATAAGAAAGTAGAGAGGGAGTGTGTGTGTATGAGTGAGTGAGTAAAGATTGTAACAAGGTAATGAATGTGAAGTGTTTTGAACACTCAAAAGTGCTGTATAAGATCCGATAGACTGAAGGCACGACAACCTTTCTGAAGCTGATGTGGACAGTCAGCCCATGAAGCTGCTTTATGCTGCTGGCCCACCTAACTCATATTGTCCACTCTGAGTAGTGGTGGCTGTCCAGGCTCTGAAGCAGAGGAAGATCTTTCCCACTACTTTTAACTAGAGATGCCAGGAATTGAAACTGGACTGACTGCACGCACAGAATGTACTTGGTTGTTGAGCTGCGACTAGGGTTGTGCAAAAAACCCAATTCAGTAAATTTCGGGTTTGGGTTTATTAGGCCCAATTTTTCGGTAAACCTGAAATAAGCCGAACACCCATACTGGTAAATTTCCGTATTCGGCTTATTTTCGGTTTCCCAAAAAAATTCAGGCCCATTATGGTCAATGGGGATTTTTTGAAGCTCCTGGGGGGGATTTTTGGAGGTAGAGTTTCCAAATTTCCAGAGTGGCTGCAAGGGACTCTCCTTCGATGGTCACCAAAGTTTGGTGAACTTTGGGACAGGGGGTCCAATTTTAGGGGCCCACAAAGGGATCACCCCCATCCTGCAGGCATTTGTGAGCCGAGCTGTCCATTGGTTTTCAGGTTCAAAAATTCAGCATTGCCGAGGACTGGTTGAAAGAGCTTATTCCAAACTGGTGCCTCAAAGTCTGAGGACTGCTTTCGTTTCTGGGTTGCTTCGCATGATGTCAATGCAAATGAGCTTCCAAACGGAGGAAAAAGGCTTAAATGCAAGAGAAATAAGGAATGGAAAGCATCCCTTTTGGTTGCAAATGACATCCTGTGAGTATTGCGGTCATGAAAAATCTGATTCCAAGAGATGGTCACTGTGCGGGGAAATGAAGCCTCTACTCGGGGCAACCTTCTTTCGGAAAGCAGGTTTTCATGGGGGTGGGGGTGGTAATATTGGAGCCGACTGAAGTCATGACCATGGGGGCTGTCTGAAGGAGATTGCTCATCCATGTGGATGAAGAAATCTCCTTTCGAAGCCTGATGGGTGGCTGTTGAAGCTGGAGGGTATATCCCTCTTTTAGTTGGAGGGTATATCCCTCCGGACGGGACTGGGTGAGCCCCATCTTTTAAATAACCCTATCTCAAAACCAGTCAGAAAAAGAAAGAAAAAGGGGAGAAAGCAAAGACCCATGCCTCTGAGCAAAGGTGAATAGCTGAACCTGAAAAGCTGAATATCTACTTGGCTTTTTCGGGAATCACCTATTTGGCTTTGTCTTTAACCCCAGTTTTTGGCATTTGGTAAACCTGAAATTTACCGAAATGGCTAATTTCGGGTTTATTTTCAGTTCAGGTTTATCGATATGCACAACCCTAGCTGCGACACTTCACGCAGTGATATACTTCACACAGCCTTACAGTGTGAACCCTCTGTGGTCATGTTGAGGCGGTTGGAATAGGCTGACGAAGCCTCGTGAAAAATGGGGTGTTTAATCTAGATACACACGTTCCTGGTTCTTCTGTTTATTGTGAGGTTCCCTCTTCTGTGATCTCGATCCTCCAGGCGCAGCATCAGCACTCTTTTGAGTGGTTCCTGGCTTTGGGATGGCTTACTTTCAGTCATGCTGCTTGTCTTAGTTGCGGGGACTTTCTTCCACTTGCGGCTTTCAACATATTAACCCTTTCGGATCCTGCAGAGACTTACAGATACTCCTGGGCGTTGTTCATGCCCTTGCATTGTGCTATTTTTGGCATGTTTGTATTGTATATGAGTGATTTATGTACATGGACTGCTTGTTTTATTGTACTGTGATTGTATTGATTGATTGCATATACAGGTTTTTGTATTGAACTATTTGAGCCGCGTGCCGTTTCTTTAACTGAATTGGCTATTCTGCAGCATAAAGTTTTTTTGTTAGTACCTGGTGGTTGGCAACCCTAAAGGAAGACCACCTGGCAAAGCTACCTGTGTTTTCTTGAATTCCACAGACGAAAGATGGCCCACGCGATATATACATGCAGTCCTTTAATATGCGTACTAACTATTTATACAATTCCAGGTTTTGTTGTGTTTGAGAGATGAAGAACCATCTGATAAGAATACAACACCCAGCTTGCAGGAATTGAGGCTTTCCCCGCTGGCTCCCTCACGCTATGAAAAAAAAAAAACCCAGCCTTTAATGTGGTGTATATCTTCATTCTCCACATGAACAAACAGCTCTGCTTCAGTATAAATCAAGTTAGCACCTCGGCTTTGCAATCTGACTCTTCCATCTCTTCACCTGCGACTCCGGGGCTCGAGGCTTCAATGGGTGGGGTCCCAGCTATCCTGAGCCTCCTGTCCCTTCTGAGACTGCCTTGGCCTCGGCTTCTGGGAGCCGTCACATTGCCTATGGGCTGTCTCTAAAACTGAACAGCTTCAGGACAGAAGAACGCTTGATCTTAGCAGTTTGTGCAAAACAGATGAATTCCTGTTAGTTTCAAGGGGAACTGAAGAGGCAAGCACATTCCCAAGCCAAAAAGAAACCCGCTGGTGGGATTAGTCCAGTTTTGATCCATTTCCATTGGTTGCTGGTTTGTTTCTGGGCGCCATTCAAATTGCTGTGTTTTTGTTTCGTTTGGTTTTACTTTTGAAGGCCCAACTTTGTGTGCCTCCCTCCTGATGTGGCAGGACCTTTTGGGGAGTGGCTCCAAAACTGTAGAATGTCTTCAATAAGGAACACTGTCTGGCACCCTCCTGGCTGTTTTAGAAAGGCAGTTAAACACATCTGTTTTGCCTAGTTTTCTGTCTGACTTCATCTGCTTTATGATGTCCTTTATCTGCTGCCCGTTTTACCCTTTTTTGCTGCTATTTGATTGTGAGTGTTTTTATTGTTCTGATATTTATTAATGTGTCTTGGACACATGTTGTATTAATAGATGGGATATACATGTTTAAACTATGATGATAATGGGAAAGTAAAACTTAATACAATGAACACCTCAAGCCATTTCGTATACCATATTACTTCTGAGATGGTTCAAGTGCATTTATTTAGTTAAGCCATTATTGCTTTACATACTGGGCCCTGACCTGGATGGCACAGACTGGCCTGATTTTGGCTGCTAATCAGGGTCAGCCCTGGTCAGTACTGGTATGGGAGACTGCCAAGGAAGTCTAGGGTTGCATAGATGAGGAGCCATAGCCCAGAAGGCCCTAGCCCTTGCACCTACATTACTTCTGCAGGAAGCATCACAGAGCAGATCTTAACACTTGGGCACAGTGTTAATGGGCACAGACAGTCATTCACAGGCTTGCCAATCTCCAGGTGGTGGCTGGAGATCTCCCGCTATTACAACTGATCTCCAGGTGACAGAGATCAGTTCCCCTGGAGAAAATGGTCACTTTGGCAATTGGACTCTATGGCACTGAAGTCCCTCCCCTCTCCAAAACCCACCCTCCTCAGGCTCCACCTCCAAAATCTCCAGGTACTTCCCAACATGGAGCCGGCAACCCTAGTCATTCAGGCTGGCTGGAGGATCTGTGCTTCAACTATGCCTTTACCAACTGTGTTTTTGCCAATGACTACGCTTCTTCTCATAGGGTCTAACACTTCCACCAAAACGACTGGCACCATCAGGGCTAAACATGCATAAGCCATTACTGCACCAGAAGTGGACTGCAGCATCCCCTTGTTTCCCATTCACTGTGTGAGAATTTCCTGAAAGGTACATTCCCAAGAAAGATATTCAGGCCCCATACTGCCTCTTTTAGATGTAGGCTGGGGTGGGAGACCCACAACCGGAACTGTTTAGCCATATGCACTGCCTGACTTAAAAGTAATCCCGGACAAACCTCTGCTTTTGACCCCTTTGAAGATCAATGAAGAAGGAAAATCAACCCTGCCCTACCCGGCTCTTAATTGTTAGCAGTTTCCAGGCCTCTGTGAGAGGAAATGCTGC
Source organism: Euleptes europaea (assembly GCF_029931775.1). Classification (NCBI taxonomy): domain Eukaryota; kingdom Metazoa; phylum Chordata; class Lepidosauria; order Squamata; family Sphaerodactylidae; genus Euleptes; species Euleptes europaea. The sequence continues at coordinate 41,300,698 of NC_079325.1, read as the reverse complement.
TGACCATTTGACCACTGGTAGCAACCAATTATGCATTGGATGTTTATGAAATATGTGGCTGAAACGGTTTAGAATGATGCTAAAGCAATCCCAGGGCCCCGATCGGCTGGGTTGCGAAATTCCAGAGCGGCACTGAAGGATCCTTCTTAAAGGATGATCCTTGGAGGAGTGGGTATGCACGGTGGGCTCAGGAAGACCCCCTACATTCCTTTTTCATTTCTGAAAATCAAGATCAGAAGCAGCTGCTATTAATTATTAATTAAACCACTCCAGGACGAGGAGGGCTGAGCGGGGAGAGGCACAAATCAAGATCAGAGAAGGAGAGGAGGCTTCCGAGCACATTCCTGGGGCTCAGCTGCGTTATGAAAGGTGGACTTTCTCATGCTCTTTGATTTAATCTCCTACCTGCTCTCTGCCTCTCCCCCCCCACCCCTTCGGACCCATCTTTTAAGACTCAGGCCTACCAATATGGTTCTGCTTAATAACTTCACACATCCAAGGGAGGGAGGGCCCACCGTCCAAAGAAAGCTGGAGCGGAGGACAGAGATAAGTTCCTCATGTTGGAAGGTGTCACTTTTACTAGGCAAATCAATTCCACATTCTCCTCCTTATCTTGAAAGCAAGAGAAGGACAAATTACATTAGTAATGGTCTGTCTTGTTGGCTCCTGGTGGACTGACATGACCCAACAGAAGAGCAGGAAATGGTTGTATTTTTTAATAGGATGTGACAACCATGCCTTTTTGGGTCAAGATTACCAAGGAATAGGGCTGTCAACCAGTTAAAGAAACCTTAGAGTCCAGGCCTATTTAGACTTCAGTGTGAGTAGAAGGAATACGGGGTGCAAGTAGGGTTGCCCTCTTTGCCACTGGCGGGATGTTTTTGAGGTGGAGCCTAAGGAGGGCATGGTTTGGGGAGGGGAGGGACTTCAATGCCATGGAGTCCAATTGCCAAAGTGGCCATTTTCTCCAAGAGGACTGATCTCTATCGGCTGAAGATCAGTTGTAATAGCAGGAGATCTCCAGCTAGTACCTGGAGGTTGGCAACCCTTCGTGCAACTGTGTGGGGGAAGCATAGTTGCCACACCCCTTATCAATAGACATTTTAATTGGGACACACAAACGAAGCCTAGATGTACACATGCATAGTGGCGAACAGCTCTGATTTGTTTGTGTTTGTACACACGTAGACTCAATCCATAGGTTCCAATGAAAGCATGTAGGTTTCTGCATGTAGGTCCTGCTCTCTTCCTCCTCATAGTCATTCTACTCACAATGAATACCTGGAAAGGACTCATCTACTAATCATGCATCTTGTAATCAGTTGACTGATTCAGCAGCTCTTTTAAATATGCATCCATATGCATATAAACAAATCAATAGTTCTGCAGAAGAAGACGCTGCAATAAAGCCAATGATCCACCAGCAGAGCTGAACTTTCCCAAGTCATTTCCAATCTACCTCCTCCCTCCTCCTCCCATTGTGCTCCTGGAAATATTGTCCCTGGGGTTTAGTAATAAAACTGAGCATGATGGATACCCTGACCGGGATGGCCAAGGCTAGCCCAGTCTTGTCAGATCATGGAGGCTAAGTAGGATAGGAGACCACCAAGGAGATCCAGAGTTACTACACCAAGGGAGACCACAGAGGAGGTCCAGAGTCACTACACAGAGAAAGGCAATGGCAAATCACCTTCTTCCCTTGAAAACCCTATGGGGTTGCCATAAGTCAGCTGTGACTTTACCCCACTTTCCACCACCATGATGGCGGAACCTACAGAAGAAGGAGGGGAACTGGCGAAAACTCCTCCCTCCTCTACTGGCAGAAATGCCCCTTGTGCTGGCAAGAAGTGTCTCTGGGATCCAACCTACTGTGTTCTTGTTCTGAGATAATGTGCATGTTGTACTAGGTGTGAAAAGTGATGCCGCTTTTAAGTGGTGACAGGAAGAGGCATTCTTTTCTGTGTGCCAGAGAAGGATAAATGCTTCTAAGAGATTATCAGAAAAGGTAGCCCCTTATTTGTGTCAGAGAAAGAAAAAGGTCCCCATAAGTAAAAGGTAAAGGTCCCCAGTGCAAACACCGGGTCATTCCTGATCCATGGGGTGACGTCACATCTCGACGTTTACTAGGCAGACTTTTGTTTACGGGGTGGTTTGCCAGTGCCTTCCCCAGTCCTTCCCCCCATAAGTACTTGTATTAAAAATAACTAAATACTTAAGTCAAGATTTTTAGTAGATTACTTTAATCGATTAACCAACTAAGCACTTAGGAGAGCATAGTAGGTGCTGTCTACTGATTGTATTAGTGCAGAAACAAACTGGGCCCGCTGTGTGATCTCTTCCCATAATATCTGGTTTCATTACTGTTGTTCCTGGCATCTCATTTTCCTTATTCAGTTCAAGAAAGAAAACCTTGTCCTTATGCCAACTTTATAATTTCCACCAAACTTTTCATTGAGTTCTATTCTGCCTGACCAACCAGGAAAAAATGGTGTGTGTGGAAAGAGAATCAATAATATAAATGTTTTCACATGGTCCTTAATACTCCCCAAGCTCGGTGCCAGGCGATTATTATTGGAAATGATTGAAATGACTGTCCTTTTGAGTTGTAAGTGAATAGATGAATTAAATATGTCAAAAGACTATCGGGGATGGAGAGCATCTGTGTACGCTCTGCAAATAAGCACATTGCATATATACACGTTGGGAACCTTTGGTTGGCATAGAAATATCTCAAAGGTTAGGTAAGGTGGTATTAAACCCCCTCCCAGAAAAAACAAATTACAGGAGGGAGGCTGAGGCTGAATGGCTTCCTTAAACCCAACCTGTCAATTTTGTAATGGAGATAGGGTTGCCAGGTCCCTCTTCACCACCGGCGGGAGGTTTTTGGAGTGGAGCCTGAGGAGGGCCGGGTTTGGGGAGGGGAGGGACTTCAATGCCATAGAGTTCAATTGCCAAAGCAGCCATTTTCTCAAGGAGAACTGATCTCTATCAGCTGGAGATCAGTTGTAATAGCAGGAGATCTCCAGCTAGTAACTGGAGGTTGGCAACCCTAAATGGAGACAAGATTTGAACCTGCGACCTCCCAGATCACAACTCATTCACTTAGCCACAACAGTGCTACATTGTAATTATGACAGTATAATTATGAATTATTTTGAAATTCTCTCTCTTCAGCCAAAAACCTGTTCCCATAGCAGGAACCAAAAATCTAACTATTAATGATTCAGAGCTCTGGGGAGGAAGTGGGGAACAGCCTGCCAGCTGGCTAGCAGCAGCTAAGATCTAGATGTATCGGTTTCTCCTCTGCTTCTCACAGGTATTTAAGGCCTGGGCGTACCCAGAGGCATGAGCTAAAGGGCTGTTACCCAGAGCTGGAAGAAGGTCTGGTGGGGCTGGAGGGATGGTGGTGAAGACCTACTCTTCACTCAGAAGCCTCACCCTCTCCTATTTGGGGGGTATTCTAAGCTGCCTTGGGGTCCCATTGGATAGAAAAGTAGAACATAAGCGATTAAATAATGAGTGGGGTCTGTTTAAATTCCTGTTCCCAACCTCCAGATGGGGCCTGGAGATCTCCCAGAATTACAACTAATCTAAGCTGCCAACTTGGAAGGCGTTATGAGGGGAGTGAACATGTTCATGGAGGAGAGGGGTATTCATGGCTACTAGTTAAAATGGATAATAGTCATGATGATGCATACCTATTCTCTCCAGGATCAGAGGACCATGCCGAATATATTAGGTGCTGTGGAACACAGGCAGGATGGTGCTGCTGCAGTTGTTTGTGGGCTTCCTAGAGGCACCTGGTCGGCCACTGTGTGAACAGACTTGATGGGCCTTGGTCTGATTCAGCATGGCTTTTCTTATGTCCTTATTTTCTCCAGACTACCAAGATCAGTTCCCCTGGAGAAAACAGATGCTTTGGAGGGTGGACTGTATGTTGTTATACCCAGCTGAAATCCCTCCCCAGACTCTACCCCCCCCCATATCTCCAGGAACTTCCCAACCCAGAGTTGGCAACCTAAGGCTAGGGGAACTCAGAATGGAACTCCCTGGAGATTTGGGGGTGGAGCCTGGGGAGGGCAGGATTTGGGGCCTCAATAGGGTATAGTGCCATAGAGTCCATCCTCCAAAACAGCCATTTTCTCCAGGAGATCTGATCTCTTTGGTCTGGAGATCATTTGTAATGCCAGGAGATCTACATGCTCCAATTGGAGACTGACAGCCCTTTGTTTTACTGGTTGCTATTGGAGGAGGGATGGAGGATGCTGTTTTCGGGGTGGCAGCTACCTACTCCAGTAACATCTAGTGCTAGTCTCACACTTGTTCATCATTCATACAACCAACCTACATATCCCAACCCTGGAAAAATGGGTTTAAAAAAAAAAAAAAAAAAGGAAAACCCAAATTCCTGTGTGGCCCTGAAACCTTATACAATGTTTAATTGTTGTTCCAATGAGAAATATCCTCTCCAATATTTTTGTCTGAGCTCAAAATCTTGAAGGAAACATCAGACTAAATGGTTGGGGGAAGAAAGTTCTATGGTTTCAGCCTGTCTAATTCTTTGAGCCTCTTCCCTGCATAGACTTCTTACTCCCAAAGGCCTGTCTCCAAACAGTCACCCCATGGAAGTGATAACCTGTAGATTTGGCAATGGACATAACGGTTTTACTAAGGGAGCTTACGCAAATATTATCACAAGTGAAATGAGGGTTTAATTCTATTATCTGTAGCTTTTCTTTCCCTGGGGTCAAAAGTACAGAACGTGGTCATGTTGCCTTTATAGACTTCGAGAAATAAAAGGCCTGTTTTGAGACCAAATAATTAGTCATCCAGAACGAATGTCCCACACAGCATTCTCCAACCGCTGAAGGAAACCCTGAGAGTGGCTGAGGGGTGGCTAGACCAACGCTGACTGATGGGGGGGGGGATTGCTTTCCTAAAGTCCTTCAGGGAAATCTATATTGTATTGTGCAGTGTGGGGGGCTGTGGAGGTGATGAAGACTGTCTCCATAAAATACGGTGGCCAACTGCAAGTTGGGAAATGCCTCGAGATTTAAGGGGATGAAGGCTGGAGAGAATGGGGCTTGCGGAGGGGAGGGCCCTCAGCAGGGTATAATACCACAGAGTCTACCTGCCAAAGTGGCCATTTTCTCCAGGGGAACTGATTTCTGTAGTCTGGAGATCAGTTGTAATTCTGAGAGATCTCCAGGTCTCACCTGGAGGTTGGCAGCCATACCAGTAAACAACATGGAGGCTGAGGTTGTGTTTCAGGGCAAGGCTAGGCTTAGGGTTGCCAACCTCCAGGTACTAGTTGGAGATCTCCCACTGTTACAACTGATCTCCAGCCGATAGAGATCAGTTCACCTGGACAAATTGGCCGCTTTGGCCCTCCCCTCCCCAAACTCCGCCCTCCTCAGGCTCCACCCCAAAAACCTCCCGCCGATGGCAAAGAGGGACCTGGCAACCCTAGGCTGAGGATGGCTGTACAGTAGGGTTGCCAGGTACTCGCTGGTGGCGGGCAAACCCCCGGCAATTGCCCCCTCTGCTCGCCGACCACCTGAGAGTCGGTGGGCAAATGTGCATGCGTGTGTGCATACCGCAAGCGGCACTTCTGGTTTAGAACCAGAGGTTCCGCCTCACCAGGGGCCTTTACCTCTTCGTTTGAGTGGTAAAGGGCCGCTTTACCACTCAAACTAAGAGGTAAAGTCCCATGCGAGGCGGCACTTCCGGTTCTAAACCGGAAGTGCCACGCGCACATGCTTAAACAAAAAAGCCTCCCTCCGGAGGAAAAGAGGGACCTGGCAACCCTACTGTACAGTCTGCCTCAACCAAGAGCTCCTGCTCTGTTGACCAAGCAAGGTCAGACTCCTTGCCAACCTCCAGGAAGCAGCCTGGAGATCTCCTGAAATTACAACTGATGGGTGACGCAGATAAACTCTCCTTGAGAAAATGGCTGCATTGCAGGGAGGATTCTATGTGAATTCCTTGTGAATCCTGCCAAAAACCCCTTGTTTCTGGTCTACTGAAAGCTACAATTTTGGAACTTTGGCTGATGAAGCTGGTTGGAGAAAACGTTTCCGGATAGAACGTTCCCTTCTGCCTTCGCTGCGTGGCTTTCCGTTGCCACGCCGGGACCTCCCGGTCTCCCGACCTTGCCTTGTGTCAAGAGGCGAAGATCTTTAGCAGCCTTTGGGCGAGTATTGTGACATAGGACGCTTCTATTGGATGATATTTGACATCATCGCGCTTGCTAGGGCGTCCTTCACAGAATTAATATTCACCAACTTTTGGGGGGATCTTTATATCGCGGTCTCTTTCGTCTATGGACACCATTAAGCCATATAAGATATATTGTTTGTAGATAAAATTATTGTATTATTTAATATTGAATTGTGTACTGCTTTAGAGTTATAAGAATTATTACAAGACATTTGTTGCTATACATTGAGCTTGTGTTCTGTTTTTTTCCTCACTACTTGTATTACAGCACCATTGGTTTTGTTTTTTGATTTAACCTCCAGGTGATGGCTGGAGATCTCCCGCTATCACAACTGATCTCCAGGCAACATGATCAGTTTACCTGCAGAAAATGGCCACTTTGGAAGGTGGACTCTATGGCATTATACACCGTTGAAGTCCCTCCTCTCCCCAAACCCCGCCTTCCTCAGGCTCCACTCCCCAATCTCCAGGTATATCCCTACCCAGAGGTCGGTTCCCCAGCTTTGGAAGGTAGACTCTGTGGCATTACACCTTGCTGAGGTCTCTCCTCTCCCTAATCCATGACCTCCCCAGGCTGTGCCCCTCAAATCTCCAGAAATTTCCCAACCCAGACCCCTAACCCTATTACCTCACTCTCGACATGCACCAGATGTGGAAGCAAGCCCACCAGTTGTATGCAGTGGGTCAGAAGAGAATCAGTATGTGGGACTTTCTAAGGCTGTTTTCTTGAGACACCTGAAACAGAGCAGCTGTGAAGTGTGTGTGGCGTGTGTGTGTGTCTCTGTAGGGCTTGGGAGCAAAGAAGGGGGGGATGGGGAAGTATGAAGGCAAAAATGTTTCAAACCCCACCTCTCCCCAATGCAGGGTTAGAACAACAGTCATGACCTTGACTCAGGGCATTTCTTGGGAAATTAATGACCAGTTAGGGTTAACGGGCCAAACTAATTCTCCCAGCTGGTCGTTAATTTAGAAGGAAGGCCTTGACGGTCAACAATGATTTTTGTAAAAGGGTTCCTTGCAAGACCTACATAACTGATCGCCTGATATTCCCAGGGCCCTGAAGTTTTCTCCTCAATCCTTTTAATGAGCCAAGAAAACGCAGTACAGCAATTCTGTACACAGCTCAACAGAAAAGGCAGCTTCGAGTAGACTCAGAACCTCAGTCCGATGCACATTTAATTGAAAGGTTTCCACGAATTGCAGATGTAAACCGATCTGTACTTCGTGGAAACCTTTGTGGGATCATTGTTGACTACGTACACTTACCTTTATAGGGATTATGGAACACTTACCTTTTGAAGGATTGTGTAACTTTTGGACCACATATGTTGGTCTTGGACTGCTTGTTGGTGATGCACATATCTATGTTGCGTATGTCATATTTGTTTTTATAAGTTGTTTTGTGTTGTGTCATTGTGTAGCATTATATAAATTTTTGCACTTTGGTTATATCTTTTCGCATCTATGCTGATTTCCAAACCTCAGGTACTAGCATAGAGGTGCCTTTTTCCTACAACCTCTAGGTAATGTCAGGACAAGGGCTCAAAAATAATAAGGCAAAATTCCAAAATGCGTATAGTTAGACATTCATTTCAAGCTAATTGAAAAATTTCATGCTAATTGAAAAATGCAAATATATATACAGTGAGACAACCACATATGGAGTGCAATTATATACAGTCAAACACAGTTGCATATATGCAAAAACAGAGGCCAATAACCTCAAAGTACAAGAATGCCCCACTCACAAGTTCGAACGGCATTGGGAACCCAATGCAGAAAGAGTTCAATAAGGGGTGAAAAGCATAGTCCAACACGACCGAAGGCAGAGGTCCAGAATACTTGCAGCTGGAGTACGTGTGGCTAGTCATACACCCATGTTTCGGAAGGCTTCTTCAGCTCAATATAATATTCAAACGGACCGGCGACACTTCAGAGTGAATTGTATTCTGTGTGGCCGGTAAGGACCGTCATGCTAGGATAAATGTGTCCTGAATACAAATTGTAAATTTGCGCATAGCTTCCTCCTAAGACCTTGGAATTTTTGCCCTATTATTTCTGAGCCCTCGTGCTGCCATTCTCTCAAGTTATCTTAATTCTGGCACAGGTAATTGTTTTATTTGTAACCTCTAGGTAATGGCTGGAGATCTCCTGTTATTATAACTGGTCTCCAGCCAATAGAGATCAGTTCACCTGGAGAAAATGGCCGCTTTGGCAATTGGCTCTATGGCATTGAAGTCCCTCCCCTCCCCAAAACCTGCCCTCCTCAGGCTCCGCCCCAAAAATCTCCCACCAGTGGCGAAGAGGGACCTGGCAACCCTAGATGTGGTAGAGAGTGGGAAAGCAGATGCAGACAACTTCTGCAAAATCAGTGGGACATCTAAACAGAGATGAATATGCATAGGCGTTGCCAAACCATCAGGATCCAACTTCCAAAATTCCCTTCACCCAAAGTTCTGAATTACTTGATTTTCATTCCAAGGTACAACTGAACAGTCCTCCATAGTTCGGGATGTTTCACTTCCTTGTATGACCACTGTGGGTGGGAACATTCATAAAAGACTTCAATGAAGCCATCTAGATATGATTGTACATATGATTTTTTTCAAGATTATGTGATGTGGCATTTTGCTAATCTACAGGGACACATATGGACACCAGTAAAACACAGTTAAAAAAAATATCTTGATATAATACTACATATGATTGCATCAAGATTGCTCTTTGCAATACAGTATTTTTACCAAAGCCCGCATAAAGGAAAAGGGTGGGGTGGGGGCTGAAGATGAACAGGAGGACCTGGAAACTACAGCAAACTGCAGGTTCTGATTACAGACTTAATTTTAAATCTTTTCCTAATTAAACCAGAGTGAAGAAAGAGTCAAATTCAGCACCATGTGAAATTCTTGAACAGGTAAAGCAGGAGTGGGGAACATCAGGCCCGGGGGCCGTTTAAGGCCCGCAAAATCATTTGGTCTGGCCCTTCGTGGGTCCTAGCAGATCTCTAGCTCAGAAGGATCTAAGACTGGCGATCCGCCCCCTCCTGCAGATCACTGCTAAGGTGAGTCTCCCCCATCCTATAATTATGCATTTTATTTTTCCTACCTAAATACAGAACTTTACATATGTTTTTGTTGAAGTGCATTTTATTAGTTCTAGCCCACTTCTCCAGCCTGTCAAGATCATCCTGCATATTGGCTCTTTCTTCTACCGTATTTGCTACCCCTCCCAATTTAGTATCATCTGCAAATTTAATAAGCATCCCCTCTATTCCTTCAAGGCGGACGTGAGTTTGTTTTGCCGAGAAAATGAACCCTTTTCCCCCTTGCAGAAGAGTCGTAAGCTATGGAGCTGCTAGGCCGCCCAAGAAACTATGTTATCCCTTTCCTACCCGAGCTGTGGGGCTTGGTCAGCTAATTTTAAAGTTGATAATTTTGTATGGCCCGCGAATGATGTTATAAATATCCAAATGTCCCTTGGTAGAAAAAAGGTTCTCCACCCCTGAGGTAAAGCATGGAATGTGGCAAATGCTTTCATCCCCATTAAAGGTAAAGGTCCCCTGTGAAAGCACCGTGTCATTCCTGACCCACATCCCAACGTTTACTAGGCAGACTTTGTTTACGGGGTGGTTTGCCAGTGCCTTCCCCAGTCATCTTCCCTTTACCCCCAGCAAGCTGGGGACTCATTTTACCCACCTCGGAAGGATGGAAGGCTGAGTCAACCTTGAGCCGGTTACCTGAAACCAACTTCCGTTGGGATCGAATTCAGGTCGTGAGCAGAGCTTGGACTGCAGTACAGCAGCTTACCACTCTGTACCACGGTGCAATAATAAAATTTAAACCAAAGGAAAGCAATTAACAATTCAAAAACCCAAAGCACTGCAGCATATAAAATGAGCTTGCCTGAAAGAAGACACACTTGGATCTGGGCAAAAAGTCTGTCTAGCCTCAACAGCACTACCCAAAAAAGTATTGGCCTGGTGCCAACAAGTCAAACTTTGTCTGAGAGGGAGTGCTTCCATCTCGGTGCTACTGCTAAGAAGGCTCTGTTTCTCATAGCCATTCATTGTATATCTTCCAACCCTATTTTAATGCCAAAGAACACTGCCAAACCTTGCCCTTCACTCACCATTATACACCACTTAAGTCCATCTGTTGCATTCATATGCTCTGCAGTATTAAACTGATTTCAACGCCAAGCAGGGGGTGCTTGTTCTTTGCATTATATACTAGTAGAAGAAGAAGAGTTGGTTTTTATATGCCAACTTTCTCTACCTTTTAAGGAGAATCAAACCGGCTTACAATCTCCTTCCCTTCCCCTCCCCACAACAGACACCCTGTGAGGTTGGTGGGTCTGAGAGAGCTCAAAGAGAGCTGTGACTGGCCCAAGGTCATCCCGCAGGCTTCATGTGTAGGAGTGGGGAAACCAACCCGGTTCACCAGATTAGAGTCCGCTGCTCATGTGGAGGAGTGGGGAATCAAACCTGGTTCTCCAGATTAGAATCCGCTGCTCTGAACCACTACACCATTGTCCTATGGGGCATTATCAACAGTTCCAAATGTACTTCGGCAGTAGCAGGAGAAATGTCAGACTGTGCACTGCAGGGTGCCTTACAGTTCATGCGCACACATTCCCATGGATGTACACTAGAGACAAGATGCATCAACGCACACACCCTCCACTCAGAGATTTAACTGCTAGAGATTGGGGGAGTGGAGTGAGTACTGATGAATGATTAAAAGGCTTTATTTAACCCTGAAATGGTGAAAGGCAATATAACTGAGTGCATGCTTTGCATGCAGGAAGTCACAAGTTCCTCTTGCATCTCCTGATAAAAGTGATCGGGTTATCGGGGTTAGGAAAGACTTCTCTCTCTTTGACACCCCGAACAGCTGCTGCCTGTCTAAGTAGGTAATGCTACAGCTAGATGGACCAGCAAGTCTGACTTGGTAGAAGGCATCTATCTGTCTGTCTGCCTGCCTGCCTGCCTTTTGCGGAGGCTAACTATCTTTTTGGGAGGGGCTGTGGCCTGAAGAAGCAGGTGTTGGGAAAGACCCTTCTCTGCCTGGGATGTGGGAGAACTGCTGCTAGTAATAGGAGGCAATACCAGGATATATGGACCAATATCTCAGTTGAGCCCCGTGGCGCAGAGTGGTAAACTGCAGTACTGCAGTCCAAGCTCTGCTCACGACCTGAACGGAAGTTTAAAGGTCGGTAAAATGAGCACCCAGCTTGCTGGGGATAAAGGGAAGATGACTGGGAAAGGCACTGGCAAACCACCCCGTAAACAAAGTCTGCTTAGTAAACGTTGGGATGTGACATCACCCCATGGGCCAGGAATGACCCGGTGCTTGCACAGGGGACCTTTACCTTTTATCTGACTCAGTATAAGGCAGGTTGATATGAGCATATATTTTCCACTTCTGATTTCATATCAAAAGTCCTGGTGGGGTAGAAACAACTATCATTTATGTATTTATTTGGTTATTTATGTATTAATATGCAGCAGGGACCCAGAGTGGCTTAAAGCATTGTTCTCCCCTCCTCAAATTTTATCCTCACAACAGCAAGCCTGCCAGGTTCGGCTGAAAGAATGATTAGCCCAAGCTCACTGTGACCAAGCAGACATTCGAACCTGGGTCTCCCAGATCTCTGACGCTCTAACCACTTTGCTGAGCAAACGTTCACATGTGGATCCTGTTTGACTCCATAATTTGCATTGGCTGTGCTGCAGCTGCTGCTTCCATACCATTACTGCCTAGGGTTGCCAACTGCCAAGTACTAGCTGGAGATCTCCAGCTATTACAACTGATCTCCAGCTGATAGAGATCAATTCCCCTGGAGAAAAGGTCCACTTTGGCAATTGGACTCTATGGCATTGAAGTCCTGCTGATATCATACTGCCCTTGTATAAATCTATGGTGAGACCACACTTGAAATACTGTGTACAGTTCTTGTCACCACACCTAAAAAAGGATATTACAGAGCTTGAGAAGGTGCAGAAAAGAGCAACCAAAATGATTAGGGGACTAGAGCAACTGCCCTATGAGGAGCGGTTAAAACGCTTAGGGCTGTTTAGCTTGGAAAGAAGGCGGCTGAGGGGAGACATGATAGAGGTCTATAAAATTATGCATGGTTTGGAGAGAGTGGACAGGGAGAAGTTTTTCTCCCTCTCCCATAATACTAGAACGTGAGGTCATCTGTTGAAGCTGGAGGGTGACAGATTCAAAACAGATAAAAGGAAGTATTTTTTCACACAACGCATAGTTAAATTGTGGAACTCCCTGCCCCAGGATGTGGTGATGGCTGCCAACTTGGAAGGCTTTAAGAGGGGAGTGGACATATTCATGGAGGAAAGGGGTATTCATGGCTATTAGTTAAAATGGATACTAGTATGCTGCATACCTATTCTCCCTAGTATCAGAGGAGCATGCCCATTATATTTGGTGCTGTGGAACACAGGCAGGATGGTGCTGCTGCAGTCGTCTTGTTTGTGGGCTTCCCAGAGGCACCTGGTTGGCCACTGTGTGAACAGACTGCTGGACTGGATGGGCCTTGGTCTGATCCAGCAGGGCCTTTCTTATGTTCTTAAGACCCTCCCCAAACCCCGCCCCAAAAACCTCCCGCTGATGGCGAAGAGGGACTTGGCAACCCTATTACTGCCCCTAGCTGGGGCTTCTGCCTCCTTTCTGGCTTCATCAAGTGGATGATCCCAGCCAATCAGGGAACCCAGAAAGAATGGCCTGCACGCTACATAACCACTTACATTTGATGATGTTGTGACATTACTAAGGGGAAATGATCTCAATTGTGAGTGAGAGCGCGGGTGGACGAAGTAGACAGATAAGTGGATTTTTTCACAAAAAGATGCTGGGGAAAAGGGCTTGGGGTTGGTTTGTTCGACACCATGAAACATGGTTACAAGAGCCACTATAGTTTGGATCAGCTCCTGAACAAAGTTCAGTCAGGGATTTTTGCAGCAGAAAGAGTCGGGAAGTTTTATTTTGCAATTGGCTCCTTAATTCATAGGGCATAGTTTTGTATCTTTTACTACATAACAGATGTATTAATTCTCTTTTTCAGAGAATGGGCCAACCACACATTTTCTGGAGTTCCTGTCTCTGGTAATCAACACCACACACGCACGCACACAAAGAGAGAAATTGCTTATATGCTCAAAAAGGCGCAAAGTTTCACAGAAGCATTAATTAACATTAATGGCCATTCATTTGTCACTGTCTCCCCTAAGCGAGACTCATTCTTTTTGTTCTAATTCCAGACTAAATGACACATGCATGTATATATGTTCTGGGAAGAAGGGGAGAGGAGGAAAGGAAAGAATTTTCAAAATATGAATCGCTTGCAATGCCAAGCACGATCAAACCAAAGTTAAGCATTTTAAAGCCCCATTGATTAAAAAATAATAATGAATGCATCTATGCTCTTCTTCTAGGATCAAGTTGGAATAACCTCACACCAACCCTGTAAAGCAGGTGAAGCTGACTTGCCAAAGACCCCACGTGGCTAAGTAAGGATTTGAACCCAGATCTTCCAAATCCAACTCTTAGTATCCTCACCCAAATTAGGATTTCAAAATTGGTTAACTTGGGCTGGGTGATGCCTGCTGTATGCTACAATTAACATCAGTTCCACTGGAATTGTTTTGTTAACAGCCCTTTACATACACCTGTCTCAAGCTGGATACATTGCTTAAATAATCATCCGAGTGAACTGTTAAAAGGAAATGGAGATCTTAATATTATAAAGCTTTTAAGACCAGAGACAAAACTGACCAGCAGCCTGCATGTCTGTCCTGGTGACATAGGATGGTGGTTTCCAACATTCCTTTCTTCAAAAATACTTTCCACACTGACTCACCTGACAAGGAACTCAGAGGCTCTGCCAGGGAACCCGCAGTGTATGCAAAGGATTGTGGATTTTCTAGGGCACACTCTATAGTGCTCCAGCAACACCCTGTGGAAATGTACTTTCAAATACACTTCTCTCTTGTGGCTGCATATTGTAGGGAAGGATCAGGGGAGCGGCTGGGGCTCAGCGGTCGAGCCTCTGCTTGGCATGCAGATGGTCCCAGGTTCAATCCCCGGCATCTCCAGTTAAAGGGACTAGGCAAGTAGGTGATGTGAAAGACCTCTGCCTGAGACCCTGGAGAGCCGCTGCCGGTCTGAGTTGACAATACTGACTTAGATAGACCAAGGATCGGATTCAGTATAAAGGTAGCTTCATGTGTTCAATCAGCAGTGGTGCCTAAGCTGTCTTTCAGGGCACCCGGCCATTTTTCAATAATTTCATCGAGGAGCCCCTATCTGAAGATACCTTGGGATGGGGGGGGGGGCTCCTTGCTCCCCACAACACTGTTTGAAACCCACAGTTAACAAAAGGTTATAGTGCCTGTGTTTTCTCCATAGCTGGCCACATGGGGGCAGCCTTGTACCTGTGTTGTCTTCAGCCTCTCTGCTGCCTGTCCGGCCTCTGTCAATCTTCCCTGGTGTCTCTCTCCTTTGTTAGTTTTGCTTCTTTGTACTGCAGCCAGATACTTGCCTTGTATATACATCTAGGCAATGAAAAGGAAGAAAGGATTAATTTTCCTTCCTAAATTGTTCCGCTGCCCTGGCTGCCAACAGTTGGATGCAAAATATTGGATCAACAACAACCACAATTTTATATAGTGCTTTTTGAATGTTTACAGTTTTGACAGTACCCTCGGAGTACTTAGGAAAAAAAAGACAGCTAAGGTTTTCCTTTTCAATAACATTATGAATGATGCAGAGAAAGCATAGAGGGAGAACCTTTCTTCCTTGCCCATAATACCCAGTGAAATTGATGAGCCCCAGACCTGGGACAAAGTACTTCCCACAGTGCATAATTAACATGTGGAATTCCCTGCCACAGGATGCTGTGATGGCCACTAGATGAAATGGCTTTACAAGGAGACTCAACCAATTAACAAAGGAGAGGTCAGCTATTTGCCATAATGGCTCAGGGAAACCTGCATGCGCGGGGGAAACTCTTCCCTTTGTAGATAGATCACCATGGGTAGCCGTGTTAGTCTGTCACTAGCAGTAGAAAAGAGCAAGAGTGCAGTGGCACCTTAAAGACGAACAAAATTTCTGGCAGAGTATGAGCTTTTGTGAGCCACAGCTCACTTCCTCAGATACCTGCAGGAGTGAGCTGTGGCTCATGAAAACTCATACCCTGCCAGAAATTTTGTTAGTCTTTAAGGTGCTACTAGACTCTTGCTCTTTTCTTCTTCCTTTTGTAGTTCACCTCACTCATCTGCCAGCCTCCTGTGCTCTCTTCCCCTGGCAAGGGCCACATTCCCATTACTGCCGATCTTCACTTTCTCATCCCCGAGGTTGCAATCCCAACATCCTTGAATCAATTTTGCTTCTCTCTTTTGTGAATCAAATTTGCGATGCTTTAGTTTGTGCCACTTTAGTTTTTCCCTCTCCACACACTGATCCCCCGCCCCACAAAACATGCATATTTTCCAACATTAACCGTGCATCAATAAATCGGCATTTCTTCATATATTATACTGATAACTGCCATCTGTCCTATGTAGAAATCCCCTATGCTATAATTAACAGTGCAATACACATACATGATTCAACCTGAGTAAGAAATCAGTAGTAGAAAGTGGACAACCAAAACAGTTAATAAAAATAAAAACAAATAGGGAAAAAATGAAACGGGGAACGTCAGTATATCCCTGATTATACAGCGCTTTACAGTGGGGATCGGGCCCAAACCCCTGCATTATCAGCTACTGTTCCTTATTTACCGACTGAACGTCTTTTGAAAGTCATCAGCCAACTGCTTATTGAGGGGCAATATATTCAATTCAGAGCCTTGAGCGGGATTATGTATCTCAGGAGGTATTTGTCCAATTTCAAAGGCTAGACTGACAGTGTCTGAAAAACTCCCTTCCCAAACATATTGGGGCAGGGGGGGGGAATGGATTTAAGGAAAAGAGGTAGCCTTCTTACAACCCAGCAAAGCATTACAGTTCAGATGCTGCGATGAGAAATCCTTCCCCATTTTCCGAGGCTCAAGGGCTATCCAAACAGACAAAAGGAAGACGAGCGGGTTTAGAGGCATCTCAAAGCACATGGTTCATATTGCTGCTAAGCTTCTTGAGCCATCTTGCAGACCGTAGGGCTCGAAGATCGCTTTCAGACAAAAATATATATCAAAAACCTATGCACGGAAGTCCAGATTTAGATACAACCCAAGATACATCCACCGATGTTCAGTGTTTCTGAGCAATCTATATCAAATCGGGCTTGATTATATTAAAGTATTAAGTCCGTGTTGCCTTTAAAAATTTTCAAAGACATCTTTGGGAAGCTGTTATGTGGAAAATTTAAGTAATAGGTTTAGATCTAAAGGACAACGGGCCATCTGTATAAACACAGCGTCTCCTAGGCCTACAGCCTGCTTGTAACTACCATATCAATATTGTTGGGCTTTGCAAGCCTGGTGAAACACATTTTTGAAGTTTTTTCTTTATTAAAACGAACTCCTGCCCCAACCTGGCATTTCCCACTCACCTCAGCATTTTTTTCTCCATTTTTTTTTAAAGAACAGCAGACAGAAGACATGGTAGATTGATAACATTCATGACTGAGAGCTGGGGATGCAAGGTCCCTCTTCACCACTGGTAGGAGGGTTTTGGAGTGGACCCTGAGGAGGGCGGGGTTTGGGGAGGGGAGGGACTTCAATGTCACCAAGTCCGGTTGCCAAAATGGCCATTTTCTCCAGGTGAACTGATCACTATCAGCTGGAGATCAGTTGTAATACTGGGAGGTCTCCAGCTAGTACCTGAGAGCCAACTGATACCTCATGGAGTGCAGAGGTCAGATCCAGGGTTTGCACCCTGTGTAAAGGTTAGTGCTGCAGGTTCTCCTCAGTTCCCAAGCATGCAGTGTCCAATTTGGATCATGATTGTAGAGTGTGTGGAGAAGGGCATTGAATACGAGCCTATGGTCATGGTGCCCAGTGGCTTTTGGGAACAACAATATGGACTACTGAAAGGAGCTCCAGATGTCCCAACGAGTACATGAAATTGCCTTATACCCAGTCAGACCATGGCTCCATCAAGCTCAGTACAACTACTTTGACTGGCTAAGACTCTCCAGGACCTCAGGCAGAGAAAAGTCTTTCCCATTACCTGCTCCCTAGGATTATCCAGCTGAAGATGATGGACCTTCTTCACGCAAAGCATGTGCATAACCATTGAGCCACTACTCTTCCTTGTGTACATACACACATGCTCAACACCTGAACACACCTGAACACATGAAGCTGCCTTATGCTGAATTAGACCCTTGGTCCATCAAAGTCAGTATGTCTACTCAGATCCGCAGCGGCTCTCCAAGGTCTCAGGCAGAGGTCTTTCACATCACCTACTTGCCTAGTCCCTTTAACTGGAGATGCTGGGGATTGAACCTGGGACCTTCTGCATGCCAAGCAGAGGCTCTATCACTGAGCCACAGCCCCTCCCCAAATTATTTAACACTTCATGGTTGGTAGATGAATGTATGAACTGTCTATTGAAAACCCCTGTGTGTGAGAATAGGTGTGAAGCAGTATAGAATACTGGGGTGTGAGATCTGAGCTGGTCTTTTTTTCAGGACTGAAACCGGAGGACACAACTGACCCCCAAGCCTCACAGGCTCATAGAAGTCCAGGTTTTGATATCAATTAAAATATTTTCTTTCCTCCCTCCATTGACCCAATGGGATGCCTAGCACATTAATGCAGCAATGAAAGGTTATCTTTTGTCCCAAAGTGCACAGCCATAGGGGCTGTTACTTTACACTCTATCAACAGAAGGGACCATCTCTCCCACTGTTTACACAATAAACTGTTACACCTTCAGAGGTCAATTATGTTACCCCAAAAGATATCACAGCTGCACGGTCCATGAGATAGGATTTGGAAATAAAAACATTGAGTAGGATTTTTCAGACCATGATTACCAAAAGTGGAGGAGTCTCCTTTGCTTCTCTGAATGATGTTTGTGTGCATGTGAATATTTAACAGAATCTAATGCAACTTTTGTACCTCTGATGGCTATGTTGGACGCATACCATTAACTAGGGGAGCTGTAGCTAAGCAACACATTTTTGCTTATGTGTGGTTAAGAATTTGTTGAAGCATTTAGGACACTGTGGCATATGCTAGACTTCAGATGTTACAGTTGTGTATACCTGAAGCTTAACAACTGGGTGTGCAGGTTGTCCTGATGCTAGCAGTCACCATGTTGTGTGAACTGGGGCTGTATTTCTATTTACAATGCATGGACAGCTCTGGTACCCACATAACTTATGGAGGGGGCGTGGCTCAGTGGTAGAGCATCTGCTTGGCATGCAGAAGGTCCCAGGTTCAATCCCTGGAATCTCCAGTTAAAGGGACTAGGCAAGTAGGTGAAGTGAAAGACCTCTCTACCTGAGACCCTGGAGAGCTGCCGCCGGTCTGAGTAGACAATACTGACTTTGACAGACCAAGGGTCTGATTCAGTATAAGGGAGCTTCGTGTGTTCATGTGACCCAAGTCTGGCTTTTGGCACTCAGTAGCAGAGGCACCGAGAATCCTATTCAGGAATCTAATGGTTGTGAAGATTGCAGCAGTGGCCACTCAGTCTCAGACAGTCCTCAAGGTAGAAGAAGAGTTAGTTTTTATATGCCAACTTTCTCTGCCACTTAAGGAAGAATCAAACCGGCTTATAATCGCCTTCCCTTCCCCACAACAGACACACTGTGAGGTAGGTGGGGCTGAGAGAGCTCTAAGAGAGCTGTGGCTAGCCCAAGGTCACTCAGCTGGATTCATGTCTTGGAGTGGGGAAACCAACTCAGTTCACCAGATTAGCATCCACCGCTCATGTGGAGGAGGTGGGAATCAAACCCCGTTCTCTAGATTAGAGTCCACCACTCCAAACCACCGCTCTTAACCACTACACCATGCTTGCCCTCAATATGGGTCATGATCTCTTGGCAGCAGGACATATTTACAGATTATACGTGTGGGAGGAGCTGGAACAGTCCAAGACTGGAAGATCAGTAATGTACCCTACATAGTTACCATGGACCCCCTTCCCAGAGTCAGTTACACCGCATACTCATACCTCTCTTAAACAGGTCCCTCCCAATTGGTCTCACATTGATCCAGCTCTACTGACCTCTGTGTTTCACCCTCTGTCCCTCTTCTCTTGGTTCTGCGTTGTCCTGCCACTTTGGCCAGGCCACAGCTGCACTCGGCCATGATGTTGATACGACGTTGCCCCCGTTGCTTCCTATTGGAGGCATGCCCGGCTCACTGCTCATTGGCTGTCTGATGTGGCCTTGGTCACTGGCTTTTCCCCATTGGGGGAAGGAAGTCCCAAAGCGCAATGCATCCACTGTATTTGGCATGCCAATGGCATCAATGTGGTCCTAACTTTTGTGAATTGGTCAAGATGCCTCCCTTGGGGATTGAGTTGCCTGTAGATAGTTAAAATGTTGTCGAAGGCTTTCACGGTCAGAGTTCATTGGTTCTTGTAGGTTATCCGGGCTGTGTAACCGTGGTCTTGGAATTTTCTTTCCTGACGTTTCGCCAGCAACTGTGGCCGGCATCTTCAGAGTAGTAACACTGAAGGACAGTGAAGGACACAGGGTCTTATTCCAAGACACTGAAAGACTGGACAATTCTACCAACTATTTTGTCAGATTGCACAGAGAAGCCATTGAAATTCATAAACATCAGCACAACTTTAACAGAAAAGAGGAGAGTTTAAGAATGAATAAGGCTTGGCTTCCTGTTCTAAAAAACTTCCAAACAGACAACATTCAACAATAGCCATGCAGATTAGCTTTGGATTACACACATTAACGGATCACTTCAGGATACAATGGTTCCATATTAACATACCATATCCTCATTAGCACATTATCTTGATACTTACAGGACAATGATTAACACATTACTTTTGCAGGACAATACTCAGCTCAAACCCAACCCCTTTCTGACTATATATTACTCTTCCTACACCCTTGACACTGAGAGACACTGTCCTTCAGTGTTACTACTCTGAAGATGCCTGCCACAGTTACTGGCGAAACGTCAGGAAAGAAAATTCCAAGACCACGGTTACACAGCCCGGATAACCTACAAGAACCAGTTAAAATGTTATCTGTGAAGTTGAGTATCAGAGAATCCTCTGCTTCCAGCCCTTCCTTCCCGTGAAAGAGTCCTCCAGCATGACATTGTATTCCCTGAACTTGACTTTCTTTATTGATTTCTTCCTTCTGGTCTGGTACTACGTGGCTCTCTTGCTGTGAATCCAGGTCTGCCATAACTTCTCTCCAGCCAAACCAACCATTTCCCGCATAGTTGGGCTGATTTCTTTTGGTTTGTGGATACATCATGTCAGCAACTTCTCCCTGGATGAGAGTTATTTCGGCATTCTTCTAGATAAGCCCCAGCAACAGGGTTATCAGGGGTTGTTGTCCATCTGCAAATTGATGATGTTCCCTTTATAAGTGCTCTCCACTGCCCATGAGTTTTGCTGAAGAAGCATCCTTCTTGTTGCTGTATAAATCCCTTGAACAACTGAGGTGGTTACGGTTGGTTTCCTTACTGCAATCAATGTCCTCGTGAGGGAGGCAATCAATAGGCACATACAAAAAAAAAAGAGGTGTGAAAATCCATTGCTTAATGCAATTTAAGGATCGTTTGGGGCAATGATTTTCGGAATTATAAAGGCCTGACATTTGCTGACCACCAAATTACCCTTTAAATTATTCAATGGTTGTGGAGATTATCTTCTGACCCTTTCACTCCTTCATTTCGGAACTCACTGGCACAATGGTGCTGCCTAGAGAGCTACGATCCGCATTCTTTGCGCTGGTGCATCACAGTTAGTTGGAAGTAAAAAAAAAATCCTAATAAAGTTCTGGCTACTTTTGCAATAGGACACTATAAAACAGGATCGAAGTGAGAGTCAGCAGAAGTCAAGCGTCCCAAGCACCTCCTGTGGAATGCAAATACAAAGCTGAGGTCATTTGGTCCAGAGGGACCTTAACCAAACAGAAGGGTAAAGGCTTTTGACAACTGATTTCAGCTGCTACCTTCATGGAAATTCTACTGTGACTTATTTATTTGGCATTCATCTTTATTATGTACATCACGGTAATAATAATAATAATAATAATAATAAGATTTATTGTCGTCAATTGACCAGTCTCACATAAATTCCAAGGTCTAAAACAGTCACGCTACCATCAACCAAGAAGTACAAACCCGGGAACGTGTACTAATAGTTAAAATTCAATCATATACATGAATAGACAAATACAAGTAATATCATTATTACTCTATTTAGTAAAATCATGAGTCCCCATTGAGAGTTGGAACAGAGGCGGATCTACTGTGAAACTAATGAAGCTTAAGCTTCAGGGCCCCTAATCCCAGAGGGGCCCCCTGAAGCAACTTTTTTTTTTAATGAGTGAATTTCTCAACAAAATTGATGGGGTTTTTAAGCGATAGAATCATAAGCCAATGGGTTGACGTACTTAATACTGACCTTAGAATATGCTCTAATACCCATTTCATATGGCCTCAAAATGTCCCTGCAATTGATCAAATATCAACATTTTCGGGGGGGGGGGCTTGCAGCGCCCGAACCCCCAGCTGTATGGCCTCACTGACCTCACCAGAATCTATTCATAGCCTACATTTTGGCAGCTGGGTCCTTAAATCCTTTGTTGGTGCAGGGCTTAATAGTTCTACAGTTTTATTTCATCACTGCATGGCCCATTTTCAAGGACTCCACCCCACCACCCTGTTCTCCACCATTTGGGCCTCTTGGGCCTCGCAAGGGCAGCAAGGCCGTTTGGACCTTGTTGGATGTTGGCCTGTTGTTGCTGGTTGCGAAAGGGGCCTCCCATCACAGTTCAAGCTTCAGGGCCCCCAAAAATGCAGATCCGCCACTGAGCTAGAATAACAGTATGAATCGGTTTGGCCTTCCTTACATTGCACACCAGTCTACAGAACCTGGCCACCTGTTTTGTTATGTCAGGAAGTTCAACGTTAAGTAGAAGATTTACTCTATCTACCTCAGCATAACCTATGCTTTTCTCAAGAAAAGGGCGCAATGTCTTTCTGAGCACCTCATTATAGAAACTACATCGCGGTAACAAACCCTTTGAGGTAGGCTGCCGTTGTTTATATTGTGTAGGCTGGAAATAAAGAAATGATGGGCCCCAGGGCATGTTACAGCTACACAAGATTGACTCTACACAAGATTCTGGGCACCTATATGCAACTGAGCACACACATCCTTCTCATCTGTGGTCAATGTTTGGCAGGTATGGGATGCATACAAAACCTATTAAACAGGGTTGCCAACCTCTAGGTACTTTAGAAACAAAGCCACTTCTAATGCAACAATTATACCATTAGAACAAAATTCCAAAACAAATACAAATTGTAAGGCTATGCTGGCAGTGCTCAGCTATATTCAGTTCGTAGTCTGTGGTGTGCTTCACAGCCACATCATAAAGCACCAGGAACCAAGAATAAAGTAGCAATGGAAATCCGGTAAAGTTCCATTTCGTATAGACTTTCTCAAGCCTTCTGATTGTTCCGTGCAATATTCTGTAAAGAAATGCATAGTTCCATAGCAAGCGATCCATTGTGAAGTACCAATAAATAGAATGAATAGTAATAAATAAGAATAAATAATTACACAATTAAAACAGCATACCATTCAAAGTTTGAAGGAGTGTACCTTTCCTTTTTCTTTGGACGACAGAGGTAAGACACCTAATTCATTCAGTGAGCCACGTCATTAAATAGGATCTCTGAGCAAGCGAACTCATTACCGTATTACCCTTAAGAGTGTTGCACGGCCACTTAAAGTGCCACGTGTACTGAAACAATTTGGTGTTATAAATAACTAGATAAGTCCATAAAAGTATTTAAACCATTGGGGATAAGAGAATTAAACATAAATATAAATCGGGACTCTTGTTGAGACATCAGACGATCAATGTCAACGGTAGAAAAAGCCTGCCCTTATACTGCCATACAACAAAGAATTGCATCTCTGAGTCTTGGTGCCTTTTTTCTAAATAGTGAGCGGTGGTGGTGGTGAAGAAGGACCTGGCAACCCTACTATTAAACCTGTTTGACAAGGTATTAGAACAAAAGGGATGTATCCACTAATAGGGATGAGTGGATTTTTTTTCTTAATTCCAGTTTAACTAGAAAGATTTCTAAGTAATCAGAGCATGCACCGTTTGCTACTGCTGGAGAGTAGAATCTTCATAGAGCAAAGCAGCTAATAATTTGTACAGTTTGTTACACCTTCCGGCTCCTTCCTTTCAACTGCGTCTTTCTTCCCATTCTATGCACATGTGAGCATTGTAAAACACTGAAAAGAAGCAATCCAGACCGGACTGTAAGCATGATTCCATTAAGATTATTTTTGTGCAGTGTTTTACTGATGTCCACATGTGCTCCTGCCAATTGGTAAACCCTACACAAAAAGAATCTTGATAAAACTGTTCATCCTATTGCATCAGGAGTGCTTCTTCTGCAGCGTTTATCAATGCACACGTGTACTCGGTAGAAAGAAAAAGATCTAAAGATCTAATGGAATGGAAGAAAGAGAAAGCGGTAGTGCATGCATGGCATTCTGTACCATATTAAAAATTTTCCACCTTGTTACGCCGCATTCTTGGTGTTCCCAGTTGCGTAGGGTATGCAGCTCTGTGCCTTGAGACGGGACAGGGTTTTTTGGAGACCAGAGTTTGGTTCCAGACCATTAAGTTCTGGTTACGTCTGCACTTTCAAACTGAATATCCTGGCTATATTCCTGCATTGTTGGGAGATTCTTACATAAGCCAGTGGTCGAAATTAATTATCAGGAAAATCAAGTCTGTCGGTATCCCATTTGATTCTCTTTCGATGCTTGGGAAAGAGCAAACATTTAGATTGATACGTCAGCGCCTACTAGATATAGAAATGCAGACCTAACCTCCCTAGCTAATAGACACTGTTCCCCCATGTTTCATGGTATTACTCTGGCTTATGGAGCTGCAGTTTCCTACTTGACTTATTTGGAGTCGCAGAGCTTTCATGCTCACTAGACTTAACATTCTTTCCTCAGCTATCCTACAAGAAAGATACAATGTCCATGTAAGACTAGGGATCCTGAACCCTTAACCCACGTGCTGTTGTACTGCCAGCTTTACATGAGGCCGAGGAATACTTATATTAAACCCCTACTGCCTAGTGAACAGAATCTTTCAGATCAGCAGTCGGTGATGTACCTTTTATCTTATAGAAACCCTACCGTTACCCAACAAGTAGCTAGTTTTCTCCTGTCTGCGCAAAGGATTCATGAGCAGTTTGTACGTACTTCTAAGTAATGTCCTTTTAATGTAATCTGTTTTAACCAATTTCGTAATTCTGTTTATGGTATACTGATGTAAATGCCTAATAAAGGTGATGATGACGACGACGATGATGAAAAATTTACAAATAAAACAATGGAAGATTCCATTGGTTCCACACTGGAAACAAGACCAGGTAATTCAAAACTCCAATCCAGGGAGAAATTTGGCTGAAGAGAAGTATGGAATCATCCCAATGGCAATGAAGTATTTATCAGACAGCTCTCTTTCGGTCTGTCTCCAGACCAAATCTCATTGGAATGCCTTGCACTCTTGAATTTCATAGGAATTTCTCTTATCTGTACTGAATGCCCTTCTCAGTGGCAGGATATGGGAAACACCCCTCTAAGAATCAGCAGCTCAAGTCTGCGAATGAGAATCAAAACAAAAGCAACTATGCTCAGCCATGATCCAAGGCAAACAGAGTTCTGGAAGGGCCGAGAGACAGATTTCCAAATTTCTAGAGACAGACATATGAAAACTGTTAAGTGTTTTTCAACATCTCTGCTTTGTACAGGCACTTGCTTGCAGAATAGCTTTTTAAAAAGTGGCAGAGCCCACAGAAGCCTCCCTCCCCCCGCTTTAAAAATTCATAAACTTTAATCATCCTCCTTAGGGAATGTGGACTTTGCGTCTCCTTGTCTAGTTCACTCAATCTCCAGCCATGTTTATAGAACCTAGACTTGAACTCAAGATGGCTTCGGTGGCTAACTGAAGGTATGCTGGTGTTGCCAAGAGATGATCTGGCAGACAATATGTTTCCTCCGGGAAGAGGCCTTCCGCTGTCTTTTGTTCTGGTGCCTCTGACTCACTGAGTATCTTGATCCAAGCACTGGTTCCTGTTAGTGTCCTGACCTTGGTGGCGGAAATTCAGAAAGGAGGGGAGGAGCAGAGAGAAGAACTAATTCTACCCTGTGCATAATTTACTAGCAACAGCATGCATATCTGTCTATATGGAAGACCTAGCTGGACATGATGTAGGCAGAAAGGGCTCTGAAAGAGCACAGGCCTTCCGTGCAAAAGGGGGTCCTTCATTCAATCTCTGGCATCTCCAGTTAAAGAACTTTCCCCTGTTTAATCCCCTGGAGAAGCACAGCCACTAGGGTTGCCAACCTTCAGATGGGACCTGGAGATCTTCTTGAATTATAACCTATCTCCAGACAACAGAGATCAGTTCTCCTGAAGTAAATGGCTTGCTTTGGAGGGTGGGCTCTGCCTAGGGTTGCCAACCTCCAGGTACTAGTTAAAGACGGCTACAAGTGCTAATTGAAGGTTTTGGCAATGAGAGTCCATACACATAAAGTGCAAATGCAATAATTAGGCAGCAAAGACCGGACATAGCACTACGTCCGGTCTTTGCTGCCTAATTATTGCATTTGCACTTTATGTGTATGGACTCTCATAGAACTGAGCAACTGTGCCTATTATTAACTCATTTTGTAACGCCTTTGCGTCATCATATTGGGTCTCTTCTAGACCAATTGTAAACTATTATAGTGGTGTTTTGCTCAACTTTGCTTGTGTTAATTAGAACCACTTTTGAATATAAATTTTTCTAATAGCAATTACATTGTTCTTATCTCTGGCATTTGCTGGTGCTTTTACTTTGAATTCCCAAAACCTCCAGGTACTAGCTGGAGATCTCCTGCTAATTCAACTGATCTCCAGCCGATAGAGATCAGATCACCTGGAGAAAATGGCCGCTTTGGCAATTGAACTCTATGGCATTGAAGTCCCTCCCCTCCCCAAACCCCACCCTCTTCAAGCTCCGCCCCCAAAATCTCCCGCCGGTTGCGAAGAGGGACCTGGCAACCCTAGTTTTATCACATTGTACCCTGCTGAGGTCCCTCCCCTCCACACATTGGTTACTTGGCACAAGAGATTATGCAACAAGCGGCTGCTTCCCTTGCGTTGAATCAGAATATTTTTATTTTATATATTTGTTTTACAAAATTTATACCCTGTCTTTCTGCCCTCATAAGGGCCACCAAGACAACTAACAAATTAAAACTTACATAATAAATCCACATCTTTAAAACCAGTTAAACCAACAAAAAAGTAAAACGATTAAAACCAGAGCTAAAATATATAAAACTATAATTAAAACATGGGGCAGGAAGGAGTTTTCAAACCTGTTGGTGATTTGGGACACTTTTTTTTTTGGAAAAAACTTTTCCCCAGGAGCATAACAAATAAACTCAGAGTCTTTGGCTGCATCCTCGCGAATAAAGAGAAAATCAAAACAACTTATGTCACATAACTATTAAATTCAGAGTGATACCTCATGCACAAGATCACACCCTACACATTTGTGTTAATGTAATCTGGAATAGGAAACCCTAATTTTTGTGCTGAAAGTCACTGCTACACATTAATTCCAGAAAAGGCATAGGGTGTCACGCAAGAACCAGAAGGAAGAATCAGCAGAAAACAGCCCTAGTCCCCACACTCCTGTGGAGTGCAGGAAGCTTCACAAAATAGGGCAAACGTTTGCACAAGAATTGTGAGGGGCTGATTTCTGTCCCCCACCTTTTACTGCAGTCCCCTTGCACTATATCCCATGCTATTCCCAAGGGTTCTTCAACCCGCAGGGCTGTAGTAGCAAAGATGCAGTTCATGGAAGGATGGGATCCAACCCTTTGTGCCCATCGATAATATATGGTGGAGTAATCCTTCTACAAATAAATTGGGAGTTAAACCAGTTTGTTGCTGTAATGTTTTAATTTTTTAGGGCACAGACTCATAATCAAAGCTCAAGAGTTACCCCTTAAAACTGTTTTACAACCACCAGATATGCATGTATACAGTTAAATCAGATGTTTGGAAGCAAAATCTTAATTTGCTGTTGCAGGTTACAATGCTCGCTGTGATTAATTTGCTGAGTCAGTTGCGATTCCTGTTCTAGTGATCCTTTGATTTGAATGCCACCACTCCAGCCGGTAGATGCCTAATACTCTTTACAGTGCATTAAATAAGTCTGCATTTCTACTTGAATATTCATTCATTATTTAAAACATTTACATCTCACACTCTAAACTTCATCTCCTGGGGCAACTCGCATCAAATATAAAAAACGATTAAAAAATAAACAGTGACCAAAACTGTACAAAGAAATATATAAAACCAAACTAAAAACAGCCCCAAAACAACATACTATCCATTTGACTAAAAAGCAGCAGAAAACTCATTTCATTCAAAAGCATTTCTTCTAGCCTACCTGACATGGATCTGAGGCAGAAGGAGGTTGGCGAAGGTAACAAAGGCCTTTTATGCATGGCTGTTTCCTTCGCAGTCAATCCTCCAGTGTCTAGCAGCGCGTTCCTGAAAGGAAAGCCTGCGCCGGGCTTAGGAGGCAACCCAGCGGCGTCGGCCTCCTAAGGCCTTTTGGCCCAAATTTCAGGAATGGGCTGTGAGGGTCTTTGTGTTGATTATGCATGCCGTTTCCGACCATAAGAGGTTACCTTGCTTTCCCCCTGTGTTTCTCCACATTTTGCCTACGTTTTCAGAGACCTGTTTTATCTCGAATTTGAAACGCGGGCAAAACGCGGGGAAACACAGGGACCGCAAGGCGACCTCTGATGGTCAGAAACAGCATGCGTAATCAAAAGAAAGACCTGAAGTTGTCAGAAGGGTGACCACAAGGGAAACAGCCATGCACAAAAGCCCAAAAACAAACAAGCAAACCTTGCTTTGGGAAGTCGCGTTGGCAAAGCGGGCAAGACTGGAATTCTCACGAGACAGGTCATACAGCTTCACCCTTTCCCCTCCATCCCGACAGCCTCAAAGATAACTAAGGAAAGCTAAGGAAAGCTCCTCTTATGCAAGTTAATATGTATTTTCTGTTGGGTGGAGGTTGGGGAAGACTGGGACAGCCACGGGAAAGCCGTGCGGAAACACAAAGGAACAGATTTAAAAATGGAGAAATAATACTCATTTTTAATGCCTTTAATTAAAACAAACCCCCTCAGGCCTGTCTTAGCCCTTTATTTTTGTTTCTGTTGGGCAGGTTTGCAGAAAAGCGACCAGCCAAGTGGATGCAGCCCAAAAGCTAACTAGGGGTATAATAAACCTCTTTTTGTTCTTTGCCGGGGACTGCAAAACCAGGGTCTCTTTGTGCCTCTGTGAGTTAAAGACCTGGCAGGCCATGATCCATGGCTGCTGGGCTCCATTTAGCTTGGTGATTTGCCAGTTGTGCAGTCACACTGCTGGAGACGTTTCACTTACATGCTTGTGTTTGCAACAGAAAAAAGAATAGAAAAACTTCAGCGCGCACAAAGATGCAAAGCTGGTGACCTGTCATCCAGTTTCCTCTGTTCCATTCATCAGCCTGAGAAATGTTCAGCTGGAGGTTACCTTAATTTCATTTGAGCTATAACCAACCATCCCAAACATGCTGAACCTCAAAAAAAGAAAAGGGGGAAAAAGGCCCATTCCCGTACAACGTTTGTACCTTCAGGGACCCCTAGCACAGTTGATTGAGTATCTGTGATTCTCTATGTGCCTCTGAACAGAGGAGATTCAATTTTTTTGTTCAGTTGTTTCTGTAGCAGAGGGGAAGAAATCAGGGTGATTCCTCCCAAATGTTTCCACAAGTGGTTTGTCTCCTTTTTCTTCTTTATTTTCTATCCCTTCTGGATTGGAAGGAGAACATTTGGGGGCAAAACTGAATACTGTGTGTGCAAGAAAGAAGGATATAACAAAGGCGCTGTTTTGTATTCCACTTGGGTTAAAACACAACAACAGAGAGAGGAGCTGTGTATCAAAGCACCTGGATCTCTCCTCTTGAGCAAGTAAAAATAAAATATTACTCAGCAGGGAGAAATTGGAATGCCACTATCAACTGCATAGAAGGCTTTCTTCCTTTATAACTGTATTGACTTCACAGCTGAAAGGGGAAGTTCAATAAAACTTTAGTAGCAAGAACACCTTCTTTTTGTCCTCTTTAAACTGTAAGAGTGGAGAATGAAAGAAAAGGACCAGGCAGTGTACCTAAGTGCTTCCAGATAAGTTAGGGTTGCCAGGTCCCTCTTCACCACCGGCGGGAGGTTTTTGGGGTGGGGAGGGACTTCAATGCCATAGAGTCCAATTGCCAAAGCAGCCATTTTCTCCAGGGGAACTGATCTCTATCGGCTGGAGATCACTTGTAATAGCGGAAGACGTCCAGCTACTACCTAGAGGTTGGCAACCCTAAGACAAGTTGTCTTCTAAATTACAACCATTCCTTGATATCAGGGCAACAACGTAATTCCTTTTTATCCTAGACATTGCATTTTCTGTCGCAAGTGTAAATTGCTCCAGTAGGGGGCTCTGTTGAGGCAACACTGCCAGGCTGAATAGCGCCGCCCCTCAGGAAGTGGATGGCTCCTGCTGATTCCCACTGGGTATAAATACTTTGAGGGATGCTTTTTTTTTTTGCCTGGTTCTCAGAAGCCTTGGTCAGATGTTTTTCTCAGTTCCTTCCTGAACATTAGGTTTGGAATATTCTGTTTGGATCCAGAGCTTGCTACTATGTGCTTCTCTCCTCCAGCTCTTTCTCTCTATGTATTAGAATCCTGCTCTTTTCCTCCTCTGACTCAAACTCTTCTGTACCTGCACTGTGTTTTTACTCCTTCCTATCTGAATGTTTAGAAGGGAAGGCAGCATGGTATAGCCCAGGAGTGGAGAACGTCAGGCCTGGGGGCCGTTTAAGGCCCACGAAATCATTTGTTCTGGCCCTTTGTGGGTCCTGGCAGATCTCTAGCTCAGAAGGATCTAAGACAGGGGTGGGGAACCTCTGGCCTGCGGGCCATGTAAGGCCCGCGACATCATTTAGTGCGGCCTGCAGACTCCCGCGGAAGCCACCATTGCCACCACAGGGCCATGTGTGTGTGTGTGTGTGTGTGTGTGTGTGTGTGTGAAGGTGTGTGGGAAGTTGGGAAGGCTTCCCCTGATCGCGCTGGGCCGCTTGCACAGCCCGGTGACTCTGTGTGTGTGTGTGGAGGGGAGGAGAAGCTGGGAAGGCTTTCCCCGATTGCCGGGCTGCTTGTGCAGAACCCAGTGAGTGCATGTATCTGTGTGTGTGTGGAGGAGGGGGGAAAGCAGGGAAGGTGTGTGTGTGGGAGGGGAAGCCTCCCTCCCTCCCTCCTCTGCATAGCCTCTCCTAGGTTTGCCAACCTCCAGGTGGTGACTGAAGACCTGGCAACCCTAGCCTCTCCCCACCCCCGCTGGGAGATCTACACCTGGTATGGCCCCTGAATGATGTTATAAATGTGCAAATGGCCCTTGGCAGGAAAATGTTTCCCCACCCCTGGTATAGCCTGATCTCATCAGATCTTGAAAGCTAAGTAGGGTTAATGCTTGGAGGGGAAACCAGCAAGGAAGGTTCTGCAGAAGAAGGCAATGGCGCACCACCTCTGCTTCTCACTTGCCTTGAAAACCCCTTGCTGGGGTAACCGTAAGTTGGCTGCGACTCAATGGCAGTTTGCACATACACATCTGGATGATTATTTGGTTACACACCATGGATCACACCGGAGATTGTTTCAAATTTCTCATCCCTGTTGTTCTACTTTGAAAATTCCCATTTTGATTTTGCTTCTGTCATGGACAAATTGATCTGACAAATCCTTTATTTTAATGGTATTTTACTGCTTCCTTGCACCATTTTCCCCCATTAAAAGTTCATATTTTTCAACGTTATTTATTTATTGTGTACTTAAGGTATTTTTTTATATAATACCTTAAGTACACAATATATATAATACCTTAAGGACACAATACAAATAAATCTTCAAAACCTGGGTCTGACCCCAGGTGTGAGTCCCAATTCTGCCATGGAAACTTGCTGGGTGACCTTGGGCCTCACAGGGTTGTTGTGAGGATAAAATGGAGGAGAGGCAAACAATGTAAGCTGCTTCAGGTCCCCATGGGGGAGATGAAGAAAACGATCAAATAAATAAACAA
Organism: Euleptes europaea; assembly: GCF_029931775.1. Classification (NCBI taxonomy): domain Eukaryota; kingdom Metazoa; phylum Chordata; class Lepidosauria; order Squamata; family Sphaerodactylidae; genus Euleptes; species Euleptes europaea. The sequence continues at coordinate 41,269,079 of NC_079325.1, read as the reverse complement.
ATAAATTTGTGGTGAGTCATAGATTTATTTAAAATTAAAAATTATATTATATGTAAGCCGTTTTTAAAGGCCTGCCGGTCACACTACCAGGGGATTTTATAGTCTCAAAAAATTGCCTTTTGCATGAGGATTTTGTTTAACAACGTTGTTTTCCAGTGTTCAAGCTCCCAAGACGGGATTTATATAAATAAAAGAGGGTGTATTAAGTAACCTAGTAGTTGGCAACTATGTCATCACGGGTTTTCATCAGAGTCATAACAATAATTACAACAAAATTCACTGTATTAATTGTGATAATAAAACAAATGCTAATAAAGTGGGGAGTCCAGGACAAACCTTGGCTGATTTTACAGCTCAAGCCAACAAGTTTAGTTACGCGCTGTAACTTGGCTGCTTTAGAAAATAATTGCTACTCCCATTTACTTGGTGGGGGAAGGAAGGAGTTTGTAGGTGCTTCTGTTTGTTCCAGCACTGGCGTGACTTCAAAACCTCTCAGGCTTTTTCTGTACTCTTGAATCATCTCCCTGGTGTACTCTGCAAAAACGAAAAGATTAAAGGAAGCTAAAATAATTTTTGCCCAATGGGGCACTTTGAGCTTGAGCACTAGGGCTGCTCCCCCACCCCACCAGTGTCTCATAGAAATGAAATTGCTGGGGGGCAGACATGCCTCTCCAGGGAAAGGTTATGGGCATGTTATGCTTTTGCCTTGCTAGCAGCAGACCGGCAGGTGAGGATTGGCTTGTCTTCAGAGATAAGCTTCCATTTTATACTGCAGCGAGTTTCATGTGCCTTCCCTTAGTAAACAATCCCCCCTCAAGCATGGGCTACAATAGTTGAGTCAATCACATTTTGGACTGTTGCCTTTCCTGTAAGGAACTCACAACAACACATATGTATTGTTGCAGTGGAAATACTGTCAATTCACAGCCAACTTATGGGTAGGGTTTTCAAGGCAAGAGATGAACAGAGGTGGTTTGCCATTACCTGCCTCTGCTTCATGATCCTGGACTTCCTTAGTGGTTTCTCATCCAAGTACTAACCAGGGTTGACTCTGCTTAGCTTCCATGATACGATGAGATCTGTGTTGTATTATATAGGGTTGCCAACCTCCTAGGGTTGCCAGCCTCCAGGTAATAGCAGATGATCTCCTGCTATTACAACTGATCTCCAGCCGAAAGAAATCAGTTCACCTGGAGAAAATGGCTGCTTTGGCAATTGGACTCTATGGCATTGAAGTCCCTCCCCTCCCCAAACCCCGCCCTCCCCAGGGTTCACCCCAGAAACCTCCCTCTGGTGGCAAAGAAAGACCTGGCAACCCTATGTAGTAAGGATAAAGTGATGGCAGAAGAGCCAGGTATGCTGCCCTAAGCTCCTTGGAGAAAGGGCAAGGGTAAAAATATAACAGGTAGATTCTGTCCATGGCAGAAGTAAACAAAAGGGGATAAATTTATTGTCCTGGAACGTGTTCTCTGAATGGTTAGGGAATGGTCCAGTAAATCAATCATTTAAGTACAAAAAGCAGAAATCAAATGTCTCCGAGGGAAAGGAGAAAGCTCTTACCAGGAAATACTACTTTCAGGCTGGCACCCCAAATGGCTTCAGCAGCAAGGTGAATTTCCCCCAAGCGCCAGAATCCCCAGCTGTAAAAAGGCGAGCCACATTGCCCATCAACTAAAACCCTGGTGATGCTTTCAGACACAGTGAACAGCTTCTTGGGAAGATCTCAAACATGACATTGCTGTGAAAAACTTACAACCGTATCCTGAGTGTGCTTACTTGTTAGCCAAAATGCCTGGTTACGAATTATTATATGGGGGAATTAGCGTCCAATAACCGGCAATAGGACGTAACTTAAGCAGGATGCGACCTTTGTCTACCAGAGTCCATACCATGACCAGAAAATGAGGCAGAAGCAGTGGAATTAGGTTTAAAAGAATTTTACTCAAATTATATGTTCGCACACGCATACAAAATTACACATACACATCACACAGTCAGAGCCTAAGAAATAAAGGTGGTAGCATAGAGACGTCCGCCACTGTGGCAGGTTCCTTGAAGAGGGGAAATACTTCCCCTGATCCAGAAGCGGACTTCCAAGGGTCCATGCAGCTACAGGAGGGGGAAGGGGGTAGGGGGGGGACTCCCCATGGCTTAACCAGCGGGGCTGGAGAGCTGGGTGGTCTGGCATTGCTACCCAGACCGACAGAGTAACAGCAAGTATGCCAGGGGAAGATCTAAGGTAGCGTATGGACTAAGGAGACCCCAGTTATAGCTTTTCCTGGGGTGGGGTAATGAGATCACCCCTTCGTGGTTCCCATTGTGGAACAAAGGTGACAATAACACTAATGGTCGGCTGCCGGGGTGGGGCAAAAGGGCAATTGATACGTGCTATTCTACTCCTACTGATTTGCGCAATTCCGGGAGAACCGGGAGTCGGTTGCTGAGAGGATTAACAAGCTGGAACAAAGACGCGTGCAGCTGGGTCTGGGACGGGTAGCTTTGCATTGCCGGGGGAGCGATCCTCCTTTACTGCTATCCGATGGGCCATCAATCATGCCGATATTGCGGAGAGAGGGGGGGATTGGCGACGACTACCTGCTTGGCAATTCCTTTCAAAATGGCTTCTGCTGGAACGGGCGCACAGGAAAATGGATTCCCTCTGGTTCACAGGGGGGGTTGACCTGGCCGTGGTTCCTTGGCTGCCTGTTTCCGCGGGGTGGTGCGGGAGCCCTTCTATAGCATTTTGGGGCTGGCCGCATGTCTGGAACAGTGACAACACGTGTGCACTGGGGTTGCCAAATGGCCAGTCTGGGAGATTAGCAACCCGTTTGCTTACATACTCAGAGGTAAGTCCCACGATATTCAGCCTCGCTTTCTGGTAAGTATGCTTGGGATTGCAGCCTTATTGTATTTGGGATATGTTCATAGTCTCAAGCCAAATTCCAATGTATAGGGACACACAAACACAAACACAAACTTTGGTTTTGCTGGCCATAGCTAGACAGTATGCTTGCTGTTTCTCTCCAGCCCCCCCATTTCCCCTGCCTTTTTTCAAACTGCTTTTGAGGTGGTCTGATTTGCCTGTAAGGGGGGAGAAGCTGAGCTGCATCAAAAACCTGGTGTGGAAAAACCCAGGGAGAGAGCCTCGATCCACACGTTCACCTGGGGTGAAATTTTCTTTATCCCTCACCCCCTTATCCGCACTTGTGCGAAATGTTATCAAGCCATCTTTGTGTAAAATGAGGGAGGGAGTATATTTCCCCACATCCCTTGGTTCCCTGAATCAATATTATCTGGAAAACACACATGGAGTGTTTTCCTCCCCACCATCAATATCCCCCACATGTCTACGTTGTCTGGGATTAAAAAAAAACCCTTCTCTAATCGCAAAAATCAGATGATTTGGGCATGAGTGTGTGTGATTTTATACCGCAGGTGATTTTTGTTTAACAAAAAAGAAAGAAAAGAAAAAAGACTCACAGCCCATTCCTGAGGTGAGGGACCAGAACCAACGGGTTGACATTAAAGGAGTTTCGGCTAAACATTAAGAAGAACTGCCTGATAGTTAGAGTGGTTCATCAGTAGATCAGGCTTCCTCGGGAGGTGGTGGACTCTCCTTCTTTGGAGATTTTTGAGGCTAGATTGTGGTGTTGGAGGAGAATGCCATGGACCGCCAAAAAGACAAATAAGTGAGATCTAGATCAAATCAAGACTGAATTGTTTCTAGAAGCTAAAATGACTAAACTGAGGCTATCTCCAACAAAAGAACCTTGAGCTTGTTTGGAGGTTCTAGCAGGGGAGTTCAGCTATCATATACCCTTGACCAAAGAATGGTACACTCCTATCTGGGATGGTCGTCCTCTTCTACCAAGCGCACAGCTTCGGGAGGGATGCACATGGAGTGGTGAGGGAGGTAGGGAACACCCACCTAGCCAGCCAGATCAGCCGAATCAACCCTGGCAATCAATGGAGTGACCGATGTCGCAGCCAGATCACCCTCACATCCAACTGAGGCTATCGTATTTTGGTCACATTACGAGAAGACAATACTCACTTGAAAAGACACCAATGCGAGGAAAAGTCGAAGGCAGCAGGAAAAGAGGAAGACCCAACATGAGATAGATTGACTCTATAAAGGAAGCCACGGCCCTCAGTTTGCAAGACCTGAGCAAGGCTGTTAATGATAGGACATTTTGGATGACATAGGTTCATAGGGTCGCCAGGAGTCAGAAGCGACTTGATGGCAGGAGTCAGAAGGGACTTGACTTAACACACACACAGATGGCCATCTGACATCAAGGCTGATTCTGTGAACTTAGGCAGCTCATGAGAGGGTGGGCAGGAACGGATGAGTCAGTGCTTGGCTCTCGTGACTCTTTCTTTCATGCCCAGGGTAATACTGGCGATTGCCAGTTTGGGGTCAGGAAGGAATTTTCCTCCAGGCCAAATTGGCCAGGGATCCTGGAAGTTTTTTTGCTTTTCTCTGGGCATAGAGCAGGGGTCACTGAGGGAGTGGGAGGGAGGTAGTTGCAAATGTCCTGCATTGTGCAGGGGGCTGGACTAGATGACCTTTAAGGGACCTTCCATTTCTGTTTCTAAGAGTGCCACTTAGGGTTGCCACTTCTGCGTTGGGAAATTCCAGCAGATTTGAGGGTGGAGCCTGGGAAGGGCAGGGTTTGGGGAGGGGAGGGACCTCAGCAGAGTATAATGCCATTGAGCCCACTTCTAAAGCAGCCATTTTCTCCAGAGGAACTGATCTCTGTAGTCAGGAGATCTATTGTAATTCCAGGAGATTTCCAGGCCCCACCTGGAGGTTAGCAATAGGGTTGCCAGGTCCCTCTTCGCCACCGGTGAGAGGTTTTTGTGGCGGAGCCTGAGGAGAGTGGGGTTTGGGGAGCGGAGGGACTTCAATGCCATAGAGTTCAATAGCCAAAGTGGCCCTTTTCTCCAGGTGAGCTGATCTCTATCGGATGGAGATCAGTTGTAATAGCAGGAAATCTCCAGCTAGTACCTGGAGGTTGGCAACCCTAGTTAGCAACCACAGTGCCACTACTAAAAAGGCCCAGTTTCTTGTGTCCTCCTACTAACTTCAGGATGTGGGGGTGGGGGCACAGTGAACGGGGTTTCTAGCTGACCTCGGCTGTTGGAAAAGTCCCTGTGGGATTAAGGAGTCAGGCGAAGCGTGAAGCCCCTCAGCATGTAGGTAATGAGAGGGGACAGGAGCAGCTCCGAATCAGGAAAGCACTGGAGGAATGTCAAAGGAAGCCACAAGAGTTTTGGTAAGATTTGTGAAATTCCTAAAGCCGAAACACTGCAGGCAGAATGAGAACCCTCCTGTTCAGGCAAAACATCTCAGGAATTCCAAAGGAAGTTTTCAGCGCTTAATCTTTTCCATGAAGTCTTAGCCTCAAATCCTTTGTCTCCATCACCAGCTGAGCCAAAGCCTGAGGGTCAGACAAGACGAGGCTCTGGAAGATCCATGAAGGGATCTCTCCCCCCACCAACACATATTTAATTGCTAAAAAAATTAAACCAGATTAGTGGCACGGGCTATTAATAACTCTCCCCCCATGCCATTTTACTGACAAACAGCCCCCAGTATTCAGAGCTGCTGTTGGTTTACTGGTGGAAATGTAAAAATGTTGCCTGGATGTTTTCCCCAAAGAGGCAAATAGCAGGTCCAGGGTGCCACTTGAGGTCAGAAAACAGCAGGGTGGGAAAGGGTTATTCCTCCCCCCATTGTGCAGTGGGCCCAGTCTGAACTGTGCATGCATGCTGAAGATCTATTGAGGGACTATCTAGCATTTAGTCAGCTCTAAGCATGTATAATGCATCTGTTCTCATTCCCCTTCTGCTATCACGGCCTCACCTTTCCCTACACATGGATGGCACTTTCTAATATATTTGTTTTCCTGATCAGTGATGACCCGAAATGTGTCAAGATATTATCTTGCAATGTTTTGCATTGAAACAATTTGCAGCATTTCCCCCCCTGAAAGGAATATCTTAGCCCAACTTTTTGCTGTTCTGAACATGGGATGATTTATTTATTCAGTGGTGTGGTTGTGCGCAGGTGTAAGGTTCAGCTATGGAGCAGAAGTTTGACTGGGAGAGACGGATGTGCCTGCCAATAGCCCTTTCTTTAGATCTGGGTCAGCCAGCATGTTAGATATTTTGTGCAAAATGACGCGCGTGTTTGGAAATCTCCAATGTGTTTTTTTTTCTTCCTTGCAGAGGGAGGGAAACCCATGCTTGAGTTTTGGAATTAGGCCCAGAAAACCCTTTGGGATTTAGGAATCTAGTCTTATCCAGGTGTGCCTGGAGCTGGAGGGCAGTCACCTGCTTGAAACACCACAACCTCCTTGGTTTCCTTTAATCTCCAGGGGCCCCTTTAATAATGTGTAATTGGGCTAAAGAGAGGGGTTGTGCTGAAATGTCTTGGAGGCTGAATGGAGTAAATCAGCACTGGGAAAGAAAGGCACTCTGCACATGCTCAGAGGCACTCTCCCTCTCCAGGTACAGTGGAGTACAATCCTGAGCTTCCAAGCCTGATTCATCTGAAGTGCTTAATTTCTAAAATAAGAAGTGCTGAACCTCAGTCTCAGATGTCTGTATGGCTACTCAGTAATTTTGAAAATTAATTCTGTGGATGCTCAGAGGTTGTTTCACATCCAGACTAAGTCCTGGGGATTCATCTTGCCTAAAGCACTCCTTCTGTGTTTGTTAAACTATTATGTTAATATGGCAATATGCATTTGGCTGGACATCATACTGTGTTTTTTTTTAAATTATATTTATTCAATAAAATTAACAACAGCAAAAAAACATATAGAAAAATATACAGCAGTCTTCATAATTTAAAATACAAAATATATATGTATGTAAACTTAAGAAAACACACCCTGAATTTCTATATTACAGCTTCACGGTTTAGTAGTCCTCTATAAAATAGCTAGACTGTCATCGCAGAAAGTTGTCCTTTCCCACCCTTGATTATAAGATTTTCCATTTTATTTACAGTTCGTAACCATAGCTCGTCTAGGTTCATTGTATCACCATTTTTCTGATAAGTTAACTTGATTTATACATGTATTTCTTTTACTTTAACCAACCATTCCTCTATCTTTGGAGTCGTTTTTTGTTTCCAATGCCTGGCAAAAGTCATTCTAGCAGCAGTTATCATGTGTAACCCCATACATCGTTTATCTTTAGTTAGGTTAGGGGCTAAATTTAACAAAAGTATCTCAGGTTTACATGGGATATCAATCTCCATTCCAACAGACAGATATTTCACTATTTCAGTGCAGAACGTAATAGCTCTCTCACACTTCCACCACATATGAATGAAGTCTGCTTGTTTTTTATCGCATTATCGCAGTACCAGCAATTATCGTTCATTGATTTGTAGATTTTACTTATTCTAACTGGAGTTAAATGCCACGTATATACCATCTTAATTATATTTTCTCTTATTTGCAAGCTAACTGAGAAATCCAATCCCTTTGAAAAAATATATTCCCATTCTTGATCGCTCAATGGTTTATCTAAATAAATGTTCCATTTGTCCCTATAGCCTAATGTTGAATTTGAATTTTCTTTTACTAAAATTGTATATATTTTTGAAGTTGAAACTTTATCTTGAAGCATTAATTTCTCAAACTCAGATTTTTCTCTAGTTCCAGTTAATTCTTTTTCTTTTAAATTATTCCAATACTTTTTCATTTGTAAATATTCTATAAAGGTAATATTAACTTCTTTCTTATCCAATTCTTTTTTCTAGAGGTTCTAAATTATTATTATTTTTAATCCAATATTAATAATCATTCTGTTTATCTGTCTTTATTCTGCGAGGGAGTTGGAATTCTGGGTTCTCGGCTAAGATGTTCCAAAGGAAGCAAGACAGTGGGGAAATATCTGGGGCTAGTTTCTCTCTTAATACAGCCCATTGTTTTAGAATGGTATTAATGCAGTTATTATCTTTATTATAAAAAAACTTCCTATCATTTTTTTTACCCATGGCCATATATTTAGCGGAAATTTAACAAAATCTTGTTCAATTTTAATATAAGGTTCCTTTTCATCGTTTACTACCCATGATTTTAACCACTTTACCCTAGCTACCTGATAATATACTAGTAAATTTGGCATTCCTATCCCATCTTTGCCTTTAAGTTCATATAGATTGCTATTTCTGAATCTGTTTTTTTATTCTGCCAAATAAATCTATTACAGATCTTTTGCCATTCTTCAATCATTTTCTTTGGTATATCTACAAATAAGTTATTGAAAATAAAATTTATTTTTGGTAAGATTATCATTTTAATTAAATTGACTCGACCTAGAAGTGTGACATTTAGAGGAAGCCATTTTTGGACATATTCTTTTAGTTCTTTAGCTATATTCCTGCAATTTAAATTTAAACATTTAGTTCTATCTTTACTTAGCCAGATACCTAGATATTTAACATTTTCTGCTTTTCTTAGATCTTCTGCCCATATTTGTTTCTCCTTTTTGTTGTCAAGGTTAAAAAAAATAACGTCTGATTTATTTGCATTTAATTTGTATCCAGATATTTTACTAAACTCTGTGATAACTTTTTCTAATCTCCGTTCCAGATGTATCTGTTTCTGTTAGAAAGAGCACTATGTCATCTGCATAAATGCTTAATTTAAATTCTTCGCCTTTAATCCGTATGCCTTTAATTTGATTATTATCTCTTATTGAGATTGCTAAAGATTCTAGAGATGGAGCATATAATAGAGCAGACAGAGGGCAGCCTTGCCTAACCCTTCACATGATGTCAAAACTTTCTATTATTTCCCCATTAATTCTTATTTTAGCTTGACATTTATTATATATGAAGTTAATCCATTTGTAAAAATTTTCTCCGAAACTAAAACTAAGCATGGTTTCTTTCAAATATTGGTGTTCCACTCTATCAAATGCTTTTTCAGCATCTAAGAATAAATAAGCAGCTTTATCTGTTGTCTTCTTTATGTATTCCTGCAGGTTAAAAATTTTCCGGATGTTCGATGTTAAATATCCTTTAGGGATGAAACCTGTTTGGTCTGGATTAACATATTTGTTTATTATTTGTCGTAATCTATTTGCTAAAATTGAAGTTAGGATTTTATAGTCAATATTTAGAAGACTAATGGGTCTATAGGAGCTAGTTAGAGTTGGGTCTTTTTCTGGTTTGGGAATAACTATAATGTTACTTTCTGCCCACATATTTGGTAATTTTCCGTTTCTAAAAATATCATTTAATGCTTTAAGTAATGGAATTTTAATTATGTGACTTAATTTTTTAAATAAAATTCAGCTATATAGCTATCCGGATCCGGGGCTTTATTAACTTTCACATTTTGAATAGCCGTTTCTATTTCTTGTATGATAATATCTTTTCCCATAAACTCCTTATCATCTAAGTTTAGTTTAGGTATATTGGTTTTTTGTAAAAACGTTTTGATATTATCTCTTTCTACAGAACCTGCCTTGTATAATTCCTGGTATGGGATGGGATGAAGGGCCTGAAATCTATGGTGAACTGCACAAGCTCAGAGTTCAGTACAAAATTTGTAAATTAAAAAAAAAAGAATTGTTAAATCGTCCATTTTTATTTGGAAACAAGACTGGGCAATTCAGAAAGACAAAATCAAAGGGAAAATTCAGATAAGAATGATAGGTACTAAAGGAATCATATCTCATGGTTTTGATTCAAAAATAATTGTACTGTTTTTGTTTCCCCCCCTGGCTGAATCAAACTGATATTTAAAAAAGATTTTCAGATCATTTCCTCTTTCTTCCTGCCAAATTTTTAAAATTACATTTACAAAAATTGTATTTATTTATATTATATTTTATTTATACCCCACCCTTTCCCAGCCAAGCCGTGCTCAGGGTGGCTTCCAACAATAATGCATTCTAATATAAAATATATAATATGAATTAAAAAAACCACACAATTTAAAACTATAAATTCCAATTTAACTTAAAAGATGGCATTCTAGTTACATGCCTACTATATATGATATACTAAATATTCTCAGTGGTGAGTTGGTGGGGAGCAGGTGACCAACAATGCCCCCAAAATTCATGGATCCTCCAAAGAGCCGAGACAAGAGGGGGGGAAGGGGGAAGGTAAAAAAGGAAAGGAAGGAAAAGAAGGAGGGGAAGGCCAGCTGATATGCTTAACCATTGCTGCCTCAACCCCATCCCTGGCAGAACATCTCTTCCTTATAGGCCCTGTGGAATTGAGCTAAGCCCCACAGGACACGGATCTCATTAGAAAGTGAGTTCCACCAAGCTGGGGCCAGAGCCAAAAAGGCCCTGGCCCTGGATGAGGACATAAAACAAAAAGGGTTGGGCTGAACAACGCTAAAATAACAACAAATATATTAGTTTTAATATGGTCACAGTATAGTTAAAAACACAGGGCCTATAGTGTAGGCTCACTATTCCCAATAGATAAATACATATGACACATACATAGTTGATGTATATCCATACAATGACCAAACTAGGACCAGAGGCGTTTCGGCCTCATATAGGCCTTCCTCAGTGGTCATACATAAAATTATAATATAGTACCCATCCTAATATATTCAATCTCATAATACAAGGAGAAAAATATATAAAAGCCCTTTTGTACAAGACCCCTCATGAGGCGGCACTTCCGGTTGTAAACCGGAAGTGACGTACACGCGCGTTGGTGCATCGGCGCACGCGCGATCCCCTCAGCTCTGCCCCAAAATCCTCCCACCAGAGGAGAGGGGGGACCTGGCAGCCCTATTCTGGGGCCAGGGACCACCAGCAAGCTGTTTCCTGAGGAGCGTAAAGCTCTCTGGGGGGTATATCAGGAGAGGCGTTCCCATACATACAAAGGTCCCAGACCATTTAGGGTTTTTAAGGCAAGTACCAAAACCTTGAGCTTGATCCCGTATTCAACCTGGAGCCTGTGCAGCCGGCAGAGCAGAGGTTGTAAATGTGCTCTCCAAGGTAATGTTATTGTTGTGTGATTTGTGTACAAGCGTATAACAAATGAACCATAAATGGGCAAAAAAGAATAGAGAAAGGGCATAATCGTACATTACTAATTTAAACATTTCACAAGTATCCCTGATTTCAGAACAGGAGCTACTAGAATACCTGTCTTATTCTTATGGAGAGAGAGAAACAGATACATAAACCCATTTGGAGAACTTGTAGAATTGTTGATCTCATTCGTTTGACAACCATACTCATACTCTTCAATATATTGTCGGTGGAAATAGGAATTCTCTTGCTTACCTATTTGTACGTCAAGGATCACTGCCCAAGCATCAGCATCCTCTTGGGTATTACCCATTGTGGAGGCTCTTCTCTGCTTGCCGTACAGTGTGTTAATTTACTATGCAGTTCCATCTGAAACATCTGCATGAGTAAAGTGACCATAACAATTGCCTTTTAAAAATGCTTGTTGAGTTTCACCAAGGAGTTCGTGGCACATAGTATAAAATGGCTGCTCTAAAATGCATGCCCTGACCTGGATGGCCCAGGCTAGCCTGATCTCGTCAGATTTCAGAAGCTGAGCAGGGTCAGCCCTGGTTAGTATTTGGATGGGAGATCACCAAGGAATACCAGGGTTGCTGTGCAGAGGCAGGCACTGGCAAACCACCTCTGTTAGTCTGTTGCCATGAAAACCCCAAAAAGGGGTCGCCATAAGTCGGCTGTGACTTGAAGGCACTCTACACACACACACACCAAATGCATAGAGCAAGATTTGATCTTTGGGTAGGCACTGATGGACGTGGACAATGGAAAGCTGTACTATGTGCATCTGCAATGCTAATACATCTTTTAAAAATACATCCCCCCAAATATCCCGAAAGGGGCCAGAGATTTTGCAGGGACAAGTCAGAGAAAAGAGAAATGGTCCCTGGAAAACAGGGGCAGTTTGAACACATGGGTGTCAGCAGGCACCTTTTGATCAAGTCTGGATCCAGCTCCAGCTGAGAAACCTCTCTCCTGGGAACACATATAGATAACATTAATGGCATTCATTCTGATTTATTTAAATTTCTGTTAATTGCTTTGAGAACCAATTATACTAAAAATGAGATAAAAATATAATGCCTATGGCTGAGGACAGTGATGGTTGCATACTACTTGGCATCTCTGCTGGCCCTCTCAGGGAATCTTCCCCTGCTGTTTTTGTGCTATATAAGTATTTTAGATATTATTAATTTTAGGTTTTGCCCAGCCTGGATGACCCAGGCTAGTCTGATCTTGTCAGATCTCAGAAGCTAAGCAGGGTCATCCCTGGTTAGTATTTGGATGGGAGACCACCAAGGAAGTCCAGGGTTGCTATACAGAGGAAGGCACTGGCAAGCCACCTTTGTTAGTCTCTTGCCTTGAAAACCCCATAACGGGTTGCCATAAGTCGGCTGTGACTTGACGGCATTTTACACGCACACACAATCTTTTTATAGTTTTCTATTGTATTGGCTTGTATGGCCTAGTTTTACCTAATGTTAGCTGCTCTGAGTAGGGTTGCCAGCTCCAGGTTGGGAAATACCTAGAGATTTTTGGGGCAGAGCCTGAGGAGGGCAGGGTTTGGGGAGGGTAGGGATTTCAATGCCATAGAGTCCAATTGCTAAAGCGGCCATTTTCTCCAGGGGAACTGATCTCTATCGGCCGGAGATCAGTTATAATATCAGGAGATCTCCAGCTAGTACCTGGAGGTTGGCAACCCTAGCTTTGAGCCTGACTTCATTGGGGACAACAGGATATAAAATCAAATAAATAAAAATAATAAATAAAATTTTGGCCCATAGTGAGTGAGGAGAGGTGAGAAAGTCGTGCTACAGGGGTGGAAATTCTACCACCAGAAATAAATTTCAGTGGCATCCAAGCCAATCTGGGGAGGAGAGGAAAAATCCCCTTTCTCTTAATGTTGTAGTCCCTCCCCAATGTGTAGATGAACTTTCTTTTCAAACTCCTGTGGAGATGTTGCCAGGTTCACAAAACCAGGTGTTTGAACTGCAGCCAATCCTGGCCTTTTGAAGCAAGTGCCTGTAAGATACACATTCCCAAAGCTGCATAAATTGTTTTATTCACACGTTATCATTATTAGGTGTTCTTAAAAGAATAACAGGTGTATTTAGGGTTGCCAGGTCCCTCTGTGCCACTGGCAGGAGGTTTTTGGGGTGGAGCCTGAGGAGGGTGGGGTTTGAGGAGGGGAGGGACTTCAATGCCATAGAGTCCAATTGGCAAATTGGCCATTTTCTCCAGGGGAACTGATCTCTATTGGCTAGAAATCAGTTGTAATAGCAGGAGATCTCCAGCTACTACCTGGAGGTTGGCAACCCTAGGTGTATTAAATAGATGGATCAGCACTGAAAACAGGCTCTATAGAAAGTCAAATCTCATATAAACGTCATCCAGAGACAGGCTGGTTTTTTTTCTTCAAAAACACATTTCTGCAGGGAAATTAGTTGGTATGTTTTAAGACGGGCCATGGAAACCAAGACAAAATCGGCTGCTTGCGGAGGGGGAAGCCTTGCTTCCACACCAAATCCATCTTTCAACGTTAAAAACAGGCATTTAGACGTAATAATATATCAAAATGTAAAATGCCTTCTAATTATGAAATCCATGTAAGTGCATTATTGAAGGACCACAGCTAGAATCCAGAGCTGGTCTGAGGATCCCAGCGTGGGCTTTGCTCTAATCTGGATCAGATGGCATCGCCTTTTAACATGTGCACTGAATTTGGAAGGCTCTCAACTGATGGTGCGGTCGGAGGGGAAGAGAGGGTTACCCTGCATCACAAAAGCGGCATAGAACTGTGCAGCTCACTTGACAGGAGATCTAGGGAGTGGGGGGATAGGTGGCCTCTGTCAATGGCAGATTGATCTCAGTAGGGTGACCTAGTTAAATAATTTTAGATAAATAAACACAGGAGAGGGCAAGTTTGTCTCGTTTTACCAAAGGCATGGGCTCCCCCCCCCCACCATGGATGAGAGTTCTGGGAAAGGAGATTTGCAAGAGATTTGGCTCATATATTCAGGTTGTGTTTCTCTATCAGCCTCTGAACTTTGCAGGGCAGTGTATATTCTGCAATAATAATTTTAAAAAGTATTCCCTGACAACTCCAGTTCTGCACTAAGAAAACCAAAAATCCACAATCCTGCCTAAATTATGCAATTTGAACACAATGTATTCCGCTGTTTTTGTTAACTAATTGATTCTGGTTTTGGAAGATGTGGGGAAAGGTAAGTAGTCAGTAGAGAACTCCAAAACTACCTCCAACTACTGGGAAATATTCATAAGCCTCTCAGCCTGGTAAGATTTCAGCAGGCACGGTCCATATATTTTCAAGGGCTATAAACATGGTGCCATGGTGCAGAGTGGTAAGCTGCAGTGCTGCAGTCAAAAGCTCTGCTCACGACCTGAGTTCGATCCCAGCGGAAGTTGGTTTCAGGTAGCCGGCTCAAGGTTGACTCAGCCTTCCATCCTTCCGAGGTCGGTAAAATGAGTACCCAGCTTGCTGGGGGTAAAGGGAAGATGACTGGGGAAGGCACTGGCAAACCACCCCATAAACATAGTCTGCCTAGTAAATGTCAGGATGTGACGTCACCCCATGGGTCAGGAATAGGGTTGCCAACCTCCAGGTAGTAGCAGGAGATCTCCTGCTATTACAACTGATCTCCAGCCGATAGAGATCAGTTCACCTGGAGAAAATGGCCACTTTGCCAATTGGACTGTATGGCATTGAAGTCCCTCCCCTCCCCAAACCCCACCCTCCTCAGGCTCCACCCAAAAAACCTCCTGCCGGTAGCAAAGAGGGACCTGGCAACCCTAGTCAAGAATGACCCGGTGCTTGCACAGGGGACTACCTTTATCTAAAAAAAACCACCCTGAAATTATTAGACAGTTAGATTCTGCGCCCACTGTAGGGTTGCCTGCTCCGGATTGGGAAATACTTGGAGATTTTTGAGGTGGAGCCTGAGGAGGCAGAGTTTGAGGAGGGGAGGGACTTCAATGCCATAGAGTCCAATTGCCAAAGCAGCCATTTTCTCCAGGTGAACTGATCTCTATTGGCTGGTGATCAGTTGTAATAGCAGAGGAGCACCAGCTACTACCGGGAGGTTGGCAACCCTAACCCATTAGCACATTCTCTGTTTCTGTGCCACTGAGCACTGCTTTTATGCCTTGATTCAGTGAGGGAGGTATGAGTGCAGAAAGTAGTTTGTATGCATGGATACCCTTGCTGGATTAGTAGGGTTGCAAACTCTGTAAAACGGATTAAAACAGGTACATGGCATAAATGGTGTAAAAATGGCATTGAAATGACTTAAAAGCAGCCTAAGAAATAGTGGCCTAGCTCACCTGTTAAGATTATCTTCCCAAGGCTTGTTCTCTGTGCCCCTGTCTGCAGAGGCAAGGTGGGTGGTGACCAGAGGCAGGCCTATTTCCGTAGCCTCTAGGGACCTGGGTAGGGTTGCCAGGTCCCTCTTCACCACCGGCAGGATGTTTTCGGGGCGGAGCCTGAGGAGGGCGGGGTTTGGAGAGGGGCGGGACTTCAATGCCATAGAGTCCAATGGCCAAAGCTGCCATTTTCTCCTGGTGAACTGATCTCTATCAGCTTGAAATCAGTGGTAATAGCAGGAGATCTCCAGCTAGTACCTGGAAGTTGGCAACCCTAGACCTGGGGATCCCCTGGCATTATCTCCAGACAACAGAGGTTAGTTCCCATAGAGAAAATTGATGCTTTCTAAGCTGGACTCTTTGGCATTTGCACCCCACTGAGGTCCCTGTTCTCTCCAGGCTCTACTCCCAAATCCCCAGGAGCTTCCCAAACTGGATCTGGCTACCCTACATCCCCTGCTGGTGGCCAGGGGGGACCTGGCAACCCTATCTGGGTCCTGGCTCTTGGAGCACCCTTCCCATTAAGGCTCACATAGTCTCTATCTTACTTTTCTTTAGGCGCCAGGCCAAAACATTTCTTTTTACCTCAACTTTTAACTGAGGGGCTTTTACCTTTTCAAAGCTAAAGTATGGTCTGCTTCTAGCCTAGGGACTGTTTTTATAAAAATCTGTTTTTAGACTGTTGCGTTATGATTTTTTTTACCCCCTTGGCTTATTTTTATGGTTTGTTTATTATTGGTCATTTTTTATGCTGCTGCTTCTATGACTTTGCTGAGCAGGCCTCAGTAGATGCACCATATACATTTTCTAAATAAATAAGATCATCTACACAAACTAGGGTTGGCAGGTCCCTCTTTGCCACCAGTGGGAGGTTTTTGGGGGCAGAAAGTTCCATTAAGTTAAAGGTAAAGGTAGTCCCCTGTGCAAGCACCGGGTCATTACTGACTCATGGGGTGACATTGCATCCCAATGTTTACCAGGCAGACTGTGTTTATGTGGTGGTTTGCCAGTGCCTTCCCCAGTCATCTACACTTTACCCCCAGCAAGCTGGGTACTCATTTTACCAACCTTGGAATAATGGAAGGCTGAGTCAACCTTGAGCTGGCTACCTGAAACCGATTTTTGTCGAGATTGAACTCAGGTACAGCTGACATAAGCAACCCCACAGGGTTTTCAGGGCAAGAGACATTCAGAAGAAGCTTGCCTTTATCTGCCTCCACATAGCAACCCTGGCCTTCCTTGGTGGTCTTCCATCCAAGTACCAACGCGAAAGCCAGTTAGTAACAGCTCGCGTTGGTCGCTGAGGAAGGCTCTTGTTAAGCCGAAACAGAAAGACAACCGGACTTCTGTATAAATGAAGAACTAACTTTCTTACCTCTTGAACGACAAGACGTTTCATACAGCTATAAGGACTGCAAAAGGACTATAAGAAATGGGCATTGTACCTATAATTTTGTACCTTTAGTTTTGTGTTCTTTGACAATGATATATAGTGTATATGACAACTGAAATAACACTATTATAAGTATATACTTTTGATTTATTTACTATCTTTGCAACCGTTGCTGTTTTGGGTTTGCTTAAGTAACTACACAGCACACTAACGTTTGTTTGCCAGTACCTGGAGGTTGGCAACCCTAGAAAGCCTAACTTGCAAAGTAGGAGCTGAAGCTCTAAAAGTCCCAGGAACGTTTTCCCACACTTGGACTTTGGGCAGCAGCAATTAATTTTTGTCCTTTCGGGCTCTGGATATTTCTGTTCCTTAGAAGGACAGAGCCTTCCTGGAATCCCAGCTCTTGCTGAACATTTGAAAACAAACCACAAGGCAGCCCGGCGGGGGGAGCAGCCGCGTTGACCTTAGGATCAAAGGAGAATGTCGCAGATCTGGCCTGAGTGTGAAGTGAGCTTGTTTTAACTTAACAATGTCAAAATACTAGTGAACAAAAAACATGAAGAAAGCTCCCCCGTGGCTTGCGAGTGATAGCGGGAATCCTTTCCTGCTGTCTGTCCACATGGTTCATGCTAGCAAGCAGAGGGGGGTGGGGAGGAAGAGGAGAATGTCAAGAAATGGAAGGTTTGGAATTTGAGTTATTGGTGAAGAGGCAAGCCAGAAGCGAGTTTCAGAAATGGGATCACTTCCTTTAACATTCTGATGAACGTTTTACCTAAGGATGGTTTCAAGTTTCTTATCCTTGGTATTTCGACATGAAAATCCCTCATGCATACTGGAACCTGTGCTTATTTATTTTAGCGCTATTTTGAGGTTCCTTGCACTGGATTTCCCACATGAAATGTTCACATTTTACAAGAATATTTGTGCAACTAGAAATCATCATTCTATGTATATTATACATACATTTATGCTGTATTTATAAGTACCATATCAATTGCATATAAAAACTGCACAATAGGAGTATACAATACAAATCACTTTGCAAAACCGACAGCAAGGAGAACTGAAATTAGAAAAAGAAGTGAAATAGGGAATATTTGCTAATTCTGGAGGGAAAGCTCCAAACAGACCACAAATGTGCTTTAGATGTACTTCAGGCAGCAGATCTGAGAACCTCTAAGGAATCTCTTATTATTATTTTTTTTTTTGTTTATCAACTTTAAGGTTGACAATGAGGAAACTGAAATTGTTCAAGACTTTCTATTCCTTGGCTCCATCATCAACCAAAAGGGAGACTGCAGCCAAGAAATCAGAAGGAGATTGAGACTGGGAAGAGCAGCCATGAAGGAGCTAGAAAGGATTCTTAAGAGTAAGGATGTGTCACTGGCAACCAAGATCAGGTTAATTCATGCCATCGTATTCCCTATTACTATGTATGGGTGTGAAAGCTGGACAGTGAAGAAAGCTGATAGGAAGAAAATATATTCCTTTGAAATGTGGTGTTGGAGGAGAGTGTTACAGATACCGTGGACTGCCAAAAACACCCAACAAATCAGTGGGTTGCTTATAGATCAAATCAAGCTGAACTGACCCTAGAAGCTGAAATGACTAAACTGAGGCTGTTGTACTTTGGTCACATTGTGAGAAGAGTCACTGGAAAAGACAATCATGCTAGGAAAAGTTGAGGGCAGCAGGAAAAGAGGAAGACCCAACAAAAGATGGATTGACTCTATAAAGGAAACCACTGCCCTCAATTTGCAAGATCTGAGCAAAGTTGTTAAGGATAGGACGTTTTGGAGGACACTGATTCGTAGGGTCACCATGAGTTGGAAGCGACTTGATGGCACTTAACACACACATAAAGAATCTCTTGCTTTGGCCTGGATGGCCCAGGCTAGCTCGATCTCATCAGAGCTCATAAGCTAAGGAGGGTCGACCCTGGTTAATACTTGGATGGGAGACCACTGAGGAAGTCCAGGGTTGCTACACAGAGGCAGGCAATGGCAAACCACCTCTATTTGTCTCTTGTCTTGAAAACTTTATGGGGTCACCATAAGTTAGCTGTGACTCAACAGCACTTCCACCAAGGAAACTCTTATCACACTTCCCTTCAGTGGAAGGTCCTATAGTTGGAACTGATGGATTTTTATCTGGTGTCTCCCACTACAGCTGTGCTTTGTAGTGATCCAGCTTTGAAAGTGGTCTGGTTCAACTCAGATATCTCCATTTCAATTTAACTTTTCCCTTCTGCAAAACAAACTAGATCTGTGATTGGATCCTCCTTGCATTTTGAAAATGCAGATAGAAGGCACACGGTACAGTCTAGGGCTTATTTGACTGGAATCTGTGCAGGATATGGGTGGGAATTAACTCTTTTTCTTTCTGAGTGTGGAAGAAATTGGCCCAAATTGACCCATTCAGTATCAGCCCTTAAAGGAAAAAGAGAGTCTATTTTCCTTTGAGGGCTAATAAGAGTGTGTCGGTGTGTTTGGGTGGTGCATGGGAACTGCAGGGAAGGGAAGGATTATCCCTTCAATCTTCTTCTCCTTTCTCCTCATGATTCCAATCAAAATCAGGCAACTTTTCTTAGAATTTTTAAAATGCTGGGAGGGTCCAGCCATGGCTGTCCCAGTGTCTTGTCTCAACTGGACATCTTTTTCTAAACTAACCCCCCCCCCCAATGTTTGAGCCTTGCCATGCAAGGAAGGGGCTCCAGTGCCTTGATCATTTGCCCTGTGATCTCTCTCCCCGCCCCCACCGCAAGCCGGTTCATTGGAAAAACATTTTGGTTTGCCAAACTCCAAAAGATAAACCAGTGACCCTGAAGGGGAATGAAGGTACTAAAATGTCCAAAAAACAACCTATGTTAGGTACTACTTGACATAGGTAATCTCCAAGAGATGCCATGTTGGGCTCTGTTTTGTAAGGAACCATTCATCTCTCCCTGAATATGGCCTAGCCTAGCAGTTAGTTGCCTTGCTCAGAATGCTATCCAGGAAGGGAAAGGGGGAAAATGTTTTTGCCCATGTCCCTATTCACAGTGCAATAAAGTGCGCTCGCTAACACAGCACAAGACTTGTAATGTTTTAATAGCTAATTACAGGCTGGAGACGCATCGGACACAACAAAGTACATTTTACTACCTGCACCTGATATTTGTCAGGAAAATAGCTCTTTTCCCAAGCAAGGCTAATTCACCCCGTCTTGGAATGAAGCCATTTCAAGTGTCTCTTGTGATAAATTTAATATCAGCAACGGTACCCTAGAAGAAGCCCTCCTCCGCCAGCTTGCTAAAAGTAGTTTCATTCAACTAGGATGTGTTAACTATTGTGGTGGGAGGAGAGTTCCTTAGATTGATATTCATTCCTTTTATTTAAAATATTTCTACTGCCTACTCCCCTTTACCAATGTTCTCCATGGAGGCTTCCATACAAAATTAAAACCGTGCAAGAATAAAAATGCAAAACAGAGCTGACCAAAATCTACATGAGAAACAGCATCCATTAAAGGGTCCAAACACCGCTGACTTTTCTGCTTTTTTAAAATCCTTTTTTATATTGTTTTGTCATTTTATAGTTGCTTATTGCATTATGTGATTTTATTTGGAAACTGCCCTGTGCATGTAGGGAGAGTGCTGCAAATATATTAACTAAACAAAAAAGGCCATCAACAATTCCATAAATGTATCTTGAACGCATGAACACATGAAGCTTCCTTATACTGCATCAGACCCTTGGTCCATCAAAGTCAGTATTGTCTACTCAAACCGGAAGTGGCTCTCCAGGGCCTCAGGCAGAAGCCTTTCACATCACCTACTTGCCTAGTCTCTTTAACTGGAGATGCTGGGGATTGAACCTGGGATCTTCTGCATGCCAAGCAGATGCTCTACCACTGAGCAACAGCCCCTCACCAAAAGGTGAATAAGAAGAGCCCTGCTGGATCAGACCATGAGTCATCCATTCCAACATCATGTTTCTCACAGTGTCCTGTCTCAGGAAGACCCTGAATAGGGGCACAGAGGCTAAATGCCCCTCCTGCCACTGGTACGCAGAGGTCTACTGCCTCTGAACATGGACGCTCCATTTAGCCATCATGGCTAGTAATAATTGATGGACCTCTCCTCCATAAATTTGTCTAATCCCTTTTTAGAGACTTCTGAACTTGTGGTCATTATCACATCCTGTGGCACTGGATTTTCATAAACAAGACAGCTTTTAGCTGGCGCCCGATATATTTTAAACATGTCTAAAGCACTTGAGGTTTCCAAGGCAAGGATGACGTGGATGATGGGCAAATTAGTTTGGGGAGGGCATTTCATAACTGAGGCAGAGCAAGATTTCTAATGACCTTGATAAATGGGCAACAGCTTAGAGGAGTTAAGTGGTTCTTTGCAGAACACAGAGTGTGTATGTGTGTTTGTAGGGAGGGGGATGCCATAGAGTCCAATGGACAAAGTGGCCATTTTCTCCAGGTGAACTGATCTCTGTCTGTTGGAGATCCATTGTAATAGCAGGAGATCTCCAGCTAGTACCTGGAGGCTGGCAACCCTACCTGGAGAACTGCTGCCAGTCAGAGTAGACAAGACAGAGTTTGACAGAACAATGGTCCGATTCAGTAGAAGGCAGCTTCATGCGTTCAGAGACATTCTTCCATGAAATTGCTAGGAGGAAGTAATATTTTGGGGGGATCCTCTCCCCGCTGAAAGATTGAATGTTCCTCAAGCACAGTCATAACTTCCCCCTCCCTTTACATTTTTTCAACAGCTCGTTGTCCTCCTAGCCCTGTAAAAAGTAGGTTTTAAAATGGATCACATTTTTTTCTCTGTGGGTTTTGCCACTGAGAACAACCGAGCAGCCAGCGATTGAATGAGGACGTTAGCAGAGCTACAAGGTGCCATCAGAGCCTGCCATTAGCTTTTTATTGCGAGGAGGGTCAATTACGGGTTGATAATTAGGTGCTGACAGTTAAAAAAAAAAGCAAGCTCCAATGAAAATCAATTACAGGGAGAACAGGGTGTGCTTTGGGGGGAAAAAGTGAAGGGAAATTACCTAAGTCCTTTGAACGCATTTCTTTTTAAAATTACAGAGGGCTGAATGAATATCTCAAGCCTTTGCCCTTTTAAAGGAAGGGCTGTAGCTCTCTCCCTCTGTGTGGTTCTGCATATCCAGCAGTGCCTAGGCACCAAGGACAGCCCTTGTTTTCTAGGATCGTTTATGTATGGGTACTTTCATTCACATTCACCCCCGTCTCTCTCGGTTCCTTGGAGTTATGCATGAGTTTTCCCTCCATTAGCGATGACCTCACTGCCAGCACTCACAAATACCGGACCTTCCCATTCCTCTGTTAACCCGATTCTTCCCTCTCCCCTGAGCTCAGCCCAGGTGAAATCTCCATGCATAAGGCAAAGTGTGGGACACGCAAGGTTAGTTTCGCTCACAGCCAATTATAAAGCAGCATGTCCAAAGGCGGGGATTCAAATGCTTCGTGATTCCTCGAAGCTCTTTCTGAGCAGAAGAAAGGCTCTTTAAAACTGAGGCTTGGATTTTTCCCGTCCCCCTTTCTTTTTAGATTGCTCCTTTTTTTTTGTTTTACGTTCTTAAAATGCTTTTTAATTTGACAATTGGGTTTGGGGGCAGGAAACTTTTCTCTCACTACAGCCAATTAAGAAAGCAGCATTTCAAGGAGCAGGGATTCAAATACTTCCTGATTTGAGCTTGGAGACTGTTGGTGCATAGACTCCCAACAGGAAAGTGTGGGTCCAGTGAGCAACGAACCTCAGGTAAAACTCCCATGCATAAACGACCTAAGACACAGTCTTAGTATATCATTATCCCTGGCTTGGTCAGGGCCAAGCTGCAGTGGGGTGGGTAACATTTCATGGAAACCATCACCCTCAGCAAAATTTAGCCAGTGAAAAAAGAAGAACCCTCTTTTCCTGCCCCAAAATGGCACCTAAGCAGCTGGTGAGTGTGACATTGAATAGGGGGCAAAAAGGTGAGGGCTTATTTGAGGGGGAAGGGAGGTATTTTGGAGAACATTTCAAAGATCCTGAAATTCTGTGTTTCTTGTTGAATATGTTTGTCCGTGGGAACTTTAAAAAAGGTAAAGGTCCCCTGTGCAAGCACCGGGTCATTCCTGACCCATGGGGTGATGTCACATCTCGACGTTTACTAGGCAGACTTTGTTTGCGGGGTGGTTTGCCAGTGCCTTCCCCAGTCATCTTCCCTTTACCCCCAGCAAAATGGGTCCTCATTTGACCGACCTCGGAAGGACGGAAGGCTGAGTCAACCTTGAGCCGGCTACCTGAAACCGACTTCCGTCGGGATCGAACTCAGGTCGTGAGCAGAGCTTTTGACTGCAGTACTGCAGCTGAGCACTCTGCGCCACGGGGCTCCTCTGTGGGAACTTACCTCAGTGCTAATTTTGACTCTATGTGGCACTATTTGGGATGCCTTCTGAAACGTTTTGTTATTGACATTGGCCATTCTTCAAATTTTAATCCCTTCTTCTCCCAGATCTCTAGAATATAAACCCGTGAGCGGTGATGCAGCTGTGCATGAGCATTAGGGCACGGCACAGGGCATACTTTGCCATTTCCCAAGCTGTCCCTGAACGAATCCATTTCGAACACTTCATAAACCATTATAGGGCAGCTACTTTTTCTTGTACTAAAGAACAGCCATTGATCATTGCAGTCCTGGGCAGAGTAAATTGAGTGTAGTGCGCAGCCGGTGGAGAATACAAGTCATTTCACAACTTCTCATCCATGATGTTTCATCCTCCAAATCCTTGTTTCAGTCATAATTCTCTCTTACGTGAATCAGAACCACAATTCTTTATTTCCCCACAATTCTGTTTTCCCACATTGATTTTTTTAATGTAAAAACAGGCATTAATTGGTATGTCAATAAATTAGGATTCTATGTGATGTATGAATTGGCCATATAGTGAAGACTACAACTGGCATGAGGGCACGTGGGTGCTTTACTCTGCAGCACTGAGAAGTGTTTATTCTTACCTTTAAAGCCTTCAAGTGTCCAACGGCCCACATATCTTAAGAAGCGCCTTCTGCCATAGGAACCTCCCTTTCTCCTCAACTTGGAAATACAATGTGCTTGCATTTGCATCCACTCCGCACAGTCTTCACTGCACATGCATGAACACTATATTCCATATGCAGCTGCATTCCCCCATGATGTCTTCATGCACTGGTATATTGTATGAGAGCACATGCATGAACGGCTCTGCTGGATTATTTTGCCCTTGGGTTTTCATCCTCCCATTCTGGCAATGGACCAGAAAGATAAAATTCCAGTCAGGCCAGTAAAATTCTGCCTGGGTGGCAATCAAATTCCAGGATCATGTTTTCCCCTCTCTCAACTGGCATCAGCCTTCCGGCAGAACTGAATTGACTCTCCATTTTTATGCAGCATTAAGAAACCCTCCCTCCTTTTGATAATTTTCCTGCACTGTTTATGATAATCTTTTCTGGGTTATTTACAATGATCTTTCTTGGTCTCTCTTATTGTCTTTGTTTACTTTGAACTCAGAGGTGTCATCATGAAGCCAGATGTGGTTGGCTACCTAGTGCTGTGATGGCCTCATTTTAATTGCATTAGCCGTATTGGTTGGAATTACTCATGTGACTAATCCAGGAAGAAGAAACAATAGAGTGGGGTAGTGGTCAGATGGTGTAGCGCCAACAGTTAAGGGGAACTACGGTGCAGAAACGAGTTTTTTTTTTAAAGTCAAAGTTTACACAGTATTTTCCAGGAAACATTTCTTCTTTCTCCGAATCTGCTGTTGTTGATCCAAAACCAGAGATTTTCGTCACAAATTTAATCAGCGTTCCCAGTAGTAAAATAACAATTTTTGAAGTTATCAGCTCCAACAGCCACTAGACAATGGTCGTTTATGCAAGGGTACTTTTACTTACGTTTGCCCCCGTCTGTCTCGGTTGTTCCTTGGAGTTATGCATGAGTTTCCCCTCCATTAGAGATGACCTCGCTGCCAGCCCTCACAAATCCTGGACCTTCCTGTTCCTCTGTTAACCCCATTCTTCCCTCTCCCCTGAGCTCAGCCTGGGTGAAATCTCTGTGCATAAGGCAAAGTGCAGGACATGCAACCTTAGTTTCGCTCACAGCCAATTACAAAGCAGCATGTCCAGAGGCGGGGATTCAAATACTTCCTGGGACCTCTTTCTGAGCAGAAGAAAGGCTTTTTAAAACCAAGGCTTGGATTTCTCCGTTCCCCCTTTCAGATTGCTCAGTTTTTTGTTTTTGTTTTGTTATTAAAATGCTTTTTTATGCGACAATTGGTTTTTTTGGGGGGGGATTTTCTCTCACAGTCAGCTCTACAAAGTAAGCCAATTACAAAGCAGCATTTAAAGAGGCGGGGACTTGATTTGAGCTTGGAGACTGCTGGTGCACCGATTCCCAACAGGAAAGTGTGGGTCCAGTGAGCAACGAACCTCTGGTAAAACTCCCATGCATAAACGACCAATGAGACCTGAAGAAGGACCCCAGGAATGAGGTCCAGAGGAGGCAAGCTCTGGCCCTTTCCTGTGATAGCTTAGCAGTCAAGAGTGCCCGCATAAGGACCATGGAGACCAATTTCCCAATTTTGGTGGTCCTTGTCTCTAGACAATTTACTTTTATTTACTTTATTTATTTATTTACTTTGGGGGTTAAATTTGGAGGTTAGAAGTGCATTCCTAAGAATACTTTCCTGTGAGAAAGCCTCCCCCTATAGACTAGAGTAGGACTCTTGAGTAGACCTGCTCTCTAGGATTCGTTAAAAAGAAAGGCCTTTCTTAATGTTGTCAAGGAGGTTTCTTAAGAGACTGGCAGGCAAGAGAAAGCAGCGTGTCCTGGATAAATCAAGGGGTCTCCAGAGAGGTGAAAACACATAAACACAAGCAGCTTGTCTGGAGGCTTAAACTGATTACGTTGGGTTGTCTGTCCCTCCCGGATCCCTGCTGGCTGCGTGTATAAGAGGAACTGATGTTGGATTCCGAGGGGGTAGACAAGGCGACTCTGGCTTCCTTAGTCGTAGACATTCCCTGAAATGTCACCTTTATCCTTTTAAATAATACAGGCCATTGTGTGCTGTGCCCCCCTCTCAAGTTATCTCAAGCAGTTCTTAGTGTCAGCTGTAATTCTGTCAGTAACTCAATCAGGGGATGGGCTTGGAGTCTTTAGCCAGGTTGCGGGGACTCTGATTTCCAGCTTGCTCCCTCCACACATAACAATTTCCTTGGAAGGAAAAGCTGAAAATACATGTGGGTTTTCTGCTTTTTTCAAAAAATGGGGATGAACAATTGCTCACTGTTTCGTTTTTTCCCCATCTTCCTTTATTTTTTTGTTCGCTTCTCCACTCTTCACAGTTGGTTTTGGAGATCCCCATTTTCATAATATACATATTGTACAGTCTTTATACTTTATGTGTATGTATGATATACATATTGGGCTGATATACTGATGTAAAATTGATGCTTTTTGTAGGGAGATTTCAATGCGAAGTAACTGGAAGTGCTGCAAAAATGTATCATGGATTTGATTCACACAAGGGAGAAGCAATATCTAAACGGGGATTTTTGGAGTTAAAGCAACAGATATGATCAATTAATGTTAATCTTGGGAAAAATGGCTTTCCCCACTGAAACTGTAGAATTTTAAAGAAAGTGATGGGGGACTGTCAATATCATTGTATATTTCAGCAAAAGAACCAGAAAGAGTTTATAAAAGTGTAAGAAATTAGACTAGGTCGCAAGGCCTGGACTCACTTAAAAATTGATCCCTTTCTCATGGTTTCTATATGATGGGCAGGCGCTCAAGAGGAGAAGCTCTCAGATCTATTGTGCTATACTGACTAAGCGTACAAGCCATAATCTTAGGTCAGCAACAAACTTCCTGAGTGGCTACAGGGAACCCACAGTGATGCCAGCTTCATCCCTTTGTCGGCACTATGAGACACAAATACTAGCCTACCTTATAGGGCTATGCTGGATATTACTGAGATATTATGTAAACTATATAAGGCAAATGTCCCCTGTGCAAGCACCGGGTCATTCCTGACCCAAGGGGTGATGTCACATCCCGACGTTTACTAGGCAGATTTTGTTTACGGGGTGGTTTGCCAGGACCTTCCCCAGTCCTCTTCCCTTTACCCCCAGCAAGCTGGGTACTCATTTGACTGACCTTGGAAGGATGGAAGGCTGAGTCAACCTTGAGCCGGCTACCTGAAACCAACTTCCGTTGGGATCGAACTCAGGTTGTGAGCAGAGTTTGGACTGCAGTACTGCAGCTTACCACTCTGCGCCACGGGGCTCTTTTGTAAACTATATAGCACGCACTATGTGGGTGCTAAAAAGTACAGAGATGCCGCTGAAATTCTCTACATCTCCAACTTTCCTGGTCATGGGTTGGCTCCAACCAGCTTTCCCACTGCTAAAAAACAGAAGGAAGGTCACCTTTAACCACCCTAAAAGGCTATACTGGCGATCATTGGATCAGCCTATACAAACCCATCTGGGAAGAGGTCTTTAATATAGAGGGGAATGGGGGCAAGACTGAATGAAAAACATGTATCCAACCCCTTGTTCCAAAAATGGAACCAATGCATCAGGAATCCTTACACTGGACAGCTCTTTTATAAATTTCCAGATTCTGTTCAGAGCTTTGTGCATGTGCAGGCTTCCATAGTTCCATTCATTAGTATCACATACCCCTCTTCATTGCTGATGTTAATTGAGAAGACATAGCAAAAAAAACCCAATATTGATGTGATCTATGCGTGTTTCTGGGTGTGGGGAGGGGGAATTCAGAACAAGGACACTGAAAATGGCACACAAACAACGAACAAATCATGGGTTTGATTCACACAAAGGGAAGAGGAGCAATAAAATGGGGGTGTTGGGTTTGAAACAGCTGGGATAAGAAACTTGGAACCCTCTCCAGGCTAGAGTGTGGAAACAAGATGCAGGAATTAAGAGAAAGGCCATGTGGGAAAGGTGGGTTTGATTAAAGGTGTAGGGTGGCCAGGTCCCACTTTGCCACCAGTGGAAGGTTTTTGGGGTGGAGCCTGAGGAGGGTGGGGTTTGGGGAGGGGAGGGACTTCAATGTCATAGAGTCCAATTGCCAAAGCGGCCATTTTCTCCAGGGGAACTGATCTCTATTGGCTGGAAATCAGTTGTAATAGAAGAAGAAGAAGAAGAAGAGTTGGTTTTTATATGCCAACTTTCTCTGCCACTTAAGGGAGAATAAAACCGTCTTATAATCACCTTCCCTTCCCCTCCCCACAACAGACACCCTGTGAGGTAGGTGGGGCTGAGAGAGTGTGACTAGCTCAAGGTCACCCAGCTGGCTTTGTGTGTAGGAGTGGGGAAACAAATCCAGTTCACCAGATTAGCCTCTGCCGCTCATGTGGAGGAGTGGGGAATCAAATCCGGTTCTCCAGATCAGACTCCACTGCTCCAAACCACCATCCTTAACCACTACACCATGCTGGCAGGAGATCGCCTGCTACTACCTGGAGGTTGACCTGAAGAAAGCAAATTCTCATTTACAACCTTTACTATATTACGCTGGACGGATATTGAGAAATTTGTATGTGTATCTTGTAGTATTGTACATTGTGTATATTGTATATATATTTTTTCACCTTTTGCACCCTTATGCACTTTATAAATTAATTTCTAAATTTCCACATTTGTGAGTGCTGTTTGGATCTCTTCCACTACCTGGAGGTTGGCAATCCTATAAAGGTGCCGTCATGGAAATGTTTTGGGAGGCAGCATAAATGTCCCCAAGGGAGAATGGGGGAGTCATTTAAAGGAATAAGAATAATATAGTGGTGTGCCAGTTGGCTATGGGATGTGTAACTCAATGCAACAACACAACGTTTACACAGTGTGCTGGGAGAAGACCAGGGACGCACCTCAGAAATTAAGCACAGGTTTTTCTTTCCAGGCCAGATAGTATCTTACAAATGTGCTTACATAGTTATTTAAAGTGTTCAATTTGTATTTCAGCCCAAAGTTCTTGAGCCGCTTGCTCAGGGTGAAATGCACACATGCTTCCCAGAGCAAAATGACACTTGGTTCTTTACAGCCTGCACATATCAGCTCCTGGGAAATTTGGAAGGAACATTAGGGTGCATTTAAACCTCCCCATTCCCCTACCTGCTAAATAATTAGATCCCATTGTTGGCTTAGTCAGAGTTTTGCTGCTCACCCTGTTTTAAAGGGTTTAGGGCAGGAGGTGATTAGAAACACATAAATATCTTTTTGTAAGAGTGAAATGCCCCCATAATTATAACAGGTAGGGTGCGTGTAGGGCCACCCACTGCCAAGGATGGTGGGTGTGATTTTGCCCCAATGGCATTTTTTCCCCCAAGAACAGTATGCCATTTTCCCCCTCTCATATGAGGCAATAGCAACCAGACATTTATGTGGGAGGGTTGCCCTTGGAGTCACTAGTAAGGTGAGATAAAACTAGGGTTGCCAGGTCCCACTTTGCCATTGGCGGGAGGTTTTTGGGGCAGACCCTGAGGAGGGTGGGGTTTGGGGAGGAGAGGGACTTCAATGCCATAGAGTCCAATTGCCAAAGCGGCCATTTTGTCTAGGTGAACTGGTTTCTATGGGCTGGAGATCAGTTGTAGTACTCCAGCTAGTACCTGGAGGTTGGCAACCCTAGATATAACCTTGGCCCTAGTGACTCTAGGGTTGATGACAAGGGTCAGGTTTTATCTCCTCTGAAGCAGGGAAGCTCCGGAAATTCTCACGATCTGAATTTCTCCCTGGATTTTGAAGCTACGAATCACCTGAGCTTTAATGCTGGTGAAAAAGGGAAGGGCCCCCACTTTTGAACACTATAAAGCCTCTGCTTGGGGATTGTGGGATCCACAGGAACAAAAGCCATATGGGATAGGGCAGGTCTCCTCAACCTTTCTGAGTAGGGTTGCCAACCTCCAGGTAATACAGAAAAAAGCCTACTAATACAGTTGAAAACAATATATTGGTGTGAACAGCAGCTACAAGCAATTAATTATACAGTACAGCAACAATCACTCCAAGGTGGAATTCTTCAGAAAGCTGAATAAACCGGGAGACGATCGTTTCAACGTCTTGAATTCTTCCTCAGTCCCGTTTCTGTACAGCACGTGAAAAGTGATAATACTTAATAACATCTATAATAACTGTACACATACATTTACAATCTCTTATTTACAAATAAACAAATATTTTACTTACAATCATTTCTGTCAGTGGTTTTCAATGTTAGCTGAAATAGCTTCAATGTGTCTCATTTTCATATATAATTCCTTCATGGAAAATAAAGCAACCGTACACTCAATAAATTAATGATTCCTCATGGGATATCCAATTCTTGTGGTTGCTAAAGACAGGTTCACAATTTCAACGTTCCTGCATGGGATACAAGCTGTGGTGAATAAACTTCACAGCTAAGCAGCTTAAATGGCAGCCGGTGTAACGCGACGGCAAGCTTTCAAAGCGACAGTACAACTTAAAGGAAATATACACTCAAATGAAGCATGAGAAGTCATTCTCTAAGTTAAGACCTTTGGGTTCTAGAGAATCAAACAAGTGTATGAAGTATGCTTCTTTTTGACGGAGTAGTCTTTCCGTGTCTCTCTTATCCCAACATTTACTCCGAAGTCTCCATACAACAAAGAAGCGCAGGTCGTTCTCATTATGA
This sequence comes from Euleptes europaea, assembly GCF_029931775.1. Classification (NCBI taxonomy): domain Eukaryota; kingdom Metazoa; phylum Chordata; class Lepidosauria; order Squamata; family Sphaerodactylidae; genus Euleptes; species Euleptes europaea. The sequence goes on along the minus strand of NC_079325.1, from coordinate 41,238,557 downwards.
CGTAATTTGGTGAAATGTTCAACAACAGGTGCTGTACAATTTTTAGAGCGTATTCTCGACCTGTGTCGGGGTAAATAGTGTGTAATAGTGTGCGCAGGCGCTACCCGTTAAAGAATTCGTGGATACCCGCACAGGATTTAAATTTACTTTAAAACATTTTTCAAATTGCAATAGCAAGAACGTGATTTATATTATTAGATGCCCATGCGGATTACGAAGGCAAAACGAAGCGGCAAATTAAACTGAGGATCGGTGAGCACCGATCACGTGTGTGGAACAAGAATTTAGAAGCACCGTTAACTACACACTACATTCAGGCTAAACATGCAGACCACGAAATGCAGTTTTTCGTGGTCTGGCAATATCAGGGTAAGCCATACCATCATCAAGACATCGATAGGTTATTATCTCAGCAGGAAAGTAGATTTATTTATTTATTTAATACTCTAGCGCCAAATGGATTAAATACTACTTTTGATTTATCCAGTTTTTTGTGATAGATTTTTGGAGATAGAATATTTTGACATAGAATTTTTTGTATGAATGTTTGGGACTGAATTCATGCGTATAACATCTGGATCAATACTTTTAATTATTTATTGATGTGAACATATGTATTTACAAATCTTAATTGATTCTCGCCTGTATCTGTTAATTGGAAAGACGGCTTCAGCTGCATACAATTAGACGGGTTCCCTTTAAATCAGGAATAGTGGTTACAATGTTTAGATGATGCAGATTCGCCATCCATCTGTAGAAAAAGGCTATGTGCCTGGGATTTGGGTATGTAAAAAAACTCTTCTCTAATACATTGTATGATTTGTGCTTGTGTAACTCCTTGGAATTTTCTTGTTATATTTATGAGCACTTACATTTTGTAGAACATATGTTCTGAAGAAATATTACGAGGATTGCCAATGATGAAAAAGCGAATGCGAAATAGGAACTTACTGGACACCTATTTTGGCTTTCACCATCTAGCTTCAAGGACCCTGAGTCTTTTGGCTTTCATCACTCAGCTTCAAGGACCTTTGTAATCCCACGGATTGTTGACACAATTTATTTAGGACTCTATATAGTTCATTTTTGTGAGTTATGATAATGTGAGATAACGTGAGAAGTACACATATTTTTGTGCTTTTGTATACGTTACTGTTTGTGCTTGTGCATAATATACAGTTTGAATAATTGCACTATTGTGTCTGTTTTCTGCCATAAGTGCCTGTGATTTTCCAGTAGCTACAATTTGGGCACTCGTTTTTTTGATCCCCTGGAGGCTGGCAACCCTAGCTATAGAAAGGAGGGGAACTGAGTGAGAAGGTGAGAAGCTGGTAGGATCCAACCAGTGGTCTTCTTTGGGAAGCCAAAGCAATGCAGTAAAAATCCTTTATTATTTTTTTGCCCAGTTTAGGCATTTCATACTGAATGCTTTGCACACCTAGTTTGTTACAGCTTTGAGTTTATTTGTATGATTTTTACTAACTGTTGCTGATATCCACTTGCATGTTAACAACACACTGCAAAAGAGCATCCTCTGTGTGATTTGTACTATGGTCACATGAATGTTCCTTTTATGCGGTGTTTAGTCAACGGCGCAGGCTTGCATGTGTATATTTATGAAACACCACCTAAAAGGATCCTGGATCCAACTATCCATGATATTAGACCAAGATTACTTTTTTGGGGGGGTGGGGGGGCTGTGTTTTATCAATGTGTATGAGCAAATTGGTAATGAAGAGGCAGGAAAGGCATACAATTGAACTAAATGATCTGGGAGGCAAATTGCATGTGCTCATTATCCAGAATTAATTTTGGAAATCCTTCTAATTAAAAACAGAATTAAGGATAAATGAAGCCAATGCAGATAGGTATCTTTACTGTCAACTGTGCCCCAGATTTCAGCCCATTTTACCTTGTTCCATAAAACTCAACTGGGAGCCACTGGCAACACTTGCCCAGCCCCGCCCCTTCATCTGCATAACCCCACCCTATTTTCCAGTGCACACATGTATAATCTGTGTTTCGTGTTCACTTGCTTTTTTTATTTATACTTGCGTTGAGCAATTCCCCTGTTACATTCACCGTATGTACAACTGAACATGTGATTCAAACCCCACATTTATCCAGGTGCTGCTCCCCGGTTTCATTTGTAAACTGAATACATATTTGATTTTTTTGTTTTTTTACAAACAGATGAACACCTGTACGTGTGGTATGTATGTGCGTTCTCTATGACATGTGCACAGAGCTAGTACGACAGTCATATAATCATAGAGTTGGAAGGGACCACCAGGATCATCTAGTCTAACCCCCTGCACAATGCAGGAAATTCACAACTACCTCCCCCCCACACCCCCAGTGACCAGAAGATGGCCAAGATGCCCTCCCTCTCATCATCTGCCAAAGGTCACAGAATCAGCATTGGTGACAGATGGCCATCTAGCCTCTTAAAAACCTCCAGGAAAGGAGAGCTCACCACCTCCCGAGGAAGCCTGTTCCACTTTGGAACTGCTCTAACTGTTAGAAATGTGAACAAAAGGTGCCATCAGTACCTTGCCGCCTCTTGGCTTTGTCCCCGTTTTGAAAGGTTTCTAAGCATTCATGAATATAATAATTTTGGCAAGCATGGCTCCCATTCAAAGATTCAACCGACAAAGTCGGTTGTCACCCTCCCGAAGGCAGCTCTTGCTTGTATGTGAACTGGCAGAGTGACAGAGGCATGAGTGATCTCCACTTGGGTGTTCACTGCCGCTGCTGGGGTTGCCACTCTGATCTTGAACCTTGTATGTGCCGATGCCAAAGATGCATGATAAAGACACGTTCGGGTTGCCTGCCATGCTTTACCATGCTTGCAGTGGCGCCTGCTTCTTCATGGCTGGTGGGTGTATTGCAGAGGCAGAGACAGGGAGTCTCTTGCAGGCAGCGCTTGGCTATGGGAAGTGGCCAAGGCAGCTGCCTTTCAGGTTAAGCAGGCTCTCTCTCTCTCTCAGGAGAATCTGAACGGTAAATCTGCCCAATTATGACCCATTTTGCCGTTTGTTAGAAGAGGCTCCTTCACAGGGGCGGTGCCACACCTCCCATTCCAGGCTTTTCATGGGACCGGGAAGAGGTCGCTTGAGGTAACTTAGAGCTGCCAAAAACAAGTCAGGAGATTTCCTGACAGACTCCCGACTGTTGGGGTGTTCCAGTTGTATCTTTCTTTTCACGGCTTGCCTGCTCCCACCTGAAGATGTCAAAGGAGGTGGGACTGAGTGACAGCTGTTAAGAAGCAGTCTGGAGAGACAGCCCCCCTAAGCTGTAACAAGGAAGAATTCTGGATTTTACATCCCTGCCATTTTGATCCAAAAATACCCAGTTTTGCTTCTCCATCTTCTGAATTAAACCTGCTGTCCCCCCTCCCCTCTATTTTGTTTTCTTGGAATATTTGTGTTTCCTTGTATGCATTTTTCAACACTGAACACATGAAGCTGCCCTGCGCTGAGACAGGCTATTGGTCTATCAAGGTCAATGTAGTCTACTCTGACTAGTAGCATATCACCTACAACCTGATCCTTTTTAAGTGGAGATGATGGATTGAACTTTGGACTTTGGGCATGCAAAGCACATGCTCTGTTGCTGACCTGTGGCCCCTCATTCCGTCATCTGTGCATTAATAAATCCATTATAGATGTATTATAAATATAAATACCGTATAAATTGCATACAAAAGCCACAATGCAAATGAGTGTGCAAAATCAGGAGCAGAATGCAAATTGTTGTCAAAATATAAATCAATGCAAAAAGAATTATAATCAAGAACATCCCTAAATGTAATCCACAGAAGTCTGAGCTGTGTCCAGTCAATCAGGTTGGTTCTGTCTCTTCAGGGGTGAGCCTATTATCTTCATTGTTTAGGGTAGGAATGACCCACATTTGTATTCCCAGAGGCCAACCAGCTCTCCTGATGATAGTCCAGGGGCCAGAAATGTATATTTTGCTGTACCTCACAGCAAGAAGTAGTCAAGCTTCTTAAGATGACTGTCTGTTGCCAGGAACAGCTCTTTTAATTTTTAACCTACCATAACCAGGCATTGCTGTTAACTTTAGGAGGACAGAAGTCAGACAAAAGATCTTTTCTCTAGGACCAACAGGAGTGTCCGGGGTGTGTGTGTGTGTGCGTGGGGGGGGGGGGTTCATAGGCAAAACCTTGCAGAAGTGGAAGTATTGAAACCCCCCTTTTCCCCTATGTGGACCTCATTGTGCATTGGAGCCCCATGTGATTGAAATCAAATGGCTTTGTATTTCTCTCTTCTCCCTTCCCTTCATATCCACCCATTTCTTCTGTCTTTTTACCCCTCTCCATTTTGTTATATTTGTATTATTTTTTTATACATAGTGGAAAAATTAAATACAGTGTGTGTGTGTGTGTGTTGTGTGTGCACTTTAAAAAATGCTATCAAGATCTAGTTTCCCAGTATCATGTCTTTTTTGACCCAGAGTCTGACAGAATGACACAGAGTCTGTTTTAAACCAGAGTCTGATTTTCTCAATAATGTTAGTATATCTTCCTCACCTTCCATTTCTGCCTTCCTGAGTAACTAAACAAAGGTGCTACAAACTGACTGTTTTCATCCCTTGTTTTAGTGTTTCTGATATTTGTTTTTTAAATATTTATCTATCCTGCTTTTTAAGGCCACTTTGTGTGTAGGGGTGTGATCCCCCCCCATTATTAAGCTGCGGCAGAGACTACGTGTAAAAGTAGCCTGTTGCCATAGTAACTAAAGACCATCTGGCCAGGTCTAGCTTCACTTTGCACTGCTTCCATCACTCATGGAAAGCAAAAAAAAAATAAAAAATCCAGGACTAAAAAATTAATCAATTTAACGTTAACTTTGAGTAACGATTTCCTCCTCTTCTCCAACCTCAGTTAGATGGGATTCAAGCAGGTTTCTCCAACATGGACTGAATTATTGATGCTCTCTTAACAGTATATTAAAATTATGGGATAGTAATTATTAGCCAGAACTATCGAACCTATGCAGTTGCCTTATACTGCGTCAGATCACCAGTCCGTCAATCCCAGTATTATCTTCTCCAACTGACAGCAGTGCTCCCAAGGTATGGGTTGGGGGATCTTTCCTAGCCCTGCGATCAGAAATACTTTTAATTGCAGATTAAGCCTAGGACCGGATGTAGGCAAAGCAAGTGCTGTTTCACTCTCCTGATAATCAGAGCGTGCATACAGTAAGTCCAGTGTTGCTGTCTATGTCTAGGGAGGCATGAGTTCACTAGATATGTGCCAAAGTGAATAGCTAAAGAATAAAATTATCAAGATCTATTTCAGTCTGGATTCAGACATGGATTTGGGGTAGAAATGGCCTTGGTCATTCAGATCTTTGCAAGGAGAGTAACAGAGGGAGTGCATCCCTGTTGGTTCTCCTGGACCTCTTGGTGGTGTTTGATACCATCAACCATGGCATCCTTCCAGAGAGGATGGATGTGTTGGGGGTAGGGGGTACTGGTGGTTCTGCTCTTAGTTGACTGGCTGACTCCAGAATTTAGTGCTGGAGATTGCTGCTTGGCCCTGAAGCATTTATGCTATGGGGTCCCAAAGGGTTCCCATGCTTTTTAACATCTACATGAAACCATCATGTGGATGACACCCACTTGTATTTCTCCTTAACACCTGAGCCTGGTGGGTACGGTTACCAACCTCCAGGTGGCAGCTGGAGATCTCCTGGGATTACAACTGATTTCCAGGCTACAGAAATCAGGTCCCCTGGAGAAAATGGCCACTTTGGAAGGTGACCTCTATGGCATTATACCCCACTGAAGTTCCTCCCCTCCCCAAACCCGCCCTTCTCAGGTTCCACTGCCAAATCTCTAGGTGTTTCCTAACCCTGAGCTGGCTATCCTATTGGTGGGCCTGTGGAAGTCCTGGTCAGGAGCCTGGATAGGGTTGCCAAGTCCCTCTTCACCACTGGCAGGAGGTTTTTGGGGCTGAGCCTAGGAGGGCGGGGTTTGGGGAGGGGAAGGACTTCAATGCCATAGAGTCCAATTGCCAAAGCGGCCATTTTCTCCAGGTGAACTGATCTCTATTGGCTGGAGATCAGTTGTAATAGCAGGAGATCTCCTGCCATCACCTGGAGGTTGGCAACCTTATGCCTGGAGATGGTAATAGGATCAGTGAGGGCCAATAAACTGAAGCTCATTCCAGACAAGACTGAGGTGCTATCAGTCAATGACAAATCTACTCCTGGCAGAGGATTACACTGTCCTTGAGGGAGCAGGTTCATAGCTGGGGGTATCTGATGGATCCTGCCTACAGTTGGAGGCCTAGGTCTCTTCCTCCCAAGCTACCTCCTCTTCCTAAAAGCTTTGGATCAAACACCAGCAATGGTCATTCTTTGAAAAGCATTTCAAAATCTTGATGTTTCATGTCTTTATAGTGCGCCATTGAAGTCCCTCTTCGCCACTGGTGGGAGGTTTTTGGGGCAGACCCTGAGGAGGGCATGGTTTGGGGAGGAGAGGGACTTCAACACCATAGAGTCCAATTGCCAAAGCGGCCATTTTTTCCAGGTGATCTTATCTCTGGAGTACCGGGTTTGATTCCCCACTTCTCCACATGAGTGGCGGATGCTAATCTGGTGACCTGGATTTGTTTCCCCACTCCTCCACATGAAGCCAGCTGGGTGACCTTGGGCTAGGCACAACTCTCTTAGCGCTCTCTCAGCCCCACCTACCTTACAGGTGTCTGTTGTGCGGAGGGGAAGGGAAGGTTGATTGTAAGCCGGTTTGATTCTTCCTTTAAGTGGTAGAGAAAGTCGGCATATAAAAACCAACTCTTCTTCTTCTTCCTCTTCCTCTGCTAGAGATCAATTGTAATAGCAGGAAATCTCCAGCTACTACCTGGAGGTTGGCAACCTTATTGTTGGCCCCAATCAACATTGCCAGAAAAGCTCTTCCTATGATCCCTAGCTTCAACAGGGAGAGATGCACGATTTTGTCAGACAAATAGTCCAATTTTATTGGGACAAGAAGACTTGAGTCAAAATGCAAATGTGGGTACAATTCTTCCTTTGGCTGAAGGCTACTGTGGCAGGGTCCTGTGTACAGTCCAAATGGATGCTTGAAATCCAAAATTAGTAATTACAATAACATTGCAAAAACATCAAGTAATCAAGGTAGCATAAGTTTAACTATACTTTATTTACAATGGCCAGATTATGTCTAGTTCCCTCTCACACACATGCTTTCCCAATAGCTGCTGAATCCTTTCCTTCTATCACATTGTGTATAAAACAGGACTTGGAGGTATCTCATGGGACCAGAGAAGGACCGGTGTCTCCCAACACCTGCATTATCTTCTCCTTGCACATCCTGTGTTTTCCATTGATTTCCTACCAGCCCAGTCCATTTGTAGCTATCTCTAGAGTGCAAGATCTAATCCTTCTCAAAATACAGTCCCCAAAAAACACCTGCATAAATCCAGATAACTTCTTGGGAAGCCCAGATAAGATAAACAACTTTAACTGATTCTGATGGGTATCATAAGACACATTAACCAATTCCTATCAGGACTGCAGCACAATCTTACCCTTTTATCAAATTTAGCCTGATTAGTTGACCAAGTTCCAGAGGAATTTGTCCCACTGTAGCTTGCCTGATCATGTCTAAGACCACATCTCATATCACAGCCTGTTCTTGCTCACATGCCAAAGCCACACCAGTTTTCAAAGAGTGAATTGCAGAGATAACCACTAGGCTATCTTTCCCCACAACATTTCCCAAGTAGGTAGTTCTTTGCTAATAGGTTGTTGAAAATCAGATAACTGCATAAATTACTGTGATGGGTTGACCCAGTTCCGGAGGCCTCACTTTAATATGTGTAGGATGTGGACAGAATGGAGTGGGTGCAGAGGAGAGCGATGAGGATGATCAGGAGCCTGGCGACCAAGCCCTATGAGGAAAGGCTGAGGGAGTTGGGAATGTTTAGTCTGGAGAAGAAGAGGTTGAGGGGGGACATAATTGCTCTTTTGAAGTATTTAAAGGGCTGTCACTTAGAGAAGGGCAGGGAGCTGTTCCTGTTGATAGCAGAGGACAGGACTCACAATAATGAGTTTTTCGACAGTGGAATCTGCTACCTAGGGAGGTGGTGAGGTCCCCCTCACTGGCAGTCTTTAAGCAGGGATGCTCTAGGTTGACCCTGCATTGAGCACGGGGTTGGACCAGATGGCTTGTATAGCCCCTTCCAACTCTATGATTCTATGACCCTTTTTTCAGTTTCTTGGATGGCATAAGAGAATTTGTTTGCTAGGATTTCTGCATTAGCTACATATATCAAAGGAGAAGTCAAACAAAACATGCAAATCCCCCTTTATAACAGAAGTATGATCAACCTACTTTCCCTTTTTTTGTGACCCATTTATTTTTTATTAAAAAGGAGACACACATTAACATGAAGACTGTTTATATTTATTTATTTATTTAATATAGATAAATTGAAACTGATAAAATCTTTAGTACCCGAGTTAGTGTAGGCAATTTAAGTGGCTACTCAATGGATTTGCCAGAATCTGGGCGTTCTCACCCTGGTTCCAAGCATAAAGCAATAGTTCCTTGCTTCTGTTTAACTCATTCCAACCATTTTAGAAAAGTGGCAGACTGGGGGTATGGTTCAGATACCTCTGAGCCTATCATTTTCATTTACATCTGCTTAAGGGAAGTTAAGGGGTGCAAGTTAATCTACTCCTGACAATGCAAATTCAAAACATGTAATCCCACCATCAGGAATTTTGAATGATGGAGGGAAGACAGGTCAGTTACAAAAGGGTTACATTTTTGGAACAATCTGATTTTAATTGACAATGTCTACACTCACTAACATCTTGCACAAAAGCAAGGGAGACAAAAAATTTAAATCTGATGAGGTCATATGTACATCACCAAGTGTACCTTCAACTGGGAAGACACAATCAGGGGGTTCCCATTGTAATGAATCATTGCTGGTGAAAACCCACTCCCACGGTTCTCAGTCAGCCATGCTGAATCTGCTTCTTCTCTCAGAGCTGATCATCATGAATGTGCATGGTTGGAATTCCAACAAGAACAATAACTTTGAACAGGTCACCTACCCTTTACAGCAGGCAGGCAACCTTGCAGTACTGCCAATGTTTGGCAGAAGACCTGACCTTAGTGTAGAGTTCAAGAGCTGGGAAAAGACTGCTCTCTAAGGCTCAGGTGCCTGGGGGCTATGGCAAAACTTTATGGCCCTACTTGGTAAATTCTCTGATGAGTGAGTTGAGCTTTTGGCAAGAAGCTCCTATTAGGAGAAGACCCTCAGCTTACGCTCCAAACTGCCAAGTTCTGTGCTGTTGCTATTAAAATACGCAGAGCCTTATTAGAGATTGATTGTTAGAATATTTTACAATTTTATCAGTTTTAATGCGATAATTTTAACCAGGGGTTGCTTTTATTGACCTTACACTTTTATATGTATGGGCAGTCTGTGATTCTGCGGTGCAAAACTATTGTGTCTGGAATTTTTGATGTGTTGGCACGTGATTGGTCAGTCGACCATATTAATAAACTTGACTTGACTGTGTCTTTATGGATGCAGCTGGCACAGTTCTCTGCCCCGCTATGCAGTTCTGAGTTCCCAGCAATAAATGGAACTAAGACAGACTATCAGAGTTGCCAGCTCCGGGATGGGAAATACCTGGAGATTTTGGGGGTGGAGCCTGAGGAGGGCAGGGTTTGGGGAGGGGAAGGACTTCAATGCCATAGAGTCCAATTGCCAAAGCGGCCATTTTCTCCAGGGGAACTGATCTCTATCGATTGGAGATCAGTTGTAATAGCGGGAGATCTCCAGCTACTACCTGGAGGTTGGCAACCCTAAGAATATTTGGGATTTGATCCACTGGTGTAAACTCCTTGCACATAGCACAACTGCCCCCCATCAGGACCTCCCATGGGATAACACATCAAAAGCACTAAGGACTTCTGGGGGGTTTTGGGGGGGGGTCGCTGGTGTTTGATGTGGCTTTCCCTGAAGAACTTGCCTGATTATTCCCAGAAGATGACTTTAGTTTTGCTTTTCTGTTGGGCTGCTATGTGTGTGACCCAAGTTACTCCTGTCCTCCTCTCCTGAATTGACTTAGCTATGTGAGTCCATTTATCTGAACTGGCTACCAGAAGGCTGTCGGTCACTGCGAGTGTTTCCGGCTGTAATTGGACCGGAAGCCAGGCTGAGCTTGAGAAGGTCTTTCAGTCCATGTATGTGGCAAGAAGCATGAAGGAGTTTCAGACTCAAGCATGAAGGAGGTTCAAACTCCACAACAGCGTTTACAGCTTAGACTTGGGAGGTTTATGCAGGGTGGAGAAGGCGGATTCCCAAAGGAGTGCCCCAACACTAACCCTTACAACTAGGAAACCTACATGGGGGGTGTTATGTATGTATATAGTTAGGCGATATGCAGGGGGAACTTAGGAGCTTGAGTCCGGGACGAAGGATCCTAAGTCCTGCACGCGCCATTGGCCCAAACCGGCATGCGCCATTGCCCTAAGCCGGCGCGCGCCATTGATGACCCGGGGTTGTTCCCCCCCCATCACGGATCGGGGGGGAGTGGCCGCGGGTGGCCAGGGGGGCATATAAGAAGGGTTGTTTGCACTGTGTTCTTTAGTTCTGTTCCTGTTCACAATAAACGCAGTTGCTGTTTGAACTCCGTCTCCGACCTCGTGTGTCCTCCCCACGCGGACCTAACAGTGGTGACGAAGGCTGGTAGGCAGTCCGGCTACCCCTGCTGAATCACACTCGCTGAAATCTCCTTCGCATTTCCGCGGACCTAACAAGGGGCTCCCTAATGGTGGCTACTGCTCCCCCCAATTAACCAAAGCGAACCTTGTTGCTGAGCTTCTGTACGGGAATTTCCCTGAACAGTGGGCTACTGTAGTTTTTTTTTTTTTTTAGCTCAGGCAGAGGACAAGTGCGTTCTTCTCTATGATTAAGTGGTAGGCAGCACGCTGCTCCTTTTTACATTCTCATCCATTTATTAAATCTAAGGTCTGCTGGGTAATACGAGGGCTGGAAATCTATCTGTCTTGAATTCCTGAGACGATTTAGGTCAGAGGAGAATGGGTTGTTTAAATTATAATTCTAGAACCTCAAATTATACACCCCCAGAGTTCCAGGCATTAGACTAGGGCCAAACATGCTTTTTCACAGTGGCTGAATTGCCGTTCTGTGTTGTCTAAATTTTTAGAGACATCAGTGACCGCTTGCTGTTGGCCATCTTGCTGCTGGTTTAAAATGGTTTCAGTGCTGGTTTGTGAAACAGCAGAGCCAAATCTCTTTGGAGAATCGCCAAGGCCTCCTGTTGTTCTTGTCCCCATTCTCTTTCACAATCCTGTTTAAAAATGTTGGTTAAAGAACTGGCCTTTTCAGTGATTGATACCATAAATTCCTAGGCGAGGTTCAGGGTTCCAAGTAAGGTTCAGAGGTAATATAAATATGTGGAAGCGGGTATATATAAATGAATAATACTGAATTACTGATATACAAACAGTTTTGAAAAACACATACTTTTTTACTGGGGAAATGCAGTGTAAGGAAAGAGCAGCACAAAAACAGAGAATTGGGGAATCAGTGACAAGACAGGAGCAAAATCAAAGTAGAAACAACAGGGATGATAAATCCAAAATCATCCCTAAAAAGGGTGGAATTGTCCCTGGCAAGAGGGCCTGTTGGATTGTATGCTAATTGCAAAGTACAAGTCAAAGCTTAATGACTTGATATGTTTGCCTGTGGGTCTACTGCATGTTCTCCCGATAGGGTTGCCAGGTCCCTCTTCACCACCAGTGGGAGATTTTTGGGGCGGAGCCTAAGGAGGGTGGGGTTTGGGAAGGGGAGGGACTTCAATCCCATAGAGTCCAATTGCCAATGCAGTCGTTTTCTTCAGGCAAACTGATCTCTATCGGCTGGAGATCAGTTGTAATAGCAGGAGATCTCCAGCTACTACCTGGAGGTTGGAAACCCTACATCCCAAAGTAATGTCAACCAGAGGTTTGCTATTACTCACTTTTTGTCAGAGGGTGGTGGGTTACCTCTGACCTGATCCAGATGAAGGATGCATTGCAAACCTGTTGGGGGCCATAATTCCCCAAGCGAATAGGAATGTTTGGCTTCGCATATTACACAGCAGCAAACTTGGGTTTGACACCAGCATAACCTTAAAAAAAGAGCAGCAGCCAGTCACTGCTCCTTGAGGAACCCACAACGTTAATGTTTGCAAACACTTGCTGACTTTGTGCCTTACATTTCATAATGCCTGGGATGAAAACTGAAGACTGGGAGTTCTTTCTTTGGGCAAACAACAAATGGCATTGGAATCCTGTGACTGGAACTTCCCATGTGTAATTTATATCTAAAAAGTAGCCAGAAGGGGCCTTGGAATGGATAAGAGTTTGGGTTTCTTTCTGACCTGGGGTTTTAGGGATCTCCCATTTCTGCATCGATGAAAGCATGCTCTGTACACACCAAGACTCATTCTCTCTCTCTCCCTCCTTCTCCTGTGCATTCAGCAGGGCTTCTCTCTATGACTCAATGATTACTTTAATCTCCATAATTCTATTATTATTTTTTCCACCCAAGCCCATTTAAGAGCAGCAACATTGCCTCTTCAGGGAATGAAATGGGCTCTTAATGAAGAAGTACTGAGAAGTTGGACTTAGTGCTGCTCTCTCTTTCTCTTATAATTGGCTGCTTGGATAACAGTAATTTTCAGGTAATCTTTAATAATTTGCAGCTCCGAGGCATTTGTGGGAACCAAAGCTTTCTTGTTTCATGCAGTCTCGGAAAAAATGCCGGCCCTTGGGATCAGTTTACCGGCGTTTGCACACCCTGGTGAACACACATTGAACATCAAAGGGAACTGGCCACTGGTGAGCTCTTCCAAAGAATGTTTGGGGATAAAAATAAAGGCATTGTTTCAAACTGCTGCTGATTGACTACAAAGGGATGCCAGGAATGGGTATCAAAGACTTGGGTAGGATGGTTTCGTCGAGAACAGGGAAGGATGAATGCTGGCAGAGTTCAACCAAAATGATAAAAGGGACCCTATGAGGAAGGGCGAAAGATTTTGGGACAATTTGGTTTACAAAGATGACTAAGGAAAGATAGGGTAGAAATGTATAACATTATGCAGAATATGGAGAATCTTTTCCTCCGTTTCCCCAAATATTAGGGCTTAGAGGCCCTCTCTGGGGTTGATGGGCAGTGGATCCAAGACAGCAAATGGCAGTATTTCTTCTCACACTGCATAATCAACTTGGGGAATGATCTGCCATAGGTTATAGTGATGGCCAAACTCTCAAGGGTGTAATTTTGGGTTTTGAGGAGGACAAATAAATGGTGGCTGAGTGGGCATTATTGTTCTGTTGCACATACTGTACTGTGGTATTACTTGGGCATTTAGCTTGGGATTCTGAGCCAGTTTATATATCTATCTCTATCTCTATCTCTATCTCTATCTCTATCTCTATCTCTATCTCTATCTCTATCTCTATCTCTCTATATATAAACAAACACTGGTTCTTGTCAACATGAAAAAGTTTAAGACTATCTAAAGTCTTATTAAAGTCCATTGGCTTGGCAGTTTTGTTTCTTATTTCCATCATGTTGCAAAGGAGCAAACCAGCAAATTAACAATAAACTCTCCATAGATAAGAGCAGCAACTGTATGCAAACAGACTATATGTGCATAAATCATTCTGGTTGTGAATATGGCCGAGGCAGAAGCATGTCAGGAGAGCCCTGCTGGATCAGAACAAGGGTCCCTCTAGTCCAGCCTCTTGGTTTCCATAGTGGCCAACAAGATGCTTCCATGAATCCCTAGAGAGCCTCATTTTGTTGCTGTTACCCCCCCCCCCCCCATAAATCATCTTTCCATCACTTGCTCTTTTAGTTGCCAGGGGTGGAAGATAGGAAGCAGCTTGTGCTTGGCTCCAGCTCATCCTTGGCTCCAGCTCCTGTTCTCTTTCTGCTAGTACCACCAATGTGGCCATCAGAGAGAAGAGAAGAAGCAACCACCTGCTCCTTTATAGTGCTTAGGCCCAGCTCAGTTAGAAATTCACTCCCCAAGGAATATTTTTGTTGAATTTTAGTGCTGTTCTGTTTGAGCTGCTTTGGCTGAAAACTGGGTCAACATACAACATACAAGATGAATAAGAAATAAACATATACATTGTTCAATAAACAATTTTTCAACTTGCAAGCCTTGCAAACAACCCATATGAAAATCCAGAGACAGGCAAACATGCCTAAATGTTTGTTCCATAAACTGGTGAAACGCTTTCCTGGCTCCTTTGGAAAGGTACAAAATCACAACACATGGAAAATTAAGCTGAGCAAACAGTATAAAAAGTTCAGCAAGGATGTAAGTGATCACTGTGTGATTCCCCCCCACCCACACCGCCCATATATCTCCATCCCAAAGCACAAATAAAGAGCTGGTATATTCCAATTTATTGGTTGTTACTGCATATAGTTTGTATACAAAAGAAGCCTTTGAAATGGAAGTGAGCTATGGTCTCGCAGGGGTCTGGTGGAACTCAGGAGTCAGAACTTTGTAAGGCAGCATATATAGTTGCTGGAAATCACTTTAAAACTGATGAAACAAAACAAATTATTTTTTGCTTCCAGCAAAACACTTAAAATGCCAAGGCTTATGGAGTGGGAGAGATTCTGGATAGATGGGCATTGTTGGCTGAGCACAGGCTTGGCATGCAGAAGGTCCCAGCTTCAGTCTCTAGTATCACCTGTTGAAGAGGACCTCTGAGTAGAAGGATTGGGAAAGACCCCTCTCAAATGTCATCTGGAAGAGCTACCCAATCAGATCAGACAATGCTGGCTTAGAAGACCCAGAGGACTCGCTCAGTATAAGGAAGCTTAACATGTTTGTATTGGTGAGGACTTGCAATCCAATGTTGCTCTTGTGTGTGTCTGTGTGTAGTGGATGGTCACAAGAGGCATAGTTGGAAAAGGCGGGAACTTTTCTGCTGTGGCACCAATCCCATCAGTCCATTCTTTGGTATCTCCATCTATCTCTACTTTCCTACCATTCTGTCACACTCCATTGTGACTGAGGCTGTTACCGCACTTGTATTCCCAGGGATGTATTAAGAGTTTGAAAACTTTATAAAAAATACTGTTCATACTTTGTTTGGCCTTTTTAGCTGTGAAGACGTCTTCCAACCATTTATAAGCCGTGGTATCCAAAAACCCTTTTAAAGCGATGTTTTTTATAACATTTTCAAACTCTTAATACATTGCTGGGAATACAAAATGCGGTAACCCCGAGACACAGGACAGAGCTATTCAGACAGAAGTGTGAGACTTGGTTCTCAGTAGTTCCTGTTGCATTCTATGGGACAAAGTGTTCCTCCAACTGAGCTGCTATACACAATGATAGGTGCAAGGAAGGATATGAAAGTGTGAGTAGGGGAGGAGTAAAGACAGGTGGGAAGTAGGGTTGCTAGCTCTGGGTTGGGAAATCCCTAAAGATTTTAGGGTGGAGCCTGTGGAAAGCAGGGTTTGGGGAGGGGAGGGACTTCAGTGGGGTATAATGCTATGAAGTCCACCCTCCAAAGTGGCCATTTCCTCCAGGTGAACTGATCTCCAGGTGAACTGATCATGCTGAACCAGCGTGGTATAGTGGTTAAGGGTGGTGGTTTGGAGTGGTGGACTCTGATAGGGAGAACTGGGTTTGATTCCCCACTCCTCCACATGAGTGGCGGAAGCTAATCTGGTGAACTGGATTTGTTTCCCCGCTCCTACACATGAAGCCAGCTAGGTGACCTTGGGCTAGTCACACTTTCTCACCTCCACCTACCTCACAGAGTATCTGTTGTGGAGAGGGGAAGGGAAGGTGATTGTAAGCCGGTTTGATTCTTCATTAAGTGGTAGAGAAAGTCAACATATAAAAACCAACTTTTCTTCTTCTCAATCGCCTGGAGATCAGTTGTAAACCCAGGAGATCTCCAGCCACCACCTGGAGATTGGCAACCCTAGAGGGAAGTGACATTACAGAATGGACTGCAAGTTATCATGTTTCCAGGGCAATCCTAAACAGAATTACATTCTTCTAGGGTCCATTAAAGTGAATGGACCCAGAACGGTGTAGGACTGCACTGTTTCACTGACAGTCCATTTGCTAGGGAAAAAATGCAGTTATATTGTTTATGTGGTTGGCGATTGTCTGATATTCCAAAACGTTTCCTTTTAACCACAAGGAAATTATTCTTGGGTCCAGTCCACATCCCATTGAAATCAACGGCTAAGCACCAATGGAGGGTTATGGGTCTGGATGCTGCACGTTGTATTTTGCTCCAGAACATGAGGTTACAGAAAAATGCAGACCTAGAATAATGAGGTTGATTAAGAACATCAGATTAAGAAGGGGTGATCCAGATGCAAAAATCTCTCATCAGGAAATTTGCTGGGTGACCTCTGGCCATTTGTACTCTCTCTCTCTCTCTTAAAGCTACCTCATAGGGTTGTTGTGAGGCTACAATGGAGATGGAAGACTCATGTACGTCCTTGGAGGAAAGGTAGTATAAAAATGGATTAGATGGATAGAGAAGGAAAGGTCAAGTTATTTGAAAAATGTCAATTTCTCTCTCTCTCTCTCTCTGTGTGTGTGTATGAGACAGTCCTTTGTTCCTACCTACTTTGATCTAGTAAATTATTATTAACAACATCTTATTTTGCTCCTGTTCCATTTCTTCCACCAAATGCAGTCAGAGGCATATTTTCCTAGGCAACCCCCCCTGCTTTAGAGCCTTAGGAGCTCACAAACAGCAATGTGCATTCCATTAAGGAAAGAAAAAAAAGGGGGGGGGGAGACGTGGGGGCAGCCAAATCGAACTTTTCTGTGCTACCAGTGGCGCATCTGTTTCAACATGTTGCTTCTACACATGTCTACAATATGAGAAGCTGGAGCAGGGAGCAAAATTGCCTGCAGTGGTATCTCTTTTTTTATTATGATTATTCTCTTCTTTCTCAAAACAATTTTAAATCTACACGGAAGGTCAGGGGGGGTCACAATTCCTGACCCACAGCTGAACTGAAGGAGTTGGTACTGTCTTTTTGATGCTCCGACAGAGGTCACTGAGCTGAAACATGTTATGGGCTCCCTGCGTCTAAGAGGCATCACTTATCCCAAACAATTTTTAAATTACCCCTGCTTGAGAATGTCAGGAGGGACTGAGGGCAGCGAGGCGGCTGTCTAGGCTCTGGCTAAAACAGTCTCCCCTAGGAAGGAGACACTGTGCACCAAAGCAGTGTTTGTGTGTGTGTGCTTGCGCATGTGCCATCTATGTGCCATCTTTGTGTCACTATACTCATATAGGCAATGGAGGCAAAAATAAGGAGGAAATAGAGTTGGTTTGTTTCGATTCTGTGAGAAATGAACTCATGGGTCCCCTAAAGCAAGATATAGGCTGTTACCGCACTAGGTATTCCCAGCGATGTATCAAGAGTTTGGAAATGTTATAAAAAACATCGCTTTAGAAGGGTTTTTGGATGGGGGTTACTGCACTTGTATTCCCAGCGATGTATTAAGAGTTTGAAAACGTTATAAAAAATACTGTTCGCACTTTGTTTGGCCCCTTTAGCTGTGAAGACGTCTTCCAACCATTTATAAGCCGTGGTATCCAAAAACCCTTGTAAAGCGATGTTTTTTATAACATTTTCAAACTCTTAATACATCGCTGGGAATACAAAGTGTGGTAACCCCCAATGCCACGGCTAAAAAAATGATTGGAAGACGTCTTCACAGCTAAAGGGGCCAAACAAAGGCTGTTACCGCACTAAGTATTCCCAGCGATGTATTAAGAGTTTGAAAATGTTATAAAAAACATCGATTTAAAAGGGTTTTTTGATACTACGGCTAAAAAATGGTTGGAAGACGTCTTCACAGCTAAAGTGGCCAAACAAAGTGCAAACAGTATTTTTTATAACAGTTTCAAACTCTTAATACATTGGTAGGAATACATAGAAAGTGCAAACAGTATTTTTTATAACATTTTCAAACCCTTAATACATCGCTGGGAAAACCTAGTGCGGTAACAGCCAAAGTGCGAACAGTATTTTTTATAACAGTTTTAAACTCTTAATACATCGCTGGGAATACCTAGTGCGGTAACAACCATAGTTGCAAAGTTAAATGTAACCCTCGCCATGACAAAATTTTTATCTATGGTTTTTAATTATACCTCCTTTTAACTGTACTGTTTAGATATTATATTTTTGTACGTTTTGTTATTTATGTATTATGGGACGTATTGAATTTGTTTTGCCCGTGACCTGTTGGTCCACGAGTGTAAAGAATGGAATAAAGGAAAAGGAAAGGAACTCATGGGTCTTTGGATGGATCCGACAACGGATGAGCAGAATGGAAAATGTATTTAGTACCATTCTGCCTGTACAAGCAAAAGAGCCAGGGCTGCAGTAATATATAGACGTTCAATATAATTTTTAAACAGTAACACTGTGCCTGTGGAGCAACAGACCACGCTAGAAACGGTTTGCAAAAATGTATAGAATTTGCTCTTGGTAGGGCATCACAATTACTTTGCGCTGTGCTTTGCGCACATGGAACAGATCACATGGATACAGTTGCTTTCGCTTAGTGCAAGCAGGCGGCAACTTGAACTTTTAGCTCTTCCGCTTGCGCAAGGCCTGTTGCGCATGTGGAAATCTTCTAGCTCAGTATTTCCATACCACATTCTCTCTCATTGCGCCAAACGTTAAAATTAGCAAATTTTTTTCAAATGTTATTTTTGCCTCCATTGCCTATATGATTCTGAAGCGGAACCGATGCAGTAGGAATTCTCCATTGTTCTGTTGTTTTTAATTTCTGAATTTGGTGTCAAGCATGCACAGTTTGCCACAGTAGGCAGCTCCTTCACTTCATTTCACATCTTTTCCTCTCCCCAGTCAGTCTTTATTACAGTCCAAAAACCATACAGAAGCAGAATTGTTATTGAATTAATTACCTATATAAAATCTTGACAATACTTTATTTAACCTAAAAGATTAAGGACTAGAATATGAGTACGGTAATTTATACACAGGACACTATCTCAACCCATATTTTCATCGCAGAGAACAGAAACTTAGCTAGAGATACAGCAATTCGTTGGTTGACACCCCACCCCCCAAATTTGAGAGTCTTCTGCTCAGACAATAGTTTTTTAAAAAATCAATGAACACAGGCTCTGATAAATCCAAGCACGCCTGTGCAAAAAATCTATAATGAAATAGGACATGAGCCAAATTACTGCCCACATTACTAGACATGTGCATTTTAAAACATCGCCCTCCAAAAAGCAATTTTGATGTATATGTTATGTATCATTAAGATCCTTCCCATGTGGTGTTTTACTGATGAGTAGGAACTTGCATGCATATGACTGAAGCACCACATGAAAAATAATAATCTTGACCCATCATAGATCTGATTGTATCAGGATTTTTTTTGCCACACTTTATTTATTTTATTTACTTCATTTATCTTTCTCCCCCGTAGGGACCCAAAGCAGATTACAATGTTCTCATCTCTTCTGTTTTATCCTAACAAAAAACTGTGAGTAGGGTTGCCAATCTCCAGGTGGTGGCTGGAGATCTGCAATTACAACTGATCTCTCGGTGAGAAAGATCAGTTCCCTTGGAGAAAATGGCCTCTTTGGCAACTGGACTCTATGGCATTGAAGTCCCTCCCCTCTCCAAACCCTGCTGTCCTCAGGCTCCACCCCCAAAATCTCCAGGTGTTTCCCAGCCAGGAGCTGGCAACCCTACCTGTGAGGGAGGTTAGGTTGCGAGAGTGTGTGGCTGGCCCAAGGTCACACAGCAAAGTGAATTGCAAAGTGGGGATTCGAACCTGGATCTCCCAGGTTGTAGTCTGACACTCTAAACACTATACCATGCGGTGTACATAAGCATATGTCGGAGAAGATACACAGGAGGTGCAAATGCTTTATTGCAGGAGTTAATTTTGGAAATTCTCATAATTAAATTAGAATTGAGTGCTCAGAAACATATTTTGGAACAAGAAAGGAATAAAACAAAGGGAAGCTGATGTGGGGGGGGACCTCACCCCAACACCCTACCAATTTGTTCTGGAGGTTTAAGCTGAGGAATTCTAGATAAGGAAAAGCTATAGGGCCTACAGCTGGGAGATTTCTCCCCCCCCCTTCTTTTTTAAAAAATGCCCTCTTCTTTATTGCTTTCCGCAGATTCTATAGCCCGCTGTCGGCCTTTTATGAGCTCTTTAAATCACACATCACAACCCCGTTCTCATCACTTGGGCCTTGCTAAACAGCTGCTGAGGGTTGCCTTGCCTTCATTTTTCTCTCCCTCTATGATCTACTCCTAGGAAATAAAAGACCCAGAAGGGCTGTTAGGGTCTGTTTGAAAAGAGCCCCCATGCCAAGGCACGTTAGTCTTCCCTAAAATTCTTGTTTCAGTCCTTGAGCCTTCTGGGTCTTCTTTGGGAATTTTGAACAAAAGCGATATTTTGTTGCAGAGAAGGTTTTGGAGCCACCTTAATATCTTTTGTCCTGCTTGACGGTGTTGCTGCTAGCGGGATCCAGACGATACCGTGATGGTGCATCAGCATTCAACTCTGGTGGGATGATACCTGAGATTTAAGTACCTTTAAAATCATGCTCCCCAGACTTCTGATAGGTGAGGCATGCTTTTGATTAACTAGATTTATTACCCCTGTGCCACAAGAGGTTTAGGTTTAGAACATGGAAGCGTGTGAATCGCCAGTCCTCAGAGGAGTCCGCATGGCTGTGTCTCTGCAAGAGACACTGCCCTGGGTGTACCTCTTCTGAGGACAGGTGATTCTACATTAAGAGTGATTGAATGATGTGAACATCTGCCCTAGTGAACCTGGGTTCAAATCCTTCCAATGACTATAAGACAACACCCTGGTAGGAATTGTGTGTGTGTGTGTGTGTGTGTGTGTGCGTGCGCTATGTTAGATTTTCCATTTCTATCTCCAGAATGTCATGGATCAGCCCAGTTAGCTGCCAAGAAATGTCCTCTGGGCCTGTGGAGATGATGAAGAAGTTGGTTTTTTATTTGCTGACTTACTCTACCACTTAAGGAAGAATCAAACCCTTCCCCTCCCCACAACAGACATCCTGTGAGGTAGGTGGGGCTGAGAGAGCTGTAAGAGAGCTGTGACTAGCCCAAGGTCACCCAGCTGGCTTCACATGTAGCAATGGGGAAACAAATCCAGTTCACCAGATTAGCCTCTGCTGCTCATGTGGAGGAGTGGGGACTCAAACCCAGTTCTCCAGATCAGTCCACCGCTCCAAACTACTGCTCTTAACCACTACACCACATTGGCAGGTTCATTTGGGCAGTTCCTGGGTACGATACTTAAGGAATATTTTGCAGCACTACAGTTAAAGTCCCCTCATGCAGAAGAACTTTCCAGTGGATACTAACTACTCACTTTGTTTTGTGCAATGTCATTTCTGAAGTGGGCCAGTGGGTGTAGACTTCAAGGTTGAAGGTGGAACCTAAATGTAGCTTTTTTTCATTTGTCTATTCAGAACAATATCAAGGGGAGGGCAGGAAGCGGCCAAGACCCTTCCAGCAAGCCTGGATCCAGCTCCAGTTGAGACGCTACTCCTCACAGAACATTTGTATTGACCTTTGTCATTGGTATTAGATTTTGATTCCTGCAAGATTATTCTGGCTGGAATGCAGTTTAAAAAATGTAAAGAAATGCTTCTCACTAATGTTAACCTGTGTCTGAGCCACACTACAATTAATATTGGGTGGGGAGGCTTCACGTGATGTGCTCCTCCGTAAGGGGAGACATGATAGAGTGGACAGGGAGAGTTTTTTATTTTAAAAATAAAATTTTAAAATTATGCATGGTTTGGAGAGAGTGGACAGGGAGAGTTTTTTCTCCCTCTCCCATAATACTAAAACGCAGGGTCATCTGCTGAAGCTGGAGGGTGAGAGATTCAAAACAGATAAAAGGAAGTATTTTTTTCACAAAACACATAGTTAAATTGTGGAACTCCCTGCCCCAAAATGTGGTGGTGGCTGCCAACTTGGAAGGCTTTAAGAGGGGAGTGGACACGTTCATGGAGAAAAGAGGTATTCATGGCTACTAGTTAAAATGGCTACTAGTCATGATGCATGCCTATTCTCTCCAGGATCAGAGGAGCATGCCTATTATCTTGGGTGCTGTGGAACATAGGCAGGATGGGGCTGCTGCAGTCGTCTTGTTTGGCGGCTTCCTAGAGGCACCTGGTTGGCCACTGTGTGGACAGACTGCTGGACTTGATGGGCCTTGGATCCCTAAACAAAATCCCTAAACACAGAAAACTACCATGCTGGAGAAAAAGGCTATTAGTATCCTTCTCCCCGATTTGGTAGTTTTGTTTGTGCTTACTTTTGGTAAGGGAGAGAATTCCATTATGTGAGCTCTGCGACCTGAGGTGGTACAGCTTCGAGCAAGGGCTGGAGTCTGCTATCTCCGGGTTGGGAAATTCCTGGAGGTTTGAGGGTGAATCCTGGGGGAGTTTGGGGAAGGGAGAGACCTCAGCTGGGCTTAATGCCATCGGGCCCACCCTCCAACGCAGCCATTTCTTCGGATTTCTGTTGTCGGGGGATCAGCTGAAATTCCAGGAGATCTCCTGGCCCTACCTGGAGGTTGACAACCTTACTTAAGAGGGTTTTTTAAAATAAAATTAAGCACTGATGTTTCAGCACTGCGTGTGAAAAATCAAAAGGCAAAAGGCTACTTGATGTCATCATGACGATCTAATTTGGATCTGCAATGTGATTTGATTGGAGGAGGTCATTATCAGGAGGGGGGCTGCTGAACAGTATCTTGTGCAAGTGGAAAAGCAAGACAGGAATTCAATGCAAGGGCTTCTTGGGATAGCATTGCTGTGTTTCCGTTTGCACAGGGGCTCTTGAACCAGTGTAGGATTGCCAACCTCCGGGTGGTAGCAGGAGATCTCCCGCTATTCCAACTGATCTCCAGGCGATAGAGATCAGTTCCCCTGGAGAAAATGGCCGCATTGGCAATTGGATTCTATGGCATTGAAGTCCCTCCCCTCCCTGAACCCCACCCTCCTCAGGCTCCACCCCAAAAACCTCCCGCCGGTGGCAAAGAAGGACCTGGCAACCCTAAGCCAGTGGAAGGGTTTGGTTGGGATCCAAGTAGGGTTGGCAGCTCTGGGTTGGGAAGTATCTGAAGATTTGGGGAGCGGAGTCTGAGGAGGGCAGGATTTGAGGGATGGGAGGGACTTTTATGCCATAGAGTCCAATTGCCAATTTTCTCCAGGTGAACTGATCTCTATCACTTATAATAGCAGGAGATCTCCAGCTACTACTTGGAGGTTGGCAACCCTAGATCCAACCCCCGGTTCATCACCTCACTGAGAATGAAGCCTCACAGGGTTTGGAAACAGAACCATGAGCCAGTTTGTTACAAAGATCTTTTCATTTTTAAACGAAATGGAAGCTCGGAGCTTCCCTTTCTGCTCACATATTTACAGGGGGCTGCTCCAGCGAAAGGAAGAAAACAAACCTTCCCCACATCCTTAAAAACAGGCTCATTTGTGTTTCTTTCTTAACACTTGCATCCTAACAACAAGGAGTCAACCTTCACTACTGCATATTGCTGAAGACTCTCCTATTCAGCAGTTGTACATTAAATTGACCATAACTAGTTACTTAAGCATTGCAATTTCTGTATTTCTAATTCCCCCTTCCCCCCAATTGGGGACTCAGAGCTGCTCACAAGGCAATAGAAAAATATAATTAAGACAAATGTAGAAAAACATACAGTGCAACTCCAACTTCTGGGCTGGTCCTGGATTGACAAGCCTGGCTCACTCAGGGGCACAGACCGTGAGTCATAGGCTAAGTGCCAAGGGCCAAAATCTTTTTGACTCCTGCCCTTGGGCTCACACCTCTGGCCAAGCCAGCGTGGTGTAGTGGTTGAGAGCAGCGGACTCTAATCTGGAGAACCAGGTTGGTTTCCCCACTCCTCCACATGAAGCCTGCTGGGTGTCCTTGGGCCAGTCACAGTTTTCTGAGAACTCTCAGCCCCACCTACCTCACAAGGTGCCTGTGAGGAAGGGAAGGCGACTGTAAGCCGGTTTGAGACTCCTTCAAAGTAGAGAAAAGCAGGGTGTAAAACCCAACTCCTCCTCCTCTTCCTCTTCTTCTTCTTCCCAGAGTCCACACATGACCCCAGAGACAGCAAAGAATCCCAGGCCCCATGCTTGCTAGCAGCATCCTTTTCTGTGTGTTACCTCTTCAACCACTCATGTCCCAACTTGGTGATTTAACTTCTAGAGCCTGGGGTGAGGACAGTGCCAGATTTACCTACAGACTTAGCAGGCTGAAACATAGGGCCTCAAAATCTAGGGGGCCTCTGGCCAAGGTGTATAATATGAATTAAGGGCCACAATGTCTCAAGAGAGGCGATATCCTCATTGAGCATTCTGTGCACTGAAAGTGACAAACTTACCGTAGACATACAAATGTTGATGAACGTTCGGGTGATTTTTCTATGAGAAAGGCTAGACATTTTTTTTTTTAGTCTTAGTGTATTTGATTATTGTAGTTTCTTTATTTCTTAATATGTATTTTAAAGAATATAGCAGTAAACTTACAATTGCATTTTTCTAAAAATTCCTGCTTATTCCACAAAATGTTTACAACGTTTGGTTATTGCAAAAGTCTTTCACAGTGTTAATTTTAACATTTATGCTCTTTTGTTTCAGTCACGACGGTATTTAACAATAACATTTTATGTCCTTTAAAGGAGCAATTGTGAATTGTGGAATTTTAAACACTCGTCATAATCCTCGGCTTCACTGAATTTTGTTTAAAATACCCTTCCATCTTCTTCTAGCCATGAGGGTTGGGTGTTGGGAGGGGCCTCACAAGTGGAATAGCCTAGGGCCTCTCTTCATCTAAATTCGACACTGAGCAGGGACAGCGGGACAGCAGAAGAAGCACACTGAAGGGCAGTCCCTAGTTTTTGTGGGCCCTTGGCAAAAAAAAAAAAACCCTGTCCAACGGAGGCTCCTGCTAGGTATGGCCATGATACAGGAAGGACAGGTAAGCAAAAGACACAAAACAAAAACAGCTTACTCACCCACCCAGGGAAACAAGAAGCCACTATAAGCAGCAGTTGGGTTGCTGGAGAGATCAGTTCATCTGGAGAAAATGACTGCTTTGGACGGTGGACTCTATGGCCATTTTTGCATGGTAATTAGCAGCGTGTTCCAGGCTGAATTGCCCCGCATATTTTTTTGAATTTTGCACGCTGAACCGTCATTCCGGAAGTGACTGCGAAGCTGGCGCATACCTGCTTCGCATTACAAAAGAGCCCACTTAACGTGACCTTTTGCGTTTGCCTCGAATAATCGCCCTCAAGGAACAATGCAAAGCAACAGAGGCGCGTTAGCTATGCATATGCTCATAGATTATGCAAACAGGAACAAAGGAGCAGGCGAGTGGGGGGGGAGTGGAACTTCTCCTTCTGCGCCGGGACCGTGAAAAGGTATTTTTAAAGCTGCATTTTAAAAAAGAGGTTTGAGCGAGCACCGAAACGGACCATGCACAAATGGCCTATGGCATTATATCCCCGCTAAAGTTCCTCCCCTCCCCAAACTCCATCCTCCTCAGGCTCCACCCACAAAATCTCCAGATATTTCCCAACCCGGAGCTGGCAAACTTAAGGAGCAGCCATGGCTTTCCAAACTGCCCTTTGTCCCTGGGGGGCGGCGGTGTTCTCTGCGGCCATCACTCCTTGCTCAGGTAGGTGAGGGAACAGTGATGGCTGTGTGCTGCTGTCCCTGCTGCCTGCCCTCTGACTATCTCACTGAGAAGGGGGGGAGGTGGAGGAGTAGCTTCCTTCATCTGTGGTTGGTGATGGGCATGCTAAGGGAAAAGAGAGGGGTGGCCGATCTTTCCGGAGGGGCTGATGCCCCCACTCCAAAGGGCAGGCTACAGTCATTCATGCAGCCCAGTGATGGGCTTGCCCAAGGCCAAAGGCAAATGACTAAAGAGTCCTGGTGCTAAACATGCCAGCCTTGATTTTCATATACATTTGTGCATACAAACTAGGGGAGGGGCTGTGGCTCAGTGATAGAACCTCTGCTTGGCATGCAGAAGGTTGTAGGTTCACTCCCTGGCATCTCCAGTTAAAGCAGTGGTTCCCAACCTTTTTTTGACCAGGGACCACTAGGACTTTTTTGTTCGGTGCAGGGACCCCAAGGTTCAAAATAAAAATTCTGAGAATTTGAAAATAAACTTTAATCATAACTGTTAGTTAAACTTTAAACTTAGAATAATATTTGAATATATATTTTTATAATAGAGAACTTTTAATTGAAAATATTAATTTATTATGGGTTTATAACTTTGTTTCGCGGACCTTAATTTAGTTCTTGCGGACCCCTGGGGGTCCACGGACCCCTGGTTGGGAACCAGTGAGTTAAAGGAACTGGGCGAGTCGGTGATGTGAAAGACCTCTGCCTAAGACCCCGGAGAGCTGCTGCCGGTCTGCGTAGACAAGACTGACTTTGATGGACCAAAGGTCTGATTCAGTAGAAGGCAGCTTCATGTGTTAATTTGTTCACAGAGAGATGTGGATGGTGGGGAAATGCCAGGTATCCGAGTTTTGGTAAATAAATAAATAAATAAATAACTTTTTTTCTTAAAAAAGGCATCCCAAGCGGACAAAATAAATACTGAGTTTGCTCATGGACTGGTATTGACAAAAAAGAATATGTTTGATAAATAAGGGACATTCGTAGAGGCTGGCTTAAGCAACCCCTTTCATAACAAAATAGTATAAGATCATTCCCTGTCTACAAAACACTAGGAAATCAGTCAAAACAGTCGATTGTGCTGGCTTTTAATTCCTCCCCCCCCCCCAAGTCCTCAAGACATGTCGTGCTGTTCAATTTCACAAACAGCACAAATATTTCCCCAACAGAGCCGTTGTGGCGTGTGGCTCGGTTTACGAAACAAGCAGGCCCTTGAATTACCCCCAAATATGGCAGTGTTCTCTTTAGGAGCCTGCGCTTGGGTCTGTGTCTTGCCCACTGGAAGGATCACAAGTCTCAAGTGATACCCGGCAGCAGCAGCGCGAAAGAGTTGCCTGGCGAATAAGGGGTACCATAAAACTGGAGTTGTGCCATGCGGTATACACGCTCCTTTATACCTTTAATGGCAAAGACTTTTTCGCAAAGAA
This sequence comes from Euleptes europaea, assembly GCF_029931775.1. Classification (NCBI taxonomy): domain Eukaryota; kingdom Metazoa; phylum Chordata; class Lepidosauria; order Squamata; family Sphaerodactylidae; genus Euleptes; species Euleptes europaea. The sequence goes on along the minus strand of NC_079325.1, from coordinate 41,211,267 downwards.
ACAGGGCACTGTTCTGCCGTCTGCTTTTTAAAAAGTTGCAGGGGTTGTCCGCTGTGCCGGAGAAGACCCACATCCCCCCTCTCTTTTCTCAATTTGTAGAGACTGAGCAAATGGAAAACAAGAATGAAAGAAATACGCGTTTATGTTTAAATAGATCCTTCAAGAATTGCATGTAACTGTGAGGCTTATTATAGGGCTCCAAATGTACTTATTTATTTAGAGCACATTCCTGGGGGGACACAAAGCTCCATAGGAGCCAGCGTGATTCCGCACCGGCATAAGTGCCTGTTTAACCTGGGATAATGGGCACTTACGCCATTCCAGGTGGCACACGCTTTTTGGCACCTGGGTGCTCCGGAGCAGTGCTGGCCTCTGCCGCTGCACCAGGACCTAAATCCCGAAAGCGGCCGGCCTCACTGGCGTCTCTCTCTCTCTCTCTCTGTGTGTGTGTGTGTGTCCCAGGGCGTTTCTAACCCCTTTCACCCCGGGAATGCCCCCTTGAGCTGTGGTCGGGCTGCACCATCTTTTTCGGTGGCACAGCATCGCTGTTTGCAATGGGACATTTCCCCCTTTCCCCCTTTTTTTTCTTTTAAAAAAAGCTTATTTTTCTCTGCAGCTGCCGGGAAGCCGGGAAGGAGGCGGTGTGGCTGCGCCGCTCCCGGCCACTGCGGATCTACCCCATCCCTCAGGAATGAGCTGCCCGTATACTTCTATCCCAGACTTCCTCCAAGGAACTCTCAGAGACGTATACCATCCTCCCCGCCTCCGTTTTATTCTCACAACCACCCTGTGAGGAGGTGAGGCTGAGAAAGTGTGACTGGCCTAAGGTCATCCAGAAAACTTTAGGTAGAGTAGGGATTTGAGCCTGGCAGCCCATTCCTGACTTCTGAGGACAAAAGTCCTCAGTAGGCCAGGAAGGGGCTGTGTTGGCATTGGGCCCCCCCACACTGGCGCCCAGGCTATTTACGCCATCATAAGTGGCCACAACACCAGCAGGGAGGGATGCCTCAGGATGCCAACGGGGCCTTCTGCCAGCGTCCCACCAGCATATAGACCTGTGCTGGCGTTCTGGGGGGTGTTCCGGCGTCCTGGGGGGACGTTCCTGGGGTGTAGCTGCCTGTAGGCAGCTTCCTGTCCCCGTTCAGCCCATAACGCGGTGGTGAGAATGGTGTTGCTGTGGCTGCTTTTTAGCAGATGGAGCATTGCTGTTCTCTATGGGGCGAAAAGCCCCATTTTTTCCGGCGGCCATGAAACAGCTTTGGAGGCGCTGCGGCAGTGCCTCGGCCACACTGCCTCCAACTGCCAAAAGCTCAGCAATGGGCTGTGGGTCTCCTAGATCCTAGGCCAACACTCCCTAACCAATATGTCACACACGAAAAAGGTCAACCGCTGCACTCGTTTTTGTACAATCATATTTGAAAAGGAAAATGATGATGACACTGATCCATGTCTCCCTCTGGCATCATCAGTTTACTTGGCACTTTTATGGAGTAGAAAAAACAAGAGATCTCTGCCCTGAGGGTATTACAGTAACAACGGATTCCTGATGGATGACACCTCAAGTTCACATTCTGTACACCTATCAAAATGGAATGCGAATGGGCAAAATATCAGGACAGCAACTCTTAAAAACATGCATTAGATATATATAGGCTTACCAGGTCCCTCCTGTCCTTTGGCATGAGGTTTTTATTGTGGAGGTGAGGTGGGATCGCGCACGCACGGCCGTGCCAACGCGATTACGTCACTTGCCCACGATCCCACCTCACCTCCACACTAAAAACCTTTACAACTGGAAGTGCTGCATCAAAAGGCCTTTTCCACTCAAAACTCTTGCAATGCAGCACTTCCGGTTGTAAAACGCATCACAAAGCACGTGCACTCATTTCCCGCCAACCCTCAGCTGGTCGGTGGGCAGCCAGGTGGATTGGCGGGGGTTTGCCCGCCACCACCTGGCACTTGGCAACCCTAGATATATATGATGAAGTGATTTTGATACATTTGTAAATTTGAACTGTTTGCCCCCTTAGGAGCTTAGGATGCTTATACGGAGGGTTTCCTACTCCTGTTGTAGGAAGCGTAGGGTAAGAGATAGTGACTTTCAAGGTCATCCTGTGAACTTTATAACTGAATGAGAATTTGAAAGTGAATCTCTACAAAGTCCCGCACTGACATAAAAAACTGTATACACTGAAATGGCTTCGCAATAAACCTTAAAGAAATTTTTGGAATTAGTTTCTACAAGTGTGGCCCTGCAAGGCTCACTGGGGGAATCCCACCTCCCCCTTGCAGGAGGGGGAGGAATCCCCCGGCCAGGCATGGCTCTGCAGCAGGGGCGAACGTTGCTGCAGAAAGTGGGGCTTGGCTGTCACTGGAGCGGCCTGAAGCATCTGCCTCGGCAGTGGTGCAGCCCAGCAGCCACTCCCAGCGTCTGCTGCCAAAACGGCCTGGCCTGGCAGCCAACGCTATTGGGTCCAGCTCTCTATGGCGGCGGCCATCCCTGGAGTGGCCCGAAGCACCACCCCTTTATTAGGTATGAGGAGGGTAGTTTCCTCATAACCCATAATCTTCTGACAAGTGACCACCTAGCTCTCATTCCGGCACACCACTGAGTCATATCCGAAAGTTTCCGAAAGTTTCGTCCTTGCCATCATTTGGTCACATGCATTCATGTACAGAATTCCACAACTCTACACATTTTTGCCTCACTTCTGACATCTTCCGCACAACAGACAGTAGCACTCAGATAGAGAGTAGAGTCTTTTTGGGTTTCTCGATCTGTGAGAATTCTAAAAACTACCTAGCACTTCTGTAGACTGTCCCTAGAGATGGAGAAATTGGATAGGGATGGAGAATTTGGATGGAGATGGAGAATTTGGATGATCAGATTTTCAAACCAAACAAATATTAATGTTAATAAATGTTAATTATTATTAATTATTATTAATTATTAATAAATGTTAATTATCCAACATTCCAATCACTGCACAATGCTACCCCCTCTATGTTATCTTTTTTTCTCTACTAATGCTTTGACCCTTCCTCAAAATGAAGGCAGGTGAACTGATCTCTATCGGCTGGAGATAGGCTTGCCAACTGCCAGGTAGTAGCAGGAGATCTGCTAATTCAACTCATCTCCAGCCAATAGAGATCAGATCACCTGGAGAAAAATGGCCGCTTTGGCAATTGAACTGTAGGGCATTGAAGTCCCTCCCCTCCTCAAACCCAGCCCTCCTCAAACCTACGTCCCAAAAATCTCCCGCCGGTGGTGAAGAGGGACCTGGCAACCCTAGCTGGAGATCAGTTGTAATAGCAGGAAATTTCCAGCTAGTACCTGGAAGTTGGCAGCCCTGAGCATTCTCTTACTGTCAAAATACCTTTTGACAGAGCTGACTTGCCAGAGAAGAGCTTCAGTGAATACTATTTGCATTTCTCCATAGCCTTTTCAATCACACGAATAGCAAGCGTCCCAAAATAAAATTCACCTCCAATGTGAACGTGAGAACTGCAGTTTGATGCTGATGGTATATTAACTCGAGAGGGTACCTTGTCAAAGACAACTCTCTACAAAGTAATAATGCTGGATTCAGTGGAAACAAGCTGTCCTTCAACATGGCTTTCCAGCTTTAGGATTTCAGTGAGGATTTTTTTCTGTCTCCTAACAGGTATATAAAATGGAAGGAGGGACAAATATTTTTTAGTTTCAGTTTCAATTTCTGTATGCTGTCACTGCGGACAGGTTCAGATCTCCTATTTTCATTGCTGGTATTGAATAATTCACTTGTTTCTTTTATATATATTTTACACAATGTATACAGTTTTAATGCACATAATGGGCATTGTTTATACTTTGAATATGTGCATAATGTTGACTAGGAAATAGAAAATTAAGAGTTGCAGGTTCAGTTTGCCCCAGGGAGACACAAAATCAAAACAGTGGTATTTGTATCAAAACAGCAAGCATGTGAAATTCATGAGATTGTTGGTAAAATGTTAACCACAGCTGTACTAAGTGTAAAGAAAAAGAATATTCCTGAGAATAAAAGCATCTGACTGGTGTTACGTAGTTCAAAAACTCTGCACGTAAATATAGTTTCTTTTTGTTATTTAATTTTATATCTTTTTATTAATTTTTGGGAAGTCCATTTGGGCAGATTTCTGGAAAACCAGTACTGAAAAAGAAATTCATTTGCAGATTTGCTCCTAATCTTAAATAAATCCATTTTTAAATTACTACAGGGAATTTTTTAACTATCCGTTTTTTTTCAGATATATGCTACAAAATGTTGTATGCTTTACAAAACAGGTAAAGAGATGCTTAGCCTGTGTTGTTTGAGTTCCTATACAGCATGGAGAGTTTTTAAAAAATTAAACACTCAAATTACAGAACTGAATTATTTATGTTAGCAGAAAATCATTAATGTTTGAAATAAGGTTATTTTTTCCGTGTATTAAATCCTGGAAGAAAAACAACAACACCATCCTGTTATAATGAAGATTATTGCCTAGAAGAAAATCTTGTGGTAAAGGAACCAGAATGACTACCAACTAAATCTATAATAATCATTTTATTTTGTCAAACGGAGGGGCTGGGTGGGAGGGAAACACTTGACTATTACCATATTTTATGAAAATGGGCTCTGGAAGTCTTTTCTAATGAGAATGACTGTATCTGTTTCTCATTGTGATCCTATTGGTGTCGCTGAAATGCATTTCAAAGCTTGTTTGCGCTTGCATTTTTTGACACCGCAGTTCTTGAATTGTGTTCGTCTCTAATATGATCCACGGACTGTCAGAATTGTATATCAGTTTCCTCCCCTCGTTTCCACTGAATGACCTACATTTTCTGAAGATCATAGTTCAAACAATGATGCAGGCTTGCTTTTTCAAAAATAGCTTCTTTCTTTCTTTCTTTCTTTCTTTCTTTCTTTCTTTCTTTCTTTCTTTCTTTCTTTCTTTCTTTCTTTCTTTCTTTCTTTCTTTCTTTCTTTCTTTCTTTCCCTTTCCTTTCCTTTCCTTTCCTTTCCTTTCCTTTCACCCCCATTATATTATTTTGAAAAACTAACCACAACTGTGTTGCTGAGATTCTCGGTGTCAGGGGTGGTGTGGGGGAAGGGGCTGGGGCAATTGATTATTCAAGACGCATACATTTATTTTTTTAATATACCCCATGCAATAAATCAAGTGGGCTCTCTGCAATGTGCTGCTTTGCCTTTTTTTTTTTTTTTTGCCCCGGAGGGTTAGAAGACCTACCTGTCCTGGCCCTCATAATAAAAGCTGACATATCTGTTGCAAGCCACAGATAACGCACAGTGCATTGAAGCCCTCCGTTCAGTTGCTTGAAGGTTCCAGTAGCAGATTCCAATCTATTGCAGTGGATATATCTTTCTGATCTAACTGTGCCAGTTTGAACCAGTATCATTCAGATTATTTTATCACTCTTACATGTGTGTAGGTGCCAAGGAACTCGTTTGGATTTACATCTAAGTAAACACCTCTGCAGTTGAACTTCTACTTCTCTAACAGCTATATTATATAAGTTAAATAAAATAAACCTGACCATAAATTTCCCCTTCTAGCTTGCTTTGATAGTAAAAAAAAAAGTAACAAGCCATAAAAAATAGAGATTGAACAACTGATATTTGTTAGTAAATTTAATAAATTAGATTACCATAGCACTACATTTTGGTTGGTTGCTATCGGAAACAGATGAGATGAGCCTTGGTTGGACCCGGCAAGGTTGGTCTTATCTGGAACAGATAACTGATTATCCAGTATATCAAGGGATTGGTAACAAAGATTCTCCAAACAAAGATTCTCTTGAACAATAGATTCAACAACGCTTTTTTGAAAAATGACAATCACCCAGCTGACTCTTTCCACTGAAATTTGCCAGAAAATAGTTCATTAACGAAATGGCACAACGTACATTTTTCATCCCTAAAGATTTTTTATTGGTGCCGTTTGCCACAGGTTTATAAATTTATCAGTCCAAATTTCATAAATAGTTAATCTTCTCTTTCACTCTCCTTGCAGAATTTTATGTCTCTCTCTCTCTTTTGCTCTCACTGTGTCTCCAGAAACTGCAGCGAGGTGGTTTCAGTTGTTAATCTTACATATTTGTATAAATAAACTTCCTTTTAATTGTACTACCAGGAAAAATGAAGGGGTCTGGGTGACCGTGAAGATTAAGTGAAAATGCAGGAGCTCGTATTTATAAACTGGGGAGGTGCAGGGGGTGGAATTAATCTGTGCATTTATAAGACTGAATATTTAGAATGCCGGTGCTAGGAATTTATTTTTGTTCTCAGGAAAGGGAAAAGCTGTGGTTGATTGGTCAGTTCACAGGTAGCGTATCTGTCCCCTGACATTTGTATTTTGTTAACAAAGGAATATAAGTTACCTTGGAGATTTTTAATTAACTCTTCTCCTGTAGCCATTGGACTGCTTATCATTTTGCAGCTTATTTAAACAGATTTGGGATATTATTCTTTGGAAAATGTCTCCTTAATCTCCGAAAAATTAGCATTTTAGCAAGACAGTGCATATTTAAAGCACTCCAAAGATGTGTTGGCTTTATTTTTTTAAAGCTCAGCTATTATTTACAGATGTGGGGGGGGGGGATCTCCTCCCGTCAAACCTCATTGGTTTCAAATTAAAAATAATACCAGCAAAAGTCAATGAAGGATATAGTCTGTGTGTAGCTTTTGCAACAAGACACCGAGAAATAGATCTGTTCTAGAAAGATGGACATTCCAAATGGGATCTTGGACTTCTCAAGCTGGCCTGTGATGCCCCCTCAGTTAGAGGGGGATTAGGTTAGGTAGCCCCATGTGCCTCAACTGGGAAATAATGTTTTCTGGAACCCTTGAAACTCAAATGCACCAGGCCTTTCTTCGAAGCATGTTGTGAAACTAGTGTTGGGTCTTTAGCTTTGCTCCTCCCAGTCTGGACAAACTAGTTCCCCCCTCCCTTTGGAATGGAATTAGCTATTTTAATATTTTCCGGAATATTAATAGAAGACCAAAAACGAGGCAGAAGATTTGAATGACTCTACCGCACGCCGGATTGTTTCTTTCTTTTATATGGTTTCCCCTCCCTCCCTTGGACTGTGATATTTATTAGCATCAGGGATGATAAATGCCACTCAGAAAGGCATTACAGTCTTCTGTCGTCCCCCCCCCCCCAAAAAAAAAGAACCTGCAGCTGAGAATTTGAAATCCTGGAAAGGGAGAACCGGCCAAATCGAGGCAGCAGGAGAAAGAGCCGCACGAGGTCACTGCCATGAGCTAGAGGGAGCTCCTTCATAACATTAGAGCTTCATTTATCAAGTCACTCTCCTGGCTTTGTCTGAATTTGAACATAAAAGACCCGGTTTTATTGCCGATGTTATCTGCACCGTTGTGTGATATGAATGTTATTGTTTAAAACTATCAGCGAGACATAAAACAGCTGAAGCTTCCCTCTTCCATTTCCCGCACCGGTTTTTATGCCAGCTTCTCCCCCCCCCCAACAACCCTTGGGCCACTTGACAAATAGGCAGGCGGGAATCACCGGAAAGGCTTTCTTCAGCGCCTTTTGTCTTTGCCAAAACAGCCGCCCTTAATGAAAAGGCGCAATCTTTAAATCTCCCATACAGATACGGTTTTTTCAAGCTCTGGAACCTTTGTCCGGGCAGCCTGATGGTTTGTTCAGGTGGCCGCTCAGGCTTAGACCTCACATGTTCTTTTGCAGTGTGCTTTCCCCCCTTTTATTTCCCCCTCAAAACACTGTTGAGAGGTGGTTTGCTAATATCCCTATTTTACAGATGAGAAAAACTGAGACAGCTGCCCTAATTAAACTTACTTGTGCTTTCCCCCTTTTATTTCTTTTCCCCTCAGGGCACTGTTGAGAGGTGGTTTGCTAATATCCCTATTTTAAAAGGTAAAGGTCCCCTGTGCAAGCACCGGGTCATTCCTGACCCATGGGGTGACTTCACATCCCGACGTTTCCAAGGCAGACTTTGTTTGCGGGGTGGTTTGCCAGTGCCTTCCCCAGTCATCTTCCCTTTACCCCCAGCAAGCTGGGTCCTCATTTGACCGACCTCGGGAGGATGGAAGGCTGAGTCAACCTTGAGTCGGCTACCTGAAACCGACTTCCGTCGGGATCGAACTCAAGTCGTGAGCAGAGCTTTGGAGTGCAGCACTGCAGCTTAACACTCTGTGCCACAGGGCTCCTCAATATCCCTATTTTACAGATGAGAAAAACTGAGACCTCTGCCCTAATTAAACTTGCTTGGAAATTATAGTACACTGAAACCAAAGGAACTTACTGAGGGTAATGTGACATTTGAAGACCACTGGGGTGGCTTCGCAGGCACCCTCACTGTGATCAGTTTAAATTTACCTTTTCTTCTCCTGGGTTGAATTCTGAAAAATTTGGCATTGCAGGTTTGCAACAAAACCCTGCAAGGCAGCCCACCTAGGGTTGCCAGCCTCATGGTGGGGCCTGGGGTATCCCCAGAATTAAAACCGATCTCCAGACTGCAGAGAGAGAGAATCGCAGAATCATAGAGTTGGAAGGGGCCATACAGGCCATCTAGTCAAACCCCCTGCTCAATGCAGGATCAGCCTAGAGCATCCCTGACAAGTGCTTGTCCAGCCTCAGCTTAAAGACTGCCAGTGAGGGGGAGCTCCCCATCTCCCTAGGTAGCTGATTCCACTGTTGAACAACTCTTACTGTAAATTCCCCCTCTGATATTCAGCTGGTACCTTTCCGCCTGCAATTTAAACCCATTATTGCGAGTCCTATCCTCTGCTGTCAACAGGAACAGATCAGTTCCCCTGGAGAAAATGGCAGCTCTGGTAGGTGGACGCTATAGCATCACATCTCTACTCAACTCCCTCCCCTCTCCAAATGCCACCCTTCCCATGTACTGCCCCCAAATCTCTAGAAATTTCTCTAGCCAGAGTTGGCAACCTTAAGCCTTCCTGAAGATGATGGGAGTGGGGTGTGTGTGTGTGTGTGTGTAAAGACTGATGTATAATCCAACCTGCAACTTGATCACTATTTATCTGACATGCAGATTGTGAAGCTGGGAGGAAGTCGGATTCATGCTACAAGTGAAGGACAGACTTTGACAATGGAGCAAACTACACACAAGAGTAACAAAGCATCCATTCTGTCTTCTATTTGCCTCAGAATGACGATTAATTAATTTCATTCACACTAACACACTACCCTAACTTAGATATGAAAGGCTAAAGAAGCAACAATATATCCAGAGGCATCAAGTAGGGGTACCCAAATTCCTGCACGTTCAGATGGTGTCATAATTGCCAGACATGCTTATGCCATTGATTTATGAATGATTGGAGTGAGTATTCATCAGCCATTCCTCGGAGTATGCCGGGGGCTGCACATCTAGCACAACCGCACGCATGCACACACACAACTGGTTTTCATGCACACATGTTATTTAACACGTGCTTGGTTTAGCAAAGGACCATGGGAATTATATTTGCCACACCAATTAACTAATCCCAGGATCATCTCACTAGAATCCTACCATCAGTTACAAAGTTCATCTGGTGAACTCATTTGCAGGAAAGATTGTAGCATCAGAAGAAGAAGAAGAAGAAGAAGAAGAAGAAGAAGAAGAAGAAGAAGAAGAAGAAGAAGAGTTGGTTTTTATATGCCGACTTTTCTGCCACTTAAGGGAGAATCAAACCGGCTTACAATCACCTTCCCTTCCCCTCCCCACAACAGACACCCTGTGAGGTAGGTGGGGCTGAAAGAGTATGGCTAGCCCAAGGTCACCCAGCTGGCTTCATGTGTAGGAGTGGGGAAACAAATCCAGTTCACTAGATTAGAGTCCGCCACTCATGTGGAGGAATGGGGAATCAAACCCAGTTCTCCAGATCAAACTCCACCGCTCCAAACCACCACTCTTAACCACTACACCATGCCGGCTCCAAGGCTAGTACCAAGTGCCTACTTTCTAATGCCTGGCTTCTAGGGAGAGGAGTCCCTTTCTGTACCTTTGCCACAGATATGACCATCAGAAACACTGGATTATATTCATAGAAACAGATATGCAGCCAAGCATAAGTAAATAGTTGGAAAATTAAGTGTTTGTTGGCCCAAAATCCACTATTGGCAGGATGAACTTTGAACCCATGCCTCCACAGTCCTAGTCTAAGCTATTACATCCCATTGGCTCATCTTCAATGATAACTCACTGGCAATGTTATAGAAGAGATACAAATGCTGATCCATGTGCCAAACATGCTCTTCCCAGGGAGATCTACCTTGTGCCAGTTGCCCTGCTCAAGAGTATATGTGCTCTGTGTTCATTGCTTGAGTAACTCACATGCTGATCTCTGAACACTGTGTAGCTGGAGGCTATGCCCTACTTATAGGTGTCAGTTTTGCAAGACCTCTCATTAGAAGAGACTCCTCTGTGTCTATTGAGGTATTTCATATGAGGCCTTCCTAATGGTTGCCTCGGTCCCTGCAGGAATGCTTGGTTAGGCTAAGACAGGGATGGGGAACCTCAGGCCCAGGGGACGTATGCGGTCCCCAAGGACATTTTTTGTGGCCCTCGAGAGCTCCGGGGCCCTGCCACGGAGGTGGGGCGCTGAGCGGCCCTTCCCAAGGGTGTTCCTGGGGCCGCGGCTTACAGGGGCACTGCAGTGCCCTTTGGACCACCTCTCGCCAACTGTCGGCTGTTGGTCGGTGAGAGGGGAGGGGGAGGGACGCTCCCCCAAGGCTGCCCCCTAGCCGTGGCACATTGTAAGCCCCTCTCGCTGCCTGTCGGCTGTTGAGCAGCGAGGGGGGGGGGAAGAGGCCGGCTGCTCCCGGCAGCAGAGCATGCATGTGGGAGTCGATTGGGCTTCAGGGGGGCCTTTTATGGACTCTGGGGGGGAGGACACAGAGGTTGGGGCCCAGTCGCTCGGGGCTCCGTGCGCCGTAGGGTGTGTGTGTGGGCGGGGGAGGTGGGGAGGCTGGGGCCCGGTTGCGCAGGCCGGTGTGCACTGGTGTGTGTGTGTGTGTGTGTGGGAGGCTTTTCTCTCTTTTCTTCCTCTTTTTCTGTCACTCTCCTTTCTCTCCCTCTCTCCCTCTTTTTCTGTCTCTTTCTTTGTCTCCCTCCATCCTTTTCTTTCTTTCTTTCTTTCTTTCTTTCTTTCTTTCTTTCTTTCTTTCTTTCTTTCTTTCTTTCTTTCTTTCTTTCTTTCTTTCTCCCCCTCACTCCATTTCTTTCTCCCTTTCTCTCTCTTCTCCCTCCCTTCCTTTTCCTCTTTCTCTGTTTTCCTTCCTCCCTTGCCGATTGACTGCAGGCTGCGCCCCCCTGGCGCCTTGTTTGCTGGGGCCCACCGCTGGCTGCCCTCCCAACTGGGAGGAGGAGTGTGGCCTCCCCTGGGGTTGCCAACCTCCAGGTGGTGGCTGGAGACCTGGCAACCCTAGCCTCTCCCCCCCACCGGGAGATCTACACCTGGTATGGCCCCTGAAAGATGTTATAAATGTGCAAATGGCCCTTGGCAGGAAAAAGGTTCCCCACCCCTGGGCTAAGAGATGTCATCAGATATACTGTAGGTCATGTTTGGGAAAGCCATGCCAAACAATGGACAGATCACAGGGTGTTTTATGATAGAAGAAGAAGAGTTGGTTTTTATATGCCGACTTTCTCTACCACTTAAGGGAGACTCAAACCGGTTTACAATCACCTTCCCTTCCCCTCCCCACAACAGACACCCTGTGAGGTAGGTGGGGCTGAGAGAGCTCTAACAGAGCTGTAACTTGCCCAAGGTCACCCAGCTGGCTTCGTATGTAGGAGTGGGGAAACAAATCCAGTTCATCAGATTAGCCTCCACTGCTCATGTGGAGGAGTGGGGGATCAAACCCGGTTCTCCAGATCAGACTCCACCACTCCAAACCTCCGCTCTTAACCACTATACCATGACCATGAAAGTATGGGTCAAAAAGGGCAAGAGTCCAGTAGCACCTTAAAGACTAACAAAAATATTTTCTGGTAGGGTATGAGCTGAAGAAGTGAGCTGTGGCTCACGAAAGCTCATACCCTACCAGAAAATATTTTTGTTAGTCTTTAAGGTGCTACTGGACTCTTGCCCTTTTTGACTACTGCAAACAGACTAACACGGCTACCCACTGTGAATTATCTTCATGAAAGTATGGGTCAGTGAGGGACAGTTTCTGTAGCCAAGACATCAAATCCAGTCTTGCTGAGCTTCCTGAGTGATTTTTTTTATTATTATCTTATTCTTTACTTGCAGAATGTCTGTCATTATAGCATTTTTTCTGGAGGGAGGCTATTTACAATGCAGTACTAAGATGAGTTACACCCTTTTATGCCCATTGATTAGGTAGGAGGGGCAGTAGTAGAGCTTCTGCCTTGCATGCCGAAGGTCCCAAGTTCTATCTCTGGCCTAACCAGTCAAAAGGATCAGGTACTAGATGATGTGAAAGAATTCTACTTGAGACCTTGGAGAGCTGCTGCTAGTCAGAGAGGACAATACTGATTTTAGTTGACCAGTGGTTTGACTCAGGATAAGGTAGCTTCATGTGTTCATTCAGTTTACGATTGCTGTGCTAGATTGAGAAAGTGCTAGGGGAGGTATGATGATGAACAAGAAGAAGAGTTGGTTTTTATACGCCACTTTTCTCTACCTGAAGGAGTCAGCATGGTGTAGTGGTTAAGAGCGGTGGTTTGGAGTGGTGGACTCTGATCTGGAGAACTGCGTTCGATTCCCCACTCCTCCATATGAGCGGTGGACACTAATCTGGTGAACCGGGTTGGTTTCCCCACTCCTACACATGAGGCCAGCTGGGTGACATTGGGCTAGTCACAGATCTATTAAGAGCTCTCTCAGCCCCACCTATCTCACAGGGTGTCTGTTGTGGGAGGGGAAGGGAAGGTGATTGTAAGCCGGTTTGATTCTGCCTTGAGTGGTAGAGAAAGTTGGCATATAAAAACCAACTCTTCTTCTTCTTCTTGGCTTACAATCACCCCCCCCCCCATAACAAGCACCTTGTGAGGTAGGTGAGAGAGTTCTGAGAGAACTGTGACTGGCTCAAGGTCACCCAGCTGGCTTCATGTGGTGAAGCGGGGAATCGAACCCGGTTTTCCAGATTAGAGTCCGCCATTCATAACCACTACACCATGCTGACTGATGCATTCTTCACATGGAGACACAAGTGTGCAGTCGGGGGGGGTTTTGTCCTCACTACAACAGTGTTGCAAGGGTGGTGCGTTACGAATAGTAGCGGAAAGGAGGGATGAACTGAAATGGCAGCAGGGAAACATTTCAGGAAAGAATTTGCTTCTTGTGTGAAAAAAGCCTCCCATTTTACTGATAGCTGGGGAGGTTTGGGAAATGGGGGTGAAATGTTCTTCCATTCAGAGTGCAAACAGGACTGATTATCCACACTCTAATTTGACTTCATGTCGTTAACTAGGGTTGCTAGGTCCCTCTTCACTACCGGTGGGAGGTTTTGGGGGTGGAGCCTGAGGAGGGCGGGGTTTGGGGAGGGGAGGGACTTCAATGCCATAGAGTCCAATGGCCAAAGTGGCAATTTTCTCCAGATGAACTGATCTCTATCAGCTGGAGAGCAGCTCTAGCAGCAGGAGATCCCCAGCTAGTACCTGGAAGTTGGCAACCCTATTGTTAACACACAGCCAGATTTGATGGCTCATAAATAAATTCCCTACCACCAAAGTTTTCCAACAAGTTTGATCTATCTGTCCACTCACCAACACATCAAAACAGATCTCAATGTACATTTTTTTGCTCCGCTCATTCTGCTGCCTATGAGATGATTGTTTTATACATATTTAGCGATGCATTTTTTTATGTAACAGGCTTTGACTTCCTCGATGTGTGGCCAGAAGACAGAAGCCCATAAACTGTGCAGGCTGGGGAACAGCAGCTGATCTCAAAGGCCCGTGGTTGCTGCCTCCCATCTTCCCTCACACACGCAAAAAAGCCCACGCGCCCACATAGCTTTGGAGTACAGTCTGTGACTGGAGTCTTCGTTCAGCCCAACACATATGAAATGCCATATGGAACAGCTAAGTAGAATAAATATTCAAATATGAATTTTTGGGCAAAATGCCCAAAGAACAAAAAAGGTCTACAGAGAGAAGCGAAAGGCTGGATGAGTAGAATGCCTACATGCCGGTAAACTATGATGAAGTAGAGATCAGGGAATTCATGCATCGCTAGCGACCCACCATGATCCCTGACTACATGATTCTGACAACATGATCCCTGATTGGTTGGATCTGAGAGCCAGCAAGAAGAACCATGCCTTTTAAAAAAAAGGGCAGTGAAACAGGGTGGAAATTATAAGAGTCTGAGTGGGCGGCTTTTCTGATACGCACAAGGTTTCCTCCAAATTACAGCTTTTTGAAGTTCAGTAACATGTTGGGAGAATCTGGACACTGATCTCTAGCATTATGTGCAGTTTGGCCTTGAGGATGCTCCATAAATTCTAATTGTTAGTAGTATTCACATAGGCTGGAGACTTCAGAATTTAAATTTTCTGAGTGCCAAACTGGAGTTAGCTTATTGTGAATGTTTGCATATTTTTTAAAGTACTGAGTATATTTTTACCATGCAAGAACAAACTAATGCAATTTTGCATTCATTTTGAAGGATGAGCTGGCTATAAATTTGTTTTTGTTTGTTTGTTATCGTTCCACTCTAGGATATTGAATCATAAACAGTTGGTACCTCTTTTAGCCAGGGTTCTTCTTCTTCTTCTTCTTTCATTCCTTGGAAATTTAATTATGAACGGTAAATAAATCCGGCAGTTCAAGTCATCCCAGATGCACAAGGAGACAATTCAACAAAAAATAATAATAATAAAAAAATACCCGACCTGAACGGAAGTAAGAGAGGAACCGCAAGTTCTTAATGTCAACTCCCCTGAGTTACAGGAAAGTTATTAACTTTGGTTGGCACGAAGAGGTTAATATAAAGAGCATCCTTTTATGTGCTGATAGGTCTGCGATGCAGCGTTCTGGTGTTCCGGCTGACTTTCATCAAGTGTATCATACCTCAGTCCCTTGAAATTTAGACTGGTAGCAGTAATATATGAGCTGACCTACCTTGGCCTTAATTTCCCATCGCCTTAATCTCGTGCTTCTGTCTCCATCCCTAGATTATAGAGGTCGGGAGGGGGAGAGAAAGCAAGGTGGTGGAAGTGGTGAGAGTCTACCGAGCTCTGTAAAGGAAAGGGGGAAAAATTGAGAATTGCCTCTTCTTTGTTCCATACAACATTGTGAAGACACATTAAGGGTCGGTCTGGGGACAACTCATCAATAGGGCTTCCTAATAACATTTTGACCACACCAGAGAGACAGTTAGAGGTTTCCATTTTCAGTGGCTGTATCAGTGGGACATAATGGATGGAGCCAGTGAGGTATTCTAGCCAGAGTGTTGGATGGAGTTCAACACAGGCATGAATCTCACAGGATGACCTTGGGATGGTTGTTGGGTTGATACATGAGATACATGTGATTGGTGTGCAAGATACATGTGATATAGTGTTGGACATGGGCTGGGGAAACCTGGATTTGTTTTATTTACTGAATTTCCACCCGTCTTTCATTCTTGAAGGATCCCCAGAGAAGCAAACATTAAATAATAAAGTACAAAGAAATTGTTCAAACCATTACAGGCATTAATGCAACGAATAGCTGCCCAAATTAGCTGTTTTGGTATTACTGAGAAGAACATTTTGGGTGAATATGCAACCATGTTTTATCTTATTCAGTGCCGTGTATCTTGCTCTTGTTGTTCCTTGAATTAGTCACACAAGCGTTTCCAGCCTGTCAGGGATCATGTAATAAAGGGGGTGATGTCAGCGTGCCATGTAGCCAATCAAGTTTGGCAATGTGATGATATAAGTGAAGGGAAATAAGGGCAATTAGCAGTTGAGTTCTTTTTTTAATTAAGCTCATAGGAGATCCTCCTAGGAGCCATGCAGTGAATGGCACAATGTGAAGAAGTCTTGTTTCATAGCCATCAAATGTGGATATTTGAAGGCCAGCATGGTGTAGTGGTTAAAAGCGCTGGTTTGGAGCGGTGGACTCTAATCTGGAGAACCAGGTTTGATTCCCCACTCCTACACATAAGGCCAGCTGGGTGACCTTGGACTAGTCATAGGTCTCTCAGCCCCACCTACCTCACAGGGTGTCTATTGTGGGGAGGGGAAGGGAAGGTGATTGTAAGCCAGTTTGATTCTCCCTTAAGTGGTAGAGAAAGTTGGCATATAAAAACCAATTATTCTTCTTCTTCTTCTTCTTCTTCATCTTCGTCTTCATCTTCTTCACCTGTGTTCTATGGTCCTCACACCCCCTGGAAGTGGTGAGTCTCACTAGCAACACCCCACTAACAAAATCTTAACAAGTCTTCTACAAGAGGCAAAAATTAAGTACCATGATGGTTTACTAGAAACAGGTTCCAGAAACTG